>NC_137788.1:10805111-11405111 GCF_963383645.1 Muscardinus avellanarius
CCTTGATATTTTTTTAAAAGATATTATTGTTGGGTATAGAATTCTAAGTTGACTTTTTTTTCTTTTAGTACTTTCCATATGTCACTATTTTATCTTCTGGTTTGAATAGCTCCTGATGGGAGTTCTGATGCCATTCTTTTTTTCTCTGAATATAGCATGTCATTTTTCTCTGGCTGATTTTAAGATCTCTCTCTGTCTCTGTTTCTGTCTCTCTCCCTCTCCCTCTCTCTCTCTCTCTCTCTCTCTCTCTCTCTCTCTCTCTCTCTGCGTGTGTGTGTGTGTGTGTGTGTGTGTGTGTGTGTGTGTGTGTTGATTTGATTATTATATCCCTCAGTATAATTTCTTTTCTATCATTCCTGCCTAGTATTTATGAGAGTCTTGAATTTGTGGGTTTATAATTGTATCAAATTCTGAAAAATCTGTCATTATTTTTTCAAATATTATCTCTGCTCCCCCACTCATCATCCTGGACTTCAGTTGCATGTACATTAGCGTTATATCATGTGTTGCCACTAAGGCTCTGCACTTTCATTTAGGTAGTTATGTTGCTATACTTTCCATTTCACTGATTTTTTTTTTCTGCATTGTCTTTTAGGATACTAATCCTACCCAGTGAAAATGTCATTTCAAACACTCCATTTTTTTTTTTATCCCTAGAAGATCTGTTTGATTCTTTTTTTTTTTTTTTTTTGGTGGTACTGGGGTTCCTGGAAGCCCTTCTACCTCTGGGCTACACTCCCAGACCTACTTTTTTACATTATTATTTGGAAACAGGGTCTCCTAAACCAGTGCGCGTGGCTGGCTTTGAACCTGCGCGATCCTCCTGTTTCTGCCTCCCAAGTGCGGGGATTACAAGAGTGCGCCACCACGCCCGGCGCTGTTTGATTCTTAAACATTCTTTTTTTTTTTCTCCCCAGTCTATCCATGTTTTATCCTACAAACTTGAACACATAAAGCACATATTTAGCTATCTTAATAGCCAGGTTAGCTAACGCTATCACTCTTGTTATTCCTGAGTCTGTTTCTACATATTGATTTTTGGGTTATGAATTACATCATCTTGCTTCTTTGTATGTCTGATAATTTCTTGGTACATATTGACCATTGCAATCTTTACATTATGGGGAGGTAGATTTTGTTAGACTTCTACAAAAATTACTCAGTTTTTTTTTTCCTGGAAGGTAATTTAGTTGCTTATATATCAGATGGATTTTTTTCAAAGCATATTTATTTATTTATTTATTTATTTATTTATTTATTTATTTATTTATTGGTACTGGGGATTGAATTTAGGGGCATTCTACCTCCAAGTTACATCCCCATCCCTATTTTTTTATTCTTCATTTTGAAACAAGTTCTCACTAAGTTGCAGAAGGCCTCACTGAGTAGCTGAGGCTGGCTGTGAATCTGTTATCCTCCTGTCTTAGCCTCCCAAGTACCAGATTACAAGTGTGCGTCAGTCACTACACCCAGCTGTCAAGGCTTACTTCTTAACCCCCCTTTTGTTGATGAGCCAACAGTAGCCTTTATTCTAGGTATCACTGGCTTCCATTCTACATATTTGCCTTGCTGAGGTATCTACTGAACATGCCCTGTAATCCAACAACCCCTTGACATTATAGCTCCCCCATTCTCTCCTGAAATTTTCCCACTCCTGGTCATATAGAGCTGTATTGTACCTGTATGTGGATCGATATGCAGCCAGCAGGTTAAAGAACCTCCTCTCTGACTCCTGGAGACTGCTGGTTCACTTCTTCAGAGCTCTGGTCTGCAGCTTCTTGCTAATGAAGGAGCCTTTCCCATTCTCTCTCCAATGAGACTCTTTGATCTGGTTTAGCGTGCAATGGCTTCCTCTTCTGTGTGCTGAAATCCCAAAAGTTCTTCCTTGCCAAGTACCTGGAAATGAGAGGACTCAACTTTGTTGCCCCCTCTCTCAAGGACTACAGACAGAGTGGAGTCTGCAGTATTGTCTAGTTTTCTGGTTATTTACAGCAAGAGAGGGACTGGGCCCATCTTCCTACCTTAGACCAGAAGCAGAGGGCATCAAAGTCACTTTATTGTATACCAGTTTGTTGAGGATTTCTTTCATCCATTCTCAACCCTTTTGGTTTACCACCCTCTTTTCAGAGAAAGAAATATTCAGCTTTCTTCCTGAGCCCATCGACTTCCTTACTTTTTATGCAACTCCCCCAGTTACAGCTGAGGTTACTACCACCCCTTAGATGTTCCAGCATCCACCAGGGGGCAGAATTGCTGACTTTCTTTTGGGAAATCTGAACTTTCTTTTTTCTTTTTCTTTTTTCCCTCTCTTTTTTTAGTTTGATGAAGATATCTTTATTGACAAATGCACCTAGGTCATTCCACACCCTTTGATGGATTTAATTTCTTTCTCAAAGACACTGAAATGCCAATACTTCCAAGTTTATATTCAATACCCTAAAATACCTTTGCTTTTATTGACTTCCGTTTTTATTTTAATTCAGTCCCATATATTTAATATATTTATTGGTGCATTGTAATTATACATTCTAATGAGGTTCAGAGTGATAGAGACATCCTTGCACACAGTATTTGTTATGGGTTTTCCTCCATGCCCCACCCTGCTTCTTCCCCTTCCCCATAAACAATCTTGAAATTGGTGTTAATAGCTTCATATATGAACATAGGATTATTTGTACTGTTTTCTTTTCCCCTTCAGAATTGGGGTTGATGTGGTAGCTCTCCTGAGAATGCCTACTTTCTGTTGAAAAACATAAATTTACTTGAAAATGATAAAAATGCTGTAAGGAAATAAATTAAATCAAGGCAATGTAAGGGGATTAACCCAACAATATTTATTGAGCATCTTCTCTTTGCTGGGTTCTGTTCCAATTGTTGGAGCTATACCAGTAAACAAAGAGATTAAAAAAAAACCCTCTCAGCTCTTATTTAATGCTTGGGAGAGAAGGCAGAGAGACAAGAAGCACAATAAATAAGCAAATGCTTAAATTCTCTAACATGTCAGAAGGCAAGTGCTATGGGAATTATGGTGAAAGAATGACCCTCCCAGCTCACATGTGGCACTGATTGGAAACCATGGCTGCTGTCCCTTCATAAACTTTAATGACAGAGCCATCTGCTTAGAGATAAGATATCCAACTGTATTACCATAAATGTAAATCTAACCTAGGATTGTCCCTTTATCCTCTACTAATCTCTGTAGTTTATAAACACTTTCCACAAAGTCATATCCCTAATATATCTACTTGCTAACTTGTTCCTTTTCAACCCCCCAAGACCGACTACTCCAGGAGGTGGGTACCATGCCTGTTGTTGCTTGTAAGCATACCCCAAGAACGCCACGGAGGCTCGGCAGGTGGATGATCATTGATAAGAAATAGCCGTGAAGCCATTTGTTGGAGGAATCCACAAGTGGGTTGGGTTCCTGCACCTGCCTGGTTTCTACTGATTCGGTGCCATCTTGCTTTTCCCTAGAAAATTGCTAGCCAGTTTGTGTTTGAAAGTTACCTCTTGCGACCATTTTCATTTCCTTCTCTCTTCACAGCGGTGCAGTCGTTGCACACCCTAAATGACCAGATTTCCCATTTCATTGTCACCAAGTCGAAGGCGCTGGAGGAAGATAAAGACCCCTTCCTACCGGCCCAGAAGGAGACGCTGAAGAGCTCCATGATGCTGATGCGGCACCTCCTGATGGATGCTCAGGTACGGCGGTCAATCGGGAATTCTATACAGAGGGGATAGTATCATTTTTTTTTTCTTTCTGGTATAAGCTACCCAAGAATGTTCAACTACCAAACTACCAATGGCTGTCTTCGTGATCAAACAACCACATAGCAGGCATCCTGAGAGAGTGAGTACTGGATTTCTGGTTGAGTCTCATTTGGGATTTGCTAATAACATGACTTGTGTTTAAGTCAAAGTAATAGGGCTTAAAAACCATATATGTGTTTTCCCTGAGAGTTGGATAGCTCTCCCATTAGCTGGGAAAAGTGAAAATCCATTTGCATTTGAACTTGGCAGGCATCAAAGCAGGCAGAAGTGCTGGGCGTAGAACTAATACTTATCCCAAACTGTATCTCTGAGAAGCTGATGAATATTTTTGGTGATTTGATGTACCACCCAGTAAGCAAATCAGCACTGTGTGAGTAGGGGATTTTTTTTTCTAATGGCAGCAATGGATTTATTACAGAAGGTATTTAGCTCATCGCATGCTATTGTTGAAATGTTAGTTTTCAAGGTTTCTCCTTGTTCACTATTTTATTACAATATTGAAGAAGAATCTATCGGCTCCTTCTGGCTGTGTTGTTGGGTCTCTCCAGATATGTTGATGGGCAAACACCAGGTGTTTTCCAAGGACTGGTAGTTTTCTGAGTTTGGGGAGCCAAGCGGCACTAGATCTTATTGTCGCATGTACCTCTTCAGTAGCAAGCAGTGTTCCGGGAATGTTCTCTGGGTTTGGTGATTTTCGTGCGTGCTCCATTGCCCTGAAGCTTTCTTCCCGAGCTTGTTTTCCGTTTAAAAACAGTGAGGTCAGAATGGTCCGCAGTTTCCTGTATTCTTCTCTCTAGCAGAGATGTTTGAACTGTGGTTTCTTTGCTTTTGTTTCTGCCCTGGTGATGTTTTACATTTTATTTTCTGCATCAATCCCAAAGCCTGGACCTCATACCAGTAAGACTTCAGTGGGGGGAGAGGGGTGCGCATTTCTTACTTGTCAATCTTCGAAGTTGCCCGTGGGATGTTTGAGCCCCTACTTTGAGATGTCCCAAATTATGCAAAGCCTTTCTCTTCTTTATTATGAACAGCCATTCAGCATCTCCTTCCTCCCCAAGCCTGTCTGGAGGAGAAAGGAGGGATTCTAAAGCTTTAACAGCCAATTTTAAAGCTCAGAGAAAAGGGGAAATTTGGAACAATTTACTGAATAAAAGAGAGCAAATTGTTCTTGAAAGGATTAGCTTCCCTCAATGCCGGGACCCAATCCTATAGCTCGCATCCCAGCCCAGGGAACCGTCTACATAAATCCCCCAAGATATTGTATAAATTTCAGTTTGCAAAACCCAAGAGAATAAAAGCTCCATTCTTTATTTCCCCTCTCCTCCACATCTGAGTTTACTAATGCCTAGAATTGGACTTCAAATGTTTAACACTAGAGAGACATTGGGTAACAGGTACCAGAATACAGTTACATAGGAAGAATAAATTTGAGCACTCACAATTTATTATATATTATATTCATAATTAGAAGAGAGGCATCAAAACCCTCCCATACAAAGAAATAGTAACTCTTTCAGGAGATGGAAATGTTAATTATCCCAAATTGATCGTGACATTTTTTTTACACATGTGAATTATCACATTGTGCCCCAGAAATATGCAAAATTAATATGTCAATGGAAAAAGATTTCATTACAGAGGGAAAGATTTTATTTTCTCAATGCCCAATTCATTTGACATCTTTAATCCTTAGCTATATTGGTAGTCAGGTCTGTCTGCCTGTCTCTTTGTCTGTCTCTTTCTCTTTTTTAAGCAGATTAAAATACTCCATATAATGTGGTTCCTGGGTAGGAATATTTTACTTTCTCGTTCTCTCCTGATCCCAAATCAATGTTTACAACTATGTTCTTATGTAGAACACCAGAGAGAACAGGATACTCCTTGAAGTCGAGCTGGGTCGACTTCCCCAGCTGGAGCATCACAGGTGGGATGTCATGTGGTACCTGGAAGCGCTGCTGTCTCATCAGCCTCTTTGTGTGCAAAGATCTCTCATTCCTGTTTTTTAGACCAAGAAAGGCTGAAGTAGTCTGTTTAGTTCAACAAATATTACCCCCGTGTCTCTTCTTTTAAACCCACTAACTTTTTGAAGCATAATTTGTGGTTCCTCTCTTAGATCCCTTGCTGAAGTCAAATAGAATCATATCACCTAATTCCCTCATGCTGCAAGAATCTTTGAAATGTGCCATCTCAGATGAGTGCTGTCATACTTATCAAACACTAAGAAACCTCAACATGTTGGCAATAGTCAAGGTGACATAAGGTTTTGAGTTTTAGAGTAGACATCTAGAAATACATTTTTGGTTTTTCTTGTACTGGGGATTGAACCCAGGTATATTCTACCACTGTGGCCCTTTTTAAAAACCTATTATTATTTTGAAACAGGGTTTCACTAAGTTGCTGAGGGCCTCCCTAAGTTTCTGAGGCTAGCTTTGAACCTGCAATCCTCCTGTCTCAGCCTCCCCAATACTGAGATTAGATATTCACCACCATGCCCTGCAAAGTACATTATTTTAATAAGAATATTTATTGAACAGTTCATAAAAATTCAGCTATTTCCCATCTATTTTGTGTGTGTGGGGTATTGGAGATGGAACCCAGGGGCATTCTACCTCCGAGCTACACCCCCAGTCCTATTTTTTTTAATCTTTCGTTTTGAAACAGGGTCTCACTGAGTTGCAAAGGGCCTCTGTAAGTAGCTGAGGGTGGCTGCGAAACCGGATCCCCCTGTCTCAGCCCCCCAAGTGCTAGGATTACAAACGTGCGCCACCATGCCAGGCTTTTCCCATCTATTTTTAAACATTGCATCTTACCTCACTTCCAAAGGTGAACGAATGTACTTATTTCACATTCTAAGTTCATCAATAGTGGGAGGTTGATAGAGAGTAAATATAACCTGCGTGCACATCCTTCTGTTGGGTGTACATTTTATGATATTAATGGATGCCTGCCCAGTAGGCTTGCATGCTATAAGTTATGAGATCCTTGCGAGTAGTAATCACATCCCAGAACTTGGTTGCTATAATCACCCTACCATTTCCAAGCCCACAGGCCCCTTACTTGTACTTAGTTATGTTAAAATACTCTGACATCAGCTCACAAGTTGAATGGAGTCAGGCAAAGATGTTCCAGAGACCTAGGAGGAGGGGAGGCAGGGAAGGCTGCTGGGAGAGCAACTGCTTACAAGCCATCATCGATTCAAGTCACATCTGTCTTGGAAGCAATAAATCCTGCTTAGGAGGACGTCAAAGACGGACTCATGGCTGTGCCATGAAATCCCACCTCCAAGGATTGTAAAACAGTGTGCACCAGGCGAACCCGTCTTCCAAGTATAACAGGGGGAGGGGAAGGGCCAGATGATTGACAGGCCTGACGATGCTCGCCGCAGAACAGAATCAGGAGCTCAGGAGCCCCGTCTCCTTGTCATTCCCTAACGTGGGGGAGTCCCAGAGAAGCAGAGTGCTCTGTTTGTATTCCGTCCCCCTTTCCATCTGCAGGCCCCCCCAATTCAATGAAGTATCCCATTCAGATCCCATTTGAAACCTGATCTTATGGCTTTTATTTCTGAGAGCTCTGTCTGAACCCCAAATGCCAACTCAGCCCGGTGAGTGATTAGATTCACAACACTCAGAAGCCATTCTTCCTGGTAGAGATTAGTTCTTTGACTCCTACCCTGTGAATCTGCATGCTAAGAGAGGTTGATTGAGGAAATTAAATCTTCCAGTGGCAGCTCCCCCACTCTCGCCCTCCAGGACCTCATATCATCGGAACAAATGAGAAAGAATGTGTCTTTGTCTATGGTAGAATCCTCCTCTTGACAGCTGAGTAATAGCAGGCAGAGAACATTCCCTGCATCTCGGTGTCTCCTGCCGGCCTCAGGATAGACAACAGCCAGGGACAAGCCGGGTTTCACTGATCCAAGACCACCGGTCCTGAGCTGACAGTCTTCTCTGCCAGAAATCAGGAGGCTTGGGCTGGGATTTTAATGGGGAGCCCCTTCTAAGAGGCTGGCTCTCCAGCACACCCTCCCCAGAGGTACCACTCTGCTAATGAAGCAAATTAACCTTCAGAAGTGAAAACAAACCCTTTCCTGACATCTCAAACCACACTGGTGTGTAAGGCCCGGCAAGAGTCCCAGGTTACAAATAAAAGCACTGATGTGTGCTTTGTCTCCTGGACTATTTCTCTTTTCTTCCCTTCCCTTTTCTCTTGATTTTATCTTCTCTCTTCTCCTTCCTTTTTTCTGCATCCCAACCAGTACCTTTCTCCTTCATCTCTTGTCTTCTTCTCTCCTCTTTTCTTCTCTTCTTCCTCCCTGGCTCCTCTGATTCAGGTGGGCAAAAGAAGTCTTGAGTCACAGAATTTTAGTCTACCTTTTTTATTTCCTCTTCTTTCCTGTTCTCTTCTCATCTGTCTTACTTTCTGTTGTTTGTGTTGAGAGCCTATTTGCCAAAGCCCCCTCTCCCCGTGTCTCCCTTGCCAAGCAGCAGCAGGAGGTGGGGAACCAGCGGGAGCTGAGCCTGGCATTTGGGAGGCAGGTGGGCACCAGGACCTGGGGTGGAACATGGTTTGGGTAGCGTCATTGTTCTCTTTTTTTCTTTTCTTTTGGTACTGAGGATTGAACCTAGGTACATTTTCCCTCCAAGTTACGCCCCAGCCCTTTTTATTTTCAAAGAGGATCTCATTAAGTTTCTGAGGCTGGCCTTGAACCTCTGTTCCTCCTGTCTTAGCCTTCCCAATACCAGGATCACAGGCATATTCCGCCATGCCTGGCTCTTTTTTCTTTTTGCAAGAAAGAATGGTAGAGCAAGCTTTTCTGGTTCCTTATGCTTTCGGCTTGGTTTTAGTAAAATCAGACTGAGTGAATATCAATGGGTCAGCTGTTGGAGCTGTCTGGGTACTCACTCTAGGCTGGCCTCAGATGGGGAGGGTGGTTTAGATCAGAGGGCCCCTTGGCCATGCTCCTGCCAAACAGACAGGGAGAGTCAGCCCTGCCGTGTCTCCATCACCTGGCACTGGGAAAAATGCCTCAAAACTCAGACAGTGTGTGTCTGTTACAGAGCTACACTTTACCTAGAGTCTCCTGTTCATACCACCCTATCCCTCCAGGCACTTTCTGAAGTCAACATAGTGGTCAAGGTAGGACATGATTACTAATGGATTATCTGGCTCTCTAGCTTTACAGCCTGCACGTGAATGTGGCCGTGTTGACTGCTCTAGACAACGTCTTGCCCTCCCTTTGCCCAAACTGAGGCACCAGGGCAAGGTGCCTGGCCCGAGAAGGTCATAGGCACTGGCTGCACCTCTGAGAAGCACTCCCAGCATGGGTTTCTCTTATTACCTCTTGAAATGTGACACCATCATGGAGAAAGAGCTAGAATGTTCTCTCTAAGGTTGCAGCAAGCAAAGAAGGAACAAGGGCAAATAGGCAAAGCTTTCATCCCGAGAAAATCACCCTGGGATATTTTTAAGTCTACGCATCCCACCAGATTTCCGCCTCTTAAAGATCACAGGAGAAAGAAAGACTTAAATGGAGGATAAAGAATGTAGTTCACCTAACTAAAAAGCTCCAATGATAAGCTGATTATTCAGAGGTGTCTCGGCTCATCCCCGGAGCAATGCCTGTGCTCCGCAGCACATACTAGCCATGCTGTGTGTTTGGAAAATCAACTCTTATTTTCCTCCCTCAGATGCTAGCCTAAGAAGTCACCGGGTCTGTGGTTTGCAGTTTCTTACATAACTCTTGCAGACTCACTTGCCACTCTGCTATGTTGGTTTTTGATCTCTTAAAGCTAGGCTTTTAAGTAAATAAAATGTAACCTACAGCCAATGCCAGGCTTAGATACAATCCCATCAAGCTGCAGAATGCTGCTGTAATCACCCTCCCTGCTCAGAAGAGATGGAGGACAAGACATGCAATTGTAATGCCATTGCTCTGTTAAGCTTGTGTCTAGGTACTTAAAAAACTTACTAGAGAAAGGTAGCCTCTTCTGAGATCTCTGTCACCTTTGTGAAACCCATAAGGTAGAATTTGGGGGAATAGAATACAAGATTGGTTTTGGTGTTTATCATGTGAGGGTGGGGGAGGGTTGGAAGTGAGACTCAGAGAAAGGATGAAGGCCAATCTTGCTGTATTCTGAAGGAAGGGAACGTGTCTTAGGACGGGTGACCCTTGAATGGAGTCAGTCCCCATCAAACTGGCATCGTTGTCATGGAGCTGTATCTAAGAGGTAACTTGGGGATTTATTTTTCACCTCATAGAGCTTTTATGCTACATTTTTAAGTAAGTGGTTTCTAGGGTAAGTGGTTAGTTTAATGACATGCATTTAAAGTGATGATAAAATAGAATTTATGCCAACCTAATTGTTGCTGGTCCCCATTACAGTGAGGGGGACTTGAAAGAGAACCAGACTCAGGGAAGGAAGGTCAAGGATGGGGAATCAGTTAGGGGTCTCTGGTTGCCAGCAACAGAAACCAGCTCTGGTTAGCGGAGCAGGGGAAACACTTAATGGGAATTTATGGAGCGTCTCTTAGAAACAGTGGAAGGAGCATCTCAGAAAAGAGGGGGCTGAGGGCAATTGTGGAGATATGGGGGGTACAGAGCTAAGCAGCAGTCACTTCAGAGTACTGTGGTTAGGAGAAATTGGCTCCAGCCATTTTTCTATCTTTGTGACATTTTGATCAAGATTCAAGCTCTTAGAAGAGTCCAAATGGCACATCTTAGGTCCTGGGGCTCTTGACCTCCTCGGTCACAGGGAAGTCACCATGTTGATGGATAGTCTCGGCAGGATGGTGTGCAGTGCATAAAAGCTTATTACCATGAGGAGTGGATGCTGGGCAAAGATAAGAAATAAGAAGTCTACTGTGTATCCTGCCTATGTGGACTCCATACTATGGCCCAGCATCCAGCTTAGCTCTTCACCAAGCCACAGGGATGGAACGGAGCAGGATTTTCCCCTGTGCTCATCCATGGGTGGTATTAGTATGTTTGTGTTGCTGTAATAAAAAGCCTGATGCTAGGAAATGTATAAAGAAAAGAATGTTTATTTGGCTTAGGATTCTGGTGGATGGAAAGTCCAGATAGCATGGTGCTGGCATCCATGTGTGTTTCCACTTGGCAGAGAGGTAGAAAGGAAAATGGCCATGTATGTGGAAGGACTCAAGGATGTGAGTGACTTTGCTTTATTACAGCTCAAGGGAGCTCATTCATGCCTGAGAGGTTGACGCTTTTCTGCAGGACAATACTAATCCCTTCAGGAAGGTGGATCCCCATGACACAACCAGCTTCCGCTAGGTACTACCTCTGAAAGATCCCACCACAGTGGCGACCAAGTTCCTGGTACATAGATTTTTGTGACACTAGCCATAGCCACATCATCTTAGGGCTTAGGATCTGGTGGGACAGACAAGGGGACATGTCATGCTCTGTGACACATAATGATGAAGGCGCTTATGGGGGCTGCGGAAGCTCAGAGAAAGATCTGGTTGGTATCTGTAGACTTTTCTGTTTAAAAAACACTTTCATTAAGATTTTATCATTTTTTCCCTCTTAGCCATGAGAACTACAGGAAGCTGGGTATTATTATCTTTATTTTGAGAACTAGGTATTAAGTTTCACTAAAATAGCCTCCTTTTACATCACTCTATCAGAAAGCATATATAATTGCTTTCCCACTTGTAGGGGGTGACCCTCATAGTATTTACTTCTTGAGGGGTTATTAAATATAGAGGAAAGGAGTATATAATTTTGATGAAAAAGAAGATTACACCCTGACTTTAGGCATAGAATATCATACAGAACTCAAAATGTTTTGACAATTTTAAAAAATATGCAATGCGTCCCTAAAGCTAAACCCTGTCCTCTCAGACTCTTAAAAGGTTTAGAGTTACAAGAACATGGTTACATTTTTTTAAAATAGAATGTAAAGGTCACTCCAATATCCCAGTCTCCCCATGATGTCTATCATTATGTTGGCAAATATTTGACTCCTAAAATAATACCAGCCCCTCCAGCATCCTTTAGATGGGAAGTTCTCAACTAAGAAGAGAAAACAGCTTTTGCGACTGTGCCCCACTCCAGGGAACTTTTGGCAATGTCTGGGGATATTTTTTATTGTCATGACTGGTGGTGGTTGGGAGGTGGGGTAGTGGTACCATGGGCACACGAAGGGTGGGTGCTGAGGATATTGCTACACTTCCTACAATGCACAGGACAGCTGTCATGGAAAAGGTGATCAGCCCTAAACATTAAAAATATCAAGGTTTGGAAACCCAGCTTCAGACCCAAAGTTAACATTTCGATTATGTCTATAAGTGTTCCAGCTGCAGAATTCTTTCTTCGAAGCCCTATAATTGATCATAATGGATCCTCAAGACCTGTCTTAGTTATACACTTACCCATTTCCTCCTTTGTTCACTGAACACCTACAATGTGCCGGGTGTGTACTAGATTGTGGGGGAAACAACAGTAAAAAGAAAGGTGTGTTCCTGTCCTTAAGGGTCCTATATTTTAATGGAGAAAATGATACACATATGAACATAAAAAGGTAATTATAAATTTCAATGCTATCTTAAAGATGTATCAGGACTTAATTTAGATAAGGATTCAAAGGCATTCTCTTTGAAGATGGCATTTAAGCTGAGATATGGATAGTGTGTCTGTGTGTGTCTGTGTGTGGGGGAGAGAGACCTCCTCTCATGCTTTATTGCATGTATTTGTACTTTAATTTAGTTGTGTGTGTTTAGTATTACCCCATGAGGTAACTGAAAATAGATCCCCTGAGGTGTTACAAAGAATCTATGCAAATTATTTATTTCAGAAATTTACATTTAATTTAGGGACTATAAAAATTCCAACAGGTCCCTCAGGCACAGAGCATCTTTTAATCCTTTGCTTGTTGGTATCCACAGAGGCACCAGGGTCTTGTTTATTCTTGGACGCCATGGATGTGCAGATACACACAGAATAAGAAGAGGAGGGAGAGAAGGGGGAAGGAAGGAAGGGGAGGGAGAAAGAGAGAGAAGGAGAGAGAAGGGGAGGGAAGGAGGGGGAGAGAGGGAGAGAGGGAGGGGGAGAGAGGGAGAGAGAGAGAGAAGAGAAGAGAAGAGAAGAGAAGTGAAGAGGAGAGGAGAGGAGAGGAGAGGAGGAGAGGAGAGGAGAGGAGAGGAGAGGAGAGGAGAGGAGAGGAGAGGAGAGGAGAGGAGAGGAGAGGAGAGGGGGAGAGGATTGTTGTTGGAGCTCCCAGGGAATTGAGTCAGAAGGATACAGGAAAAAAGGGGATGTGCTTTTTTTGATGGAGAAATGAAAAAACAAGGGCTGCAGATACCTGCAGCTTCCTGGCTGACTGGCCAATAGTCAATTCCCAATTATATACCTATAGACTAGTAAGTTTCCAGTTCAAGTGGCCAGCTTTCTTCTCTGGTGGCATGTGCATGGGGAATGTAAATTAGTGTGAGTCTGAACGCAACGTAATTAGAAAGAAAATGTTGTTGCCAAATTTTCCTTTCACCCTAATGGAATTCACTATCAGATTTTTAAAAATTATCAGTAATTTACTGTTGTTTTCATGCGGTGGCTCCCATCCACCAGTCCAGTCATCGAGAGCTGAAATGTACGACGTTTAATTATAAACTTAAAATAACTTACCCTTAGAATAGTCATTTTTATATAGAACTCTGGGGGCCTCCCATTCACATTAAGCTCAACAGTCCCTGTAGAGTGGTCAGGTAAATTGAGGCACGCATTGCTAAGTGGCCTCATTTAAATCCAGTGCTGAATCTGGGAGTCGAGCCAGCAAGTATCCTTGGTGCCGACTCAAGCCAACTCCATTATCCTTCACTCTCTTGTCCCTGAGTAAATCATGCTTAAAGGCAGCTTAATAGTGAGATGGTGACTTAGCAGTTTTAAGCGCCCACTTACTCCTGTGGGACTTGAAACAAAGTCACTCACTTGGGTCAAATTAATAGCCTAGATATTTGCCTTTAATATAGTCCTGGGACTGTATTACTGGTCCACACCTAATCCTGTTTTCTTCTCCTTTAAAAGGACAAAATGAAGAGAAGGGCTCATAATACAATTGGCAATGAGAATCATATAGCATAGATTTGCATCAGTTAGCTACTGGCTGTATAACAAACCATCCCAGAAGTCCATGCCTTTTAACCAACAGCTACTTGTTTACTTCTTTTATTTTATGGATACACTATATTCTCACATCATGATGTGGATCATGTTGACAATGGCTTATATTTACACAGTACTCGGTGCCCTCCCCCACTTCCCTTTTCCCTCCCTCCCAATACTGAGTGTCTAGGTTAACAATGTTATATCCACATGTATACACATCTTCACAGGTAGCTTTTCCCTTAATTAACCTCAGCCTTCTTCCTCCCCTACTTTTCTTTTCTGGTTTTGCTGAGAAAAGAGTCTGGTATCCCTCTGGTATCCCTCATACTCCCTAGCTTGAGCATATTAGAGAAAACATATGTCCCTTTTCTTTCTATGCTTGGCTAATCTCACTTAGAATAATGTTCTCTAGGTCTTTAAATCTTCTTGCGAATGACATAATTTTGTTCTTCTTTATTGCTGAGTAGAATTCCTTCGTGTGTATTTCCCATAATTTTGCAATCCATTCATCTGTTGATGGAGACCTAGGTTGGTTCCATATTTTGGCTATTGCAAATTGTGCTGCTATGAAAATGGGTATGCATATGTTACTGTAGTTCTCTAATTTCAACCCCTTTGGAAAGATACCCAGAAGTGGTATAGCTGGATCGTATGGTAGATCCATTCCCAGTATTCTAAGGAATCTCCACACTGATCTCCATAATGGTTGAACTAGTTTGCACTCCCACCAACAGTGTAAAGGGTTCCTCTTTCCCCACATCCTCGCCAGCATTTGTTGTTATTTGACTTCTTTATGCTTGCCACTCTGATTGGGGTTAGCTGGAATCTTAGCGTAGTTTTGAGTTGCATCTTCCTGATTGCTAATGATTTTTTTTTAAGTATCTATTCACCATTTGTACTTTTTATAAGTCTGTGGATTAGCCGAGAAAGCTGCGGACACAAACAGGTTCGGCCGATGTTGCCTGGCCTCACTGATTCATTTGTGAACTGGGTTCCCGATGGGCTCAGCTGCAAGGAACCACTTTTCTTCCATGTATTTCATACAGCCCTCTAATAGGCTCACTCTGAAATATCTTCTTAGTTTTGATGGGACCAGTGACATGCAGCATCTCCAGAGTGCCCTTGGTTCTGTGGTGTCCCCACATCCCCACTCAGAGAGCAGTTCTCTGTGCTGCGCTATAGAAATGATGATATCATCAGCCTCCGTGTGCTTCATCTGGTGTATGACCAGCAACCTAAGAAGCAACCATCCCAGTGCGCACACCAAGAAGTAACTTCCTACCGATAGCACAGACCTGCCCTGGTTCGCAGTGTACAGAAGAGGAAGCCCGGGTCCTTCAGAATCATGTGTATGTGGACTTTCTGGCCCAGGCTTGATCTTAATGTTTTCTTAACTTGGAGAGGTTTTATGGGATCATAAAGAGGGTATCCAGGAGTATGGTGTTTTACTGTCCGCCTTTCCTTCAGGGATGACTGAACTCTGGGTGTATTCAATGAGTGTGAATCATGCTCTCCTACCCCATAGATGTATACGGAGGACAGGCTGAGTTTGAACAGATGGCTAATACATTGTAAGAGGGCTCCATGTCAAGCTTGGATGGGATGATTTCCCAAAGGCCAGTGACCAAGTGCAAGAAGTAGGGGCTTGAGCTAGATCGAGACACGTGACAGACCATTAAAAAACCATCGATCCAGCTGGTGGCTAGAGCCAGGTGCATGGTTAATTTGTTTGACAAATACTTCCTGAGCGTCTACCAACTACCTGACAGTCACAGTGGTAAACATTGTAGGGAGATGTGAAAGTTAAATATAGTGGAGGTTTAATGAGTCCTCAGACCCTCTGTGGAAAATTTCACCTCCACTCTCCCATTTCACTAGTGAGCCTGTGGGGCATGTGCCATTTCCCCTACTTTACAGATGAGAACACTGAGGCGCAGAGAACAAACTTATCTACAGTCACACATCAAGTGAGCAGCTCTGCCAGCTGGTTGCAAAAGTGGCTACAGTTCTCCACTTTGCTCCTTTGCAAAAGAGACTTTGTGGTCTTCTTCATTAAAAGATCGAGTCTATTTCTGCACCTCTTGAATCTGAGCTGGCCTGTCCTTTGCTTCAGTCAAAAGGATGTAAAGAAAAGTGAGCGCTGGTTCAGAGCCTAGACCTCAAAGTGTATTTCTGCTTTGTTGAAACATTACCTCCACTGTGAGAGCGAGCCTGTTCTCACTGGCTGGGGGATTGGAGATCAACCGGAGCAGAGGTGACTCAACCCTGCCAGCTCCATCCTAGACCAGCCAGCTGCTCACTGACCTACTGAAGTGACTGCAGGATATCATCAGCAGGAGAGATCCCACTGAAATCAGTTGAGCTCAGCCCAGAGCAGCAGAGTCACGCTCCATAGATTTGTAAGACGTCACAAGTGGTACCCAAGTAAGGTGACACATGCCTATAATCATAGCACTTGGGCGGCCAAGACAGGGGTATCTCAGATTTGGGGAGAGCTTCAGTTACTTAGCAAGACTTTCTACGGCCTAGAGAGGGCTTGTTTTAAAATAAAAAAAATTTAAAATTGGACTAGGGGTATAGCTTGAATGTAGAATGCCTCTGGGCTCTTGTCCGTCTGTCTATCTGTCTGTCTGTCTGTCTGTCTGTCTCTCTCTCTCTCTCTCTCTCTCTCTCACACACACACACACACACACAATTACACAGTTAGAATTAGCCATGCAGAGCTTATATTTGAAATCAGGCTTGGCTTAAACTAAACCCTATAATGGGAACAGAGACTGGGAAAGCAGTCTAGACATGTTCACACGGGAAAGAGAAAATCGATTCGAGGAGTCTTTGGCCTGCTGTTGCTACACACCCCCTCTTTGGGTTTCACAACATTTGTCCAGTTGCAAACCACAATAATGATGGGGAGCCCTTAGTTCATTTCAAGCCAAAGGATGATAGGGTTACAGTGGGATATTTAGAAGATGAGCCTGGAGGCAGAGAGGAGGAGAGAACTGGGGACTAACTGGCTCAGATGGATGGTAGGAGATGGTAGGGTAATTAACTGTGATACAGGGTGGCAAAATTAACTGGGAAGGACATGGTATTTGGGAAGCTTGTAGCAAGCAGGACTGTCATGCACTGAAATTTGGAGGTAAAAGAGAGTCAAGACTAGGAAGAGTCTCAGGTTTGGGTTTGGGCAACTGGGAAAATCGTAGCACTTAACAAGGGAAACAAGCTTGAAAGCCACAGGCTTGAAAGGGGAAATGGTGAGCTTGGTTTGGAGCATAAGGAGGTGGAGGTGCCCATGGGTCACCTCGATGTGGTTGGCTAGGAGACAGTCATATATCCATCTGCAGCTTCAGAGAGCGCTCTGGGCTCCAGAGTCAGGTCTGGGAGTCACCAGTGTGTGTACTAGTAACTAGATGCATGTGTACCAATCCCTGTTCTTAGTAGCAGACATCAGAATCCACTCCTAATTAAACAGAAGAGATTTTATAGTTCACAGAATTTTTAGGAGCATGTGAATGCTAGCTCTAGAGCCTACATAGCCAGGAAAGAGAGGAGCCAAGAGACATCAGGCTGTCCCTGAACACTGCACAGCCCCTGCCGCACAGGACACAGCACCTCTGACACTGAGCTCTGAACACGAGGCTCCCCTTCCCAGCTGTCTGTCCTGGAGGGCCACGTGCTCCTGCATGGGTCTGCTAAGGCAGCCAGTCTCCTCCCTCACATGGCTGCCTCTTGGCTACTGACATGTTTTTCAGGCAGAACTGAGGCCATCCACTTAGCTGCAAGGAAACCTGGGAAATGCAGTTTTTAGCTTTACCATTTCCTCTAGTTCGGGGAGCGGGGCCATGGAAAAGGTGTAGTGAGCCAACTTGTGGAATCTCCGACATAGAAATTCAGGAAATTGCATGGGAAAAATTAAGCAGGGAGGAACCAAAGAGACACTTGAGAGGAGGCAGCAAAGTCCCCTTTTCTGCTGCCTGAACCTGAGCAGATGCCATCTTTTGTACCTGATGCCATCTTGTCATCATGCCATGTGTTCCTTTATGTGATTAGCCAAAGGGCCAAGTGACAGCTCTACCCGAGCAGAGCTCTCTGGACACTTGGAATCAAGCGTCAGGAGCCTACTGGCTTGTACAGATGGCCCCAAACTTATAGTGGTTTCATTCACTATTTTTAAGTCTTTGAAGCATTGCAAAAGCACTCCCTACAAACATTCTGTTTTCCCACTTTTAGCACAGTAATTGACAAATTATGCGACATAACCAACACTGTATTATAAAGTATGTTTTGCGTTAGATAGTTCTGCCCAACTGTAGGCTAATATAAGTGTTCTGAGCGCATTTATGGTAGGGTAGGCTAAGCTGTTGGGTCCAGTAGGTTAGGTGTATTAAGTGCATTTGTGGGTTATGATTTTTGATTTACAATGGGTTTATGGAGGCATAATCCCTTTATGAGTTGAAGAGGATCTGTACTCTTCTATTGTGAAACACAGGGCTTGAATTCAAAGAAGACCAGTATAAAGCTACAGTCATCTAAAACCATAAACTACTAAAAAAAATCGAATATATATTATTAGCATAAGGAGTTTTATCTCTGGGCCTGGAACAATAATAAACACTTATTATTCTGGAAACACAAGCTGTACAACAGTGTTCATAAGTGATATATACCACATTTGAGTCTATGCAATAATTTTTAAGTGTATTTTCTAGTGAAATTTAAATTCATGTTAGCGGAACACAATTTGAAAGTGGTTGCCTTTCCCTGTATTTTCTCTAACCCCTACAAAAGGAACCAAATCCTTTGTCATTTGTATTGAATTGTGTCCCACTCAAAAAAATATGTTGAAGTCCTGACCCCTAACACCTCAGAATATGAGCTTATTTGGGTGGTGGGTCTTTATAGAGATAATTAAGTTAAAACGAGGTTCTCAGAGCAGGCTCTGGCCCAGTATGACTGATGTCTATAAAAATGGGAAATTTAGAGACAGACACAAACACATACAGAGGAAAGACAATGTGAAGACAAGGTGGTATAACATTTATTTTAGCTAGCTTTGTTGTTGTTGCTGTGACTGGAATACCTGACAGGAGTAACATACACGGGGAAAGGTTTATGTGGCTTCCAATTTCAAAGGTTCAGTCCATAGTCCACCAGTGTGGTAAAAGAAAAGTGTTTTAGCTTTTGGAGACTGGAAGCAGAGAGAGAGAGAGAGAGAGAGAGAGGAGGCACCCGGGGGGCAAATATAGTCCCCAAGGCCGCATCCCCAGTGGTTCACCTCCTCCAGCCCTCCTCCACCCATCAGCATTCCTGCACTGGACAAAGGCTTTCAATACATGAGCTATTTGGAAGGACATTCCAAACCCACGCCCTAACAATAGTCTATCAAGATAGAGGATTAGGATTTTATATCTATACTATAAGGACCACCAGAAGCAAAGATAGAGGCATGTTCTTACTCAGAGTCTCCAGAAGGCACCAACCAACCCTGCTGCCATCTTGGTTTTGAACTTCTTGCCACCATAACTGTGAGATTCTAAACTGTTATTGTATGAAGTTATCCAGTTTGCGGTCCTTTGTTATGGTAGCCACAGAAAACTAATATATTGAGAAGATCACAAACTAAAAAAGGAAATGTTTTCACGCCAGGTACAACAGTGTCCAGGTGTAGTATGTTTTCTTTTGTTTCCATAAGTTAACAGAATTAAAATGATTGCTGTTGAAGGTCAACATGCATGTTCCCGATCTCTCAAGGGTAACAGCCTTCAATGACAGACCTGGAGGTGAGCTTATCAACGAGGTTCCCAGCACGGGAACAGCATAGCAGGTGGCCATGGTTCATGGGCATTTGCTGTAGGTGGTGTCGCTGTTCTTTATGATGCTAATACCAACATCACACATAATTTGTCAAGTCCCTATTGTTGGCTCCTCTGTGTGATGGGAAGTTGTCACCTGGCTTGTGCCTTCCTTTCATCATCATTACTGCCTCCAACCTGTCATGCTTCCAGCTCTGAATCAAAGGGAAGCGTGTCCGCTCTCATCTGGGACGCGTTCCAGATGCACATTATTAGAATGGAGGAGCACTTGACATTTCAGACCAGCGTTAGGGCTTCTTAATCAGTTACTGCCAAACCTCGGTACTTTAGTGGGCCTGTGGGGGCAAAGGAACAAGTGGAATGGAGACTCAGCAAGGCTGACTGGCAGCTGTTGCCCTTGGTGACTATTTCCCTGATAGCATCGCTGTTGCCTCATGAGGGACAGGCTGAGTCTCTCCCAGCATCCAGCCTGTGGGACAGTGTAGTAATTCTGGTTGTCATCCTCTCTCTACCATTTGGAGGAATCAACAAGAGGATTACATCCCTCTCCCAGGACTGCTTTCCCCATGCTGACACTCCATCTTCTGCATCAGGCTTCTGTCTCACTTCTGTCAGGCTTGCCCTTCCACACTGTTTTCTGTATCCCCAGACCAAAGATAGGTCTCCTGCCACTGCTTGGGAAAGCTGCCCATCACTCTCATATTTGCATTTTATTTTGGT
Source organism: Muscardinus avellanarius (assembly GCF_963383645.1). Classification (NCBI taxonomy): domain Eukaryota; kingdom Metazoa; phylum Chordata; class Mammalia; order Rodentia; family Gliridae; genus Muscardinus; species Muscardinus avellanarius. Next base: position 10,825,539 of record NC_137788.1, read on the forward strand.
TTATTTTATTTTATTTATTGTACTGGGAGTGGAACCCAGGAGCTTTTCTACCTCCGGGCTATACTCCCAGACCTATTTTGTATTTTATTTGGAAAAAGGGTCTCACTAAGTTGCTGACAGCCTCACTCAGTAGCTGAGGCTGACTTTGAATCTGTGCGATCCTCCTGTCTCAGCCTCCCAAGTGCTGGGATTACAAGCGTGCACCACCATATTTACATTTCAGAAGGGCTCTTTCCTGAGGGTTTTGCATGCTTACTACACAGGCCTCCTCCCCTTTTTTAAGCCTGCAAAGCAGTGTAAAGACTGACCTGAAGAGGAAAAGGCTCAGGAAAATAATAAGCCTCATCGGAGCACTAGAGGGGAGGAGAGGAGCCTGCCAGTGCTTCCTAGAGGGATTTTCTGGAGTGCTCTGTGCCATATTAAAGTCTGCTGAGATAGAGATGTGGGGTTGATAAACCTCATTTCACTAAGTGGCTCATTCTACCATAGGATAACCTTGTTGATTCCAAGCCAAGCCCTCTCCAAATTTTGTTGGAGTGCTCCACTTTAATTCTTATTTTAAGTGGGCACCAGTAAGCTCTTGGCAGTCTTGGCTGATCAGCCTTTTAGGGAAGGATCAATAAATTCTTATAGAAAAATTTCCTAAAAGTGACTTATTGTGGGAGAAAAAAAAATCCTATAAAGCCCATCTAAATTTTGCTTTCTATTTATGAAATGTTTCTAACTCACTTATAAGTGTTATGGTTAGATATAGAATCTCCCCTAAAAGAGCTCATATATTGATGTTCAGAGTGGATATAATTAGATCCTAAAGGTTTCTAATCTCTTTGGTGGATAAAACCATTATAATGTATTTATTAAGTGGTAACCTAGGCAGGTGGGATGTGGCTGGAGGAGGTGGATCACTGGGAGTGTGGCTTTGGGGGCTATGCTTGCACCCTTAAATCCCCTTGCTCTCTCTCGTTTCTGGCCTCTGTGATATGAGAGCAAAGCCCTTGCTTTATCTCTCCCCCTCTCTGCCTCCCACCACCATGCTCTGAGCTCTGCAGACCCAGCCTAACTTGGACTGAGCCCCTGAAATCTCAAGAACTGTGAGCAAATAAATTTTCCTTCCTCTAAGTTGTGTGGTCAGCTGTTTTAGGATCACAGCAGTGAGAATATTGACTGAAACAATAAAACTATTCCTTACTCATCAATATTGGCCAGCTTACTCTTCCAGAGCCAAGTACCGGCACACTTCAGTGTCACTTTCCTCTCCTCTGGTCTTCTGGGGACCTCCCACACCTCACAGAATCCAAAAGAAGATGGGCAAAAGGACAGATGGTCTTGTCTAGAGTTGGCCACCTAGACAAAACCAGAGAATTATCTGTCAGGTTTCAATCACACTAATGACTCATATGAGAAAGAATGTCATCAATTATTAGAAAGCCTGGTGAGAAATGATAGAATTTTGGGCTCAACTAATAGAAAAACTTGAATCTGAGAAAATAATTACTAGAGTATTAGAACTGGGTTTTAAATAAGTATAATTAAAATCCTCAGGGAGATAAGAGAATAATTCCCTCAAGGAATTAGGTCTTTTGTTTATACATTCACTAATTCCACCATAACTTATTATGTTCTTACTAAATGCTAAGCATAGAGCCTTAATGGGAAATAAAAATAACCAGTGGCATAAATAAATATGTAATGTGACAGGTGATGTGTTATGGAGAGAAAGAAAGCATAGCAAGTGGTTTAAGAGGTGAAAGAATTCGGGTGATTGCATCCTATTTTTACAGGGTATTCATAAGGAAGTGGATGGGCCAATCAGATATCAAAAGGAAGAATGTTCTAGACAGAAGAAAGAGCAGGTACCAAGCTCTTGAGACAGGAGGATGTCTTGGCTTTTCAAGGAACAACAGGGATACCATTGTGGTTGGAGTAGTTGAGCAAGGTACAAGTCAAAAGAGCTGGTGGCAGGACAGGGCAGATTATTTGTGACTTTGAAGGATGCTGGATTTTACTCTGAGTAGTAGGGGAAGGCTATGGAGGATTTGGGGCAAATGAATGATATAATTTTTGTATATATGGTACAGGGAATTGGATCTAGGACATTATACCACCAGGCTATACTCTGTTTTTGTATGTTGAAATGGGGTCTTGCTAAGTTGGTGAGGACCTTGTTATGTTGGTGAGGTTGGCCTCAAACCTGCAATCCTCTTGTTTCAGCCTCCCAAGTACTGGTACCACCACATCTGTCTGGAATGACATAATTTGATCAAACATTCGAAAAGAAGTAATTTGGACCATTGTAGAAAAAAGTGACACAGTGGGTGAGGAGTGAAAAACAGGTGTCCAGCCGGGCGTGGTGGCACACGCTTGTAATTCCCATGCTTGGGAGGTGGAGACAGGAGGACCACGCTGGTTTGAAGAGACCCTGATTCCAAAAATAAAAAAGTATAAAAATGGGCCTGGGAGTGTAGCCCAGAGGTAGAAGGGCTTCCAGGATCCCCAGTGCCACCAAAAACAAAACAAAACAAAAACAAACAAACAGAAACCAGGTGTCTAGTTAGGACACTCATAATAATCTGTATAAGAAATGCTATGACTTGGTCCATTACTTCTTGATGGTGGGAAAAATGGAAAAATTCTGGAAAATTTTCATAGGCAAAGTGTGTCGGCAGGCTGTTTTCTAAGAGAGAAAAAAAGGGGACAAGAGAAGTCTTGAGGGTTTGGGCTTCAGAAACTAGGAGAGAGAAGGTTGTAGAGAGGGGAGAAGGACGAGGAAAGAATGACTAAGGGTGGATCAAGAGTTTGGATTTTGAATATGCTTATGATACTAGGAGACCTCCAAGTAGAGATTTTCCCTGAGAAGCATGGATAGGTCCAGATTGGAAACACACAGTTAGGAGACTGTGTGTGTTCATGTAGAAAGTGAGGGTAAAGAAGGAAAGAAGAGGTCTCAGCACTGAGCTTTGAGCAGCTGAGAAGATAAAGAAAAATAGCACAAAGACTGAAAAGGAGTAGCCGGCAAAGCTGGAGGATGCAAAGCCCTGATCCGCTGGCAAGGAGATTTCTGCATGTGCTGGGGAGCTAGGCTACATGAGAGTTTCTACTGACAGAGGGGCTGGAGTGAGGCCTCTAGTTACACAGCAATGTGGAGGGCATTGCAGCCTGTGATGGAGGGGATTCAGTGTACTCTGGGACCATGAGCTAGGTGCAGCGCGTTGGAGAAAGAGTGAAACAGGGTGTAGACATGGTAGGAGAGGTGACTTCTTTGAGAAGCTTTATCATGGAGCAGGTTCTGGGTGCAGGAGTTGGAGAAGAATATGGAGTCAAGAGAAGTGCTTCATTTTTGTAAAATGTTGTAATAAAAGATTATTATATTCTGCTGAGAATGATTTATTAAAGAGAGAAAAGATTATCCGTGCTGTGAGTGGGGCGGTGGCTACCCTCATGACCTTCGTCAAAGAGGAAGGGTAAAGAAAAGACCAATTGGAGATCTGAGAATACACAAAATGCAAATAATGAAAACACCACCACCACCTTGTTTTCTGTATAAAATAGAATGAACACATGAACAGATGCAAGGAGCAAGAAGGAATTTAAAGCTCAGGGGTTCTCCCAGAGTGAAGCAAGGAGGACAGAAAATGGGGATTTTAGAGGAAAAGTTAAGATCCAAGGACTAGAGGAGCCAGGCAAACCAGGAAAAAAAATGAGGATGAAGCGGAGACAACAGCCAGAAACAAAACGGCTGAAGTTTCCATAGAACTGAAAAAACACGCAAGTCCTCATACTGAACAGATCTCCTGGGTTCCATCTAGGGTTGGATAATAAAAATAACAGTAGCGATACTAGGAATTATAGTAGTAGGTGTGATAGTAGTAATGGTGTTAACAGTGCTAATGATGGTAGTAATAGCAATAGTAGCAGTAATGATAATATTGATAGTAATAAAGGAGGCAGTGATAGTCAATAATCATGACAGTAGTAGTAGCAGCAACAATAGAGGTATTAATGGTGATTGTAATAGTAGGAATTGTAGGCGTGGTGATAAGACTAATAATAGTTATAATGGTGGAAATAGTGCTGATGATAGTATTAGTAATAGTAGCAGTAGTAATGGTAGTAATAGCGATAGTAATAATAGAATAATGGTAGTAATAGTGGCAGTAAAATAATAGTGGTAGTGATGCTAGTATTAGTCATAGTAGTAGCAGTACTGGTAGTAATAGTGGCAGTGGTAATAATGGTAGTAATAGTGGCAGTGGCAATCATGGTAGTAATGGTAGTAGTGGTAATTATAGCAGTAGTAGTAATAGCTAATAATTGTGGTAGTAATAATAGTAATAGTAGGGGTAGTAATAAGCTACTACTAGTAGTTGAAATAGTGGTGGTAGTAATAATCCATGGTGGGGATGTGGTTCCAGGACCCCTGCTGATACCAAAAGCCTCAGCTGCTCAAGTCTCTGATGACAATGTCCTATTCAGATCCCCCTGTTTATTTAAAATAATCTCGATATGACTTATAACACTTAATTCCATGTAAATGAGGGATCCATACTTGTTTTACTGTTTTGGATAGGGAATAATGACAAGGGAAAAATTATGTGTTCAGTAGAGATGCAATTACTTTCTGAATATTTCTGAGCCATGGATGCATCCGCGGGTGCAGAGCCTGTGGGCACGGAGGGCTGACTGTGTTCCTGGTGATTTTTTCTCTGCTTCTGCACCTCTGCCTGGCTTTAGTTCTTGTTGAAGACGATTCAGAGAGATCCTGGACTGAACCGCGGGGCTGATTCTGTAAGAGCTTTGTCTACTTTTCATTCTCCATCCCTGTCCCTATTGGAAATAAGGATGACGGGAATTTGTGGAAGTCGCTGCCATGAAGTTGACCATACCGCGGCTTTATTTCGTTTGTACCACGCATGAACGTGGTTAGTATTTATGTGCTGGCTAGCTTTTCTCTGATGCATGTGTATCCCATAGAGTCTTGTTTTTGGATGATTTTAAATCTCCTCTTGCTCATATCAGAGAAAAATTGGAAACCAAATACAAATGCAATAATATTTGACTTGGGCAAATGAATTTTGACTCAGCCCTAGAGTGGAATATTCTATATTCTAGAACCATTAAACAAAATTAGGGAGATCTGTGCTTATTGACATGGAAACATGTCCATGTTAAGTTGGTCAATAAAAAGAAAAAAATGCCTAGAATAAAATACGGAGAAATAAATAGTTTTTTTGTACTGGGAATTGAACCCATTCTACCTCAGAGTTACAGCCCCTTTTCATTTTTTATTTTGAAACAGAGTCTCCCTAAGTTACTTGGGTCTCACTAAGTTTCTGAGGCTGGCCTTGAACCTGCCATCTTGCTGTCTCAGCCTCCCATGTACTTGGGTTACAGGCATGCACCACCATCCCTGGCTCCTGATTTATCTTTCTATATATGTATGTTCTTTGTAATATAGCTTTGGTAATATCTTTGTAACATATATATGCAATGCAGAAAACATGGTATTAAATATATAATATGAGACAAGCTTCACGATATATATGCACCTCTCTAGCTACATGTATATGTATAATAGTATATGTGTACAAATAATAGATATTTGTATACATGTATCTTGCCCTGTATCCAGTATATTGATTTCCTGAACTTATGTTTCCAAGTACTTTGCAAATACTTAATACACAGCCTACTTGGATAATCAGTCTATATTCTAATCCTTCTTTCCCACCAGCGCTGGAGTGGAATGCTCAGCAATGGTCTTGGTTGCTTCTTTTCTCTTTCTTTGTAATGAGCCATTTTTGGAAGATAAAATACCCCGCTGGCTGGCCCGCAGAGGACCGGGAAGTTCCTGGAAGCATCATTAGTATTTGTTTCTCGAGCATGCTCTTCCTTAGGCACGTCCCAGTACGCCTGTGCTTCTTTTATTTGATTGGTGTGTGGTCTCTCCTGGATCAGCTCATCTTGGGGTAAAGGGTGAGTGTTGGGTTGGATAATGAATGATGAGCCAAGATCACCTTTAGAGATCTGGTTTTGCCTTTGGGCTGATAATCCATTCTCACTCCTGAATCCCTGGAACAGCCCTTTCTTTTGAGCCTTTTTCTTTTGTCTTTATTTTTAACTGAGTGTTTTAGCAAGCTTTTCCCACTCCTGTGACCAAACTTGACAAGAGCAAGTTAAAGGGGGGAAGGTTTATCTGGGCTTACAGTTTCAGAGGTTCAGCCCATAGTTGGCAAGGTCTAAGATAGAAACTACAGCAATGAGTCATGGCCAAGGGACACTGCTCTCACATCATGGAGACCAGAATCAGAGAAAGGATGAAGAGGTGACCAGGGACAGACAGAGTCCCCAAGGCCACACCCCCAGTGACCCACTTCCTCCAGCCATGCCCCACCTCCACACCTTTCTGCGTCAAGGACACACTTCTAACACATGGGCTTTGAGGAGATATTTTAGATCCCAACCACAATACTGAGCAACTGGTCTTTTTCTTTCCCTTCTTTCTTCTTTCTCCTCCTTTCTTCAACTCCAACTCCATCTCAAGTCTCTTTGTGCCTCTTTCTCAAGGGAGTCACTGGGCTATTTATCAGTTGACATTAGTAGTTGGAAAGCCATGATGAGCAGTTAATTTAGCCAGCTCTGGACTTTCAGGGGCCTTGGAACATTTCCGCATCCCAGACAAGATGGCCCATTGGCACCGGGCCTGGTTGTCCTGGAGTGGTTGGCAGAGCCCGGTCAATGCTTCACAGGTCAGGCAGGCCTCCCCTGCGGGCCCTGCCAGCCTGTCCTGCTCCCCAAAGAGCCTTCACAACCAGGACCTTGAGTAAGTTCACCCCGGAGTTTGCTCCTTTTGACACCAGCTCACTGAACCTAACAAACCAGGGAAAGCCCCACAAGGCTCCTTTGATTTCTGATTGTAGTGACTTCTATTTTTGCAAACATGAACGGCTTCTTCAATGCCACGCTCAGTTCTAGTCGTTTTAATGATTCTAATCCTCTGAACCTAGTTGTGGAAATAACATCATTTCCAAGTTACAATTAGAAAATAAAGGAAGAAAGCTGGGTGTTGTGGTGCACGCTTGTGATCCCAGCATTTGGGAGGCTGAGACAGAAGGATCCGGATTCGCGGCCAGCCTCAGCCACTTAGGATCTTGCACCCCAGTGAGACCCTATTTCAAACTAAAGAATAAAAATATAGGGCTGGGAGTATGGCTCGGAGGTAGAATGCCCCTGAGTTCTATCCCCAGTATTGCAAAAAAAGAAAAGAAAAAGAGAAAAGAAAAGAAAAGAAAAGAAAGGAAGAGAGTAGTCAGGCATCAGTCCAGCGTCACACAGGAACTGAGTCCTCGAGGTAGGATTAGAACAAGGTATAGATTTAGGGGCCCTGGATTTAACCTGCATATTGCGTGCCTGCATCCTTTTTGCCTGGAGGGGTGCTGCATACACATAAGTGCCTTCTGCAGCAGCTCAGCCTGCCTGGAATAGCCCTTGGGTTCCAGGAGTCCTTCAAGGAAACCGTGTTAATGTGACTTGCTGAGATAGCGTGCTGGCCTGGCTCACCTGCTTGGGAGTGCCCAGGGGAAGCTTGTGTGGAGCGGAGCTGAGGAGCTCTTGGGTATCCTGAGAACAGGCGAGAGTGCAACAAAGAGTGCAGGGCTGAGCTGGGGATAAGCTCAGGTTGCTGCAACGACTCACTTGCTAAGTGAGTTTTGCGTGTGTGCCTCCATCTTTGCGTCCAGTGTCCAGGTCTGCAAAGTGGAGATGCCTCGAGGTTAGCCGGCAGCCTCTGGAATACAAGGAAGGGGGCAGCGAATCCCATGGACGGTGTGGGCTGCACACAGATCACCGTGCTAAATAGTTTCACGTTTCCCCATCTGAAGTTTACCGTAACCATGTTAAAAATCATGACCATAATACGAACACATTGTACACAATTAGGGGCTTTGCCAATATAGGGAATTATTATGATAGAAATATGTTGCATTATACAAAAAGATTAAATAAATAACAGGCGGCCTATCATGACACATTTTAAATATCTGTGGGCTGTTTCTCAAAAAGTAAAGTAAAAAATCCATCAAATTCTATAAAATCCCTAAAAGGGATCTTCTTGGTAGAGTACCATGCAAGAGGAATTGTCTGCACATAGTAGAGGGTCCATGAATACTTCGCCAGGGTAGATAACAGATAACCATGTTAACACATTGCCAAACAGAGCTGAAAGACCCTTCTCACATTGTGTATATTCAGGACCAAAGGTTACTCATACCATGCTTCCCTGCGGCCACTGCTCTCCACTACTTTATCCTTCTCCTTGAATTTTATCTATTAATTACTCACCTCCAGATTTTTAACCTTCTTCAGCCTTGGTTTTGAATGTGAGAACGTGTTTTGTGAGTTGAAGAAATGGTGGTATAGCGAGGAGCAGAGAGATGAGATGGGAACTTCAGGCCAAAGCAGAAATGCACACAGCCTGGATTTAACAAAGGAAAAATCAAGTCCAGGGCCTGCTGGAAGGAGGGCCTCCGCTAAAACCAGAATGTTTTCCTATAACCCAATAAATGCAGGTGCAATTCTATATGCGCTCCAGTAATTTAAGAAGCCACCATTCCATTTTAGCAGTGAATGCGGTTCAAAGCGGCATGAATTCCCCGTTAAGATGATGTGGTGGGGAGAGCAAGAGAATCTTTTGGTACAATCCATTTATTTTAGTGTCCCAAATGTTCACCGTGACAGGGGCAAGCGTGGTTGCAGCTGCCAGTGCGGCCAGCCTCCTGTCACAGAGGAAAATGGATGGCCGCTCCTTAACCACCAACCTGCGCAGCCGCCACGACAGAGGATCCATCAATTTTCTCCAGAGAGTGGAGTGGAAGCCACATTTGGGTGTATTGCAAATTAAACTTTTAATAGAAAACCAAAGGGAAAGAGCCTTGCCCATTTATTTTATAGGTTCTTGCTTTGGAAGAAAGAGAAAGGCCAGAAATGGGACAGACGAGGTGGGACTAGATGTACCTTTCTTTGCAAATTTTTTCTCTTGAAAGATTAGAATGTTTGGTTACACTTGAAGTTTCTTTGACAGTTCTCTCTGGTTTCCCCTTTATTTTCCACATGGTCATCTGAACTGACTGCCTCTCCATTTTTCTTTGTCTTCACAAACTCCTCTGACCCATCCCTGGTGCAGAGATGGGCTCCTCCTTTCCTCTCAAAACGAAGTCAAGGAGGAGGGAAATTGTTAAAGCAGGTGACCTTTCCTTCAAAGGAGAATAGCTCAATTATATGGCTCTTCAACCACCAAGGTCTTTACTTGAAAATAGTAAATAATACGGAGGCTTAAATCATGACATTTGAAAAAATCAGGCGAGATTATTTGATGATGATTTTCCCGGCCCCACAAGGAGAAACAGAAATCTGTTTTATGCTCATTTGATCTTCTCCTTCCTCTGGTGTACCCTGTTCCTGTAAGTGAAAATAATCAGTGTCATATTTTGTCATATGCCCTTAGATTTTTGGAGAGGTGATTCACCAATGTGAAGGACAGCTCAGCTTCTGGAAATTTTTTTTTTTTTTACACTTCTCTTGGTATATTGCAAGTAGACGTCATACTGAGGTGTAGAGAGTGGTAGGAACAGACATGTATACAGCCCTTGGTGTTTTCCTCTAGATTAGACTTCCTCTCTCTCCTTCCCTGTATGTGTCATTGAGATTAGTATTGATCATTTCATATATATATAGATAGATATAGATATAGATATAGATATAGATATATACACATACATACACACATAGCATTATTTGAACTGTTACCATCTTTATGTCTCTCTCCCCTAGACCTCCCCATCACTCCATTGGAGTTTCTGCTCCTTTGTCTGAGGTCTCTTTGTTTCCCGGCTTCTCTCCAGCTTCCACATTTGAGAGAAAGCATAACTCTCCTCCTCTTGATACTGGCTGCCCTCTCTTAGCATCATAGTCTCACGTTCTCACCATTTTCCGGCAAATGACATAATTCTGTTCGTCTTTATGGCTGAGTAAAATCCCATTGTTTTGTGATCCGTTCAACTTTTAGAATTAAAAAAAAATCATTTTATTTAGACTTGTAGAATTCTACTGTTAGAGAATTAACAAAGCATGGACTGATTTTTGCCAGCGTGTGTGAAGTGCCAAACTTGGGGGATTTATGGGCTCCCACAGCTCATGTGATGGATGAAACGGAGTTAGAGAACAGATCAGAGCTCAGTTTGATTAGCCTTTCGAAGACACAAGAACAAAGAAGCTGGAAGCGCATTAGGAAATGTTAAACTCGCACCAGCAGATAAACCCACTTTACCCAGTAAATTCTCACCTCTTGCTGACATCGAGTTCAGCAGAGGTGTTCCCGATTTCTCAGAAGTCCCAACGGTGCATAACCTTCCATGTGGCCATTCATGGATCCAGGTTCTTCCTCTCTGTGGTTGCCCATACTGCATCCAGCCAGTAGAGGGAGGGGAAGCTGCAGACTGCATGTAAGAGACTCATATGGCCACGCCTGAGCACCTGACACTTATAACTGCACAAAACTGATGGGAAATGGATTGTTTGGCTATGAAAGCTACGCAGGCGGCTAGAAAATATAGACCGAATATGTTCTCTGGAACAAGAGGAAATGGGTTTGGTAGGCAGCTAGCTGGTCTCTGGCATAGGAAGCTAAGTTTCTCAAGAATTCGTAATGAGAAATCAGAGCTTGCAAGATCTGAGAATTGGTCAAGCTACAGGGAAAGAGGGACTTTTCAAGGGGGGATGAAAATGTTACTATTGTCGTGTTCAATTGTATAGCAATGCCCATTGTACTATAATCCTGACCAACATCTTCATTCTTTCTTTAAAAAATTAATTAATGTAAAGATAACTGGATGTGGTGGCACATGCCTGTAATCCCAGTACTTGGGAGGCTGAGATAGGAGGATGATAGGTTTGAGGCCAGCCTCAGCTGCTTTGCAAGACTCTTAGCAACCTAGCAAGACCCTGTTTCAGGAAAGGTGTATCTCAGAGATAGAATGCTCCTGGATCCAAGCCTCGGTACCACAACAAAATAAAATAAAAATAAAAATTAATCAATTGTTTGATTAACATAAATATTTTTTAGTGGAAACGATACATTGTAATGATACATTAAGTAGGATTTCCTCCATAGCAGACATTGCTCCAATATTTTACTCTATTGGTAGATGTCTATAGCTACTTAAGATGCCATCTAAAGATAGGTCAATATTCCTGCATGAAAATATTCATGACTAGAATTAGGGAGACATCAGTGGATTGACCTTAGATCAGATTTTCTACCCACTTCAATTCCTATTGTCTAATAGAATAACCACGCAAAAGAAAACTTGAAAAATACAAATGAGTAATGTTTTATCCCATCTGTTTCCTGGATCACAGGATTTTTAAAAAAATTCTTTTCTGATTATTTTGTAAATGAAATGTGAGTGTCCACAGACAACATAGTTGCATTTGTTTTCACCCACAGTTTTGAATTTTCAGTCACTGTAAGAGGTGACACTGTAGTTCTCCCTGCCCAGTATTAATTACAATTGCAGTTACTTCACCAACCACTAAAAGAAAAAAATGGGGTAAAATTGTATTTTTTTCAAAGCAGGCTAATTGGTGATTTGGTTCAGGCTCCTGCTCCATGCACTCGTGCATGTGTGCGCTCATGCTCGCTCGCTCTCTCTCGCTCTCTCTCGCTCTCGCTCTCTCTCTCGCTCTCTCTCGCTCTCTCTCGCTCTCTCTCGCTCTCTCTCGCTCTCTCTCGCTCTCTCTCGCTCTCTCTCGCTCTCTCTCGCTCTCGCTCTCTCTCTCTCTCTCTCTCTCGCTCTCACTCTTTCTCTCTCTTGTCTCTCTCTCTCGTCTCTCTCTCTCGCTCTCTCTCCATCCCTCCCTCCCTGAATTCAATAACAGCTATAGTCTCCAGTGACTTCATATGATCCCAGTCATCTTATCAAGAGCAATTATATTTTTTCTTAAAAACAGACCTTTCCATTTTTTAACTTTTAAAATGGAATTATAAATTTTCCTTATATGTAAATATACTCCCATAGTTTTTATCTTGAGTGTTCCCCAAAGTCCCATGTGTTAAAGGTTTGGTCCCAGGCAGATGGTAGACCTTTCTTTGAAGAGACAGGATATCTGCAGGTCATTGGAGACGCCCTTGAAGGGAATTGTGGGACCCCAGCCCCTTCCTCTTTCTGGCTTGTGATGTAAGTTGTTTTGACCCATAATGCACTCCTGCCAGGATGTGCTGGCTCACCACAAGCGCAAAGCGATGGGACCACTCTATCAGGGCCTGAAACCTCCAATACTGTGAGCCACAATAAGACTTTACTCTTTCTGAGTTGATTATCTTAGGCATTTTGTTATACTAATGGAAATCTAGCATATATAATTTGTGCTATCCCTTTTTTAGCCTAAATGAGAATTTTCCCTTGCTATTAGTCATTCTTCAAAGTCTCGTTTTAGTAACTGAGTGGCATAGCATTGTGTGGCTATGCCAACATTTAGTGAAGCGTTCCCCTATAGCTGAATAGCACATTGTTTCCAGGATTTTCATTGCTCCCAAAAGAATTCTGGTAAATGTGATGGTGAGTGAATTTTTGTGTGCATTTTTGGGCCTCTCTTTAATCATTGAGGTTGATGTTTAAGAGGTCAAATGAAATGAGTACTTTTAAAGGATTTTGTTGTCAAGCCCTTGACCATTGCTGTATTGAGGACATTTTCTGGTAATGGTTGTAAATGTCCCCTCTGTACCCAAGTGTCATTTTTTTTAGCTTTACTGTGATGACTAAAATATTAACAATTGATATAAAATGAGGCTTTACCCAGCACTTGCGCAATCTGAACTTTCTCGCCTGCTATGGTTTGAGTAAGCATGCTCCACCATGAGCCAAAGGCTTGAGCTCAAAACTGTGGTGCCATCACCAGGTGGTGGAGCCTTTAGGAGGTAGAGCCTAGTGGGAAGAAGTAAGGTTACTGGGGGCATGTCCTTAAAAGGATACTGAAACCTGGTACCACCTTCTTTCTCCTTGCTTCCAAGCTGCTGTAAGATGAGCAGCTTTCTCTAACATGTACTCCCTCAAAGATGTACTGTTTTGCCACAGGCAGGGGGCCAACCCATCATGGATGGAGACCTCCAAACCTGAGCCCAAACAAACCTTTCCTTTTAAAGTTGATTGTTTCAGGTATTTACTAATAGTAGCAGAAAGTTGATAAACATACTCACCTAATGTTTATCCCTTTTGGATCTGGCCTTCAGTTTGAATTTTGATGTTTGGTATGTTGTAGGGGGATTCTTTGTGGATTTCAAAATCTGATTTTAAAAGTTATATCATATTGCAGAGTAAAGTGATAAATGCCTGTAATCCCAGTGCTTGAGAGGTTGAGAAAGGAGGATTGCAGGTTCAGGGCCAGCCTTGGTAACTTAGCAAGGCCCTTTCTTAAAGAGATTTGGGCGTGTTATTCAGTTGTAGAGAACCCCTGGGCTCAAACTCAGTTCTGTATATAAAACAATGACATGAAATTAAAATATTATTATCTTGATTTCTGGGATTTGTGCCTGAGGCATAAGGGAAATCATAGATTCACCTCATCCTAATCCTGGCCCTAAGGATTTGGAGCATTCTAGACTAGGGAACAGCATTCTAATAACTAAGAAGAAGCCCCTCAGTGCACAGATTACTAAGCTGATGATAGATGAAGGACCACGACATACTGGGACCCGCTCAGGGGTGGTGAGCACACTTAGTGTGAACCTAAATGGCTGAAAATGGATGGGTAGGAGGAAGGCTCGCTGGCGATGGCCGATAATGGAAGCATCGGAACTTGCTTTGAAGCTTTAGCAATAAGCCGTTCTGCCCTTCTAACACAAATGCTATGCAGCGATTCCTCCTGAGACCCCCATCCCCTCCCATCAGTTAAAAATATCACTTACTGGAACCTTGTGCCCTATTAGTCTCAGCTTTGATCTTTTTGAGTCTAATCATAGTCTCAAAGCGCGCCCACGCTGTTTGTGCCAATTTTACACCAAAGCAAATGAGGATTATCTCTAGCTCCCATGAGGCAACTTCTCCTCCCCTCCCCCCCGTGTGGGAGACACAAAAGCTAATGGTTAGTGAGAAGGTGGTAATGGCGTGGTGTGTGGCTTCCCGTATCCAGAGAATCTCATTTGACCCCTGGGGGATGTTTCTCATGTAAACATACATGCAGTGGGTGTTCAGTGCTAGATTCAGAAAAATCTACAAACGCTTACAAAATTACCAATTCAGGGAATTTGCAAAACACTAAATGATAACTCCTGTTCATTGAGTTGTTCATTTTTAACTTACAGAACACTTATGTGCCATGTTCGCTGGTTATGAGATAGGCTCGTTAAAGGGAGAGAAAGAGACACTGGTTTCTGCCCTCTGAGCACTGACAATGGTGTTGGAAAGAGAGAGATAATAAATAAATAAAATAATCTCTTTGTGATCACAGATGGGGATCTGTATAGGAAAAGAGTAGAGTGCCCCAAGTGAAATCTAATTATCTGGTGCTCTGTCCAAGCTGTGCACTGTCTTTTTATCCTTAGAATAGCATTGTGAGGTGGGTAGGATTTTTTACATTTAACTGATGGGAAAGTAAAGGTTGGTATAGATCAACAGCATGCCACAGAGTTAGGTAAAAATATAGATAGGTTTCCAACGTGAGAGAGGGTGACCCAGGGTCTTGTCTTATCTTTCCAATCATTGGTTAGGCAATCTGTATCTCATCCCATCAGTTATAGTTAGAAATAGAATCGCCCCTTGAAGATCTCATAAATTGGTGTGTTTGGAGATGATATAACTGAGTCATGAGCATTGTAATCCCAGCAGTAGATAAATCCATTAATCACGGTGGCCACGACAAGTAGGTGTAGCTGGAGAAAGTAGGTCCCTGGGACTGTGTCCCTGGGAATTATATATATATGGTTTTCTCCTTCCCCTGATCTCTCGCTTGACTCTGTCCTCCATGATATGAGGATCATTCTCTGCTTCTCACTACCACCCATGGTCCCTGGCCTCACTTCAACTGAACCCAAAAACTGAGAAAATACATCTTTCTTCCTCTAAGGTCGGATTTTTTAGATTGCAGCTGTGAAAATTCTGATTAATACGACACCCCATGCCTTGCCTACCCCTAAAGTTCTTTATCTCCCATAAATTATGCCCCTGCTTGGCTACACACGAGTTTTAAACCATAAGGAGAACTGTTTCAGATAGGATTCTCACTGCTATAATTGAAAACACCTGACTACCATACCCAGCTAGGAAGGAAGGTTTATTTGCTCACAGCTCTGGAGATTTTAGGGGTTCAGTCCATGTCAGGCTGTGTCTGTGGAGGTCAGGTCATGGCCATGGAAAGCAGGGAGAGAGGCAGAAAGGAAGGCCCTCCTCTCACATCATGAAGGCCTGAAAAGCAAGAGAGCGTGATCAGGGGGATTCAAAGACACAGGAACAATTCCTAAGTACCTATCTCATCCAGCTGCACGCAACCTGCCTAGGTTACCACCCAGCAAATTCATTACAATGGATTCATCCATTGATGATCTTACAGCCCTTGTGAACTCTGAACATCAATACCTGAGTTTTTTCAGGGGACATTCTATATCTGACCGTAAAACAGACCCCAGGAGCCTAGCAGAACATCACAATGCCCTTTTGAGATGAAGCTGTTGGAGGACATGGCGTTGCTACATAATTCAAATGCTCACCTGCCTTCTCTGTTTCCCTCCCCAGTACTTCATCACCACCCCACCCTTAGAACCTGGGGAAGGACAACCAAAGAGGAAGTCAGCTAGGCAGAGCAGTCATGGTTATCTTCAATTTCCCCCCTGATAAATCATCGTACTAAATGCAAGAAAAGAACCTATTTGGGGTACTTAAAAAGCTCCTCTATATCAACTCTATCCATTGAGAATGAGAAGCCAGAAGTCACTGGCCGTTACTCAATAGTTAGGTGATGTCATCGCTCTTCTTTTTTTGTGGTACTGGGAATGAAACCCAGAGTCATTCTACTTCTGAGCTACACCCCCAGCCCTATTTTTCATTCTTTATTTTGAACCACATCTCACTAAGTTGCAGAGGACCTCACTAAGTAGCTGAGGCTGGCTGCGAACCTGTGATCCCCCTGTTTCAGCCTCCCAAGTGCTGGGATCACAAGCGTGGGCCACCACGCCCAGCTTCTCATTCTCCTTTTGATACACTACAAAGAGGGTGCGCCAACAGGCCTGGGGGTTTACTTCCCTAGAAATGATAGAACAGGTGAAATTGCTTTTGTCCAGCATCCTCTATATTTCTACCCGTCCCTTTCTCCCTTAAACTCCATGCCTTCCAGGCAGCTGCCACTTCTGGAAATTGCCTGCCCTTCACAGATACTTCTGAAATCTGTGTATATTTTCTTCTCTAGAGATAAGGACTGTAATACATTAAAGCATAAGCATCAGATTAAAAGGTGATCGCTGTAGATAACTGGAGTACAAGTGTGATCCTAATATATTTACTCCTAACAATTTCTTATCTATGGAACTAGACCCAGGCTCCGATTTTGTAGGCAGGTGAACATCAAGATAACAGCGCGTGTATTTAGAGTTGGTAATTGTAATGATTTGCAGGGCAGTCCAGTACTGGTTATTAATATGCAACTGGCTGTAAATATCCACGCATGGGTGGGCTGTGCAGGAATGCTTTGTTCCCAGCAATAATAACCTGGACAGTCATGTGAGACCATTTCCTCTACTGGCATCTACTATGGTTTCTGAATGGGAAGGGATTTTGCCAGTCATTAAACTAATAGTAGCCTAAAATTGGCTGTGGTGGGAGTATTTATACTACAGAGAGAAGAAAATGCTATGAATTGGGTGTTTTTATGTTTATTTATTATTATTGTACTATTATTGTACTATTATTGTACTATTATTACATTATTATTATTATTATTATTATTATTATTACATATGGTACTGGGGATTGAAACCAGGGGCATTCTACCTCCAAGTTACACCTGTACCCCTTTATTTTTTTTTTTGAAACAGGGTCTTATTATGTTGCTGATAATATAGCTGCAATGCTCAGACTGGCCTCGAACCTGTGATCCTCTTTTTCTGTGTGTGGTACTGGGGGTGGAACCCAGGGGCCTTTCTACCTCCAGACTATATTCCCAGACCTTTTTTATACTTTATTTGGAAACAGGGTCTCACTATGTTGATGAGAGCCTCACTACGTAGCCAAGGCTGGCTTCAAACCTGTGCGATCCACCTGTCTCAGCCTCCCAAGCGCTGGGATTACAAGCGTGTGCCCCCATGCCCGGCTCTGTGATCCTCTTGTTTCAGCCTACCAAGTCCTTTCTTTCTTTGCCTTATCTGTGCTTCATTCGTGTGGATTTCATCTGAGTACACATGCATAGGCAGGCCAGCCCCGTTTCCATATCCACCTCACTAATGAGTTCTTTTTGTCCTAACTGCCAACCTGGTACCGTACATTTCTGCAGCTCTTCTGTACCAGCCTGTCCCTCAAAGGCACCTCTCTGCACGTCTGTGGTTCTGGCTTCTCGTGTGTGGACACTGGGATGTCTCTTCTGATCACCCAGTGGTGCTGGAGGGTGGGTTTGTGGCTAATGTTCTGGCGAGATGGTTCTAGCACAGCTGTGTCCTTGTTCTCATGAAGCCCAAGCAGCCCCAGGGCTGACGTAGGTCATGCAGACCCTTGGTATTATCCCCAGCTAGGATTTATTATTATTTAGAAATTAATGACAGTTCTGTATTTTTAGGAGGAGGGAGGGGAGCTGTGATTTACAAACTCTCTCTCTCTGGCCATCTGTTCCCCTGCTTGGAGGTGTGGCTTTTCACAGGCTTAGAATGTGAGGCAAAATATGTTAAATGGTGACAAATTTTCTTTAAGGTTTCATTTTAAAGAAAAACAACAGAAAGCTTTTTAGAAATGACAATTAGCTCTTTTTCTTAGAGTAGGTTGATATACCAACAGATTACAAGCCAGGAATAAAAAGGGAAAACCTGAGGTTTTAGTTTGGGCTTTTTATTAATTAAGAACAAAATAAAGATTATTTGGGAAGAGCATGGAAAGTGACACCAGGTCTGAGACCTGTTAGATCAATTTTTCAGTATCACTGCTTCTGGTAAGAAAATGAAAGCCAGGGAAATTTCTTTCTATCCAGGTGACAGATGCCACTGTCAGCCCAAGCCAGGGAATCTCACTGTTTCTAACTCCCTGCCTCAAGAAATGAAGCAGAGTATATTTGCCTGTCCTCTTTAGTAGAAAATTTCATAAATCTTGGTCTTAGAAGCCTTCCCAAACCCTACTCTCCTCTTAGCCAATTCTGGGGCCGATATGCCTTGGTTTTATATAAAGCAAATACATGAAAATCCAGTTTTATGCATGAAGTTAAAAGAAGATACTGATGATTTGCTTTATACTTGGGTTCTTATAGGATTTCTGCAAGTAATAAACTCCTATAATAAATTCAAAATGACATCCGGTGTTCAGAAGTTAAGAGTGCTTTCTGCTTTTCAGAGTATTCGTGGAAGTTTCTGGGCCAAAGAGTGGTGTGCTGGGTGGGGACGGGTCTACATGAGTGTAAGGAAGCAGGTGACCAGCAATGAGGTTCCTCTGGTGACTGGAAGAGAGCTCATGGTGCTTTGGCATAGTTTGGTGGTAGCCAGGGCAGCTGTGTCAGGATCCTAGGCACGTTTCTGAAAATAGACAAGATTTGCTGAGGGATTGAATGATATATGAAACACCGTCAAGAACAAATGGAAAGATGTGAGTGGTCATTTACCAGTGAGGATGATGATAGCACCCGGAGAGGTGTGTGTGGACTTCAGGAATTTAGATTTGGAAATGACAAATTTGAGATGTCTGAGTAGACACCCAACAGGTGATCATGGGTGTAGGTGAGTGGATATGCAACTCAGTATCTCCATTTGGGGAGCATCAGTGCTTATCGGTGCTTAAAACCATGGCATTGAATGGGGTCATCAAAGCTGAGAATGGAAGTAAATAAGGAAATGGCCTAAGAACTTTGCCCTGGGACACAGAGCTACCTCGGGGCCTCGCACTTCCTGCCCCCTTACCCGGATCAATGTTGCACGGTTCACTTCTTCCCTACATTCAGATCTACATGTTATCATCCTGCAATACCAGAATCCTGCTTTGACTTTCTTACCTGGATGGTAGCTCCTCCCTGCCCCACCTTACCTCACTCTGGACTTGTTTTTTCTTTCTTTCTCTTGAGTATAATTATTAGCTGCCATGATAATATATTTGTTTCTGCTTATGTGTTCTTGGTCTATCTCCCCCAGGTCAAAGTAAGATTCTGCGAGTGGGGATGGTGTTGATCTTGTGCACTGCTTTAACCACCACCAGAAGTATCTGAGACAGACCATGAGCAGTAGATGCTCGTTTAATTAATGAGTAAGAAAATCCCCACGTAATTCCTTATCTCAAACAGCGCCCTCAATCTTTTCTCTCTATTCCTTCTAATAAATTCTTATTAAGCCTGAATGAGAAGTAGCCAGATTTATGATTGTTTTCCCAAAGATGTGATTTTAATCCCTTCCCAGAAATACATTTAAATAGGATTGCCTAACATAATAAGTGGGAAGTACAGACGTCTGAACAATTGGAGGTGAACATGTGAACTTATTTAGGTCTTGAGCACAAAACTTGGCCACATCAAGCCCAAGTTCCCTTGCTAAGCACTAGGGACACAAACTTGCATATGACTCCTCTCCTCATGAACTTATAGATAGGAAAGAACAATAGAAAATACAGATGATATGTGTTAAGTTGGCTGAAGTTGGGAAAATCTCAATAAGTGAAAGGGAAATCAAAACTCACTTTAGTCAAGGCAGTGTTTAGGTGCACCCAGAAAGAGAAAAATACCTATATTCCTTTATTTATTTATTTATTTATTTATTTATTTATTTATTTATTTATTTATTATTTTTTGGTGGTACTGAGGTTCCTGGAAACCCTTCTACCTCCAGGCTACACTCCCAGACCCATTTTTATAATTTTATTTGGAAACAGGGTCTCTTAAGCCAGCGAGGCTGGCTTCGAACCTACGCGATCCTCCTGTCCCTGCCTCCCAAGCGCGGGGATTACAAGCGTACGCCACCATGCCCAGCGTCTACATTTTTTTCATAAAGCTTTTTAGCAGACTCATATTTCTAATTCAGTTATTTTTGAAGTGATGTGTACATTAAGCATTCATCAGAAAAGCAAGTTCTTGTGTTGGAAGCTAGAAAATTAGACTACACCTGAATTTGGAGCAACAAAGCCATTTAGAAAGTTACTCTAATAATTTCCTGTATCTGACACCAATTTGTTAGCACAGCATGAGGTAGAGAGGATTAGAGATTTTTGCTTGTTATTCTGATTTTCATTGTTGGGGCATTGTCAGGAGATTATTCCAAGTAAGCATAGCATGGTAGGATTTATTGATGGTAGGACAAAAGGATCATATCCCTGACCACCAAATTCCTCCTGGAAGGACAGGCTTGGTGGAGGATGTGTGAAGGACCTGCTGCTCTCTGCCTTAGCCCTACAATTCCTTGAACATTCCCACTGATCCCAATGACTCAGTACTCTAATATCTAGTGACGTTCTGAGGTCACAGCTTAGTAACATCATACCAGAAAGAATCACTAATAATTTCAAGTTCCATTTGAAAGACTTTGACTTCCTGCACAAGGATTGGTTCTTTGGGGTAATTTTTTTTTCTTCTAAAAGTAGAGAAAACAAGGGCATGATGCTTTGGCTTTATGGAGGTATTACAGTTTCTATTTTCAGGGAAGAAGACCAAAGATTACAGAGAAGCTTATTCAAGGCCATGCAAGTACTAAGTGGCAGAACTGGGTATGAACTCACGTTTGGAGGGCTCCTGTCTATGTCTATCAATCATCCTGTCTTTTTTTTAGACATACTATAGAATCTAAGAACTAGAGATGAATGAGGTCAGTCTAAGCAGTCAGTAAAGAGATGTTTATCCAATATCTACATAATACATCTGTTATCATATATATTTTTGTCTCAACCCAAACATACCATATATTGCAATATTTTTACTATGTTAACAACATATAAACATATAAATATCTTAAAATATTCTGGCAGAGACTGCAGATTTTTTTGTGTGAGTGTGGTTCAATTCCCTGCAAAAATAGAACAAAGAGATAGCAAAATATAAATGCATGAATATTGTTAACAAATCAAATGGGGGGATTTTCAAATCAGCAGTAATTGAGGAGGAACAAGGTGAGGGAGGAAACCATGCAGCTGGCATACCTGAAAATTCCAAGTTTTCCAATAGTCACTCACCCACTGGAAGTCACCAACCCTGGGAGAGGTGGGGTGTTCTCCACTGGCAGTGAATGGAAAGAGTCTATGTTCTGACCTAAGGGAGATGGAGTCTTCTTGGTTCCTTGGGCTCTTCGATCTTCTTTCAGGACAGTCACACACCAGGGAAAGACTACTAAGCAGTCCAGAGGCAATGCAGACAGATGTGGGAGGAGAACACAGAGGTGAGGGACTCTGGACAACAAGCAGCCACGTGTTTGGGAAATTACATAAACAGGGAAGAAGATGCTCAACGCATAATTTTTTTTTTTTTTTTTGGTGGTACTGGGGTTCGTGGAAGCCCTTCTACCTCCGGGCTACACTCTCAGACCTATTTTATACTTTTTATTTGGAAATAGGGTCTCTTAAGCCAGCACGGCTGGCTTCGAACCTGCTCGATCCTCCCGTCTCCGCCTCCCAAGTGCGGGGATTAGCGTGGGGATTGCGCCACCACGCCGAGCCTCAGTGCATAAATTTAAGAGTACTTAGTAAAACTATCCTGAACCACACCCCTGTGCAAAGGTGATTTTATGGAAAATTGAGCAACAGAATAGAATCATGGTCACTGTGGTTTTGAATGCTTGCCACTTCCAAAAATCATATGGAGATTTCACTGCCATTGTAATAGTATGAAGAGGTGAGACCTTAGCTGGACATGGTGGTGCATACCTGCAATCCCAGTACTTGGGAGGCGGAGACAGGAGGATTACAGGTTTGGGGATCACAGGTCAGCCTCTGTAATTTAGCAAAAAATCCTGTTTCAAAAGGGGAGGCGTTGAGGTATAGCTCAGAGGTAAATGTCACTTGGTTCCATCTCTAGTACCAGTAAGTAAGTACATAAATAAATAAATAAATAAATAAATAAATAAATAAATAAAGCAAGCAAGCAAGCAAGCAAGCAAGCAAGTAAGAAAGCTGGGGGTATAGCTCAAGGATAGAAAAAACTTCTAGGTTCAAAAAAAAAGAAAGAAAAGAAAAAGAGGTGAGATGAATCTTTTTTTTTTTTTTTTTTTTGGTGGTACTGGGGTTCCTGGAAGCCCTTCTACCTCCGGGCTACACTCCCAGACCTATTTTTACATTTTTATTTGGAAGCAGGGTCTCCTGCTTTATGTGAAGGAAAACACATAAATCAGAATTAGCAAGATTTGCAAATGAAATTCTATTACTCAGAAAAGGATAAAAAATGAAAGGGAAAAGATTTAAAGAGGATTTTAGAGAAGGCAACAAATTCAGAAGACAAAGAAGATCCAACATACATATAGTGTGGGGTTCCCAAGGAAAAAGTCTAAACAAGTGGGTCAAATAAATAATAAAACTTGTATTTAAGAAAAAATTTCAGCTGGGCGTGGTGGCGCACGCTTGTAATCCCCACGCTTGGGAGGCGGAGACAGGAGGATCGCGCAGGTTCAAAGCCAGCCGCGCTGGCTTAAGAGACTCTGTTTCCAAATAAATGTATAAAATAGGTCTGGGAGTGTAGCCCGGAGGTAGAGGGTTTCCAGGAACCCCAGTACCACCAAAATAATAATAATAATAATAATAATAATAATAATAATAATAATAATAATAATGATGATGATGATGATGATGAAGAAAAAGAGAAAAATTTCAAGAATGGTTTTTCATGATTATATATTCAAAGTGCACACCACATGCTCAAAAAACTAAAAGTAACCAATACAGAAATAATTTTTAAAAATCAGTAAAATTATTGGATTTTTTAAGAGAAACACAAAGTACCCCAGCAAAAATACCAAGCCAGTTATAAAATAAGGAAAATCAGGCTCTTGTGTAACTTCTTTTTATAACTGCATTTTATGTCTAAAGGGAATGCTTAGGATACATAAGGAAAAACTGTAAGATAAGAATTTCCTATCTGTCTACATTAGCTTTCAAACTGAAGCCTCAGGCAAACTGTGCCATCATTCCTAATGACTTGGAGAATATTTTTCCCATGAATTTATCCTGAGCAAATGCCAATCAACCAAAATAACTAGAAGTTCTTGGGCATATGGCTTACTAACAATCACTAAAAGCGTGTGTCTTCTGGAGGAGCTGAAGCCAAGTCAAAGTCAGAAATGTCCGTACGCTCTCACAGCCCATACGTTCTCACTTTACACCTGCAAGAAGATTGAGAACAAGAACAAATATAAAATGTACAAAGAATTTTAGGCAGTCTTCGAGAACTATATTTATTGATAGAAGAGCTGCTGTTTTTAGCCAAGATAGTCTTATATATAATATAAGGTAAAAGATACTGTGATAAATTCCCCAATGTCTGAGGAAGCAGGATTCTAGACATGGCAGAAATTAGATAAGAATGCCAGGTAGAAGGGGTTAAGACACCTGGTGACCATAAATATGAATTGGAAGTCTCTCGGACCCCAGTAGCACCTTCTTATGTGTCCTGAAAATTCTTAGCAACAGTGAGCAACGCAGTAGCCATTACCTCACCAGGACCCAGACTGTGGTCTTGAAAACCAGAGGATATTGGGGAAATAGAGGATGCTAGATCAAGGCAGAATAATATGTCCAAGTTGACTCTAAGACCTTGTCTCCTGACAGTTGGCAAAGAAGCTAGTAGAAACTTTAGGTCATGTCCAAAGGACATAGGAACTAACTTAAAGATATTGCCATGAGATAAAAGTTGGATAATATGTGTTCAAAAAATAATATTCAGTGGACTGACACTTGTAATTATTTTGATTTAGACTACCCCCTATTTCTCACAGAAACAAGGTAGTAAGGGCCCCTGGGGTATGGCCATGGGGATTATATAAGGTCTCTCCTTCCTCTTTTGCTTCAGGCCTCCACAATGTGAGAGCAGAGCTCTTGCTCTCTCCCTCTGCTCTAACCTCCACGTCCTGAGATTCACACACCTGGCCTGGCATGAACTGAATGTACAACAAATAAACCTTCCTCCCTCTAAGTTGTGTGGTCAGCCATTTTGGATTATGGCAATAAGAATGTTGACTGAAACAATGCTCAAAATTTGTGTTTAAATTTGGGGATTCTTATTGTCATAGAAAACCAATTTGTCATTCTTAGACAACAATAAAGAACTACTCTTTAAAAAAAACTGGTAAATAACTACTCATGGGGGCAATTCTGGTACTTGGGAGGCTGAGATGGGAGGATCACAGGGTCAAGGCCAGGGTCAGCAATTTAGAGAAATTCTCAACAACTTTGTGAGACCCTGATTTTTTTTTTTTTTTTTTTTTTTTGTGTGTGTGTGTGTGTGGTACCGAGGATGGAACTCAGGGACATTCTACCTCTGAGAGAAACCCCCATTTCTATTTTATTCTTTATTTTGAAACAGGGTCTCACTGAGTTGCAAAGGGCCTCACTAAGTAGCTGAGGCTGGCTTCGAACCTATGCGATCCTCTTGTCTCAGCCTCCCAAATGCTGGGATTACAAGTGTGTACCACCATGCCTGGCTAAGACCCTGTTTTAAAATAAAAATAAGCTAGGCGTGGTGGTACACATTTGTAATCCCAGTCCTTGGGAGGCTGAGACAGGAGGATCACAGAGGTTTGAAGCTAGCCTCAACCTCTTAGTGAGGCTGTCAGCAACTAAGTGAAACCCTGTTTCCAAACAAAATATAAAATAGGTCTGGAGGTATAGGTTAGAGGTAGAAGGCTCCTGGATTCCATGCCCAGTACTACAATAAATAAATAAATAAATAAATAAATAAATAAATAAATAAATAGGAATGGGGCATTGTTCAGTAGGAGAGTTCCCTTTGGTTCAATCCCCTGTACCACACACACATACAATAAAAAATGAGGTAAAGAATGAGGTAAATAGTCATTTACTGTGCCTCTTCTATGTGAACTAAATAGAAACATGAGTGAATGTTTATCTTTATGAAAATATTTCTAATGAGAAAGGAGGATAAAATTTAAATATTACTATTTGGAAACTCTAAATAATTGATGAACCTAGGCATTATTCTTCTTTGACTGCTATGATAACAAATAAGAGAAACAACATACACTATGTGGCTCCTAATAGAAGATGACCAGCCGGGCGTGGTGGCGCACGCTTGTAATCCCCGTGCTTGGGGGGCGGAGACAGGAGGATCGCGCAGATTCGAAGCCAGCCGCACGCGCTGGCTTAGGAGACCCTGTTTCTAAATAAAAATATAAAAATAGTTCTGGGAGTGTAGCCCAGAGGTAGAAGGGCTTCCAGGAACCCCAGTACCACCAAAAAAAAAAAAAAAAGAAAAAGGAAGATGACCATACATCTATGTGGCTGCCTTACATTAAATACGATCAGCCCATTAGCTCCATGGGAATGTAATCAGCAAAATACAGAGTTGAACACTTTATAGGATAACTTGTTTTCATCCACCAATAATTATATTAAAAAAAAACTGTGTGTGGGGGATGTGGGGGGACAGAGAGAAAACCTTCAAATTAATGAGGACATATAAAAATAACGAGCAATACTAAAGTGTTTAGGGATGTACGGTCAGGTTATAAAGCCATAAAGAAAATCCCAGAAGTGATTGCCATAAAAGTGAGGAAAGGGTTTGCTTTGACGGGGACTTTTCATTAGGGTGTGCACATAGTGAACTTAGGAGGCATCTGGAAAATTACTATTATTTGACATCAGTCTTGGTTGCAAAGTGTTGACTTTATAATAGTTAATTAAGTTATAATAGTTAATTAAGCTTATAATAGTTAATTAAGCTAGTTTATTTTAAGAATTTTTCTACATCTGATGTGTTTATAACCGAGGCTTTCTTTTTAAAATCAATATCCCTGACTTTTTAATTTATTTCTCTTATAAACTTCATGGAACCTATGCACCACATCATAATTGGCCAGGCAGAACTGTAATGAAGTAGGTTTTGATTCATTCATTCCACAGATATTTCTTAAACAACTGGCTCTTTGAGCAGACACTGGAGAACACTGTATCCCAAAGAATGCCATTGTACTACGTAGTGAAAGAGAATAAGTGCTCTATTGACTGAGTGTCTTGTTGTTGTCTGTGTTGTTTTAGTACTGGGGATTGAACCCAAAGGCATTCTACCTCTGAGCGACACTCCTGGCTCGACTTCATTTTTTTTTTTTTTTTGAAACATGGTCTTGCTAGGTTTCTGAGAGTCTAAGTCCATCCATCCATCCATCCTTTCTTACTTCCTTCTTTCTTCTTTCCTTCCTTCCTCCCTTATTTCAAAATAGGGTTTCAGTTGATTGCTATGAGTTTTGCTAAATCTCTGAGACTGGCCTTGAACCTACAAGCCTCCCGTTTTACCTCTCAAATACAGAGATTCCAGGTATGTACCACTATGCCCGGCTTTTGAACACTGTTGTCTAAGCATAGAGAGAAGTATGCTTTTTTTTTTTTTCTTGCCGGTGAAAGATTAGTAAAAACCTCTCAGGGCCGTTTCATTTTAGTAGACTCTTCTGAGATGAATAACACATGCTCTTTCTTTTAAACCCATCAATCCACAGGAAAAGAACATTCAGAACTCCCTGCCTCGATCACCACGCACTCAGCCTGTGTTTTCTGCTTCTCATCACTCAACACAGTTGCAGCCCACCCTTCGAAGTTCTTTGACTATCGCTTAATGACCTTGAACCTCCGTGGACTCTACCAAACTCACCATTGTTGAGTCTTACCTTCTTTTGGAAACTTTCTTCCTTTCCTTCTGAACCATCAGGGTCCCTGACCTCCCTCCTCCCCTTTACCTGTCCCTCTGTATCCTCTGGCTCTTCTGTTCACTTCTGGCCCCTGCCTCTTCCTCTCTGTTTCTTACCCTGGCTTCATCTGCCATCACGGGCTATTAGCATCAAGATGTCAGTGGGACTCATGCTCCCTGGGAGCCCCAGACCTGTATTTACAACTCACTGCTCATCATTTCCTTTCAGATGTCCATCTGTCACCACCAAATAGACATACTCCAGTGGAGCCTGCTTTCTTCCCCAAACCAAATCTCCCTCTTTTTCTTGCCAATTCAATTGACAGCTTCTTCACCATCCTGGTCTTGATGTAAACTCTTTTTTTTTTTTTTTTTTGTAACACTGGTGATTGAACCCAGGGGCATTCTGCCTCTGAGTCACAACCCCAGCCCTCTTTTATTTTTTTTTAATATTTATTTATTTATTTATTGCGGTACTGGGGATGGAACCCAGGGGCATTGTTCCTCTGCGCTATAACCCCAACCTTATTTTTTAATCTTTTTATTTTATTTATTTATTTAATTAATTTATTTTTATTAATTTATTTTTATGTGGATCATATTGAAAATGGCATACATTCAGACTGTGCTTGGTGCCCTCTCCTGCCCCCCTCTTTCCCTCCCCCCTCCCAACAATGAGTGTCCAGGCTGACCATGCTACATTCATACTTTTACATATATTTGAATATAGCTCCTCCATTAATCAATCTCAGCCTTCTTCCTCTCCTACCCTTCCATTCTAGCTTTGCTAAGGTTTCCCTTCATTACCTGGAGGCCCTCTTGTATCTCTAATACTCCCTAGTTTGGGCATATTAGAGAAAACATATGTCCCTTCTCTTTCTGTGCTTGGCTGATCTCACTTAACATAATGTTCTCCAGGTCTTTCCATCTTCTTTCAAATGACATGATTTTGTTCTTCTTTATAGCTGAGTAGAATTCCATTGTGTGTATTTCCCATAATTTTTTCAATCCATTCATCTGTTGATGGAGACCTAGTTGGTTCCATATTTTGGCTATTATGAGTTGTGCTGCTATGAAAATGGGTATGTTTGTTACTCTATTTCTCTGATTTCAACCTTTTTGGACAAATACCCAGGAGTATAGCCAGATCATATGGTGGATCTATTCCCAGTTTTCTAAGGAATCTCCACACTGATCTTCATAGCAGCAGCTGAACTAGTTCGCATTCACACCAACAATGTAAAAGAGTTCCTCTTTCCCCACATCCTCGCCAGCATTTGTTGTGATTTATTTATGCTTGCCACTCTGGTTGGGATTAAGTGGAATCTCAGCGTAGTTTTGATTTGCATCATTAGCCATCAGGAAGATGCATACCAAAAACAGTCTTTTTATTTTTGAAACAGGGTCTCACTGAGTTCCAAGGGGCCTTGCTATAAGTAGCTGAGGCTGTCTGTAAGCCATGATCCTCTGGTCTCAGCCTCCCGAATGCTGGGATTACAAGTGTGCACCACCATGCCTGGGTTATTTTATTTTTAAAACGGAGTCTCACTAAGTTGTTGAGGGCCTCGCTAAATTGCTGAGGCTGTCTGCAAACCTGTGATCCTCCTACCTCAGTCTCCCAAGTACTGGGATTACGGGCATGTGCCACCATGCCAGGCTGACGTACTCCAGCACATCCCTGGCTGCCCTGTGGATGGGGTTGCTTTCCCAAGCATGCACAGCTGATGATTCTCTGAGTGGGGATGACTTTGTGTTTTCTGTAGCTTCTCCGCGTGCAAGGCTCTAAATGGGCTCCATCTAATCATGGTGAGAGATCCCCGTGGCGGCTCCATCCACAAGGCCACCCCCGCCCTCAGATGGATCTTCCCAAGTCTGCGTCCCATTCAGTGGTGATAGGTTCTCAAGCTTTAGACCAATACCAGTCATCTGACACCACCAGCTTGATTGGTAAGCATCAGAGTCAGTGTTGCCATCAACACTATCAAACTAGCTTTGCTTGAACAGTCTAGACACTGCTTCTGTGAGATTCTCCCTGGCCTCAAGGGCTTCCCTCTTCCCAGTCATAATTTTACTTTTCAGGTCATGTTTTTCCATTGAGGAAATGACCTTGATATACATTGATTTTTAAGGGGGTTGGGGATAAAGATTTATCATAGGCATGACATCTGTTGCTGGAGCCTAGAGGTAAATGCTTAGGTAGAATTGGCTTGGTCCATTCATCTGTCTGTGTTCATTCAACAAACATTACTGAAAGCAGACTTTAGTGCTAGCTGTTGGTCAGTCAGAGGAGTAGGGTGGCCCGGCTCCTAAGGAGTTAACTGTCAAAGTCTTGGTTGTACCCTGTCTTCTTGGTTAATGCTTATTGGCCCTGAGCCTATGTTCATTCATCCATTTTATTTTATTTTATTTTATTTTATTTTATTTTATTTTATTTTATTTTATTTTATTTTATTTTATTTTGTGGTACTAGAGATTGAACCCAGTGACATTCTACTTCTGAGCTATACCCCCAGTCCTTTTCCATTTATTTATTTACTTATTTATTTATTTAGGTACTGGGGATGGGACCCAGGGGCATTCTACCTCAAAGATACACCCCCCCCAGCCCTATTTTTTATTCTTTATTTTGAAACAGGGCCTCACTAAGTAAGCTGAGGCTGTCCACGAGTCAGGGTCCTCCTGTCTCAGCCTCTCAAATGCTGGGATTACACGCCTGGCTTTATTATTATTTTTTTATTTTGAAACTTTGTTGCTATATAGCTGAGGGGCTTGCTAAGTTGCTGCGGCAGGCCTCAGATCGGCATCCCTCCTGTCTCAGCCTCCCTAATACTGGGATTTCAGGCATGCACCACTCTGCCTGTCCCCGTTCACTTAATTTGGAGTCCTGTTCCTTGGAAAATGATCTCTCTATTTCAGACTCATTACTTTTGACCTTCACAGCTACATTCCAAAGGCAGTCACTGAGGTCAAACGGAACTCAGACACCGTGTCAGAAGCTAAAATGCACTCATAAAGAAACACCCCGTGTGTCTTCTGTTAACATCATTCACATATCCTTGGCCTCTGGGACCTCTGTTCTAAAATCATGACGACTATGACCTTGATCAGCCTAAATGATCTTCATTTTATTTTTCTCTCTGCATAGATAAGTTGCTCCCAAGAAGGAAAACGATAAGTTTCGCAACAACTCTCCTTAAAAAGAGGAGTTTGGAGTGCATTTCCCATGGGGAAATCATGGCGCAGACTGGCAGCTGGGACTACATTCTGGCTTGTCCCGGTCTCAATACTGGTCAGCACCATCACAACGGTGATGTAAACAATACAGCTACATAAATAAGGTGGCAATCTACTATTACTGAATGCTATATAATTTCTCTACCTTCAAAGAGCTGCAGACAAGGGGGTGGGGTGAGAAAAAGAGAAGAGTGTTTTAAGCGCTATGGGTAATCAAGAGTTTTTTTTTTTTAAGCACTTCTTAAATATATGCTCATGTCCCCCAAATCTGTCATGATAAAACATCTCATTTGGGCTGATGTATGACAAGGGAAGCAATCACCGTTCATCAGATGCCACATTTCCATCTGCCTTATAAAAGAGAAGGTCGATGAAGGTCGTGAAGAAGAAAACAAAGCACCTTCTCTTTAGGGGTGTTTGAGGTTTCATCTGGATTACATTTCCTTAGGAAGTTCAGAATCCACTGTTTTTGTCTCTCAGAATTGATTCTTCAGATTGCAGAAGTCCTTGCCCTGAAGATGTAAAGACTTTGCCTTCTCTCTCCTGCATAGACAAGTCATTTAATTTGTACTGGGTTCTTCTGACAAATTAGGGTTTTAGGAGTGTGAAATTGTGGAAGTTCTGGCTCCAGACAACTCTTCAGAGGGTAGCTAGCAACTCCATCCCCTGGGTGGTAAGATTGTGCTGTAGAGATTAAGTCGCCAGCTGGTCATAGCCATGCCCATGGAACACTGGGAAAAGGGCCAGAAGCTTAGTACTTTATTAGAAGTAGGACTCAAGAGCCAGTTTCCACTCTCCCCTCTCTGTCTCAATTTAGAATGTTCCACTATCTTGCTGCCTAGCAATTCCTAGGTACTGGCTAGAGTTTTGCCCTTCTTGGATATCACCTTTCCTAAGGTAGCATATGTTCCTGTTTCAGGCCTGTGGTTGGAGTGGGGAATAGGCTGTTA
Organism: Muscardinus avellanarius; assembly: GCF_963383645.1. Lineage (NCBI taxonomy): Eukaryota > Metazoa > Chordata > Mammalia > Rodentia > Gliridae > Muscardinus > Muscardinus avellanarius. The sequence goes on from NC_137788.1 coordinate 10,856,768, forward strand.
ATCATAGCACACGTCTAGCTTGAGGGGCCCTTAGGTCTGAATTATGCCCACACAATCATAGAACTCTCCAGAAGTCAGCCTGATACCCCATTACACTGAGAATATTATTAGCAGCCCGTCATAGTCCCCATCCTCGATAAGTAAATTATAATTTGTAAAATATAGAAGAAATGTTGGCATTCAGAGATCCAGCACAGATCCCTCCAGGGGCATGTCAGGGCTATTTGTTCTGGAATCTGAGGACAGCAATCTTCCCCTGAGAGATTTGGTCTAGGAATCTGAAAAGGTCAAGATGCCTCAATATTTTGAGTCTGCAAATATCATGATGTCTAGATGTCCCCGGTGTATTTGTCAGCACTTTTATAGCTATCATCTAGAAGAACTGACCATGTAACTTAGACGAAGGAAGTCTTATGAGCTCACAGTTTGGGGATTCAGTCCATGGAGAGGCCTGGGATTATGGATCTCAGACATTATGGTGGAAGTGGGGATAAAAAGAGAATAAGGCTTCATGCTGACATTGTGAAGGCCAGAAGCAAGAGGGAGATTATGGGGAGGAGGAGACATATATAATACCCAATGCCACACCCCCAGGGACACACCTTCTCCACCTGTACCCTACCAGCCTAGGCTAAATAGATCTTTCTATACTGGATACATCTATTACAGTTATCCACTGCTGGGATTACCTCCCTCGTGCCTTAATTACAACAACTCCAAAGGCCAATTTATGAGCTCTTTAAGAGTCCACTCTATATCTAATGATTATACTAGGATAGTTGCCTTAGTATGTAGCTTTTCTAAAGTCCTTTATTGTTATCACCACCACTACCACCACCATCATCATCATTAAAAGGAAGTTAGAATAAAGAATTATTAAGCTCTGATGGGAGAATAACTATAACTATATGAGGATTCCACTGGCTATTTTATAAGGCTGAGGGAGAGAGCCCTAAATAAATAGACATGGGAAGTGGGTCCCTCCCCAAGGCTGGGGTTCAGACTTCTTTGGAGCAAGTGTGGTTGTAACCATCAAATGGTGGAGGAACTCTCTGGGTTGTCAAGGGCAGATCTGGTTCCCAGTCACAGGAAAATCAAAACCCTTTGGGATACAGAACACAAATATGGCAGCCTGGAATGGTCACCTAGCAGCAGCATATTCTCTTGAATATGCTTTCTTTCCTATGCTTTGAAGAAATGGAGCTACAACGAGCTTTTTCCTGGCATGAGCTGTGAGCCCAGTGCCAATGCCTGAGGAACTCATGCTCTAGCTATTTTGGGTCTGTATAAAGCCAAGCTTTACAAACCCTGTCATCAGCAAGCCACTTGAAAGAGACCCTTTTTGATCTTACTTGATACTGGCTTGTCTATGATGGGCACTTTCTGCCCTTGCTCCTTTTTGTGCAAGAGAACTCCAAAACCTATTATTATGATTTTCTTTTTTGTGGATTTTTTTTCTCTTGGGTTCTTTGGTTAATTTCTCTCTCTCTTCTAAGGAAAAACCCACAAAATATGTATGTTCTCCCAAATTTCTATTCTTGTTCCAAATATTAGGTCAAATTTGACAGGAAATCCTTCCTCAATTACTCTTAAACTTCCTTGAACAGATTTTTTTTATAGAATACAAGAAACTTGACCATGAAACTGATTCAAAAGTAAAAACAGTAGATTAGTTAAGATTGTTTGCATATGAGGGAAAGCACATTGGTTTGGCTTGAGCAGACAAAAGGTGGGAGCAGATTTATCATAATGGGACAGGAAGGAAAAGAGCCAATGGGGCTGGTCAGGCATCAAAACCAAGAACTCAAAAATACCAGGGCGCTCTATCCATCTCCCTTGTGTGCTTCTTGAAAACTGGCTTATTCCTTTTCTCCTGAAGAAAAATATCTTTGTCCCACAGTTTCCGCATTTAATATTTTTAAAATTTGAATGGTCAGCCCAAATTGCATGGAAATCTCATAGACCTAAGTGCCAATTTGAAGTTTACAGAAGAGTTTTATTGGTACAGCATGGTCCTTTATCTAACCCAGTTTCAGCCTGATAGGGACAGAGGACCAGGGTACATTTGTTAAAGACAAGGCAAGTGGGAACCCAAATCAATGAACAGAGGGGATAACCAACGTGAGCTGGAAAGAGAACCCCAGAAGTACTTTCCACAAACACTGTGGAGGCTCCATGATGTAACATTTTGAGTTCTTATAGATTACACTGTAATGTTAAAAACTTTAGTATAATTGGGTAAGGGCTAATTGGGCGATGTGTGCATGTATGTCTGTACCATCTTGTATGCCACTAAGATGTATGACTACAATGAAAAACTAAAAAAAAAACTTTAGTAAATATGTACTTTAATAACATAGGTCATTCTCATGATAGAGTATAAGGCACTTCACGTAATTTTATTTGCTCTGTTTTTACATGACTGGCAGCGCTGTAAATATGTTTACACCAGCACTACCACAAACACATGAGGAGTGTGTTTGAGTTGCACTGTGATGTCACTAAGTACTAGCAACTTTTAAGTTCTTCTATAATTTCATAGGACCACCATCTTATATTTGGTCCACTGTCGACCAAACTGTTGTTATGCAGTCCATGACTACTTCAATGGAGAGAGATCTTTCATGCCTTCCTGAGGCGAATGACTATAAAAAGGTGAATTTCCAACACTCCAACTGTCAGTGAATTTTGATATGAAAGTCAAAAGGCATCTTAGTGTCACACCCAGGAAGTGAGTAATGAGATTAGACTTACTAATGATAGGAGAAGCAGAGCATATGCAAGGGTGAATACGTAATTGGGATGAAAGGGACGACCGAATAATGAGGAAGTAGAGCATCTGAGGAGCAACCAAAACAAACATTCATTGTTGGGGCTCATGGGCATATGCCAAAGCTAACTAAGAGAGTAGAGGATGCTAAGAGAAACCAACAAAAGTATCATTTGACCTTTAATAGTCCTATTAGGAAATCCCTGCCTTTTGGATTGTAGTTCTGCCAAGAGATGCCAGAGAAAATGGTTTTGTTTCATTTTCTGGGGATTCCATTTCCTTTGTCAAGGAGAAAGAAGAGTCTATAGAGGCTGGAAATAAACTGGAGGTCTTAGTCCAGGCTTCTTGTATTTAAAGAACCTACCAGCTAAAAAAAAAAGCAATAGTGGGGAGGGGAGGGGATTCTAGGGATGCCACGCAAGTCTCATAGGACTGAAGGAGTGGAGACCACAGACTCGGGTACCAGAAAGATGCTAACCAATCTGGATCTCAGGAAAGAATACCTCACTCAATTTCAACCAACTGGAACCAAACTGGTTCCAGCTCTCACTTTTTATAACAAAATACTGTAGAAAAATATTGTACAACATTCCTTTTGCAACCTTATGATGAACTTTATAGATAATGTAACCTACCTAAACACTTTGTTTCGAAATAAGATTAATAGAGTCTCCTAACTAAAACACAAAGGAGGACCACAGTGAAAGTCATTTATCTTCCACAGAAAGTAAAACATGTTTTCAGGCATCAGTGTTCAGAAAGAAGAAGAAATAATAAACTGGCCACACAGTCGCACCTGACTGTTGGATCCTTCTGATGATGACAACTTCAGGCTGAGACTGATAAAGTCTCACTGTATTGGCAACATGATTTTCCAGATGGCAAGTCTTCCAGTTATTTACTGTCATGGCACAAATCAAGACTGAGGGGCCCCAAATACTCTTTCAGTGGTGCTTGTGTATCTTATGGGTTAGAAACTGAGAAAAAAGACAGTGAGAATGGCTCTTTTGTGTTTTGGGAGGATGGGCCCTTCACAGACTTGACTTTGAGCTGAATAAACTACTCCCAAGATGGCGCCCCTGTACCCACTGCCCTGGCTCCACAGCTAACATGTTGGACTTGACCCCCTCTGCGTAGCCTTACAGTATGGTGATCTCAGGGCATTCTGACTTCGCACATGAAAGTCAGCTCTCAAGGACAAGTGTATCAGTAAGAGCCACATGACCACCTATGACTTAGCCTTGAAAACCACATGGCACCCTTAGCCACACACTGTCAGTCAATCAGTCACAGAGGTGGGAGGTAGACAAGCTCTGAGTGTATAGGACTCAAGAGACTGGCAAACAATTTGCAGCCATGCCTAAAACCACCTCAGTGACTAGCTCTCAGCAAATGTCTAACGGAAACCTGATCTTTATTTAAATTGCCCAGTATTTACATACCTAGAAAATTCAGTGCACCCTCAATGCTTGTAAACAATGTTATGTGTATAGGTAATATGGTGTTAAAGTCTAGGCTTGACCCATATCCACCTTGTCCAGTAGTACTTTTCTTTTTTCCTTTCTTTCTTTTTTTAATACTGGGGATTAAACCCAGGGTCATTCTACTTCTAGTTGTAACCCTTAGCCCTTTTCATTTATTTTTCTTATTTTGAAACAGGGTCCTGCTAAGTTGCTGGGGGTCTTGCTAAATTGCTAAGACTGGCCTTGAATCTGCAATCCTCCTGTCTCAGCCTCCCAAGTACTGTGATTATAGGTTTGTACCACCACGTCCAGACCAGCAGGACTTTTGAAAGTTATATGGGAAACAGGGTGCGTGACTGTACAGGGCACGATGCTCAGCATCCTTGGCTGGCGCCATTGATCTCCTTCCTGTAGACTCCATTCCTTACCCACTCAGTGTATTATTCCCAGAGCCAAATGGCAGCCTTGACCCAGCATCTATGAGCCCGACAAGCTCCCGCATCATGAGTATAATGATGGTGATGATGTTAAGGTTGATAATGGTGATGTTGATGCTGATGGTGGTGACGATGATAATGTTGATGTTGGTGCTGATTGTGGTGATGGTGATGATATTGACATTAATGCTGGTGATGCTGGTGGTGGTGATGGTGATGATGTTGATGATGCTGGTGGTGGTGATGGTGATGGTGATGATGTTGATGATGCTGGTGGTGGTGATGGTGATGATGTTTTCATTGATGATGGTGATGATGTTGACGATGATGATGATGTTGATGATAGTGATGGTGATGATTGTGGTGACCACAGTAACAGTAAAACAGTGGCAGCAGCTACTGTGACCGAGTGCTTCGCTCATGCCAGGGGACCTCAGCTTATGAGTCATCTCATATGCTGACTATTAACCCTAAGGCAAGCATCTTTGTCCCTATTTCTTGTATGAAGAAACTGATCACCAGAGAAATGGAATAACCTACACAAGATCACACAGTCAAAAATCAGGGGCCAATAGATTCTGATATTTTGCCAGGCATCTGGACAGTTTGGGATGACAGTGAGATCCCATGCAGTCAGTTTGGGCTGAGGGAAAAAGGCTGTATTTTCTAAATAATTCAAAGCTGGTTTCATAGCAGAGAAATGGGCAGGGATGTACAATGGTTAGTGTCTCTGGCATGATGAACATGAGGAAATTAAAGTCCAAAACGAATGTAGAGAGCCGGCTTAGTGGTGCATGCTTGTAATCCCAGTACTTGGGAGGCTGAGACAGAAGGATTGCAGGTTCAAAGGCAGCCTCCCCAACTTAGCAAGGCCCTTGGAAATTTACTGAGACCCTGTTTCCAAATAAGAAGTAAAATTGGGCTGGAAGTTTAGCTTAGATGTAGAATGCCTCTGGGTTCAATCCCCGGAGCCATAAATAAATAAATAAGTAAATAAATAAATAAATAAATAAATAAATGCAAATGTGGAAATTGTAAAATATCATACATCTAGCTGGGAGTGATGGTGCCCACCTGTAATTCAAGTACTTAGGAGACTAAGACAGTATAACCACAAGTTATAGGTCAGCCTCAGCAATTTATCAATGCCCTCAGCAACTTAGTGAGATGCTGTTTCAAAATAAGATAAAATAGGGCTGGATGGTGTAGATTGGAGATGGAAAGCCCCCCACACTGGGTTCAATCCTCAGCAACACACACACACACACACACACACACACACACACACACCAGCACCAGCAGCAGCATCACCACCACCATTTGTTCTCCTTGACCCAATAAATTACCTCCCAGACTGTGACAAAGAATTGCTTATTCCTGACTCATTATTTCTGGAAAATCCCATCAAATAAAGAAATTACAGTACCAACCTTAAATAAAAACAAAAATATGTAACCTACAACTTTGGTTCCATGTGAAATCTGAGAGCTTTCTGTTAATAAGAAGGCCCAGGCTAGCCTACTCATTGTCCCTAGAGGAAAGGTATCTGTGTGGCCATTTCTGCACCTTCAGGTGGCGGTGTCCCTGCTCTGATCACCCTTCTTGTTGGTTCACATTTCTAGAATCACATCAGTATATTGTTCACTGGACTCAGAGCCACACAGTCACATGCTGGAGAGTCTGAAGATCTCTGATTCAGATGAAGAAAATTGAAAATCTTCACATACTTTATACACCCGCATATCTGCTAATGAGGAGTTGCCTTCATTTAGCAGAGTTCAGAAGCTTTATTTTGCTCAGTCTTTTAAAAATTCAAAAACAGACAACATAAAATCACACCAGAAACCATTAGAAGACAAGAAAGAAAAATAGCTTGCCATTCCTTAATTTAATTTCAGCCAACTGGGCTTCTCTCTTCTTAGTTGTGTTGTGTTTTTTTTTATTCTTTTTAAACAAAACATATTTATAGTAGAAAGGCGTTTTGGGTACATAATGTATCCCACTTTAACATTGCTTGTCTGTATTACAAAAGTATGTTTATGAAAGCCTCCGAGAGCTTCTTAGAAATATGACATTTTTAGACAGAAGTGTTATTGGGGTGTTATTCTCTGAATTTAAGAAGTCTGAATATGACATATTTTATACCCTTGTACAATATTTTATACGAAAATATGGTCATGTTGGTGGGAGAAAATGCAAGAGATGAACAGATGTAAAAAAAAATTCATCTTCCTGTTTGCATGTGGACCATTAATCTATGGCAAACATCGTCTCTCACATTTTTTGTTTTTCTTGAATAGTATTTTCACAGCAAAGAGGAAAAGCTCATTATATGAAAGTCCTCTCCTGGTGCCCTTAAGCTTATGACAGTCCTCATGTGGATGGATCCTTTCATGGCCCCCATCCTGGAACAGTAGTACCTGCTTGAGAATCACTAACCTGAGTTGCTAAGGTTTCTCACTCTGGAGAACCTGGTGATATTATTTTTAAAATATCCACACAGGAAGATGCTCTGAAAAATTGAGTCTGTCCCAGGAGTGTTTGATTCCTTTGGGTGCAGAAAGACCCTGAGGCCCATCTTCAGCACCCGGAGGCAGGAAAAGTGTTCTCCAAATTCTTCCAAACTTTGTTCTTCCCCTTGACCCACATGACCCAACAGAACCATCTGCAGTGATGGAAATATTCTGCATCTGTACTGTCCAGTACAGCAGCCACTAGCTTCATGTGGCCATTGGCATGACTAAAAGACCTTTAAGTTTTACTAATATAGATAATTACATGTGGCTAGTTGCTGCCTTATTAAGTGACCACTTTTAGAACCCTCAGAGAAAACAACAAAACAAAACAAAGATAAAGAACCAGACACAAACATAATCCAAGTTCAATCTGGCAATAAAAGTCTTGGTGTTCTCGGAAATTTGTCTTTTACAAGAAACTAATGCCACTTGAAATAAACCAGCCATGTACCATGCACAGTTCAAGAGGCAGCCAAGGTGGGATGGAAATGATTTAATGGTATTATTTTATTTCATAACTTGATTTAACCCTCATACCATATTTATGTGGTGAGTACCAGTATCTTCCTCCTATTTGCAGAAGAAAGAATGTGGATTACAGAGGTTAAGGCTCACAGCTGGTCTTGGCAGAGGGAAGCTTTGAACTTGGGACTGATTCCAATACCAGGGTGCAGTGTTTCACATTCCTAAGTAGATGTTGTCATCCAGACTTTCTTCTAACTCAAGATTTGGAAGGCCTAAATTGTGGAATTGTGGAATGGAGCTTATAAGTTTCTAAGTTGTCTGTTGATCCCCTTGGTGGCTCCATTTTTCAGTAAAAAGGTTATAAAAATGATCTCATGATGTGCTACAAAAGACTGTGCTCTGCATTTATATGTAGTCAAGGGATAGCCCTAGTTTAGGGTTAGGGTCACTGAGGATGGTCTGTAAGAGATGTAAGATCTTCAGGTGGGTGTATGCAATGTTGTTACTTCATCCTGAAAACATGTTTTGTCATCTTTAAAATGAGGGTGATAGGAGTTTCCTTTTCATGGCCTTCTTTCTGAGAATCAATGTATGTGAACTATTTAGCATAGTCTCTATTATACAGTAAATGCTTAATAAAAACTAGAGGCTGGAATTATTCCAGTAGTTCCCTCTTATTCACAGAATGTGTTCATTCCAAGACATTCCATGGATTCTTGAATTAGTCCTGAATTGTACATACTATGTTTTCCTCCCCTTCTTCTTCCTCCTACCCCTCCTCTTCCTCCTCCTCCTTCTCCTTCTTCTTATTCTTATTCTTATTCTTATTCTTATTCTTATTCTTATTCTTTCTCTCTCTTCTCTCTTTCTCTCCTCTCTCCCTCTCTCTCTCCTCTCTCCCTCTCTTTCCCCCTCTTTCTCTCTCTATCATTCTTTTTTTGGTACTGGGCATTGTACCTGAGAGCTACAACCTAAGTCCTATTTTTAAGTCCTTTTATATTTTTTAATCCTTTTTTGAAAAACAGTTTCACTGAGTTGTGAAGGACCTCGCTAAGTAGCTGAGGCTGTCCACCAACCATGATCCTCTGGTCTCTGCCTCCCAAATGCTAGGATTACAAGCATGCACCACCACACCCAGATTTCTCTCGATTATAGATTATGAATATCATTTATATATACCAATGATAAATATATATATATACATATATATATATATTTCCTTTCCTATATATACATACCAGTAATAGAGTTGCACTTATAAATTAGGTATGGTAAAAATGGACAAGAATAACTGCTAATAAAAAAGATCAATTATTGCTGGGCATGGTGGCACACCCTTGTAATCCCAGTACTTGGGAGGCTGAGACAGGAGGATCACAGCTTCCTGCCAGCCTCAGCAACTTAGTGAGGCCCTCTGCAATTTAGTGAGACCCTGTTTCAAAATAAAGAATAAAATAGGGATGGGGTTATATCTCAGAGGTAAAATGATCCTGGGTTCAATCCCTAGTACCCCTCCACACACAGAGAAAATGATAAATTATAACAATATACTATAATAAAAGTTACTTAAAGCTTATGAATTGAATTATTTTTGGAAATTTTCACTTAATATTTTTAGACTGTGCTTGACCTTTTATAACTGAAACCATTTATAACTGAAAACTACAGATAAGGAGTTATAATACTGTCTTATGCTATACCCACTTCAGCTCATACTTGAGAGATTGTTGTTGATTTCTTACTGTTTCCAGTAGGGAAGATAGATAATGACAATAAAAGCCATATAGATCAAACCTAATGAGATGGCTGTTGTCAAATCAACTTTCTTTCTATCATGAGATATAAATGTAACCAAATGAGCTCCAGAATTTCTGGCTTGTATGGAATAGAAAAAAAAAAACAGAATTTACAATTTCTCACATCCCTCTTTGTGATTGATAAAGTATAGAAAGGAGAGGTCCTATCTGAGCTTTCCCCAGTATATTGTCTCAATATCTTGAGTATTTCTGCTAGTATTTTCTTCCTTGTTGCTTGATTGTTTTGCTTCTTCTTAGAATTAATGATGTTTTATTCAATACGTCTAATTTTAAGAAAACGAAGGGCATTTAAAATCAAGAAATATTACCCATAAACTGCAGTACTATATTCTAGACAAGCTGCTCCCATGCAGTGGGCCCTTCTGGATCTTCCTCAGGTGCAAGGCAGGGTCTGAGGCCTAGTATCAGTCAGGGGGCCTGTTACAGTTTGAATCTGAAATGTCCTCCCCTCAAAAGGCAATGTAGCAGAGTTCAAAGGTAAAATGATTGGATAATGAGGAATCTGACCTCGTTAGTGGATTGATCCATTGGTTCTGTAAATAATGTGGGTAAATTTACTGGGCGGTGGTGTAAACCACAAGCAGGTGGGGCATGGTTAGAGGAAGTAGATCACTCCCTCACATGGAGGTATGGCTATGAAGAGTATTTCTGTCTTTGGCGCACTCTCTCTCCCCCCTCTCTCCTCCTCTCTCTCTTCCTTTCTCCATGAGCTGAGCAGCTCTCCTCCACCTTGATATTTCTGCCTTGGAGCCAGCCAACCATGGACTGAACTGCTAAAACATTGAACCCAAATAAATATTTCCTCCTTTAAGTTGTTCTTGTCAGGTATTTTGGTCCCAGCCATGCAAAGTTGACTAACACAGAGCCAGAGGTGGCAGCCATGACTGGACTGGCTGCTGAGTGAGAAGGGACAGAGCCATGAGGGGCCTGGTGATGGCTGCCTAACAAGAATGCAGATTTAAGGAAATGTGGAGAATGAAAAGACTTTTCACTAAGAAGAAGTAACTGAGCTGAAGCCTCAGATGATCTTGCTTTTGATTCCTTCAGAAGAAATGAATAGAAAATGACTTGATCCCAGGGGAGGTCTGGAACATGCAGCTGCCAGTCTTGGGGGTTCAGAAGTCAACAAGCACATGATACTTGAAGGATGTGTGCGCCAAAGATGCAGAGGCAACAAGGCCCCATCCACATTGGCACCACAACTGTGTTAATCCAAATCCCAAACCACTTAGATTAACCCTGGACATTTGAGAATCCGTAGTTAGCTAGCTGGTACAACTAGGGGCAGTGTGTAGATACTATGGCAGTGCTGTTCAGATAGTTCATCCTCCCAAACCAGTGGTGTTCAGCCAGAGAGATCTCAGCTGGAACACAGAGTAATGATGAAATGCAGATCAGGGTACAGCGCACACCTAGAAGAAACAAGTCAACAATACAACGCGAGAAAGGTTCAGACAGGGAGGGGGGATTCAAAATGGCAACTGAGGGACACAGCACTTCTCAGAGGCTGAAATAAATAAAGTTCAACTACCTAGAAGGCAGCGTCTTAACCAACAAAATAAATATATCTCAGGAACCAAAACAGATCCAGGAACCTCAGTGGAAGGAATCCAGAAGGCCTGAACTGCAAGACCCAGTGCAAATAATAATAATAATAATAATAATAATAATAATGATGATGATGATGATGATGATGATGATGATGATGAAGAAGAAGTAGAAGTAGTAGTAGTTTGGGCATTGGACGTGCTGCAGACACAACTGGGCCACCTGCCAGTGCCAGCGCAGGTTGCAGGCCCGAACCACAATCCCTGGACCTGACTGACACCACCGTGGCAAAATAACCCAAGAGTTTGAAAATGGTCATAGAGCTCCAACATCTTAAGCGCCCAAGCCAGAAGCCTGTGTGCTCACCAAAGACAGGACCAGGGCGGCACAGTGAGTCCTCAAGACACCTGGATCAAGGAAGCCAGGTATCTGAGTGAATCCAGAGAAGCCGTGGGTCTTAGCATCCACCCCAGGTCTGGCACTAGCCTTGGGTGCCTGTCCCCTTCCCCAGGACCCAGCACTATCCTCGTGTGCCCTGCCCATGAACCAGGACCCACACTAGTTGTCTGTGCCACCCGCAACCCTAGACTCGGAGCTCACCTTGTGTGCCTAAACCACAAACCCTGCCCGAAACTGGGCTCTAACCTTGTGGGCCCTGCTCAGTCCCCAGGCGGCCCATGTACTGGGTCCAACACTGGCCATGTATGCCTGCCCCATGCCCTGGGACCTAGTGCTACCCTCATGAGCTCTGCCTGAGCCAGAGACCAGTGCTAGACCCTGCTCTACGACTGTGCCCCCGGACCCATCTGTGCCCTCCCTGCACTCCTGATTCACCACTGGTTGTCTGTGCCCACCCCACAGCCAGAGATTCAGTGCTAGTCTAGAGTACCCAGCCTGCACCCTGGGTTAGGCTCTTGCCCTGTGCACCCTGCCTGAGACCAGGACCAGGAGCTAGGCATCTGCGATCACCCGTGCCCAGGTCCAGTGATAGCCGTGCACCCAGCCCGCACCCTAGGACCTGGCAGTGCTCTGGTGGTAATTGTGTGTGCCACGGTACCCTACAGCAACCCTTTGCCCAGGGTGTATCTTGGGACCCCACGGGCTAGCCCAGTTAGAATTTCCACAGAAACAGGAAAAGTCATCAAAATGCAATACCTGCACAGGGCCTCATGGGGAGGTTCCAAGACTACTTTGGATGTTCTCCACTCCTGCAGTAGGGAAGCAGAACCTGAGTCTAGGGTGGAGAGCGCAGAGACGCTAACTACAGGCTGGAAATACACAGAACCTGGGACTTGTACAGAATTTATTAACAGTGACACCAGACACCCTGACACCTAAACCCAAAGCTGTCAAAGGAAAGAAAGGTGTCCAAACACCCAGAGAGTGGCTTAAGAAGCTGACAATAAAGTAGAGAGCAAATTAAGAGACATTGGATTATGCTATAAAAGCTACCACAGCAATCAGACATTCAAATATTATATAGTCCCAACCCCATATTAGGACTTTTTTTTGTTTTTTGTTTTGTTTCTGTTGTTGTTATTTTGTTTTTTACCCTTCATTCTTTTACATTTATTTATTTTTATATATATATTTGATAGTTTGCTTTGTTTTCTGGTCTCACGCAGTTGCTAGTTCTTTATTCTATTTTATTCTTGTCCTTTTTTCCTCTTTCTACTTTTTTTCTCTTTTTTTCTTTTTCTCTTTCGGTTAGTCTTTTTTCTTTGATTATATAATAGTTAGCTTTTGTATCTTGTGTTGATACTTTATTTGTGTTTGTTTGCTCCTCCCTCTACCCCTTTTACAAACTTCCCCACTCTAACCTATCTCTTCCCTCAAAACTTTTTCCCGTACTATATCTTCTTGTTTAATATTCAAAGTATTTCATATCTCCATACTTAAATACTCTACTAACTATAAGAGTCCTACTATTTAACTCTCTCTCATTCTCAACAAGATATTACCTTATCATACTTAAATTTTTACTCAACCTAAACAAATCCTCTACCTAACCCGACTCCTGTACCCATCACCCTGCCTCCTTCCCCATCACCCAACCCTCAACATTGGAAAAAAGCACTGCTGACCTGCTGATACCTCTAAATTCCTAATACTAAGATTAGATTAGACATAATACTCACATACAATGGGTAGACATCAGAAAAACAGGACTGAGAACGTTGAAAATACGAGAACAAGGAATAATGAAGAGACAACAGAAATCACGAATACTGACCTACAAGAAATCCAAGAAGGGGAATTCAGAATCTTGATCTACAGTATGATGAAAGGCTTTAAAACAAGTCTAGAGGAAATAGAAACACTAAGAAAGAATCAGAAAGAGGTCTGGAATGAAATAAAAGAGTCAATAAATGAAATGAAGACAGCAATAGAAAGAAATTCTGGAAAACTAGATGAAATGGAAAGTAGAATATCACTGTTAGAAGACAGCTCATTCAAAACTGAAAACACAGTCAACAGCATACAGAAGTCATTACAGCAACAAAACCTAAACATCCAGCAACTATGGGACAATATGAAGTGTCCTAACTTATGGATAAAAGGCATTGAAGAAGGGATAGAAGTACAGACCAAGGGCATCTGTAATCTCTTCAAAGAAATAATTTCAGAGAATTTACCAAACATGGAAAGAGACTTGGATCTTCATGTTCAGGAGACATACAGAACACCACTAAGACAAGATCAAAGAAGAACATCACCACATCATATAATCATCAAAATGGCCAACATAGATGTCAAGGAAAGAATCTTAAAAACAGTGAGAACAAAAGGACGGTGACATATAGAGGCAAAACAATAAGAATCACTCCAGACTATACATCCCAAGTCATGAATGTCAGGAGAGACTGGTATGATGTGATCCAGACCCTGGAAGAAAACAACTTCCAACCAAAACTGCTGTATCTGCAAAACTATTATTCAAAATTGATGGAGAAACAAAAGTGTTTCAAGATAAGCAGAACTTCAAAAAATTCATTAATTATAAACCAATACTAGAAAAAATACTTAAAGAAACCATAAAAAAGAAAAAAGAAGCAGACTACAGAACCAGAGAACAGATGAAGTTGATCAGCAGGGCATCTAAGTAAAAAGAAATAACACCATATCCAACAGAAGATAGAACACAAAATGACAGGAAACAACATATTTCAATAATAACACTGAATGTCAAAAGACTTAACTCTCCAATCAAAAGACACAGACTGGCAATATGGATTGAAAAAATATAATACAAATATATGTTGTTTGCAAGAAACTCACCTTACAGCAAAAGACATTCACAGATTGAAAGTGAAAGGATGGAAAAAGATATATCATGCCAATGGGGACCAAAAATGGGGAGGAGTAGCAACACTGATATCCAACAAAACAGACTTTAAAACACATCAGAAGAGACAAAGAAGGGCACTTCCTTTTATTAAAAGGAACAATCCATCAAGAAGATATAATGATAGTAAATGTTTATGCCCCAAATGTGAATGCAGCCACATTTGTAAAAACAAACCCTCTAGGACATCAGATCTCAAATAGACCCAAATATAATAATAGTGGGAGATTTCAATATACCTCTCACACCACTGGATAGACCTTGAAGGCAAAAATGAGTAAAGACTCCTGAGAACTAATGAAAACAATAAAGCAAATGGACTTAATAGACATATACAGAATATTTCAACCAGGAACAACAGAATACACATTCTTCTCAGCATCCCATGGCACCTTCTCTAAAATAGATCATATTCTGGGACACAAAGGAAGCACCAACAAATTCAAAATATTTAATATAATTCCCTGTATCTTTTCAGACCATAATGGAATGAAAGTAGAAATCAATAACAGGAAACCCAAAAGAAACTTTTTAAATACATGGAGATTGAATGATACACTATTCAATGACAAGTGGGTAAGATCAGAAATTAGGGGAGAAATAAAGAAATTTCTGGAATTAAAGAAAATAGAAAAACAACTTACCAAAATCTAGAGGACACTTTGAAGGCAGTGTTGAGAGGAAAGTTTGTAGCATTGAGTGCCCACATAATTAGAACAGAAAGTCACCAAGTCAAGCAAACAACCTAGTGACACAACTCAACCTAGAAACAACCTAGTGACACAACCTAGAAAGACTGCAACAGTATAATCTCAAAGCCAGCAGAAGGCAGGAAATTATTGAAATCAGAGCAGAAATAAATGAAATAGAGAACAACAACAACAACAACAACAACAACAAAAACACTTCAAAGAATCAACAAAACAAAAAGCTGGTTCTTTGAGAAGATTAATAGGATTGACAAACCCCTGGCCAACCTAATCAAAAGAAAGAGAGAATAAACTCAAATTATTAAAATCAGAAATGAAAAAGGAAACATCACCACAGACAGAGGGGAAATTCAAAGGATTATCAGAAACTATTTTGAGAATTTATACTCCAAAAGACTGGAAAATATTGAAGAAATCGATAGATTTCTAAGCACATATAACCTACCTAAACTGAACCAAGAGGAAATAGCAAGCCTAAACCAACCAATTGCAAACAAAGAAATAGAAACAGCAATCAAAATTCTGTCAACAAAGAAAAGCCCAGGCCCCGATGGGTTCCCAGCTGAATTCTACAAAACTTTCAGTGAAGAACTAATACCGATACTTCACAACTTATTCCGGGAAACTGAAAGAGATGGAATTCTCCCTAATTCTTTCTATGAGGCCAGTATCACATTAATCCCCAAACCAAATAAAGATACTTCAAGAAAGTAAAATTACAGACCGATATCCTTAATGAACATAGACGCAAAAATTCTAGACAAAATACTAGCTATATGTATTCAAAACCATATCAAGAGAATTGTATAACATGACCAAGTTGGTTTCATCACAGAAAAGCAAGGCTAGTTCAACATGCACAAATCAATAAATGTTATTCACCACATAAATAGAACTAAGAACAAAAACCACATGATCATATCAATAGATACTGAAAAAGCATTCGATAAAATCCAACACCCATTTATGTTAAAAACACTGCAGAAAACTAGAATAGAAGGAACATACCTCAACATCATTAAGGCTATATACAATAAACCCAAAGCCAACATCATATTGAATGGAGAAAAACTGCAAGAATTCCCTTTAAAATCAGGAACAAGACAAGGATGCCCATTATCACCACTCCATTTCAATATAGTCCTTGAGACTCTTGCCACAGCAATAAGACAAGAGAAGGAAATCAAAGGAATTCAAATAGTAAGAGAAGAGCTAAAACTATATCCTTATTTGCAGATGATATGATTCTTTACCTAGAAGATCCAATGAACTCAACCAAAATACTTCTGGAGCTGATTAACCAATTCAGCAAAGTTGCAGGATACAAAATCAACCTAAAGAAATCAGTTGCTTTTCTTTATGCCAGCAATGAATCCACAATGAAAGAAATAAAGAAAACTATTCCATTTACTATAACCTCTAAATCAATAAAATACCTAGGAATAAACCTAACCAAAGATGTAAAAGACCTCTACAGAGAAAACTACAAAACATTAAAGAAATTGAAGAAGAACTTGGAAGATGCAAAGTTCTCCCTTGCTCATAGATAGGAAGAATAAATGTCATCAAAATGGCCATTCTGCCAAAAGTGATCTATAGATTCAATGCAATGCCCATTAAAATACCAACATTTCTCGTAGACCTGGAAAAATCAGTTATGAATGTTGTATGGAGAAAGAAAAGACCCAGAATAGCCAAAGCAATTCTCAACAACAAGAACTAGGCAGGGGGCATCACAATCCTGGGCTTCAAATTATACTATAGAGCAATAGTAGTAAAAACAGCATGGTATTGGCACAAAAATAGGCAAACTAACCAGTGGAACAGAATAGAAGATATAGAAACAAACCCACACATGTATAGTTTATTGATCATTGACAAAGGGGCCAAACTCATACGCTGGAGGAAAGACAGCCTTTTCAACAAATGGTGCTGGGAGAACTGGCTCTTCATTTGTAGAAAGTTGGATCTAAATCCTTACTTCTCACAGGAATCAATTCGAGATGGATCAAAGACTTAAAAATTAGACCAAATACTCTGAAGTTACTAGAAAAAGGCATAGGATCAACACTCCAACATATAGGCACAGGCAGTAACTTTCTCAATAAGGCTTCAAAAGTGCAGGAAATTAAAGCATGAATTAATAAGTGGTATCTCATCAAACTAAAAAGTTTCTTCTCATCAAAGTAAACCATCAAGAACCTGAATAGGAAGCTTACAGAATGGGAGAAGATCCCATTAGCCCCCACTCTAATAAGGGGCTAATATCCAGAATATACAAAGAGCTCAAAAGACTCTACACTAGCAAAACAAACAAACCAATCAAGAAATGGGCAACTGAACTGAATAGACACTTCACAAAAGAATAGATACAAATGTCCAATAGATACATGAAAAAATGTTCAACATCACTAGCCATCAGGGAGATGCAAATCAAAACTATGCTGACATTCCATCTAACCCCAATCAGAGTGGCAAACATAAAGAAATCAAACAAGAACAGTTGCTGGCAAGGATGTGGGGAAAGAGGAACTCTTTTACACTGTTGGTGGGAGTGCAAAGTAGTTCACCACTATAGAGATCAGTGTGGAGATTCCTTAGAAAACTGGGAATAGATCCACCATTTGATCTGGCTATACCACTCCTGGGTATCTTTCCAAAGGGGTTGAAATCAGAGAACTACGTTAACAAATGCATACCCATGTTCATAGCAGCACAGTTTGTAATAGCCAAAATATGGAACCAACCTAGATCTCCATCAACAGATGAATGGATTGCAAAATTATGGGAAATATACACAATGGAATTCTACTCAGCTATAAAGAAAAATAAAATAATAGCATTTGCAAGAAGATGGAAGGAACTGGAGAACATTATGTTAAGTGAGATTAGTCAAGCACAGAAAGAGAAGGGACATATGTTTTCTCTAATATGCCCAAGCTAGGGAGTAGTGGTAATACCAGAGGGACTCCAGATGATGGAGGGGAAATCTCAACAAAGCTTGAATGGAAGGAAAGGAGAGGAAGAAAGCTGAGGTTGTTCAATGGAGGAGCTACATATGAATATGTGTAATAGTATAAATATAACATGGTTAACCTGGACACTTTTTACTGAGAGAGGGGAAGGGAAATTGGGGGGAGGGCACGAAGCACAATCTAAATGTACACCATTTTCAAAATGTTCCACTTATAAATAAAATAAAATATGGAAAAAAAGAAAGGTTCAGACAGAACTAAAAGCATGTCAGATAAAATAAGGACACAGCGCTTTCCACAAAAATTGGGGCCAGGTCACAGGAGAAACACATCATCGGATTATCCTGAAGTTTTATGCAAAGAGATTGTGTACCAGATAAACTTGGACAGTGACTGAGGGACTATCTGATTATGGGTCTTTAGTAGAAATTATTCCTTGAAATGTTTACAGTGATTTGTTATTAAATCCTTGTGGCTTAGGAACATTCTGATATAGAAAATCATGCAGTGTGTAAATCTCATCATGTGTAAATTACCCCATGTATATGAAATGTCCAACACAGATAAATCTATCAAGACAGAAATAGATTAGTGGTGGTCAGGAGACAGGGGAGGGGGACATGGGAAGTGATGGCTAATAGGTAAAAGGTTTCTTTGGGGTTTGGCAAAAATATGCTAAAATTTGATAGTGCTGGTGGCTGTACTAAAAACCTCTGCAGTGTCACATTCAAACAGTGGATTTTATAATGTATGAATTATATCTCAAAAGGCAGTTATGAAAAATGGAAAAAAAAATTTTGGCATCGAGATGAAATGCCATTTTTTCTAGCAGTAAAACATTGGCAGCAATCTAGATGTCAATCACAGGGAAATGGGAAGAGGCTGCGGCCACTGGAGGGTCTCAGGCTTCTACTTGTTTACCCCAATGACAAGAGTCTCTCTGGCTTCCAAGCTGGAAGCCACCCCTTTCTCAGTGGCCCCATACCCTTCTGGGGTTTTTTTGTTTGTTTGTTTTGTGTTTTGGTAGTACTGAGAATTGAACCCAGTAACATTCTACCTTTGAGCTATACTATCAACCTTTTTAAAATTTTATTTATTTATTTTTTGAGACTCAGCAATCCTGAGAGTCTCACAATGTTCCTGAGGCTGTCCTTGAACCCGTGAACCTCCTTTCTCCACTTCCCAAGTACTGGTATTATAGGTGTGGACCACCATGCTTGGCCCTGTGTCCTGAGTAACTTTCTGGACTCAAGCGGGCTTGGGAACTTACTCTGGTTTTGGTTTGGATCCATGCTGCTGGGAGACAGCTCTTCGGTAGACAAAAACCATGGCCATCCTCTATAGTCCATCTTGGCAGAGAAGACGTCCCATCTAACCCATTTACCCTGCCAGAATACATCAAAGATAAAAATCTCCTTTCTTAAGGATAATTTCCAAGATTTAGGAAGATGAGAGGAAGACTATGTACAGAAGATAAGTTGTCCCTCACATCCTGGAACCAGGCTGCCCCAGTGTTTTAGTTCCAGCTTCGGTCTGACTTCCTGTGGCTCTCTTTGGGGAAGGTAAAGCCTAAAGTGCTCTCTGAGGTCTTCCCACCCTTGGAACTAGTGGCCCAGCTGCCTCCAGAAGCAGAAATGAGGGAAGCAGATCTTCTCCTCTGCCGAATCCAAGATCTGCTAGCAAGCTCTCCATTTGTGCAGAGGGAAAGGCCTCCATCAAAGGAGCTGAGAGTTGGACAGTCTCCACCTTCTCCCACTCACCACACCGTATAACGGGTCACCCTCATGCAGGTGGCTTGCTGCCTGCAAATACACCTGAGCCACTCTGGGTTCCACTCCCCTCAGCCCCTTGAAGGTACTTTCTTTCTTTTTTTTTTTTTCTTTTTTGAGGTACTGAGAATGGAACACAGGGGCCTTCTACCTCCAAGCCACACCCCCAGCCCTAATTTTTTATCTTTTATTTGAAACAGGGTCTCACTGAGTTGCAAAGGGCCTCACTAAGTAGCTAAGTCTGGCCACAAACCGCAATCCTCTAGTCTCAGCCTTCCAAATGCTGGGATTGCAAGCATGCACCATCATGCCTGGCTCAAAGGTACTTTCTATCAAAGATTATTTGGGCCTGGTCTCATCCACTGTCATGTTTTATAACAACTAAGTATTAACACAAACACATATTACTGAAATCGTGTCAGAGAAACACAACCAGCCATGACGGGCAGAAACTCCAAGTAAACTAACCTGTAGAGGATCTGCCTCTATTCAGCATCTCAGAAGTTTATCAGATGCAAGTCAAAACTGCAACAAGAGACCTCTCAACTTGTCAGAAAGGGCTAGTCTCAAAAAAACAAAAAACAAAAAAACCCCAGCAAATAATAAGTGCCGGCAAGAATGCAGAGTAAAAGAAGCTCTTATAAAGCTGTGGGTGGGAAAGTAAATTAGTACAACTGTTATGGAGAACAGTATGAAGGTTCCCCCCAAACTAAAAATACATTTACTTAATGATTGAGCTCACCTGCTTCCTTTGCAGCTATCCCCAAAGAAATGAATTAGCACACAGTAGATGCCAGGCCTGCCATGTTTATTGTGGAATTATCACAATAGCGAAGGTATGGGGTCGACCCAGGTATACATCAATAGATAAATGGATAAAGAAAATATAATATGCTATGGAATATTATTCAGTCACAAAGAATGAAATCCTAACACATGCAGTGAAATGGATGGAACTGAAGAACATGGTATTCAGTAAAGAAAGAAAAAAGTAAAGAAACAAGTATTCCATATTCTGTTCCTAGGTGGAAATTAAAAAAAAATCAACCTAAATATAAATTAGTGATGAATAGAGGTTGAAAAGGGGTGTGTGTGGGGATAAAGGAGGCTGGATTGGATTGGTGCATGCTATATGCATTAAAATATCACACTGAACCCTACTAATATCTACAATTATTCCAGGCATAGCGGTGCACACCTGCAATCCCAGTACTTGGGAGGCTGAGACAGGAGGACCACAAATTCAAAGCCATCCTCAGCAATTTATCAAAGATCTCAGCAAAGTTGCCAGGTGTGGTGGCGCACACTTATAATCCCAGCACTTGGGAGGCTGAGACAGGAGGATCGCACAGGTTCGAAGCCAGCCTCAGCTACTTAGTGAGGCTCTCAGCAACTTAGTGAGAGCCTGTTTCCAAATAAAATATAAAATAGGTCTGGGAGTGTAGCCCGGAGATAGAAAGCCCCTGGATTCTATCCCTAGTACCACAAAAATATAAAATATAAAAAAAGCTCTCAGCATCTTAGACCCTGTTTTAAAATAAAAAATTAAATAGGTTGTGGGTCAGAGGTAGAACACTCTTGGGTTCCATCCCTAGCACCACCAAAACAAAACAAAAAATACTTGCAATGAATGTATGTGTGTGAAAAATAAAATTATAAACTGATGAACAAAAATACCTTTTTCTGCTTTGCAATATTGTTCTCACTGGGTAAGTGTTGGGTAAGCCCATATCAAAAAGGCTCATCTTTTTTTTTTTTTTTTTTGCGGGTCTGGGGATGGAACCCAGGGGCATTCGACCTCCGAGCTACACCCCCTGCCCTATTTTTTATTCTTTATTTTGAAACCGGGTCTCACTGAGTTGCAGAGGGCCTCACTAAGTAGCTGAGGCTGTCCGCGAACCGCAATCCTCCAGGTCTCAGCCTCCCGAATGCTGGGATGACAAGCGTGCGCCACCACACCCGGCTAAAAAGGCTCATCTTTAAAGGAGGGGCTGTGGGGATCTTCAAGAATTGTTCTTACTCCTAAAGAGAAAGCAATGCAGACAGGAACAGTGTTAACGAATCTGGGGTGTTGGGGACTGCAGTCGGCGTGTTTCGCTATTTACATGGCCGTTAATAGCCAAGGAGCCCCTAAGTGCCAATTGCTTAGGAAACTAATTGAGAAAAGTGATGATCTGCTTTAAATCATTTCCTGGTCGCAAAAATTCATTTCATGCCTTCCCTGGTCTTTGGCCTCTCTCGTTTCCAAACCCGTCTGGAGAACTCAGTTTGCGGAAACCTTTCTCCAAATATCTTTAATTGAGCGAGGTTCTCTCCCTGCCACCAGAGAAGAATGCTCTTTAATAATGCGGTATAAATCACCCCGGAAAGCGCCAAGGTAATTATTACAGGGTGGATTGCTATCATACATAGAACAAACTAATTCAAGCAGGGCAACCCTTCAACAAACATTTATTAAATACCTACTGTATGTGAGTTCCTGGGGATCTAGAGACGAAATATACACCCTGGGGCTTCACGTGGGTTGAGCCAGGATTCTGGGAGGCTGTGGACTGTGCGGTATCAGCGAGAACATTAACAAAGGCTCAGAAAACCTGGATGGGAATCGGCCGTACTAACTGCAAGCTACGTGGCCCTGGTGTGGGAACACATCTGGCTTTAAATAGTTCTTTTCCCAACATACAAAGTCAGATACTAAGTCCATTAATTTTCAGCCCTTATTCTTTTCTGATGGGCAATATAAAGGCTCTACAATTTCTCTCTTTTGCAGCCTTCAAACTTTTTGACATAATATTTTTTTGTGTGGTACTGGGGATTAAACACAGGGACATTCTACCTCTGAGCTACATCCCCAGTCCAATTTTTTATTTTTTATCAGTATTCACACGTCATAATGGGATAAGGAACTTGTGTAGACATACATGCACACATCGCCCAGTTAGCCCCTACTCAATCCCCACCCCGTTCCCTCTCCATCCCTCCTTCCCGTGCTTGTCTCTCTAAAGCACACGATGTACTTAAACAAACATACAGATGTCAACCACTAAACTCAGTCCTATTTTTAACTCTTTATTTTGAAACAGGGTCTCACTAAGTTGTAGAGGCCCTCACTAAGTAGCTGAGGTTGGCCGCGAACCCGCGAGGGTTCAGCCTCTTAAGTACTGGGATTATAAGCATGAGCCACCATGCCTGGCTTACATAATATTTAAAAGCTTTATTGAGATAGAATTTTAAAATTAAACAGTTAAGATATTTAAAGTTTACAACGATTTCAAGGGTAGTCACAGAGGTTGCCCATCACCATGACCTGTTTGTAAGGTCATTTTTTTAAGCACTGGGGCTCAAAGTTAGGGGCAATCTACCTCCAATCTACATCCCCAGTTTTTCATTTATTTATTTATTTATTTATTTATTTATTTATTTATTTATTTATTTTACAGTCCTGGGGATGGAACCCAGGGGCATTCTACCTCTGAGCTATACCCCCCAGCCCTATTTTTTATTCTTTATTTTGAAACAGGATATCACTGAGTTGCAAAGGGCCTCACTGAGTAGCTGAGGCCAGCTGTGAGCCCGCGATCCTCCTGTTTCGGCCTCCCAAGTGGGATTATAGGCGTGCACCACTGTGCCTGGCTGGTAAGGTCATTTTTGAAGATTGAATGGGATCACATATGTAAAACAGTAGATCCAGTGCCGGATACTTAGTAGGCAATTATTCTGACATTAGTTACTATTCTTGCTGCTGGGCCTGGCATCTCTAAAGGCTGAAAGAAACAGGGGGAGGTGGGGCCAAAGGAGAGGAGGAAGGAGGGACATGAGGAAGCCACAGAGTCCCCTCTCCAGATGGAGCGACAGACTGTTGTTCTCAGCAGCTAGTGGATTCTTTTCCAGCCCCAATATCAAGCCAACTGAACTGAGATGACAGGGGCCTTTGGGGACTGGTAAATATCAACCAACAAGCAGACAACAACACATTTCTGAGATGAACAATAGCTCAGCTAAGTTTAGCTTCTCTTCCCCATTGGGATCACAGCCGCAGAGAGGGCCAGGCATCTCTCTGGATGGCTCTCCTTTGCTAAGGCGCTGTGCGCTGCAGCCCGCCCTCTGGGTGCACAGCCAAGCACGGCATTGTAATTTATACCAAATAGGCCGCTCCGATGGGGTAGTGTGATCCTGACGGGGGAAGATCTGGACTCTTCCAGCTTCCACAGAGCTGCGGTGTTATTCTTAGAGCATCTGTGTGCTGGGACATGGCTCTTTCATTTGCTACCCTGGCAGGGGAACAGCTTATCATCAAGTCTGGCTACTTGCTTGCTTTTGAAAGGCCCGCAAGCCCTCAAAGCTGCCACCACCACCGGCACTCAGGTGGCAGAGGACGTAGCTTTTTTTAATCCCAGGATTCTGACCACTCTCACGTGGTCCCAAACTTTGTCCGGGAATTCATAGATATCTCTTGGAATTTCAAATGACTGCTTCTTCCCTTTTTCTCCCTTTCTGCACTCGACTGCTGAATGGCTTGTTCCCCAATAAAAAATTAGCTAAGCCCCAACCTCTCCTCCTTGTCTGTAAATCATGCCTTTGTTTTAAGGTAGCGTGGTTCCTGTGCTTGAATGGACAAAGACGTGCAGAGATGATACCTTGGTTCTAGTCTTCAGTGAAAAACCCATTCGTATTCTGACCTGATAGAGGTTTTTTTTTTTCTTTTTTTCTTGGCACTGAATTACAAACCCCAGTGGAGTGTTTTAGACAATTCTTTCAACCAACAGAAGGTAACTTTGCCGGCTTGGGATGTTTTCCTGGACACGTTTTTGGCAGTCTCACCAATTTAAGATGGGGAGATTCTGCTAAATGTGATGCAATGTCCCGGTCAACAACTCTTTCCTCCCCCAACAAAGAAATATCTGGCCTCTGATTTTTGCAGCGTCAAGGTGTAGAGGGAGTTGTATTTCATAGTGGATAGCATGGTGCATGGTGGAGATTTGCATGAATGGTCCTGATTGTGAAATACCCATCCCTTTCTCAAAACTCCAGCTTGATGAGGTGCAGTCTGGGAGGCAGGCTGTGTGACTTGGAATTGAAGCTTGAACTTGAGGCTAGGAGGCCTGTGTTGGGCTTTAGGAGAGCAGAGATGAACCTCATAGAAGTCCATCATTTCTACACATAGCTCCCTCAGTGGCCGGAGGGAATGAGACCTAGGAAGACAGAGGGGACACCTGGACCTGAATGGCTCCCTGGAACTTGGAGCCATTGTGCACAGGTGGCATCTCGGTGTTGGGTGCCCATGATGCCCCGTGAACACATGGCAAGGCACCTTCCTGCAGACAAATGGGCCCCCCATGTGGTGTGCTGTGGGGGTGGGCACTGGCTCAGATTCTATTCCACCCTCCCCATCCACCAGGCAGCCATATGAGGTGGCTCTGCTTCGTTTCTCTGGTGAGGATGCACCAAGGGAAGGTTGAGTGCAGTCTGCCCAAGATCAGACACTTGCCTGGCCCAGGAAGCCCCAAGTAAAGGAGTAATGGGCTTCAGCAGCATCCCCATTGCTGCTTCAAAGACCTGCTTATCAGCACCCACAAACTTGCCCATTGCATATAGCTGTCATTCTGCTACTTGGAAAAACACATCTCTTATGTCTATTGTCTAAATCTGGGGTTTTGAAATCCTTTCTGGGCCACAGCCCTGCCATCTCTCTGTGCTTGTATCAGGCTGTAGAATCTCCTTGTACTGAGGCTGGACTTGTGGTACTCAAGGATGCTCTACTTCTATGGACTTAGGGTTTTCCATAGCCTGTAGATGGGGACCCGGGCACTGTGGACTTGTACTTCCTGAGTTCAGATCTCCACCCCACCCAACCCTGGTTGTGATATACAGCAGGATCTTCCTTGGTGGTGCACTTATAATCCTAATACTTAGGAGGCTGAGACAAGAAGATCACAAGTTCAAGGATAGTCTTAGCAAGAGTGAGACTATTGTCAATCTAGCGACACCCTATTTCAAAGAAATAAAACGAAATGGGGCTGGGGATGTCGTTCAGAGATAGAATGCCTCTGGGTTCGATTTCCAGTTAAACACACACACACACACACACACACACACACACACACACACACACACACACACACTATCCCAGTCTTCACCAAGTACTCCCTGAAGATCTAATATGAGCCACAACTCCATTGTCCCTTGCTCAGAGCCTTTCCAATCCCTACGGGTGGGAGAGTTTTGCTTTCCTTTTATTGCAGATGAGGATAGAGAGGCTCAGAGAGAGAGACTTGGTCAAGACCACAGTGGGGAGGGGATATGGTCTCCAAGCAGAAAATAATTCACTTGAATGCCTGATATACATCAGAAAACAGAACCTGATTTTCCAAATACCCATCTTTTAAAATATAATTCCACATTTTGAAAAGCAGGTTATAATCTTTGCTTTTTATTATTCATCTCCTCCTTACCTCCAAAGTCTGTCCACCCTCCGCACTTGGACATGATCCAAGGCTCTTACATAAAGTGGTAGAGGCAAAGCCACAGAACCGCTTGCACAAATCCTTTTCCTAATTCTCCCCTGCCCTGCTTTGCACTCATAAAGATGTTTTCCAGAAAGCGTGGGCTGAGTCCACATGTCCCTCTGGCCAGAAGACTCCGATTCTCTCTAAAGATATGTCATCTTCCAACACTAAAAATACATCTTCAACAGTGGAGAAAGAATTAAATCCCAAAATTGTGAACTGTCCAAGCACAGGGAAAATTATAGAAATTGGTGGATTGTACTTTGGTTTTCAGGTGCCAGTTGTGAAAACAGATGGAGAACATGAAAACAACTGTGTGACTGAGGCAGGCATGCAGACCCAGAGAGGTTGTCTGAGGTTCCCGTGCGGGGAAGCCCAGCCAGTGTAAAAAGTTAAGGACGTCCATGAGAATGACCTTCCAGAAAATGTGATCGCTGTTTCCCAAGGTGGAAGAGAAAGCACACAGAAAACAAACAAAAACAAAACTTAACCTATGATTTGAGCAACAGACATTTTTTGAGTATGCGTTCTGTACTCGGCCAACCAGGACTATAGAAATCAAGAAAATAAGACCAAGTCCTGGCCCTTGGTGGGCTTGTACTTGGGTGTGGGGAGAGGGATGTGTTAGTCAGCTTTCTATCACTGTAATGAAAAGCCCAACACGGTAAGGAAAGGTTTATTTAGTTCACAGTTTGGAAGGTTCAAAGGTCCAAAGTCTGGATCCCATTTCTTTGGTCTCTGGTGAGGGTGGCACTTACGGTAGGGGCAAAGATCATATCTCAAACTGGAAGCGAGACTGAGGTCTTCTAGCCCCTTAGAAGGCAGTACCCCTAGTGATTTAAGGATCTTCCACTAGCCCCTATCTCCTGAGAGTTCACAGCACTTCCCAAACAATGTCAAATTTAGGGAGCAAGCTTTTCATGCGGATCTCTAGGGGACACTGAACACGCAAACTGTAGGAGGAGGTAAAAGGAAGGAACACTAGGTAAGTGTGCTGTTTCAGGGGGAGAGGTGAGTCATACCAAGAGAAAAAGGCACTAGTAGCCCCTCTGTCTGTGTCTAATGCCAACCAGGTGAGGCTGATGAGCAGAGCTGGCTTGAACTCCCCCAGTGGCCAGTCTACATTTCCCAGCGCCCACGGCCTCAGAAGCTGTTTCCTGGAGCTGACTTACCTGGCAGCTCGTTGTCCTACACAGTGCTCTGCAGCAGTCTGCGTGGTGTAGTGCATAGGCTCTGTGTTAATCTGCTTTTAGTTGGTGTCACAAATACCTGAGAAAAACAACTTAGCGGAGGATGGTTTATTTGGGCTCATGGTTTCAAAGGTTCAGTCCATGGTGGGCTGGCTCCATTGCTCTGGGCCTGAAGTGAGGCAGAATGTCAGGGTGGGCAGGGTGGGAGGGAGTGGTGGAGAAGAGCTCATGGCAGCTGAGAAGGAGAGGGAGGGAGGGAGGGAGGGAGGGAGGGAGAGGGAGGGAGGGAGGGAGGGAGGGAGAGGGAGGGAGGGAGGGAGGGAGGGAGAGAGAGAGAGAGAGAGAGAGAGAGAGAGAGAGAGGAAGAAGAAGAAGAAGAAGAAGAAGAAGAAGAAGAAGAAGAAGAAGAAGAGAAGGAGGAGGAGGGAGAAGAGGAGGAGGAGGAGAAGAGAAAGGAGAGAGGAGGAAGAGGAGGAGGAAGAGGAAGAAGAAGAAGAGGAGAAGGAGGAGGAGGAGAGAAAGGAGAGAGGAGGAAGAGGAGGAGGAAAAGGAAGGAGAAGGAGGAGGAGGAGGAGGAGGAGGAGGAGGAGGAGGAGAAGAAGAAGAAGAAGAAGAAGAAGAAGAAGAAGAAGAAGAAGATGATGATGATGATGATGATGATGATAGAGGAGGAGGAGGAGAAGGAGGAAGCAGAGGAGGAGGTGGAAGAGGAGAGAGGAGAGAGAGAGGAGAGGAAAAGAAGAAAGAAGGAAGGAAGGAACAAAGGAAAGAAAGGAAGGAAGAAAAGAAAGGAAGGAACAAACGAAAGGAGCCAGAGACTGATAGAGTTTCAAGGTGTGTCCCAAGGGTGACTTGCTTCCTCCAACCACACCCTACCTGCCTATATTTTCCAGCAGTCCATGTAGTTAAAAATGGATTAATCAACCAATGAACTCAAAGCCCTACAATCCAGTCACTTCTCCAAGGCCTCACCTCTGGACATCACTGCAGTGGAGACCAAGCCCCCAACACATGAGTCTCTGGGGGACACTGCAGAGTCAAACCAGAGCAGGCCTTTTTCCTTGGTCTCCCCAAATGAACATAAATCCAATCAAGCATATAAATGAATGGCATAAGTCATAAGAAATTTTATCTCAGGGATTGGTGTGCAACCAACTCTCTGATTATTTGAAGTAACACTTGAGATTATGACAGAACCTCTTGGACAACAACCACACATTGGGCCATGAACAATGGAAAGTACTTCCACCACACAATCCCTGGGTCCCCTGTCATATCACTCAAAAATACCCACCCTGGGCTGAGCAGCTGGTACATACCTATAATCCTGGTACTGAGATAGGAGGGTCACAGGTACAAGGCCAGCCTCAGCAACCTAGTGAGACCTTGAGCAACTCAATGAGACCCTGCTTCAAAATAGAAAATACAAAGATCTGGGGGTATAAACTTGAAGGGAGAATGCCCCTGGGTTCCATCTCTAGCAATGACAACAAAAACATGCCCCTCCCCTGTGCTACACTGGGCTTATCTCTTTTCTGTTTCCTTTTTATCTGTAATTATGTCTTCTCTTGGGCCCTCTCCAGAAACTCATCCTTTTCTTTGAGGGAAAATTCTCCTATCTGCTCTCCCAGCTACTTGCAGAAACTTGGGGATCACCCAGGCATCCTGCTAGCCAGGCTCTGTCCTTTACCCCAGGCTGAAGGTCAGTGTTTCTTCCTTATCTTTTTCTCCATCAGTCTCTGAGAGGAGAAGGAGGAGGAGGAGAAGGAGAGCTGAGTAGTGTGATTTATCGTCACACCGACATCTAAACGATGCCCCTTCATTTAGAACATAAAAGTGGCTGCTCTGGGTTTTGGTTTAACATAACTCTTCAATCTTGCTGTGACACTGGGAGAGAAGAAAGTCACCAAAACTATGTGAAGACTTTGCATATGGTCAACAGCCTTGTCTGGTACGTGTGAGATCTTGTGAAGAAAACTGGTCTTGTGTTAAGTATCCTCACCACAATAAAAGCACACAAACAGATGCGTGATGGAATCATTTCCCCACCTGATAAAGCAGTGTGCCTGAAGCTGTTGCTAGGGGCAACCTTATTTATCTCTACATAAATTGAAGGTAGGGTTTGTGCTTGAACGAGAAGGAAAAGGAGTCTCTAATCTCAGTCTGGGGAGAACAGGAAAGTGTGTCATTGTGTGCTTCTGACTAGATGGAATGTAGAATTCTCATGTCACCCCCTTTCAGATGCTGATGTCGTTGACTTACCCAGGATCACTAACCACTGAGCTGCACTAGGGACCTGGAGAAACTCTGGGTCAGTCCAAGATGGACATGTGCAATTGAGCTTTTCCTTTTGCACCCTCAATCTACATTCATATAAACTCACAGAAACAATTAAATAGAGAGAAATAAGCATTGATAATAACCTACCCTGCTTCTACCATCAGAAGAAAGATAAGTGCTTGTTACATCCATCTCCAGTTCCTTGAACAACCTTGGATGCTCTCAGCCTCAGACCCTGGCTCCTTCGGTCTCCTCCACCTTGAAGGTCCTTGCTCAGGTCTCTAAATACCTGGCTGTTGCCAGACAGAGGCGGCCCTTTGGAAAGAAGAGACCTGCCTGCCTGGCTCCATGGGGACTGGGCCAACCCATTATTCTGCACCAGGCATTTCACTATCTAAAAATGGTCTTCTTTATTTTCTCAATAATGGGATTATTCAACAAATGTTTATGGAGAATTTTCTGTGTCCCAAACACCCTTCTGGGTTCTAGGGATACAGAGGTTAAAAAAAAAGAAGTCATTGCTCTCCTGGAGCCAAGGTGCTGCCAGGAAGTGACAGGCACACAAAGAAAATATATTCCATGGACCGTAGAGAGGGTGGCGAGTGTTTGGGGATGATGGTCACTGGAAGATAGATGGAGAACATCAAGATGAGGGTACTTACTCATTGAGGGTCTTATTGAGAAGGTGGTCTTGGAGGGCTGGAGGGGGCAGAACATTGTAGGCAAAGAGAATAACCAGTGCAAAGTTCCTGAAGCAGGGCCTGTGGGGTCTGATGAGGAATAGGGCCGCCAGGGTGGCCAGGTAGAGCAAATGAGGAGGGCATCCTTTGTACTAAGCAAGCTCAGTCCATGAACCAAGGAGCGACTTGATCTGGCTTGGGTTGTCAAAGGTTTAGTCCAGCTGCTGCAGGAAGGCCAGGGAATTGAGTGTTTACCCAGGAAAGAGGGGCTGCAGGCAGGATCAGCCTGGTTCTCTGTGTATATGTGCACACTTACTTTTGCAGAAAGTATATTTATGTTCCATGCATTTCCGTTCAATCGTCGCCCTCCTAACTTAACAGTACGTCAACTCCCTCTTCCACATTGATGAACAGGGAGCTCTATCATCATCTTAATGTGTTCCTATAATTCCTTTGTATGGATGTACCATAATTTATCTAGCCCGTCCCGAATTAAACACTCCACCAGGTTTCTCATTTTTCACTGTGATGAACAGCTCGGCAGTGAACAGTCTTGAACATAGGTCCCTGAACACCAGCTTGTCCATGCATTTCCCCACGATGGAGTCTAAGAAATAGAATCGTTGGGTCAAAGTCTATAAATAACTGAAGGCTTTGATACGTGATACTAACTTGCCTGGAAATTGCAGCAAGCCTGTTGCCCGCCGGCCGTGCGCCCATCTCCCCGTACACTCTGAAGCGTTATCATTGTTTGTATTCTCTGCTAATCTGATAGATTGAAAAAACAAATGCTCCCTTTGTTGTTATTTATTGCCATCTCATGGCTCTGCCTATATTTTATCTGGCCCATTAACTGCCTTCTTATTGATTTTTGAGAGCACCCAATATATTAAAGACGTGTTGTCAAAGTTTAGTATATTATGTCAATGTCTGATATATTTATATAATTAGAAGATGATGCAAATGTTGAAGGATTTTCTCATAAATCGTTGTAGTTTTAAAAATTATGACATATACATAGCCCAGAGCATATAATATATTTATGTAAGATAAAAGGAATAATGTAAAACAAATACTTGTGTACCGATTACCTGTATTCTGGCCAGGGGAGTAGAACATTTTCAGCCCCCAAATCATGCTCCCCTCTTTGTCCCAGTCAAACAAATCACTCTTCTGAATTGAATAGCAACAACTCCCACGCTGTTCTTTATAGTTTTATCTGAGGTGTAAATCTGTCTCAACAACACAGTTTTAGTTTGCAGGATCTGCAGCTTTGTGGACG
This sequence comes from Muscardinus avellanarius, assembly GCF_963383645.1. NCBI lineage: Eukaryota > Metazoa > Chordata > Mammalia > Rodentia > Gliridae > Muscardinus > Muscardinus avellanarius. The sequence continues at coordinate 10,888,522 of NC_137788.1, forward strand.
TAAAACCATAAGCAGGTGTTTGTCCATGATCTGCTTTTTTGCCATCAACATTGTGTGTGTGAGTTCCTCGTATAAGGGAGCCTCACCGTACCTCACCACCTCTCCCTGCGCAGCTGTGCAGAAACTCCTCTGGAAGTACGACTTTTAAGTCCCAAGGAATGTATATCTCAAAAGACATTAGCTTCTGCCATGTTATTTTCTAAAGGGGCTTTTACCAATTTATAGTTTGACAGACAGTGCATGAAGTCTCTGTGCGGCCCATATCCTTGCTAAAACAGATTATCATCAGACTATTTTGCATAATCTACTGCATATGAAATGGGACTAGACTAGGAATTTTTTATTATAAAAAAATGAACAAACTTGCCAGGCATTGTGGCGTACACCTGTAATCCCAGTACTCAGGAGGTTGAGTCAGGAGGATTGTAGGTTGGAGGCCAGCCCCAGCAATTTAGTGAGACCTTGTTTCAAAATAAAAAATAAAAAGGGCTAGAGATATAGCTTGCAGGTAGAATTCCCTGGAATTCAATCTTCAATCCCCCCCCAAACACACACAAATGGTCAATCTCTTAAAACAGGTAGCTAGATTGTTTTAAATGTAGCTTTACTTATTATTATTATTATTATTATTATTACTATTATTATTATTATTATTATTATTACATGATAATTTTATATCTCTATGAAATTCAGGGAATTAGAGGCATACATACACACAGTACTCACTGAGCCCTCCCACCCTATTTCTTCTCCCTTCCCACCTTCCTGAGCTCAGCACAGTGATCGGCTTTGATAAGTTTGTGTAAGTACATTATGCCTATTGAGCTGTTTCTCTCTTCAAATCTTCTTCCCCCTCCATCTCCTTTGGGGAGGTCCCCTCCTTCACATCTATTTGTTTGTTTTTATTGTTCCTAGAATCTTTAGGAGGTAGGCTAACTTTTTTTGGGGGGGGGCAGAACTGGAGATTAAACTCAGGGGCAGCCAGGCGTGGTGGCGCACGCTTGTAATCCCCGCGCTTGGGAGGCAGAGACAGGAGGATCGCGCAGGTTCGAAGCCAGCTGCGCGCACTGGCTTAAGAGACCCTGTTTCCAAATAAAAATGTAAAAATAGGTCTGGGAGTGTAGCCCAGAGGTAGCAGGGCTTCCAGGAACCCCAGTACCACCAAAAAATAAAAATAAAAAATAAAAAAAAATAAACCCAGGGGCATTCTACCTCTGAGCTATACCTTTAGTCCTACTTTTCTTTACTTTTTTTTTGAAACAGGGTCTCACTAAGTTGCAGAGGGCTTCACTAAGTAGCTGAAGCTAGCCATGAACCTGCAATTCTCCTGTCTCAGCCTCCTAAATACTGGGATTACAAATGTGCACCACCACTCCCGACTAGACTAATACTTTTTGATATGACTAGAAGAGAGCAGAACTTTCATTAGAAATTTTTAAGAAAAGAATTTAAGACCAGGAAACTGAGCAATTCAGGGGACAATTTTCAGGAAAAGAAAGCTAGCTTATTGAAAAGCTAAGTGCTTTCCTCTGTGTGAGTCGTGGATTAGATCAGTGTTAGAATCCACTTTCAAAAAGGCAAAAGGGATTCCTGAACTAATTTCTTCTGGCCCAACATTTACAAACATTCGATTTGCTTTGGTACGAAAAGGAGATAGGTAGATCAATAGGTAAGGAAATGGGGTTTCTCATGTTCTAGGAAGTGCCTGATGATGGATATCGATCAAATGAAACCACTCGGGCTGCATGCACCATTTACCTGTAGTTCCCAGTTCCCGTATGTAGATTTTTTTGTTGTTAATTTCATTTCACTTTGCATTTGTGATGTTCTTCTGCAGCCTTGCAAAACAACTGCATTCTCTTTCTTCTCTCTCTCTCTCTCTCTCTCTCTCTCTCTCTCCCTCCCTCCCTCCCTCTCTCCCTCCCTCCCTCTCTTCTCTTCTCTTCTCTTCTCTTCTCTTCTCTTCTCTTCTCTTCCCCTTCCTTCCTTCCTTCCTTTCCTCCTCCTCCTCCTCCTCCTCCTCCTCCTTCTTCTTCCTTCTTCTTCCTCTCTCTCTCTCTCTCTCTCTCTCTCTCTCTCGTGGTAATCCCAGTGAACATTCATACACCAACATCTGCCCAGTATGCAGGGGCCCGTGGTGCTTGTATAGCACATTTTAACTGGGAAACAACAAGCCCACTGACAAAATACATAACCTAATTAGGCATAAACTCGAACGCCACCCGTGCTTGTTTGTGTAATGTAAAATGCCACTCTCAGTCTACTGTGTTTTCTTCCCAGGTCTAAAAGCATCCCAAATTAGTAAATTTGTAAAGCCAGGGTTTGGGCAGGCAGAAGTCGACTATCCTATGCTCCTGGGCTCTTGCCCACCACCCACAAACCCTTCCAAGCTCCATTCTGGGCTTTATGTTTATGGTGATGTTTTGGGAGTAGCAGGAGAACCCCAGACAGGAGTCTCAGCTCCTAGATTCCCACATGAGTCCTGCGGCTGTAAACAATGCACTTCCTTTCTTGGCCTTGTGCTTTCTCTTTTTTTGCAAAGTGAAAATGTTTTCGTTAAATGCATATCATTGAACATCTGCTCTGTGCCAGGAGCAAAAATAATAATTATAATAATAAAGAACATGGCATCTGCACCTGAGGATATCTGTTATGTGTAGAAGAGGGACTAGAGGAAATCAGGCCTTTATGAGGTGGAGAGGCCAGCAGAGGGTGTAGGTGCAGCAGCGCGGAGTAAGCCCCCTCAGTGAGGGGCTAAGGGGTGCGTCTCAGGGAGGTGACATGGCTTACAGAGCTGTGGAAGAGAAAGAGGAAGTAGCTAGGAAGACAGAAATATGGCAGGAGAATTGTGTGAAAAAAATAAGGAAGTGTGAGGGAAGATGTCGCACGCACCCTATCAGAGGCCCTGTGCGTGCTTTTGAAACATGGTCCCAAATTCTTTGACTCTCTCCTTAAGGACAAGTGGAGCTCTGTTCCCCCTCCCTTGAATCAGGGAAAGCTTGTGAGTATAGTAGAAGTTATACTTTGTGAAGTTAGATCATGAAAGGTCAGGAAGCTTCCACTTTAACCCAAGGATATTTACTCTTAGAGCTCTGGGCTGCCATGTAGGAAATCTTAGCCATCCTGATGTCTCCATACTGTGAGGAAGCCCAAGCTACCTACGTGAAGAGGCTAGTGGAGAGGCCATGGGGAGGTGCTCTGTTTGGAAGTCCAGCTGGGTTCAGCCTTGGTATTCTTCCTGGCCAGAACCAGACCCTCACAGGATCTACATCCTGCCTACTGAATCTTCTGACATCATGAGTAGCGATAAGCCAGCTCCATGGTCCTCTCTCTGCAGTCCTCACTCATGGGATCCATGAACATCTGACCATGGCTGCTGTTTTACACCATTACATCTTGGGGTGATCTGCTTTGCAGCCATAAAGGATGAAAATGGGTCTCTTTGGCTCTGAAACGGGGTTGTTTTGAAAATCTAAAAATCCAAATCCTATTCTGCAAAAAGAGAGTGCTGACTGCATAAGCTTTTTGGCTTAAAGGAAAACACAAAACAACAAAAATAGTGCCAAGAACATCAAGTTATAATAAACCCAAATTGGTCTAAATTGTGAAAGATTTATCTGCATTATCAGAGAGTTTTAGGTGGAAATCTATTGCTGTGGGATCCAGGTGCTCAAAGGGCAATCAGAAGCTGGCTGTCTCCAGGCCTGGTGCTCCCCAGCACCTAAGTCCTTGCTCGGTGCTCAGAGCAGCACATACAAAGCCCCTCCGAGGCAAATAGTAAGCTCATTCTCAATCATTTCAGCACCTCTTCCAGGGCTGACCAGTGCTCACAGACCTGGGCTAGAATGGCTCAGATTGTATACCTACCTTCTACCATCACTATGACCCTGGGAAGCAGGACTCTGAGTGGCCAGATGTGGCTTTTCTACCTTTCAAGCCAAAAGACAGGATAATTTCCCTAACAATGGAAGAAATTAGGTTCTCATTTCTTGTCTCTTCAGAAACAGAAACGGATGCTAACTAAGCAAAGAAAACAGATATCCCGTAGGCAAAACCTTTTCGTTCTTAGGCAAGAACTTCTTGTTGCTCATGGGCATAAGTTAACACCACCCACCTTCATAGAATGCTCCCTTTTATACGTATAATTAGCGCCAAAGAAGTTACACCTCCGGTACAGGTGGCTGAAAAATATTTCCTAGACGTACAGAGTTTTGGCAGCTCCTACTACGTAACCATTTCTCGTGTCATTCTCTTTTGTAGTTGTTGCTAATTAATAAGCATTCTTGGATTTTAACAACAGGTTCCTTTATACCCGCTTATATTCAGTAGTAGAATTGAAACTTCAGGTTCAAATTTCCTTCAAGATAAGTCCATTTTTAGAAAGCAGAAAATATCCAACTTTATGGATCTTATCTAATTATATTTTATTAAAATAATACAGCCTAGAGCCTCCAGGCTCTATATCCATATCCCTTTTCCACATGCCCGTCTGCTTCAGAGTCTTAATGTTAGATCTCACTGTCAACCCTAGGATTCCAAAACACATGTATATATAAGATGTAGGACTTTTTCTTGGGGCCAATCAAGAAAATGAAACATAAAGAGAATGGGAATTAGCAAGGCATTGGAAGAATACTTGATATACTATGGATAAAAGGTAAAGGAGAGACAGTTTAGGAGAGGGAAAGATAATTCGTGTCACAGAAACAATATTGGGAACATTAAAAATAAAAGCATGAGTATTTTCACTTGCCTTAGTTGCAGTATGATTTGATCCGTAAGTGGGGTTTTCAAGCTAGAAATGATTGTGTAGAGTTCCAGATGTTCTGAAGGAGTGTCTTGTCCACCTGGTGTTTTTTTCAGGCACCAGGATAAATGTGGGGCTTCATAGATATCATGTTCAGGTCTGATACCTCGCTAGTAAGAAGCCGGCAGATAACCCTGGGGATCATACCACCCTGAATGATTAGTCTTCAACAGAATATCATTAGCATGGCTTTAATTATAGGCCAGAGTGATGGGGACTTATTTTTCTCACATCTTATTCCAGGAAAAAGAAAAGACCTCTCCATTGTGTTGTTGTTCTCTCTGTTTTTCAAACAGGCCACTGTACCCCAGGGCCTTTTCCCCCCCTGTGGAGCGCTCCTCCCTGAGTCTTGGCCCACACATGCTCCTCCTTGGAACCTTAGTTCCAGGGTTGCCTTCTTGGGTCTCTGTTGGCGTGAACTCCTCACTTATCTCGTTTATTCTCTAATATCCCCATTTATTTCCTTTACTACCTGTACAAGCAAGTATAGCTGTTGTGTTGGTTTTTATATTTGCTATCTGCTCATTCTATACCTCACAATAGGAACATAATCTGTCCCCAGTCAGTACATGACCCTCTGGCTCAACACTGGGTCCCCTGTACCTGAAGAAGTGCTTGGTGTGCAGTGGGTGCTCATCAAATCCACATCAAGTACACAGATACCTGCACACGGTTTGGTGAGTGAATTTGGTCACTGGTTGAAGTCCTTTGGCATTGCCGCCAGCTGTGTCTTTGGTATATTTGGTTAAAGACCCCTGTGTACAAATGGTTACCTATGAGAACAGATGACAAGGGTTATCTGATCAGCTCCTCGACTTCTCTTTTATAAAAACTGACTCCTAGAGAGGATGGTTAACAGTATAGGAGTGCCATTGAATAGGAGAACTAACTTCTACTGTTCTGTAGTACCATGGAGTAACAATGGTTGACAATAATTAATTGTATATTTCAAAATAGCTAGTAGGGAGGCTTTTGAATGCTTTACACACACACACACACACACACACACACACACACTGATCATTGCTTGAGGTATAGCTATGCCAATAATCATGATATGATCAGTACACGTTGTACATATGTATTGAAATATCACACCATATCTCATGGATATATATAATTATCACATGTTATTGTTATAGTTTGGATATAAAATGTCCCCTAGACCTCAAAGACTGAAAAAAGACACATTAGAGGTGGGACTTGGTTGCTGGAAAGGGTCTTAAGAGTGTGGCCAGTACAAAGTTTTCTGGACCTGGCTAGCTGCTGCAGCCTCTTGCTTTTTTCATACCACCATGAGTTGACTCACATACACACACGCACACATTCTCTCTCCTCTCTCCTCTCTCTCTCTTTGCTCTCATGCCCTGAGGACCTGCAGCCCTGGCTCTTGCTTGGAAGCTGGTATAGCATGGACAGGAATCTCCAGATCTATAAGCAAATAAATCTCCCTTTAAGTTGTACATGCCAAATGTTTGGATCATAGTAGCGAAAATCTGAACTGAAATGGTCAAATTTTTAATGTCATTGTTTCTTAGACATCCAATAAGAAAACAGATATTTATTCAGAAACTACTATGAACTGTTAAAACTCATCTCAATCCTTACAAACTTGAATGAGAGCATACATCTTGGTCCTCACCATTCAGTGATGACACAGAAGCTCAGAGCTAGATGTCTTGGCAGGAGGCACCTAACCAGAGGCAGGAGTGGTGTACGAGAGTCACAGGATTGGCACTTGTGACTCTGCTGCCTTCTACTGCAAAACTTGTCTGTGTCTCTCCTGGGTCTTTCCTTGTTGAATGAAACTCATTCAGCTTATTAAACAATGTCTTTCTGACTCACCTCTCTTTATATTGATACTTTTTATTCCCTCTTGCTTGCATCTAGAGTTCTCATCATTCTCTTTCTGGCTGTGAGTGCATTGCTGAAACCTCCATGAGATTTAGTTTTCTCACCTATAGAATGAGAATGATAAGGATCACTATTGTAATGGTGTGAGATGGAGCTGTGGGTTCTTGTTCTTAGCTAGTTTAGAAAAAATAGCCAGAACTATACTGCTGCAAGCTTAAGCAATTTTTATTATTACAAAGGTAGAAAGAAGGGACAGAACTATAAAGCACTGCATCAGAGAGTGCTGACGGAGGGGCACAGTGGAGGGTCTTGAAAATAAGATATTGAAGTTTTTGAGCATAGAATAGTTTTTATGAGGATTCATTATCTCCCGTCTTGCTTAACTAATAGTCTTTCTATCTGCCCAACTTGATGCAGATGTGGGCCAGACCATTATCTCCAGTGTAAACCTTTCTGTATGATTGTGAGGATTCATCAGCTCCCATCCTGCTTGACCAATAGATAGTCTTTCTGTCTGCTCCTGATGTAGGTGTGGACCCACCCATTATCTCTGGCGAAAGCCTTTGTCACAACCAAGATGTGTTACTTGGTTGACAAAGTCAGATATCATAAAGTATGCGCCCTCTTTAAGGAAGATCTATACCATCCTCCCACATCTGTGGGGAGTTTTAGCCTTTTTTTTAAATCTCTATCTGCTAAAAGTCATTTATTATGTAAACTTGTCTTTAAAATAAGAAGGCCCTGGGCTACAACTCTTTTGTGTACTTAGTAATCACTTTTGCTGAGGGGAGCTTTGCATTATAACGAGTGGCCTCCCCTCCCTGCCTGAGTGCCTCCTGCACAACACCCAGGCCCTGGGTACTTTTTACATTTTAAAATTAATACCAAAGCAATTTTCCAATATTGGCATATTCCCCGTCAACTATTACATATGGTTATTGTGTAGATTCCAATCTTTAGACCCATGATGAATGAATATGGCTATAAAAATTATTTTATTAGAATAAGTAATTTTAGTTGTTTCAGTGAATAACACAAGGGCTCAGCACAGTGGAAACATATTTGCCATCCATCTTAAAGTTCAGCGCTGGTCAGTGGAGGTCACTGCTCCTCTCAAGAGTCAGCGTTCCAGAACCCTTCCATTGGACAGATCCATCACTTTCTGGGACCTCGGAATCCACTTTTGAATTTTTTTGCATTAGCTGATGATTGAGAAAAGAGAAATCAGAGGGCTGTGCAAGAGGTTTTCTGGGCTGGCCTGGGGTTACTAGACATCCATCTTCCTCCATGGTCTAAATTGATTACCTAGGGCAGAACTATGTAGTCTAGCTGTCTGCACAGAAGCAAGACAACCATGGATGTTAGTGAGCACTAAGGTTTTCTTCCACATCATTACAATGCAGCATCCCTCAGCATCCATGGGGCAGGGGTCGGGGGCAGGATCCCATGCAGATACCACAGTCTGCAGATGCTCAAGTTCCTTATATAAATTTATGAGTATGTGAATGAAACCTATACCAAATCTCCAATATACTTGACATTATCTCTAGATTACTTACAGTACCTAATCCAGTGTACATGCTGTCTGCATAGTTATCAGGCTGCATTATTTAGGGCATTATGACAAGAAGTATAGATGCAATTGGTTTTCTAAATATTTTCAATCCATGCTTGGTTGACTCTGAAGATGCATTGACCCTGGATAAAGAGGAACAACTGTATATATAAAAATTATTCCCAAGCCCTCTACCCCATCTTAGTAACTCACCTAAAATGTATCCTGCATTTCCTATATTCTCTACCTGCCTATAAACACGCATCTGTCTAGGGTTGTATTTCTTCAGAATTTCAGAACCAAGACCACAGAGAAACATCTGCCACATAAGATGGCTACTTATTTTTCTTTATGTCATTTGATCTAGGTAAATGGTTGGCAATGGATTAGTGTATAATTATTCACAAGACATTCTAGGTGTATTGTGAAATAAGGTTTATACCATGTTTTTTTTATTACTAGAGCTCTGTAGTATAATTTGAAGTCAGGAATTGTGGTGCCTCCTGCATGGCTCTTATTGTTGAGAATGGTTTTGGCTTTCTCCATATGAAATTTATGACTGATTTTTCTAGGTCTCTAAAGAATGGCATTGGTACTTTGATAGGGATTGCCTTAACTCTTTAGACCACTTTTGATAGAATGGCCATTTGATAATATTCATTCTGCCTATCCAAGATCAAGGAAGATTTTTCCATCTTCTAAGAGCTTCAATTTCTTTCTTTGATGTTTTATATTTTTCTCTGTAGATATCCATTATCTCCTGGTTAGATTTATTCCTAGGTATTTTATTGGTTTTGAGGTTATTGTGAATTTATTGTTTTATGAATTTCTTTCTCAGTGGATTCATGGGTGGCCTAAAGAAAAGCTACTGATTTTTTAGATTGACTTTGTATCTCACTACTTTGCTGAATTTGTTAATCAGCTCTAACAATCTTTGGTTGAGTGTTTTGAATCTCCTAAATATAGGATCGTGTCATCTGCAAATAGAGATAATTTTAAACCATCAAGAATCTGGAAAAAACAAGCCTCCAGAATGGGAGAAAATCTTTGCCTGTTATCCCTCTGATAGAGAGCTAATATCTAGAATATACAAAGAACTTAGAAATATTTTACACTAATAAAACAAATAACCCAATCAAGAAATGGACAATTGAACTAAATAGACATTTTACAAAAGAAGAGATACAAATTGCCAATAAATACATGAAAAATGTTCAATATAATTAACTATCAGGGAGATGCAAATCAAAACTACATTGAGATTACATCTAACCCCAATCAGAATGAAAATTATTGAGGAGTCAAAAGACAATAAATGTTGGTGAGTTTGTAGGGAAATTAGAACTCTTCTACATTTTGGGTGGGATTTCAAATTAGTTCAGTCACTATGGAGATCAGTGTGGAGATTCCTCAGAACGCTTAGAGTGTATCTACCATATGAGCTGGATATATCACTCCTAGCTATCTTTCCAAAGGGGCTATAATCAGAGAACTACAATAATATATGCATATCCATGTTCATAGCAGCACGATTCACAATAGCAGAATCATGGCACCAACCTAAATGTCCATTAACAGATGAATGGATTACAAAATTATGGGCTATCCACACAATAGAATTCTATTCAGCGATAAAGGAGAAGAAACTTATGTGATTTGCACTAAAATGGAAGGACCTGGGGAACATTGTGTTAAGTGAGATTAGCCAGTCACAGAAAGTAAAGAGTCATATGTTTTCTCAGACATGTGCAATCCTTAACAAGGAGTAAAAGTAAGCCCAAACATTAACATAAAAACATTAGGTCAAGGTGTAGCTTATGAAATGGGAAGAAATGGGCTACATTTACTTCACCAAGTATATATACGTTAACTTCAGGGAGTAATTGGAAAACCAGAGGGACTCCAGATAATGGTGGAAAAACCTCAGTGGGGCCAAGGAGGTGGTATAGGAAAAGGAGGGAAGAGTGAGGATCAATGAAGAAATTGCTGCCATTAGTTTTGTGTACAATGTAAAAATTCTAATGTCAACCTCAGTACTCTGTATGGGCAAGGGGAGATAGGGAGGAAGCCAGGGGGCACCACGTATTGTATACATGTATGTCACTGTCAACATGATTTACATTATGATGTAAGACTATAATGCACCAATTAAAAATATTTTTAAAAAGAAATAAGGCTTATAGAGAGGAGTGGAGTTAGGGGAGATCCTGGAGTTGGGGGCAGGTGGCTGCCTCATCCCTTCAAGATGAATCCAGGTGGAGACCCCCAGTGGCTGCCTGGGTCTGCTATTTCTCCACTTCTTTCCAGGTGTAATGAAACCCCTGGGTGGGGGAGGCCACCGCCCTGCCTTGGTATACTGGGGCTTTCTCCTGCCCACACTTGCCTCTTCTCTCCTCCCTCTCTGGACTACTAAGAGAGGCCTCTTTGACACACAAAAGAGGATTCAGACCTTCTTATCACTGTGCCTGTTGTCATTTCATGGAACCCCAGATGACCAGATGTTCACACTGCAGATGTGTGAGCTGCTGCAGCCATTTATTAATCACCGACTACTGGATGAGTGTTTAGTGAGCCGTTTCTATGAGAGAGGGAGGCATTATGGTCTTATAATGGGGAGGTGCAGATTTTTGGTCCAGGAGATTTCATTTGGGGAAACTTATACATCATCTCGTCTAGCAATTCACTCAAAAAATATTTCCCTACCTCCGAAACCCACACTCTGTCCTTCTATCTGATTAACCTGCGTGCATTCCTGTAAGTGCCTGGTTTTCTAATCAGGGGGAAAGAAGAGCTTTCATTCCCCAGACCCACCATAGCATGTGACCATGTTTCAATTATATTTTTTCTTTGGGCTGGATAAGGGTAATGAATAGATCTTTATCAAATAATTTGATAGACTTTGTTAAATCCCACAACTTACACTCAAAGTATACAGTTGGAGTCTTGTCTGGATGTGAAGTTTGCACCACCATCTGCAGAAAGTCAGAGGCTCCAGAGGTCAGCCCCAGGGTTTATGAGCTGCATCTCTGCTCGGTTTTGTGGGGGGGGGGGGGTTAAAGCTGCGCTTCACCATTCCTTTTGTTGAAAAGCCAATGACCCCTAACGGTCTATTGCATGAAAGAGCAGTGATAGCTACAGGGTTAAGTTAAAAACCCCAGTGGTCCACACACAGTCCTTTAAATGATCGATAAAGTACATTTTGATTTTCCCCTAGAATTGGAACAGATCCATCATACTCTCATGGCTAAAAATCAGGTAAAGCAGTAAAGGAGTAGTTTTGTGAGTTTTTTAGACTATGGGTGTATGTTTATGGATAAATGTCTATGGATGCCATCAAATGTACCAGCCCAGCAAGATGGAGGCTCATGGACACTGAGTCCCTCAAAGGAATAGTATATTCAATTCCACCACCTTGTACTGGGAAGAAACATGTCGAATGGGAAGGGTACAGAATAGCCTGTGCCAATCAGAATGCTCTATGCATCTAACTATCTGTGTTATATTCACGCAGTTGAAGTAAAAGTGTGTCGTGCGACTTTCATGATGCTCTCTGCTGGAGCGCTTCTCATGTGTCTGATATTGGGCTATGCTCTCTACAAGTGTAGTACCATTTTATTTCCCCAAGAACCCAGTGAGCTAGGTTGCAATATCACGTCTACTTCATGGAAGAAGATATTGAATCATGGAGAGATTGGATAGTTTGCTCACGTAAGTACTGAGCAGAATAACCATTGGAACCAAGGTCCAAAGAGTGCTGCTACTGTGTCCTAGGACCTGTGGGTCACTCTGCAAACTCACCCAAGGCAAAAAGAAAATGGTGAGAGTAGAGCTAAGCCCAGGAAGGAAGTTTGGTTTCCTTTGCTTTGCTTATGTAATTAGAATCTCCCTGTCTTAATCGCTCTCATTCCTAAGTATCTGTACTTGTTAGGTCCTAAGTCAAATACTCATTTCTCTTTAGATTGAACCTATGCCCTAGTTTTTCTTTTGCTAAACAAAACATCTTTGTTCTCTGCTGGTAACTCAGGAAGGATCAAGTGGCCAACCTTATATTATTAGCCATTTTCTCTAAGTTGCTGAGACTCTTACAGTAAACATAATCACGACTCACCCAGGTATTTTTGGTGTCTCTAAAGATGAGCCGAGTGGCTTTGACCATACAAAATATTTAATATGTGCATGATATCATAAAACAGGTACCCTCTACCTGCTCATTGCCTCCCACTTCTAAATACTGACATAATGGTCTTATCCTGAAATGAAAAGAAAGGGGGTTTGAGAAGGAACGAAGAAAGGAAAGGGGAGAGGGGAGTACCACATTGCCTACCTGTCCCTGAAGACTTCTCGTAGACCACACTAACAATGGCAGGGGAAGAACATGAGCTGTTCAGTAGGGTCTCCTCGGAGCTGATCCCTTCTCTTGTGTGGCCCTGGCAACTCACACAGGTCTCGACCTCAGCGTCATCATCTGGTGGTAAAAATAATAGCATGCCCCTCACTATTGGGGGATTATTTTTTCTTTCTCTTTTTTGTGGTACCAAGAATTGAATCCAGCAATATTCTACCTCTGAGCTCCACCCCCTGCCCGATTTTATTTTGTTATTTGAAACAGGGTCTCGACAGGTTGCTAAAACGGTCCTCAAAATTGCCATCCTCCCATCACAGCCTCCCAAGTACTGGGATTACAGGCGTGCACCACCATGCCGAACTCTGTTGGAAGAAATAAACAGGGTAGCATATTTATTGAATATGGCACAGAAAACTTGTTTTCTCTCCATGAAGGGCCCCACATCTTTCCTAGTCCCAACTGCTGTGAATTCAGTTGTAGGATCCAGAATGACATGGACGAGGGCTTCTCTTCCTCTGGTGACTCTCCCTCTCCTCTCTCCCAGCCCAAATGGAGAGATTGGAGCCCTTGCTTCCTTCCTGCCATATGCCATGATCAGCGTGTCTGACTCATTGACTTTTCTGTTCCGAGGCCCGTCAATGCTTAATTACTCTTTTGAGCAGAAAGCTCATCCCACGATTCCTTCTGCTGTAATTTATTCTTACTTGCATTTGATCAGCCCTGAACATGCCATATGTCTTTATTTTTAAAGGCAGCCTTGGAAAGAATGGGACAGTGTAAAAAAAAAAAAAAAGAAAGAGGAAAAACCCTAGACAAATTAGTAAAATCCTAGACATTTCTAGGATACGTCAGTCCGAGAAGATGGAAATGGAAATTAAAAAAATGTGAGCCTGGGCTGTCTCACAACAAACCATCCACAGTCTTGAAATTATATTTGGAGGAACATTTCAAGATTATTGCTTTTTTCTTAAGGACGAGGTTCAACTACAATTCTGGGAATGGGTCTCCTTTTGCTATTTGTTTAATCAGGAATCTATACCAGAGAGTGGCGAATGCATTGGCCAGTTGAGCTGTTCTGCTTCCGAATATTAAATTCATCCCTCATGCGCTTGGGTTCCTGGCAGCGGTGGCTGGCTCGGGCCAGGCTGGCTCCAGTGCCGCGGAGCCTCCTACACGTTGCTTTGTTCCAGGCTTCTCACCTGGAACGCGTGGGTCACAACCATCCCCCAGGAATATGTGAGGATTAAATAATTTAATAGCAGTCAGAGAGGCTAACGCTGCCATCTTCTTGGTGAATGTTCATCGCATTGGCGTTTAGATTTTAATGGGGAAAGGCAGAGCAGTTCCAAGTGCATGGAGAGGGAAGGAGGAGAAACAGGAACAAGGGTTGGCGAAAGGTGGGGAGACCCAAAGGTCTCTGGGTCATTGAAGTGTCATGTGAGCCATGGACCAGGCGAACGGCAGGCACGCCACACGTCAAGGGAGCTGCAGCCACCCAAGCAAGTGGTTTGTGCTGGGAGAAGCTTGCAAGGCAGCCTCTGCAGCCACGCGCGCCCCGGAGCCCTCAGATCCTGGAGCGAATCCTGCAGCTCTGTCAGCAATCACGGGACAGCTTGCTCCAGATACCACAGCTGTGAGCATCCTTGGCCAAGGCTTTCTGTGGGAGACACATTGTGACATCCTCCCACTCCCCCCCACCCCCAGGAGCCCAGCACAGGACCTTACTGTGCAAGCTGGGACAGCGGCCACACCATGGAGAAGGGTACGCGATGTCCCCATCCAACCCTGTGTAGGAAGCTTTTCTATTTGAGCCGTAGAAGCATCCCGGCCCCCTTCCCGCCAACCTGGCAAGCCCGCCTCGTCACGTTGACCTGGCCCCTCTTTCGGGAGCCATCTGGAGGAAGTGCCCAGGCTGTGTTAGTGTGGGGCTCTTTGGCTCTTCAGCCCTTCCAGCTGAGCCCTTAGAAACCCTGGGTAGGGGATACACGTCGATTCCTTTAATGTTTTGTCTCCCTGGTTAAGAAGTGTCAGAGGTGAGGGTGGAAGATGGACTCCAAGACCAGATGAATAGCAACTTCCGGGCCTTCGGAAGGCTCCGGAGAAACTAGTTCTTCTCTGAGACTTCTCCCTGCTCTACTTTGCAGCAGTGACCTTGAGTGACCTTGAGCCTCTTGCCTGGGTCTGGGACAGGAAGAGCTGTTGAGTTGCAGCTTTCTCTCTGAAATGTGCTCTTACCCAACTGCAAGGGTCCACAGAGCGTAAAGAGAGATTATTGTTTTTCTTTTGAAAGTGGGATGGTATTGCCAACTCTTTTAATTTCTTTCTATTTTCTGGGTTGGCTATTATCACTGTTGTCTATACCCCTGAGGTCAGTGTTTCTTGTGTCTTGACAAAAGATTCAGGGCGTTCATTTCCCCCTCTCGTTGTCTTTCTGTTGGTTTTTTTCTTTTTCTTACTATAAATGTGTACTGAGGTCTTGTGACATGCTGGGCACTTTTCTGGATACTTAGGATAGAGCCTGAACAAAACAGAAAAGTGTTCTCACCCTCTTGGAACATGTTGTTCCAGTGCGTGAGACAGGTAATAAATAAAAAGAACAAGTAATACTCTATGTGTGGTGTCACACACCTGGAATCCCAGTCCTTGCGAGGCTGAGACAGGAGGATCGCAGGTTCAAGGCCATCCTCGGCAATTTAGCAAGGCCCTCAACAACTCAGTAAAACCCTGTTTCGACTTAAATAATAAGCCGGGCGTGGTGGCGCACGCTTGTAATCCCCGCGCTTGGGAGGCAGACAGGAGGATCACGGAGGCTCGAAGCCAGCCGCGCTGACTTAAGAGACCCTGTTTCCAAATAAAAATATAAAATAGGTCTGAGAGTATAGCCCGGAGATAGAAGGGTTTCCAGGAACCTCGGTACCACCAAAAATAAATAAGTAAAATAAAAATAGAGCTGAGGGTATAGCTTGGAGGTAGAATAATTCCCAGTACCACACACATGTGCACAGAAAAAAAAAATTAAGAAAAAATAAAAGGAACAAGTAAAACATACAGGATATCTGATAAGTGTTGATGGGCTGATGGGCTAGGTATGTAGTGACTAATTTAACCCTCCCTGCCCACTTGTCAGATGGGTACTGTTAGTGTCCCATTTTAAGGATGAGGCTTAAGGAGGTTAAGTCACCAGTCACAGGCCACACAGCTGGAAGAGTGAGGAGCAGGAATTCACTCCAGGCAGACGTGTCCAAGGCGCAGGCGCCTTCCTGTGGAAGGAGAGCCCCTCCCTGCTGGCGTGGAAAAGGTCTCTGTGAAACTCAGCCTCCTTCCATGTGACCACGCCATGTGTCATTACTTAGATTATGGTCTCCAATTTTAACAACATGACCAGAGATATAAGGACATAAAATAACCATTCTTAAAAAGCTGTGGAACCATCCCATGGATCTGTTCTAGAGCTGTCATTTAAGAAGATATAGCACAGGAGCCAGGACTTTCTGAGTTCAAATCCTGGGATGAGTGAAATTGCCATTCTGTGACTCGGTTCCTTTTATTTAAATGTCAAGTCTCATTTTGCTATGATAAAATCCATTCCTTTTTAGAAAATTTTTGTGATAAAACGCATGTAAGAATATTTTTTCTGTATTCCACTTAACCGATCAAGGGTATTGAGATTTTTTTAAACATAAAGATGTCTTCAATATCACAAATAAACATATGAACAATCAGTTCTTTATATTCACGTATATTTAAATAGCTTTCATTTAAGAGCAATCTTTTTTTGTCACCACATTATTTCATTGTACATTTTTAGTTACAGTTAACTGAGTGAAACTTTTCTTCCTTTTTTGTGTGTGCTTTTTTTGGTATAGTAGAGTCTAATATAAATCATAATGTAAATCATAATGTAAATCATAATGTAAATCATGTTGATAATGTAAATCATGTTGATAACGACATACATGTGCATGCCTCTTGGGGCTCCCCCATTTCCCTCTCTCCACTGGGAGATTGATATTGGAGTATATTCACATGTATACACATGGTCTATGGTAGTATTTCTATTAATGAACCTGTCTTCCTCCACTCCTACCTTTATGTCTCCTCCTTGGCTCCCCTGAGGTGTCTCTTCATCATCTGGTGTCTTTCTTATATCCTGCTGACTCCGTATTCTGCACATATTAAAGAAAACCTATGACACTTCTATGACTCAGTTTCTACAGCTATGAGACTAGGACCACACAGGCGTGGGCTTCCTGCGGCTGTGTTAAGTATAAATGAGATCATGGATTTAAAGTCCCAACATAGTACTAAAGTGGAACATGTCGCATGATCTCCTAGGACTGTGATGATTACCTCAGGTTCTCATTTCTTTGTTCTTTCCTAGCTAGGAGCCAGGCATGGTGGCTCATGCTTGTAATCCCAGTACTGTGGAGACTGAGGCAGGAGGATCGTGGTTTGCGGCCAGCCTCAGCTAATACTTAGGCCCTTTGGAACTCAGTGAGACCCTGTTTCAAAATAAAGAATAAAAAATAGGGCTGGGGGTGTAGCTTGGAGGTAGAATGCCCCTGGGTTCCATCCCCAGTACCATGGACACACATAAAGAAAGATACCGTGGGTCCTTAGGACGGACGCTGGATGTTCCCCAGAGGTAGGTCTGATTTCTGGTTAGGAGTCTGTTCTCCTTGCTACTGATGTCCTCTGACAGGTAACCTCACCTCCCTCACGCGCTTTCTCCATCAGCAAGGCACTTAACCCTTCCAGAATGATGAGAGGAGGTGAATCCTTTCTGACTTCTGGATGAGGTATAGCTGGTTTCTTCCAAGGGAGTAGCGATTGGACTTATTCTCCGAGTCCAGGTAGTACTTCCCTCAAAAGGTCACTCCCTTCGTTGAAGAGATTCCCATGGCACTTGAGAGCCTGTGACTTAAATAGGTCGTTCTGGAAAGTTCCTTCCTGTACTGTGCCAGAGGCACCCCTCTAAACCGGCTAATTCTAGAATTCACCAGGAAGAACCTCAAGGGCTGCAGTACAATTCGGCTCCCACGTGAAGGCTCCTCTGAGACTCACCAAGGTCCCCAGATGGTGATAGACAGGTGACCACTGGTACAAGGCATGTTTTGCAGACTTGTGGAAGAGCGCTAAGATTTTAATAGTTGTGTATTTACTTAGTATGTATGGGAAAAATATAACCAGCCCGTCAGGCCAATGATGCACATATTTAGAATTAAATTTCTCTAAGCAAAAGAAAAGTTGTGTTGCTTTTAATGAGTATTACATAAATCATACAGATGCTGCTGGGCTAATAGCCCTTGTGATTTTTCTTTATGGTGCTGGGGATTAAACCCAGAGGCACTTTTTTTTTTTTTTTTTTTTTAGTGGTATTGGGGATAAAACCCAGAGGCATTCTACCTCTGAGCTACACTCCCAGCCCTATTTTTTATTCTTTATTTTGAAACAGGGTCTTACTGAGTTGCAAAGGGCCTCACTAAGTAGCTGAGGCTGTCCGAGAACTGTGATCCTCCTGTCTCAGCCTCCCAAATGCTGGTATTACAAGCATCTGCCACCATGCCCGGCTGACCCCAGAGGCATTCTACCTCTAAGCTACACGCCCAGCCTTATGTTTTATTCTTTATTTTGAAACAGGGTCTCACTTAGTTGCAAGGGCCTCATTAAGTAGATGAGGTTGACCACAAACCTGCGATTCTCCTATCTCTGTGTCCCAAATACTGGGACTACAAGTGCGCACCACCACGCCTGGCTTACCCTTGTGATTTCTACATTAATAAGATGTATAAAAACATATCCCCTAGATAACCCATGTGGGCAGGCAGCTCTCCATGTTATACAACTTTGGTAATTACGGCTTTATTTCTTTTGGGGGTACTGAGGATTGAACCTGGGACATTCTACCTCCAAGCCATGCCCCCAGCCCAATTTTTATTTTTATTTTGAAACGGGATCTCGCTAAGCTGCTGAAGGCCTCCCTAAGTTGCCGAGGCTGGCCGCGAACCTGCGATCCTCGTGTCTCCGACTCCCAGCCTGCTGGAATGACAGGTGGGCACCACCACACCCCGGTTGGCAATTACAGATTTTAGAAGCCTGGAAGTTCCTCCAAATGGCTGGTCCTTTTAGCCACATCACCTCCTCTAACTTTGCTCACTGAACTCTGCTAGAGCTTGCTGGAACATTCTCTTTTTATAATGTGGGATTCAGGAGCTTAAGATGGGTCATCTGCCTCGGCTCCTGTCCAATGTCATTAAATACTGGAAGGACCCCCTTGATAAAAAACCACCCTAAATCTCTGTTCAAAAACCTTGTTAAGCCTTCTGTTCAAATTTATTGTCTGAAACCGCTCTGTACGAAGACATACAGGCCTCGCGGAGAGCCGTTTGCCCGGCTATCTTTGTAAGGCGGTGTGTACACATTGTAAATCGTTCCTTCGCTGTCACAAGAAGTTGTAATGAAATCTCTGGCAACACCCGGCTTGTAGCTAGAGCCGAGAATAGCTGTTGAGGGGGGCGTCTTTCAGCCCTCTTTAAAACCAGAGTGGAAATTTACCGCCTTCTGTACAACCTTCGTGTAACACTCTGTAGCCCATAAAATCCCCACCGTGCGAGGGAGCCGGGAGTTTTATTTCCGAGTCCCACCAGGTGACATGATCACCTCCTGCTTATCAGTTCTTTGACTCCCCGAGCTGATTTCGAGCCCCACTCATGTCAGCTGACAACTTTTACTACTTAATGCTGCCATTTGAGGGGAAAACCCAGGTAGGCACCCCAAAGCATTTTACCAAGTTCTCTGAAGATCCCTGGGCTCGGCTCTGCTGCCCTGAGTTTCTTTAAGCCCCATTTTCTGCACCGCTCTGAGCCTCTTGTGCGTAGAGTGGAGAAGATGAACCGATGTAATAGAAATGACAGCTAATTACAAAAATCAGTTCTTGTAACAACCCGAAAGAGGATCTGGGTTTAAATGAGGTAAACACACGGGGTTGTGTGTTCCTCGCTTTCAGATGGCAAACGGAAATGTCACAAGGGCGTGCTCTCGGCTGTCAGCTCCTAATCTAATTAGACAGGATAATTGGGGAGGCAGAGCTTGCTGACGGTTGACAAACATATTAGGCTAATTCCATTAGCTCCAATACGACTCTGGCAAGTGTCGACCCAAGAAGGCTTCTCATCTCCAAGACACACATGGGTTTGGTCCTGGAAGGAGGGGGGCTTCTGGATATGGAGATTGTTGTCACCAGAGGGGTTTGAAAGAGTCAGCAAGGGGAGGGCCGTTCAAACTCTAAAGGCAAATGAGCAGAAAGGATGATTTCTGAGTTGATGAGGTAGACGTGGAAGCTGAATTGCTAGTTATCAAAGACTATTCCCCGTTTGTCTTTGAAGGATGTGCGATGAACAGAGCCCGTGTCTATAAAATGCCGCCCTCTAAAGACCTGTTGGCATGAACAGTGAATGACGACTTTCCCGTTGACCAGGGCCTCCCTAATCTGAACATCTGAAATCTGAAATCTGAAATGTTCCAAATTCTGGAACTTTTTCAGCACCAAGGTGAGGGCACGAGTAGAAAGTTCCACAACTTTGGAACTTTGTTTCATGGCGCAGAATTATTAAGAGTGTGTGTCAAATTACATTCAGGCCCTGTGTTTAAGGTGTATGTGAAACGTGAATGAATTTTGGTGTTTAGTCTTGGGTCTCAAGATAGCTCGTTATATGCATGCAAATATACCAAGATTTTTTAAAAAAATCTCAAAACTTCTGATCTCATGCATTTTGGATATGGGAAACTTAGTGTGCATCACCATCTTGTGAGTTATTCATCTAAAAGGAGCTTACTCCACCAGGATGCATGGATGGGTCTCATCAGTCCATGGGCCATCTTGGCCTATTAAACACTTTTAAGATCCCTCCTATTGTGTGAATTTTTCTATGAGAACTGTTAAAAGCCACCACAAATTTGGACACATGTAACCAGGCATGATGGCACATTCCTATAACCCCGATACTTGGAAGGCTGAGACCCGAAGAATTTAGGTTCCAGAAGAGAGTCCCTGAGCAACTTAGTGAGACATTGTTCCAAAATAAAAAATAAAAAAGCCGGAGGTATAGCTCAGAGGTAGAATAGCCCTGGGCTCAATCCCCAGTAACACCACACACACACACACACACACACACACACACACACGACACATGGTTGGGAGGATTGCAGACTAGCAGCCAGCCTCAGCAACCTTGTGAGGCCCTCCATAATTTAGTGATACCCTGTATACTTCGAATTAAAAAATAAAATAGGCCCGGTGTTGTAGCTCAGATAGAATTCCCCTGGCTCATCCCTACGACAACACAATCAAAACAAAAAAGATATATGTTTATTATAGTTTTGTAGGTGGGAAATCGGGGTTCAGGTGTTCAGTAGGGTCCTCTGTTGAGAATCTCCCACAAGTCTAAAACCACAGCATCTGCCAAGCCATGCAGCTCTGCTTGCTGCATGTTGCAGACGAGGGTCTGCTTCCGTTATTCCATTCTTGTTGTTGGGCAAACTCAGCCACTTGCATTGTAGGACGGAAGCCTGAATCTCCTTGGTGACAGTCAGCCTGAGCCCAGGCTTTGTCCTGCTTTCAGGAATGCCTGCGTTTCTTCTCTTGTGCTTTCTGCACACCCTCTTCCCACCAAGGAAGGTCAAGTAGCTTGCATAATCCAAACCACTCCACCTTCCCCTTTGACCACCTGTCTGCGACTCCAGCTAAAGAAAGTCCTCTGCTTTGCAGGGTGATATAATTAGATTCGGACAACGTGGGTGAGTCATTGGTTCACTCCCTATTTTAAGGTCCATAACCTTAGTTATAGCTGCAAAGTCCCTTTTGCCACATAGCATAACATATCACAAGATTCAGAGATTAGGGTCTGGTCAGTTTTGGGTAGAAGGGATCCATGTAGTGAGTTCCAGGTGATTGTGTGTATGGAAGTGTTTCATTTTCAGATAGCTAAATGTGTTCCCCAGGCCTTATTTATAGTGATCATTTTAGTTGAGTCGATAGATGCATAGTTTTCCATAAAGAATATAAAGTTGGATTTTGACCCAGGCAGTATCCCAGCTACCACTCATGATTTCAAATTAGCATGTTCAAAATAGTGACATTCCACAAAGTAAAATAGAAGATCTGATACCATAGCACCTAATATCTGGCCTATAAGCCTGTCAGTCATACAGGCTGTGTGAGTCAGCTTCTTATCACTGGGACCCAAATACCTGATAAGAACAACTTAGACAAGAAAAGATTTATATTGGCTC
The DNA here is from genome assembly GCF_963383645.1 of Muscardinus avellanarius. NCBI lineage: Eukaryota > Metazoa > Chordata > Mammalia > Rodentia > Gliridae > Muscardinus > Muscardinus avellanarius. The sequence goes on from NC_137788.1 coordinate 10,910,374, forward strand.
GTAGTTGGTTTCAGAGGATTCGATCCATGGTCAACTGGCTGTGTTGCTTTGGGCCTGAGGTGAGGCAGAACATCATGGTAGAAGAGTGCGGTAGATGAGATCTGCTCCACTCATGGCAGCCAAGAAGTAGAGGAAGAGAGGAAGGGGCAAGAGAGAAGATGAACCTGTCCTGGGAACACATCAGTGTCCTAACTTCTCCAAGTAGGTTCTACCTCCCAGTATCAGCCATCAATACATTAACCACTGATGAGATCGAAGACCTCAGGATCCAGTCACTTCCCTGAAGCCCCATCCCTGAACACATGGGAAACCTTGGGGAGCATTCCAGCTCCAAGTCATTGCATAGAGTCCAAAGATGCTAACACTTTGGGGCTCTAGGCATTGGCTCAGTTAATCACAAATGATACCATGGTTTTGGGGAAAAGGCACCAAGATTGTTATACCATCTTTACATCCTCACAACTGCAAAAGTTGTGGAGAGGGATCCCACAAACTCCAGGTTGGGGAGCATTCCAAGGGTGCTGGTCACATGGCAAAGCTGGCCACAGTGATAGACATGGGAAGAGGGGTGGCCTTGGGCAGCTGCCTCAGGGAAACTCAAGCAATCGAGAGTATCACCTGGCAGGTCAGCAGGGACTTGGCTTACAGCAGGGCTGGCCGCAGGTCGGAGAGGCAGCTATTTTCCTGAATCCTTGCCAGAGGGATCAGAAATAGAGTCCTCGGATCCTCAGCATAGAAGTTGTCTGCCTTTTATCCAAATAATCAAATTTTATTTCACATGTCCTCGTAACATCCTGTGTCTCAGGCAGGAGCAGATGCAGAGAGTGATTAAGTCATGCATCACAGATGACACCACAGCAGAAGTGGCCCGGAGCGCAGGGCTTGGATTTGCAGATGGGGGTGGGTAGTGCTCTCTAGGGAGAGCTGCCAGCAGGTGGTGATCAGCCCTTTTCCTTAACTCTCATTCTCATCTCTTTGGGAATCAGTCTAAAAGTAACCAGCCGGGTGTGAATCTTCAAAGAGGACAGTAGTCATGTGGTTCAGTCCGACCCCTTACTGAGGTGTTGTTTCTTTAAACGAAAGATGACAAGTCTGAATCCTGCTCCTACCTAATGCAAACAGCTTCCTTTTACTCAGTCTGGTGAGTGAATAGATGGGTGGATGGATAAGTAGATAGATGGATAAGTAGATGGATTTATAAGTGGATGGATGGATATATGAATGATGAGTGAATGTGTAAGTACATAGATGAATGAGTGTATATTTGGATGGGTAAATGGGTAGATTAGTAGATAGATGGATGGACAAATGAATGGATAGATGGACGAACAAGTGGATGGATGGATAGATTGATGGATGGATTGATCGATGGATTGATCGATGGATGGATGGATTGATAGATTAGTAGATGGATGGACAGATGAATGGATAGATGAACGAACAAGTGAATGGATGGATAGATTGAAGGAGGGATGATGGATGGATGGATTGATGGATGGATGATGGATGGATGGATGGATGGATGGATGGATGGATGGATCAATGGATGGATAGATTAGTAGATAGATGGATGGGCAGATGAATGGCTAGATGGATGAACAAGTGTATGTATGTATGTATGTATGTATGTATGTATGGATGGATGGATAAATGGATGAATAAGTAGATGAATGGATGGATAAGTAGATGGATAGAAGGATAGATGGATAAGTGGATGAGTGGATGGAAAGATAGATGAATAAATGGATGGACAGGTTGATGAACAGATAGATATAGTGTAGTAGATAGTTATAACTTGATATAATTTTACCTATGTCTGGTTAAATGTTAAACCTAACCATGTGTGAGGTCCTGGGTTTAATCACCAGCACTGAAAAGAGCAAAGGAAAAAGGAAAAGGAAAAGAAAGAAGCTTATACAAGCAGTCAAGATGCAATCACCTTATAATTACAGGCATTACTATTATACAGTAAAGATTTAGGTTGAGAGTATAAACAGCAGTGTTGTTTAAAAAGAAATATAACCAAATTTTATATATAATTTGATCTTTCTCCATGATAAAAAGAACAAATGGAGTTATGCAAGAAAGGCCATCACGTATACACAGCTTTAGTTGTTCCAGGCACATAAACCGTTTTACATTCTTTGAGCAACTTCTCTCTTCTTGTGGAATCAGAATCCGGAATTTATCACGCTGCTAGGTATTACTCATCGATTATTATTTCCAAAGATAATCAATAGTTCTTCGTTTGCTCCATCTTCTGTACCGTCACACATAGACATGGATGCACCCTTGGGTGTGATAAGGGATGTGCCGTCTTGGATCTCACCTTGGGTGTGATAAGGGATGTGCCGTCCCACTGTGTCGGTAACATTTTGCTTGGTGTCTATTTTGAATGTCAAATGAGCACTTTATTGTAGTCTGGTGAAAGAGTAAAGACAGGGTGTGTTTTCATGTATTATCAGTCGTTATTGATATGACAGCAACTGCTGTGGCAGAGATTACTCTCCCCATTACTCAGATGAAGAAAATAAACCCAAGCTGTAAAGCTAAGTGGGACCAACTCAAATGCCTTGTCCTTGCTGGGACCTTCTGCCACCTCGAGTTGGGTCCCTTGCTCCTTTTGTGGTGATGTCTTAAGTATCTGGGCATCTCCCCACCAGGGCTCCCAAACAGTTGGTTGACAATGGACACCCAAGCCCGGGTGATAACTTTTTAATCTGCACAAAAGAGACACATATGCGCTTTGCACACAATAGTCGTGTAGTAAATTTTTACTGCCCAAGTAAATAGAGCTCACAAGTAACCTATATTTAAAGGGCTTTCCCACCATTGACATCATAGGGAGAAAATTCCTCCCTAGCAAGAAAAAATATCCAAATCTGTATACTCTTGCTCCCACTCGCCCAACACATCATTTAGGTTTGCTTTTCTAAAAATAATATTTGTCTTTTCTTATGTATTTATATGTGTCTTATTGCACATAAATAACCTCACTTAGAGATGGTAGGATATTTCAAAAAATGTATGAATTTTGTGCTGTGACCAAAATGAAATAAAAAAAAAATAGCACATTGACATTTCTGGTGTCCCCCTTCCTTTACTCGAATCCAGGATACTCAACCCAAATTCCTGCATCCTGGGCACAGGCTTATGTTCCAGTTCTCCTTGCATTGATTGCAAGCCATCCTCATTCTTTCCTGCATTGGATAACTACTGTGCATTTGTGTTGTCAGATTCTGGGGCACAGTGACCAGGCAGGAGAAATCGAGACCCCGACCTCCATGAAGTTCACAGTCTGGTAGAAGTGGGGAGGGCCGCTTATATGATTCATGAAGTGCAAAGTGGAAATACAGCACCCTTGTCATCAGGAACGTCAGGATGGGGACCACAGAGCATTAAAACCAAGTGCAAGCCCTGTGCAAATGTGCAGTCCACACGTGCACACAGGCAGCTGTGGATGGAGGAGACAGGTGTCAGCAGTTACACAAATCCGTAGTCACAGTGGCGTGCCCTTGGGTCCCCTACCAGGCCAACATGGTGCCTTGAAAAGTAGATGCTCAAAAAATGGGTAATTGATGGTTAGCTTCAGGTGTCCTGACATTACAGAAAAGACTTCCATGGGCTGCCACTGAAAATAGCGGATGCTTACAGTGATGATATCTCAACTTTCCTGACTTTGTGACCCCTGGATTGCTACATAGCCCACTGCGTTGGGAATGATATTCTTCTTTTTCTGATGAATAACTAGGCTTTGAGAAATTGGAAAACTTACCTGAGGCCACCTGACTAATAGCAACAAAACCTAGATATTAGCCACCGTCTAAGCCTTGTTCCAACTATCTGCTGCATGTCCCCCCCAGGGCCAAAAGCAAATGTTTGGCCTCTCTCCATCAAATTCAACCTCACTCTGGCTTGTGAGAGGCTCTAAAGTTTACTATTCTGATTCAGGTTAAATTGAATCTGCCAACATTTACAGAACCTGGCCAGTGGTCTGTGTAAGGTACCGTGAACCTTCCAGGTACCTGCAATTGAGGTAGATGGGTTCATTTTAATTCCACTGCATAATAAATACCTCAGGGCTGGCAGCCAGAGCTGGTTTATCCTAGCAGGTTGTAAGGATTAACAAAATTAATACAACTTAAGCATTTCTAATCTAATGTTCCTATATCCAAAATTCTCCCAACCCCAAAATGTTTATTTTTGGTTTTTGTGGTGCTCTAAGTTGAAACCAGGGTCATTCTACCCCTAAGCTATACTTCTAGCCCTATTTTTTAAACAAATTTGGAAACAAGGTCTCTCTAAGTTGCTAAGAGACTCACTAAATTGCCAAGGCTGGCCTCAAACCTGCAATCCTCCTGTCTGAGTCGCCCAAGTTACCAGGATTACAGATGTGCACCATCGCACCTGGCCTGCAGCTCCAAAATGTTTTAAGAAATCAACACAAGACCACAAGTGGAAAATTCTACACCTTTATGTGACGGGGCATAATCAAAGCATGGGAGCCCTAAAGACTGCATAAAACCAGGCTCTGAGTGCATAGGAAGCCTACGTGAATTTTATGTTTAGATTTGACTTTCAGCCCCAAGATATCTCGTGACATCTATGCAAACATTCCAAAATCTAAAATCCCAAACACATCTGGTCTCAGGCCAGTCGGGTAAGGGACGCTCAACCTTATGTATATGGGAAGAGGTCTGCAGAGTACCCATCACCTCGGGCTGTGTAGGAGGTAATGGTGCTATTTTCATAGTATCTCAAGGCCTATTACTGTTGTCGGCACATAGGGACCACCTTTCATCTCAGATGAATGCACCACCGCTAGCAAGGTGGAAGGAAGCCCCAGGAGTTATTGTACAATCCAGTTTGAAAACAAGCAGACTTTGAGGTAGACTGAGAAGCATGGGAACACAGTAATGGAGCTTTCAACGTGCAGCAAAGGAGGAAGAAACAAAGGGGCCCACGTTGAGAGGAAGGAGTTACCCCAGCACAGACAGATGGGAAGGGACGGACAGGGAGAGCGTGCACTCTGCCCTTCCCTCTCTCTTCAAAGGTGACGCATTACCTGGGAGTGATTATTTCCTTCTCCCGTCGGCTTTCAACTTGAAGTTTAATAGGATGATGATATATATGTATATATAAGACCATGAAACCAGAATTTGACCTGCTAGGTTAATAAACACTAGCAGTTACTGTAACTCACAAATTACAGGTCCCAATTTTCACAGCTGGGTTGCCGGCATTAATTAAAACTGGTGTTGCAAATCACAGCGTTTTTGGAATGCCTGCAATGTTTAAATTAGCAATGGTGTTGCCACCTTAATTTAAAAAAGCAACTTCCATCATTTTTCAAAGAAGAGTACAGTAAGCCGGAATAAGTCCACCTCTCACGCTTGCAGTCATTAATGTGCTGGGAGCGGATGGAAGTTTTTTTTAAATGTCTGTCAGTAGGTTGGAATACAAATGATCAGACTCCTTGACTCTGGTAGTAATGAAATGCAGAATAATTGAAGAGATGCTATTATCAGTAAATCTTTGGATTGGTTGGGTTATCTCTCTGTCTCTGTCTCTGTCTCTCTCTCTCTCACTCTGTCTCTCTATCTCTGTAACACACACATGCACACATTCTCAACAGGGGAAATACTGCCCCATGGGAGTGAAAACTGGCTAATGGGAGGAAGCTTAAATATTACAATTTAAACCGGGCAGGATGGTGCACGCTTGTAATCCCAGCATTCGGGAGGCGGAAACCTGAGGATTGCGGTTCACGGACAGCCTCAACTACTTAACAAGGTCCTTTGCAACTCAGTGAGACCCTGTTTCAAAAAAATAAAAAAGATTAAAAAGTAGGGTTGGGGTTTAGAATCCCCCTGGGTTCCATCCCCAGTACCACACACTCACACAAAAAATTACAATTTAATGGTCCTCCAATGACTCATGGTACATAAACAGATATGTAGTATGTCTGTGGAATTAAAGTTTCATGGAATGGGGTGGTAAATAGGAAAATGGGCCAGAGAACATAAGTTATAAGGTGAGGGGAAATGTCATGAAAACTCTCAGAAACATCATGAAAACACTTAAGATCCTTTACGTGGTAGGAGAACTTATATGTGGTCACAATAGGGAAGTTGAGGGAGATCCAACTTTCGGACTGTATTTAGGGAGGCTCGCAGCAACTTAGTAAGACCCCGTAGAGAGGAGAAGTTGGTGAACTAACCAATACCATCATGGGAATGGCGGTGACCCCACCTGAGGGGCAGCTGGTCCAGGGCCCCTCACGAGGGGACTCTAGGGAGGATGGCTGAGTGATGGACTCTGAGACTACTGCTTTCTTCAACATATTAGAGTCTTGTGGAACCAGCTTAAACCACGTGCTCATCCCTGATCAATCACTTTGACCACAGATGGACAGCCTCCAGGGTGCCAGTCCCACTCAAATCCACAGGAGGAAGGGGACATTGCCAAGGAAAGCTAGGCTGGATTGTTACCGACAGAACAGAGCACAGGTACTGGGAGGTAAGGCAACTGATGTTGACCATGTTGTCATATGGGGCTACATTTTTAATGCCAGCTCTGGAATCCTGGACACCTTGGGCAAAAAACTTCATATCTTTGAGTCTCAGTTCTTTCTATGATGTATATTATGCAGGGATGCTAAGAGAACCTACTAGGTGGGACTCTTGTGATGCCTACATGTTATAATAAAGGTGGTTGCACGTAGTTCTCAGTAAATGTGACTCCTTCTCCTCCTTAATAAGGAACTCTATCCAACCACAGAAGCATAATTTATGTTGAAACATAATTATGTTATAATTAATGTGTCCACAATAAGGAGTCAAATGAAGAGAATCAGTGATGAAATTTATAATTTGTTAATTGTGTGCCTTCAATGGGCTTATTAACTAATTCTGCATGTTTTTTTCTCTCTCTCTCTTTTCACTCAATCTCCCTGTTTTTTCTGGATCTTATAAGGCATGTGTATATTTCCATCTTCCTTTCAATGCTCTTTTTGATTTTGCTCTGAATTTTCATTTTACCCTTGCCATCTCCAGCTGAATAGTGCCTGGTAATGACATAGTTCGCCAAGGAAATGTGACACAGCCTAAAAGGACCAAAGCCTCCTCACAGTTCACTAAGAAAGGGTCGGCCACCAATCCCAGTCTTCAGGGATGTTAAAACAAAGTACCACAGACCAGGGAGCTACAACAGAGATGTTCTTCTCAGTCTGGAAGCTGGGAGTCATGATGGGTGGTTTTTTTCTAAGACACTGTCCTGAGCTTTCAGATGGCATCTTCTCCCTGTTCCTTCACACAGTATCCTTCTGTGTATGTTTGTGTCTGTGTCTTAATCTTCTCTTTAGTTAAGGACACCAGTCACGTTGGATCAGAGTTCATCCTTCTGGCCTCATTTTACCTTAACTCTTTAAAGACTCTGTCTCCAAATACAGATACAAACTGAGGTGCTGAGGGTTAGGACATTAGTGTATGGATTTTTTTTTTCTGGTGTGGGATGTTCAGCCTGTAACTACCACTTATAAGTCTGTAAACAAGACTCTTAACAACTCAGTTAAAAGTGATGAAAGGTCTTTTGGACGCAAGGAACTGAAGCCAACATAAGAAAAGGAGAGTTTACTAAGGAATTCCAATGAGTCAACCCTGAGACAGAAACTGAAATCCAGCTGTCCAGATGGGAACCCAAACATCTGTCTCCACTTCTCAGGATTGACAGCATGGCCCTTCTATGTACTTTCTTACATATCCACTGTCTGCCCATCTGTCTTTCTCTCCCTTTTATAGTCTTTTTCTCTACCTATGCATAATCCCATAAAATGACAAATTCCAAGTCAATAAGGTCTTCTACATCTAGTCTCTAATTCTTAAATCAGTTCTCAGTAGAGAATATCCTTTTGGTTTTCAGCCAGCCCTGATTAGTCGATCTTAAGCCAGTTGCTGTCTGCATCACCATTCTCTCTCTAACTTCAAAACGTGATGACCACAACTTAGAGGAAGGAAGACTTATTGGCTCACAGTTCTGGAGATTTCAGTTCATGTTATTTATTGATTGATTTATTTTGCAGATCTGGGGGTGGAACCCAGGGACATTCGACCTCCGAGCTACACCCCCTGCCCTATTTTTTTATTCTTCATTTTGAAACTGTGTCTCACTGAGTTTCAGAGGGCCTCACTAAGTAGCTGAGGCTGTCCGCGAACCATGATCCTCTGGGTCTCAGCCTCCCGAATGCTGAGATTACAAGCGTATGCCACCATGCCCAGCTCAGTTCATGTTAAATTGGCTTCCAAGCAGGAGCTGGGACTTTAGGTCCTCAGGGCATGATGGCAAGGAGAAGAAAGGGGAAAGAGAGAACTTGTTATCAGTTCATGGTGACAGAGGAAAGAGAAGCAAGGAAGTGCAGCAGCCAGCACCCAGGAAAATGCTTTCCCTGGCCACATCCCTAGGGACCCTACCTCAACAATCAAGTCCCAGCTCCAGCAGGGCTGTTTTTTTCTACCACATGAGGTGTGGTGCTCCTTGTACCAGAGCAGGTGCCCATTGCTGATCCAATCAGTAGTGTTTGAATCATAGGGGAGCAGGGCTTTGTAATACAGAAGAGGCCCCCAGGCAATTCCAGTCAGCAAGCACTAAAGCAGGAACCCCGTGGAAGGGGCTAGGACACGGGCAGATATCACATATGTCTATGATCTGGGTGTCTTGATAATGATGAAAAATTCTTGACATTCTCATTTATAAAATAGATATAACAATACATGCCTTATCAAGTTTTTAAAATAAGGAATAAATTAAATAATGAAGTGTAGAATTCTTGAATACCTGATGGACATAAAATTTTTGTGGACTGAAATAAGAGCTTACCAATTATATGTCAATGTTTCTGTATCAATTAGCTTTGGATACAAGATGGCTGTGTAACAAATCACCCCCAAACTTAAAAACAACTTAAAAACAACAACCATTACTCACATGGATATATGGATTATCTATGTTGGATAATCATGTAGGGCGACTCTGGCTCTGATTTCTCTCATTTTCTCTGGGGAACAGTGAATTAGGCAGGATCTGTCCTGCTTATGGTACATCAGAAGTTCCTAAGAATATAATAGAGACAGGCATCTGAAGGCCCATAAATCTGTTTAGTTTTTTTCTATTTATTTATACTATCCTAGGACTGAGTCACATATTACACCTGTGGCAGATCAGTCACTTATACTGTCATGGTAAAAATTAAAATATATTTCAGGACTCATATTTGGATCCATGTCAGTTGCCTGACTTTCACGTGAGCTTTCTAAAAACTCCAAGAGGCAAATCACATTAAACTCAGCATTCCTGTGAAACTGATTTAAAAAAAAACTTTCTTATTCCATAACGTTTAACTTGAAACCTTTACGTAACCTAGCAAAATTCTAAAAGCTTCACAAGTCGGAGAGACTGAAGCTTAGAGAGGTGAGATGACTGGTTCTAGCCTTCCAAACAACTCTCAAAGAAATTACAGTTGTTTCAAAAGAAACATGGATCAGACTAAATGTGAAAATTCTGATGCTCCTTGGAAATTTTTATTTTTGTTTTTGTTTTTTGCCATTGTTCATTGAATCAGATCTTACTTGGTTCTGCCTAAGATGTATATTCATGGTTCTTCAGACCCCATTTAGAAATTCAGAAATCACAAGAAGAGGTTTGAGTTGTCCAGTACAAGAAGCTTATAGAGCAGTTACAATTAAATTGTGGAATTGAACAAAATCATTCTGTACTTGCTCTCCAGCTTCTTCTTGGTCTACTAGCCCTAATTTTCCTTATAAATTAAATCCAAATAATATATGTATGTAAACACCTCTACCCGTTGAATTACTCTACTTTGGGATCTGGTTATTAGCCATGATTAAATTTCTGGTAGAGGAATCAGCAGTGTAGCAAATAGTAGACAATTATCTAGTTTAAAAATTATACAACTATCTGGGTAGGGTGGTGAATCCCGATCATAGCTGGGTGCTTGGGAGGCTGAGACAGAAAGGTTGTAGGTTTGAGGCCAGATTCAGCAGCTAAACCAGAAAGTGTTTCAAAATTCAAAAAAGGGCGTTATAGCTCAGAGATAGAATGCTTCCGAGTTCAATCCCCAAAACAACAACAGCAAAAACAAATAAAATATATCTAAAGTTCAGCACATAATTAAAACAAAGAAAAATACTAGTAAGTATACAGAAAGCAAGAATAATTTCCAATTTTCCCTGTCTCACAAAACAGATAAGAAGAGCCTTCCGAAACCACGAGAGCCCAACTCCTCTCTCCTTCCTCAGGTCAACACGAGGATTAAGTTGTTTCCTCATTATTTCTTGATCTTTTCCATAGCCAAGATTATCTTTATAAACACGTGCTCTCTCTCAAATTCTGAAAGCCGGGGAAATATTTCCCTTGTCTTTTCAAGCCTTGATGAAAAGAATCCTACAACTGAACACACCTGGGTGAAAGTAACAGATTCAGAAAATGCAAATGAGCAAAAGTTCATTCCATAGTCATATAGGAAGCCAAGCTCCCACTGCTCTCAAAAGAGGTGCTCCCATCTGGGAGGCCCGGAGGCCCACTTTTCCTTCCCAGGGTCCCCTGTGCTAGGGCACACAGAGCCTGTAGCACCTTATATGATCCTCACACCTCTGTTGCATGCCGTTGAATACTGAACAAGGATATGGGTTGTGCACTACAAACATTGCCTCGGGGTTAAGATTTTTGCAAACAAAAAAACGTGATGAAATGGACGTCTGCACATCTCTATTATAATCCTTTTTGAGTGGAAGCACTTTGTTGTATGAGTTGGGAAAAGGAACCCCCTAACCCACATCACCCCTGTCTTGATGCTGTCCATCTCTAGGATGCTGGCTTCCCTTGTAGGGGATATTTCATCATGTATACCACCCTCCATCCTGACTCCACCTCATGACTACACATTAAAAAACACATGTATTGGTCTTCTTTCTTAGGACATGCAAAGTCAAGCTACCAGTCATCTTTCAAGTTCTGTCTTCTTCCATAAACTGGCAATACTTTGGTCTTGATTCTAACGGCATCTATACATAAGTATTATCTATGGAGCTATATAGTCCCACTTGTATACAACTGATTAATCGAGCAGGGTGGCCTGAGACTGGGGGGTTTCATTTTTAAAATACCTCGCGCTATTTTGATGGGCAAGGTGAGACACGACTTTTGAAATTCTGGTTGGGTGACCGCTAGGGTTTTGATATGGTTTGAGCATGTTTTTCCAAGGATGCCTGTGTTGGAAACTCGGTCCTCATTGTGGCAATACCGGCAGATGATGTGATCTAGTGGGAGGTTCTTAGGCCATTGGGGTGTATCCTTGGGCGGCATTAACTTAGTCTTCTCTCTGCAATCCTCTCAAGTACATTCCCACTATTGTGAACCATCCACCAAGAGTTCTTCACTAGAGCTGAGCCAGTGCCTGCACCATACTCTTGAGCCTCCAGAACTGTATTTTTCTTTATATACTACCACTCTCAGGTATTATGTTATAACAGTAGAAAACTGACTATTACAGTGATTAAAAGCCAACTCTCAGCCACTCAACCTGGGATGTCTTAAATAAGTTATTTATTACTTTATTCTTTAATTTCTTGTCTGAAAAACACGATGAGGATGCACACACTACTGCACCATTGTAAGGCTTAGTTGAGAGTTCTGAGATGGTACCTGGATGTTCTTTTTCTTTTCTCTCTCCTTTTTCTTTCTTTTTTTTTTTTTTCTGGTTTCAACCTTCTTAATCCTACCCCAGGTGTCTGTGACTCATTTCTTATCAGAGGAGATGATTCAACTGAGAAAAGTTAGCAGAAAATGGATGGGTTTACATGGAAGTTATTTTATTTTGTTTTGCTAAAATTTTAAAGATTCTATTTTAAAAAGTGTGACTATAATACATGCATATATTTTGGTGAATAATTTTTAAAAGACCACCTGTGCCAAAAATGCATGTGGCCACTTCCCGGTGTGATAGGATATCACCAATATCTTGAGGACTCCTGGTGTTCCTTCCTAATCACCTCTCTCTCCCACCACCGAGCTATTATCTAGTATTTGGTATTATTATGGTTTGAATAGGGAATGCCCCTTAGGAGAGTTCATGTGTTGGAAATACATAAATATTCACAGGTAAAATAATAGAAGTAGGGCTCTTAACTTCATGAGTGGATAAATTCATTGATGGATTAATACTTTGAATGGATTTTCCAGATGGTAACTGTAGGCAGGTAGAGTGCAGCTAGAGGCAGCAGGTCATTAGGTGCATGGCTTTGGAGACTATCTGTCCCTGGTCCTTTCCTCCTCCCTCCCCTTCTTCTGGCTTCCCTAAGCAACTTTCTGTCACCATGCTTTGCTGCCATGATGTTCTGCCTTGCAGTTGCCTAACCATGGACTGATTCTCTGAAATGATGAGCCAAATAAACTTTTCTTACTCTAAGTAAAATTCCTTTGTGTACATATCCCACAGTTTTGTAATCCATTAATCTGTTAATGGACATCTTGGCTGGTTCCATAGTTTGGCTATGGTGAATTGTGCACCTATGAACATAGATACACATGCATTAGTTTGGTAGTTTGGTTTCCCATCTTTTGAGTAGATACCCAGAAGTGGTATTGCTGGATCAAATGGTAGATTTGTTCTCATTCTTCTGAGGATCCTCCATACAGTTTTCCAAAGTGGTTGCACTAATTTGCAGTCCCACCAACAATGTTTTAGAGTTCCCACTTCTCCACATCTTCTTTTGTGAAGTGTCTATTTAATTCACTTGCCCATTTTTTGATTGGGTTATTTGTTTTAGTGCTGAGTTGCTTGTTCTCTATATATTCTAGATATTAGCTCTCTAATGAGGTGAGGTGAGGTTCTTGATAGTTTCCTTTGCTGTACAGAAGCTCTTCAGTTTAAAACAATCCCATGTATGGATCCACCTTTTAGTTTTTCTTGTGCCTTTGGGGTCTTGTTGATAAAGTTTTACCTGTACCTATGTGTCGCAGTGTTGGACCTATGCCCTCTTCAAGGAGCCTCAAGGTCTCTGGTCTGATTTCTAAGTCTTTGATTCATCTTGAATTGACTCTTGCGCAGGGTGAGAAAGTGGGGTTTCTTTTTTGCTCCATGTGGTTAAACCACTTTTGCCAACACCATTTGTTGAAGAGGCTCTTTTTTTCCCATTGTATCTTTTCAGCCTCTTTGTCAAAAATCAATGGGCTGTAAGTGTGCGGATTTATTTTTGAGTCTTCTATTCCATTGGTCTAAGTGTCTGATATTTTGGTCATAGCGACCAAAAAGCCAATACGGCATTTATTATTCCCATGTATTGCTATAAAGAAGTGGTTCTCAGAGTATGATTTCTGGGCTAACAGCACCAGTACCATCCAGAAATTTGTCAGTCATACAGATTCCCAGGTCTCACGCTCAGTCCTACCGAGTAGGATATTCTTGGGGAGAGACTCAAGAGTCTGGGTTATAAAAAGCCCTCCAGGTGATCCTGACACACACTGAAAACCACAGGTTTTGGTAAGTACCCTCTCTGTGTGTGTCCCTAAATAATACATTATCTCGTTTTACCTGATCTTGAACTTTATATCAATGAAATTATACTTTATTCTTTGGCTACTGGATATTTTTCTCTACATTATGTATTTGGGATTCATTCATATTCATGTGTGTATTCATAAGGCCACTCACTTTACAGTATTTAGTATTCACTGTTGACTATATCACAACTTATTTATACATTTTTAGAGCCAATAGACATTTGGGTTTTCTTAATGTTGTGCCACTTTGAGCAGTGCTACCATGAACATCCTCAGTTATTTAACCGGTGTACCCGTGCAAGAATGTGTCTCTAGTGCAGTCTTTCCCAGCCTCGTCCATGTCACAGTGAACATAGACAGGGAGGATTTTTGTAAACAGAGGTGGGCAGGCTTCTTGGGGCAGATGGTGGATTCTTAGGCTTGCTTTGCTGCATTGCTATTTAGCCATCCTTTTATATAAAGGGGTCGGAAGTCTTCAAAAATCCAAGACTGGCTTATAGCTGAGTTTCCAGAGGCATATGAGACTTTGCAACTTAGATGCACAATCCCAAGATGGGAAGGGACAGAGAGGCCCAGGCCACCCCCCGTGGCCCCAGGCTGACACTTCTGACAAGCTCTCTGTGTCAGCCCCGCAGTGCCCACCTTCAGTGAGCAGTGTGTTGGCAGTGAGGGTTTCACCTGGATGGAGATGCTTTATGGAAACTCCTTTCTGCCCCTAGTTTGCTAAGGATTATTTCTTCAGCAGCCACAGGGGCATGGTCACCGATGGTTAATGGATTTCATGATCAGCTGACCACCTCTTTTCCCTTCTTTAATTAATGTGGTGAATTACACGGTACTGCATTAATTTTCTAGGGCTGCCTTCAACAAAGCACCAAAAAGTAGAAGTGGAGGAAGACTAAAATGATGTGGTCTCATGGTTCTGAAGGCTGAGAGTCTGGAGTTAAGACAGGGCTGGTTCCCCTGATATAATCTGTTCCTTTCCTTACTTACTTCTGAGAGCCTCGGGTATTCCTTGACTTATAGATGGCCAGCTTCTCCCTGTGTCTTCACATCATCTCTTCTCTGTCTACATGTATTCTTTGTAGAGGATGCCAGTCATGTTGCTGAGGGACTACCTGCATGATGTCACCTTAATTTGAACACCTGCAAAGAACTCATTTTCAAATATGCTCACATTTATAGGTACTGGGGCTTGACACTTCAATATCTTTTAAAGGACAGAAGTGAGTCAGTTCATAGCATATACTGATCATTTTAAAATGTTGAACCAACCTTGCATTACTTTGTCGTGTTGTATTTTTATACGTCATTAAACTTAGTTCTCTAATATTTTACTAAGATTTGATTTAGGACTTCATCTATGGGATTGGCCTGAAATTGTTCTTACTCAAGTGTCTTTGTCAGGCGTGGATATAGTTGGCTTTATAAAGTTGTAATAGCTTTATAAAATAAGTTTTAAGAAGTAGTTCCTCTTTTTTCCATTTGAAAATTTGTTTTTCGTGGTACTTAGGATGGAACCCAGGGCCCTTCTACCTCCGGGCTACACTCCCAGACCTATTTTATATTTTATTTGGAAACAGGGTCTCTTAAGTCAGCTGAGGCTGGCTTCGAACCTGCACGATCCTCCTGTCTCAGCCTCCCAAGCATGGTGATTACAAGCATGGGCCACTATGCCTGGTTTTGAAATTTTTTTATTGTGAAAGATTTCAAACATACAAAAGTAGAGGAAATAATGTCAAGAATCACTGTGTGTTTGTTACACCGTTTTAAAAATTAATAGTATAGCCAGGCACGTTGATACATGCTTGTAATCCCAGTACTTGGGAGGCTTAGACTGGAGGAACACACAGGTCTTAGGCTGATGTGTGATAACATAGTCAGATCCTGCTTCAAAATTAAAAAAAAAAGATTAAAAAGGCTGGGGGTGTGGCTCACAGGTAGAATGCTCTTGGGTTCAATTCTAGTAAAATACACACGTGCATGCACACACACATACACACACACACACACGCAACATCACCAAATGTATTTGTTATACACCCGATTCTCCAATTCTGAATTATTTCTGAATTATTGTAAAGCAACTACATCTTATTATTTTTTCCACAGGTATATCCATATGTATTTCTAACACGTAATATTTCTTTTTAAAAACACAATTACTATGACTTTCTGCCACCTAAATTAATTTTCAAGCATATACAAAGTTCAAAAACAGCCGTGTAAAGGTTTTTCATGTTCCCCTCTCTCAGTCTGAATTATTACAAACTCACCATCAATTTTGTTTCATCTTAACTCACTGCCCCCTCAAAATTATTCTGAAGCAACTTTCAGGCATTTTATTTATTTGTTTGTTTGTTGTTTGTTATTTTTTATTTTTATAGTACTGGGCATCGAACCCAGGGGCATTCTACCTCCCAGCTACACCCTCAGCATTTTTTTTATTTTTATTTTTTGTTTGGAAACAGGGTCTTGCTAGGTTACCGAGAGTCTCGCTACTTGCTGAGCCTTTCCTAGAACCTGCAAACCTCCTGTCTCAGCCTGCCAAGTATTGGGATTACAGGTGCGCACCACTATACCCCCAGCTTGTTTTATATTTCTAATTCTCAGTATTTAATATGTTCTATATTTACCAACTGAATTAGGGTGGAGAGAGAGTAGGCTGTTTCAAAACAAATCTTTCTCCACTGGAAAACATAAAATGCCAGGAAAAGAAGTCCCTGCCCTTCCTATTCTCACATTTCCACCCTTAGCCAGTTATCCCTAAACTTAACTGATTCAGGGGCACAGAGAGCCATTTAAGTAGAGGTACCAGGCATTTTTATTTGACGATTCAAGAAAAAAAAAACCTTGGCATCCGTTAGGCAGGTACTTCCTGTTAGTTCCTTACTCTCGGAGTTTGGAGAATTCTAGTAAACACCCAGTTTTATAGGTAGCACCTTGGTCCAAGGACAGTAGCTCTGAGTATGAGCAAATAACTTTCTGTAAAGGAAACAGAACATCCTTGAGATAATGATGCCCGTCTCCTACACTTCTTTGAGGATTAAATGAGTACCACATCCATTTACTCAACGCATGTTACAGAGTGTCTGCCGTGTGGGAGGCAGTTTCCTGGGCACCAGGACTGGCAGAGAAAGAAACAGAAGAGATCGTCTCCCTTAAACCAGCAGCAGAACAGCTCAGGAGCTGGTCTGGAAAGTATGGGGAGTGCTGGCTTTTCCTACACCCCCTTGCTGCAGGCCAAATGCTCGCGAGTCTAGAGGGAGAGTCTCTGTTATAGGTGGAATTGGGTGCCCCAAATTCAGATGTCAAAGTCTTAACCACCAGTGTTACAGAATGTGCCTGATTTGGAACTAGGATCATGGCATCTGCATTCATTACTATGAGGCTCTACTGCAGTAGGGCGGGCCCTGATCTCATCCTGCGAGTATCCTTATATAAAGGGTAAGTGTTGGGCACAGCACACAAAGTGAATGTCTTGGGAACACAAACGGAAATCAGAACAATGAGTCTGCAAGCCAAGAAAGGTCCAAGATACCAGCAGACACAGAAGCGAGGTGTAGAACACATCCTATCCCACAGCCCTCAGTAGGAAGCAGCCCTCCAGACCTGGATCTTGGACTTCCAGCCTCCGGGATGGTGAGACAAAACGCCTCCGTGGTTTAAGCCAGCCGGCGTGTGGTTCTCGGTTACTGCAGCCCTGGGAAAGCTAACAGCAGTGCAGATACACACATTCATTCAGTGAAAAAAAAAATAAAAAAGCCAAACCTGCATTTATGAGAACCTACACATATGCTGGAAATTTCTGCAGTTACAGAAATTCACTTATGCTTCATAATGACATCCGGAGGCGGGTCATGCCCTGCAATTATGCACACATTTCGGGAGATGGAATGAAGTCACAGAGGGGAAGCAACCTGTGCAAGGTGGCCCAGGCAGAAAGTAGCCCGGATTCAGACCCAGCAAGTGCAGAAACCACCAGGCACAGGCTTTAAAGCCTCTTGAACCCCTTTACCTCGGAACACAGAGTGTTTCTCCAAAGGCACAGGAAGCCAATTTCACGGGATATTTCTGAAATAACTTCTGACCATGTACAGCTGATACTGTGTCATGTCAAGAGGCCTCCTGTCTCCTTTGGTTTCCTTTGATGCGGTTGATGAAAAGGAAAATCCAGGATTCACTGCAGCCGAATTTCCCTGAAACTGTCTCCAAGTCTGTACACTCCTCCAACACTTCCTTCTCCGCCAATGTGAAGGGTGAAGGCACTTGACATTCATATATATGTTTTTTTATCATTCAGAATTTTGGGTATGACTTCTGCACATGTAAAATCACAGGTCGGTAGCAACACGCATTGCACCTCCCTGACTGTGAAGGAACTCGGGTGCCACTGGGCAGAATGGGAATCCCAGAACTGGTGTTTCCTGGAATGACCCAGGACCCCAGCGTCCCAACTAGCAGCCCTGGCTGGGAGCAGGGCAGGCTGGGAGTATGGTGTCCCTGGCAGGTTCAGATGGCAGTAATGAAAGTTAAGGACCTTCGAGATACACAAAAGTGCGTATATTATGATAGATGACCAAGTGAGGAGTCCTAGAGACAGATATATCTGCTTATTCTGCCGGCTTCCAGCCAAGCTCACCCACCTAGCTCCAAATCCTCCTTCACGGTTTCAGGAATTAATTGCATGTGAAGCATTCAGCCTCAGAGTTGGAACATGCTAGAAGGTTGATAAATGCTCCCTTCCTTTCTCTCCCTGGCATTGTCTTTTATGGCAGTGATATTGTTTATACAATTTCATCGTTGAAAAAATTGGATCCTTTTTAATACTAACCACAACATGTATACTCTGTTGCTTTTTTAACGTTAAGAAACAGAAAAAGGAAAAAGAAAGTCAACTCAAGGGCTATTTGTTATTTATTAAACATCTTGCATAAGCAAAGAGTGGAGTTTGACATGGGAAATCAAGATGTGAATAACAGAGACCTGGTCCCAACTCTCATGCTACTTACTGGGACCCCAGAGGTTCCCATGGAGGCCACAGAGGACTGATCCAGTGAGAAGTCCCCATAAGGGTGCTGAACTTTCCTGGTTTGTCTGGAACATGGGACGTTTGGAAGAAAATCCAGAAGAGACTAGTGGTCCTCATTCCCACACCCCAGGTTCCCACCCTTTAAATATATATATTTGAAGCATCCCTTTAGGTCAGGCTTGGTTCTGTTTTTATCTTGCACAGGGCTGATTCTTTTGCAGATGTTTTGCTCATACCACGCACATGGTGGGGGCAGAACATCTCAGTCTATAAAATGGGGTCGGTGGTGCTTGCTTGGAATTCCCATCACAGAACAGCTTGTAATTTATACTTGAAATTCACCCGTATCGTCATCACAACTTGAAACTGAAACATGTGGCTGAGGCCAAGAAGTCCCCTGGTCTTATCTTTGTGCTTGGATGAGCCATGAAACCTTATTTCTGAGGATGCAGAAGCCACATCCTACCTTCTGGTCCCTGTGGATATTCAAGCCATGCTCTGCAAGGGTAATACCATGTATCTTTGTTGTTAGAGGAATCAGGCCAATGAGTCTCATTAAAGGATGGTCTAATTCCTTCTAAGACATCCATGCCCCTCTCTGCAAAGGCAGAGGGACCCTGGGGCTCTGAACATTCTTGCCTGCTTGGAGACCTTCTTACCCAGAAACAGGAGCCCTGTGTGGTGCACCTCCAGCTCCTGAAACTCATTTCACCACAAAGTCAAGCTGGCTTTCAGCGATCTCCGAATTTCCCCAGCAGGTTTCTCTTTAGCTCTCCCCAGAATGGGACCTCGGGCTTCTCGCGCAGCTGGTGAGGTTGCCTTGACACTGGCAACCACCAAGGGATGCCGAGTGCCCTTTAGGGAAGAATTCAGCCAGGAAGAAAATAGATGCTAATGTCAGAAGAGGAGCCCTGGGCGGGGTGGGGGAGGGAACGAAAGGAGGAGAATCGTCTTGCAAGGAGGGGAGTGCTGTTTCTGCAATTTCCCCATAGAATTTCCATCTGCCCTTGCTGAGGGACTGAGGTTAGACAAATGAGTTTACTTATTCTCTAGAGTAACTAAGAGAATGGGAGTGTTCACAGCGCCAGGGAGCATTTGGGAGAGGAAACCACGATTAGCAATGTTATCCAGGACTTAGTAGGGGCTTCGCCTGGGATTGTTGTTGTTATCGTTGTTGTTGTTATTTCTTTTGTAGAATATTAATTGGGCTGCAGCTCTTTTTTTCAGACAAAACAGTTCCCTGGGGTCTGCCGTGTCCCTTCTGGATTTGCCAACTCTCTTAGGGCATCTCGTCAAGTCCCAGATTTCCAGCTTGTCACTGCAAACTCCTGCTCTTAGATTCTAACAAGAAAATAAAAATCCCATTTTCTGGGGTTAGTAATAAAGAGGGTGTTGATAGCAGAGGCTGTTGACTTTAAGAGGGAAGAGCTCCCCGCCAGGTAACCCACTGAGTCCCAAGTTTTCAGTTCTGTGACTATTACCACAAAAAAAGGCTCAGGGGCACTCAAATAGCTTGGGAATTATAATCCAGGGCTTATACATGTTTAACGTACATTTCCATGTATTTGTTTGAATGTGTATGTACATGTGTATGTATGAAAGCGTATGTGCATGTAAGGACCTGTAAACAAATGTTCATGGCAGTGTTATTGATGGACATGCTCTAATCATTCATCTCTTACTTTTCTCAAACAACTAGACCTCGAAAAACATAATCATTACTTCAAAGTTACCATATGTAGTATACTTTTGTATACTAATATATATACTAATAGAGTATATATTTTTTATTATTTATTACATGCTAATGTAGTATGCTCCATTTTTAATAGGTGTTCCAATATTTAAGACAATGGGACAGATGGGACAGAATGGGTTAAGAGATGGGCAGGGGAGCTGGGGGTACAGCTTACCATCTTACAATTCAAGAGTCCAAGATCCAGGTGCAGGCGGGGTTGGTCTCTTCTGAGGCCCCTCTCCTTGGCTCATAGACAGTGTCTTCTATCTATGTCTACGTATTTCCTCTATGTGTATCTGTATCCTTCTCTTCTTAGACGATTACCAGTTACAGCGCCAGGCGTGGTGGTGCACACTTGTAATCCCAGTACCTGGGAGGCTGAAACAGAAAGATCCGGGTTCAAGGCCAGCCTCAGTTACTTAGTGAGGCCCTCTGCAACTTAGTGAGACCCTGTTTCAAAATAAAGGATAAAAAAATTAAAAAAAAATAGGACTGGGAGTGTAGCTGGTAGGTAGAATGGTCCCGGAGTCAATCCCCAGTACTGCAAATATATATATATATATATATATATATATATATATATATATATATATATATATATATATATATATATTCTAATTATACCAGATTAGGACACACCATAATGACCACACTTATTTAAATTACCTTTCCAAAGACCCCCATCTTCAAATACAGTCACAGTCTATGGCTCTCGGGGATCAAAACTTTACCATGAGTGGCAGCAAGGGCAGGTCAGAAGAAGACAGCCTATGGGATCTCAGCTCTGCCTTTTTACACTTGCAAACAGAGATACTTCCTAGGACCAACACATCAGTGCTCAGCAGCCATTTGTTGCTGAGAGGATGCTCGTATGATCCAGCCAGTCCAAAAAAATAAGTGAGGCACTGAGGTAGGGGCAAGATTTGGTGGTGATAAGCTGAACACAGGAAGCTTCCTCCTCTACTCAGTGGCAGCCGGCTGAGTACAAGAGAGCTTCTATTTTCTATCAAAGAAAAATAATACTCTAGATGAACAAAATAAGGTGACCTAACTGAGGGGGATGGGAGGGGGAAAGAGGGAAATTCTCTAATCACATGATATACATTAACAAACACATCAAAGTCAGTCACTAAGCCAAACATGAGAAGGAGGGAGTGCAGAGGGATTGGGGTGGGAATTGGGGAAGGGCTAATTGGGTGATGTGTGATGTATGCCTCCACCATCTTGTACTCCATTAAGATGTATGACTACAGTGCACAATTTAAAAAACAAGAACAATAGCATCAGCTGGCCAAGGCACAGAGTTAGAGGGGGCAATATGGGGTCTCCAAGTACATGCAGAGCTGTCTTTCATACAACAGTGGCCTTTAGCAGAACGCAGTGAGGAGACCAACCTAACACCAAGATTTGACTGTTTCTGCCCCATTTTTCAACACTGCCTCTGGTTCTCACCCCCTGTTAGTCCCATTCACCTATTCATTCAGTCAGTCTTGGGATAATGGGTGAATAAATCCTCAAAGGCTACTCAGCTTCCAGGAAGAACTTTAAGCCTTAATATAATGTTTTCTAGGTCCTTTCCTCTTCTTGCAAACAAGACTATAATGCACCAATAAAAGCATTAAAAAAAAAACTTTAAGCCTACTTTGTAGATGGACCCAGTCCCCACAGATGCACAGCCCTGGCTAGCCCAAATTCTTTTCTAAACACAAGATTTACCTGACCTTCCTGATGAGATACTTAGGACCATAGCACTCATCTCCTGACTTCTCTTGATGCCATTCTTAACTTTAGTCTTCATGTTTGTGGTCTGCGGGTATATTCATAATCTCAGCTAAACATTAAGTATATAAACTGCAGCAATGAGCTCTTTAACTGCTTTTTAAGGGGACCTTCCTCCTCCTCCTCTTCCTCCTCCTTTTCCTCCTCCTTCTCTTCTCCTCTTCCTTTTCTTCCTCTTCCTCTTCCTTGCCTTCTTCCTCTCCTATTCCTCTTCTTCCTCTTCCCTCTCCTCCTCCTCTTCAAAAGCTCTCTATGAATTGAGGAGACATTTAATTCTATGAGAATAATTGAAATATGACTGAATTTTGTATAGGCTCATATATTTATTCCTGTTTGCAAATCCAGCTCCAATTCAAAAGTGAATGAGGTTTCCTGCCCTCCAGGCCAGCCCATGATAAAAGGATCTGTGGGAATGGAGACCCACAGATCCCTGGAACTTTTAGAGACATCTGGTTCCTTAAGTTTGACGTGAGTTTATGACAGGCTTTGCAGGCTTGTTCACCCAACGTTCATCGCCCTTCCTGACTCACCTCCCACTTGCCTTTCTCTACACGGATTCATTTTCCCATCCTGCATTGCAGGGAGTTAGTCATGTGACACCATCTGACCAATGAGGCATAAGCACAAGCCTTCTGGGGGTGATGGTCCTAGAAAATTTCTCTATTGTTTCATAAAAAATGTAGAAAATTTTGGCACAACCAGGCCCCCTCTTTTCACCATCCACTGTTACCCTTGAAGGCAGATGTCGTGTCTGGGGTGATAGCAGCCATATTGGGTCCTTGAAGCGACAGAGTAAAATGCTTGCTAATGATGATACTATAGTAAGACACGAGATTGGGTCCTTGAGCGTGAGCAACAGCAGAAAATGTTGAGCGCTGAACTCCTTGGCATGCGAGGAGCATCCACCCCAAATCCACTGGCACATTTTTTGATTCCTTCCATCAAATGCATTCCTAGACAGAGCTCAGCAGCCATCCCCATGCCTCTTGGAAGACTTTCGTGGAAAGTGTTAAAACCATGATCTAGGGAGACCCCCAGGGTTTGCACAGCTTCGAGCAGAAAGGCCTGTACTGATAGCTAAGGGACCCAGCCCAAAGAGAAGCAGCTGCAGTTTCGTGCTGAGAAAGCAACAAGAATCCAGGTCTGGGCTAGAGACCAGGGTGGGTGATATACTATAAAAACAGCTCCTTTCTGTAGGAGAGGCTCAGCCAGTGCAGGGAACTGGCCACTCTGTCTCTACCTGCAGGTGATGGAGCCTGTCAAGTCTTACCCTCTGGGTTGCTCTGAGCTGCTGCTTCATGGGAGCAGAGCAAAGAACAACACATGCCCTTCACCTGCAGCGTGCCCATGTCTTTTGTCTTTAGATCCTTCCAGCTGCTCTGCATTGTACACTGCACAGGGAAGAGACAGGGAAGAGGCAGTTGAAGAGGGAGCCTGGGTGGTCCCCACCGGAGGGGCCTCTGCAAGTGCTGCCCAAATGGCTGAGGCCTCCTCGGCTCCGAGTCCCTGCTGGGGCTTTGGTTCAGTAATCAGGCAGGCTGGGCGAAGGAGGAGAGAGAGATGAAGGAGTGGGCGGAGGGGGTGCCAGATGCAGCTGGCAGGATATGATCAATGCGCAGTGAGTGCTGCGGGCGGGGGCAGAGCTGTGGTGCCGCCCCCCTGGTCTCCCTGTGGACATCTGACTCGCCCGCAGCCTCCCGCCAGCAGGCTCTGCCTTGCCTCCCTGCAGAGGTGCAGTGCAGAGGCCCTGCTGGCAGGTTCTGATGATAAATGGGCTCCTGCCTCCCACCTCCCCTCTTCCCTCTGCGAGTCTCTGCACAGGAGCCTCATTCCTCATGTCGGCCGCAGGCTGCTGCTGATGGATGGGTGAGGAGCTGCTGCCTCCTCCTCCATGCACCTGTCTCCTCCACCCGCCTTTGGCCTCTGCTCTCGCTCCTGTGATGGTGAAGGTGCTTGGTGGGACTGAGGAAGCTGAGACAATCTGAGAGAACCTGGAGGGAGTGGGCCCTTAAGTGCCAGGAGGTAGGCTGAGCCTATCCTGCCGACCACTGAGCATTCTGGGGAAGTGATGCCAAGAGGCCAGGGCTGGGCTGATGTTTGCAAGATGGGGACCATGCTATTGGCTTGCCTTCTTGGAGCCTGGCATAACCCCTGGCTGGTTTATTCTTATTTCGCAAACAAGGAAACCGAGACCCAAACTGCTCCTGTCACTTCTCTGCGATCACACGGCTACTGAGTGAAGCAGACAGGGTGTGAGCCCAAGCTTCCCCAGCCTCAAAGATCGAGGCCAAGAATGAGATTAAATAGCCATGAAATTCCCGTTCAGATCTGAGAGTCTAGGGCCACCACAGGATGATGGGAAACTACTAAAACATTAAACGATGGTGTCATTTGCAGGAAAACGGATGGAACTGGAGAATGTTATGCTTAGTGAGACGAGCCAGTCACAGGAAGGGAAAGGCCATATGTTTTCACTCCTATGTGGAAGCTCGTGAGAAACTGGGAAAGAAGACCTTAGATAAATGAAGGGAGACACATGTGTGGTGGGGGAGGGAGCCAGGGAGAGAGATGGGAAGGAGAAGGGAGGGTCTGATGATGGAAAGTATTCAAGTAATCCTTTGTTCATACATGAAGCTATCTGTATCAATGGAAAGATTACCCATGGGGAGTGAGTTGAAAATCAAATGGGAAGACACTTACATATACTACGTGCATGTATGCATTTGTTACCCCGAGCCTCACCATCACGTATAATTACAATTCAACAAAAAACAAGCCAACGGTAAATTATCTGTTGACATCAGGCATCTTCCCTTAGCACAGAGCAAGGCATCTTTAGTTCCTTCCTTGACTTTCTCCTCCTCCTCTCCCTCCTCTTCCTTCTTCTTCTTCTCTCCACTCCAGGGAATTTCAGCCTTTCAGTCAATTAAGTTTGAATCCCTTCCTGGAATTGCTGGCTGCTCTTTTGCCACTCGTCTGCACAGGATCATGAGCCATTTGGAAGTTGGAGATGTTTTCCATTTTTCTACTCTTTGTCAAGATCATTCCAGATGCCCTGGTCTTGGTCCATTCTTCATCCCAAACTCTCCTGTCCCCTGTTCAATATCCCCTGTGAAATGTGTCCAGTAAACATCAAAGATGCACAGAGAAAAATGGTCCCAGACTAAAGCACTGAATAACCTGTCAGCATCACCAGGACAACTGGTGTGGGCACACCCTCTTTCTGAGTGCGACATTCTTGCATCTCCAGACACAGCCTCAGTTTCCCCAACATGGCTATCGCTAGGAAAGATTCTGAGGGGTTGATGATAACCCCAAGTACATTGTCTCCTCTACCTGGAAGTCTCTTCCAACAGACCAGTAAAATAGCAATAGAATTGACATAGCACATTCGCTGTGTGCCAGGTAGGGTTTTGTGATAGCTAATCTAGTTGTCAACTTGACTGGATTAAGAGAGATTTAAGATCACATGACTTGGGGTGTGTGGATGAGATGATTCACATGTGAAACAGCAGATTGAGGGGAAGTCCCGCCCCTAAGGTATTCGGCACTGTGCTGATAGGCTGTGGACCTGGATTAAAAGGAGGAAGCAGCTTGAAGGGAAGCGTGGTTCATCCTGAGTGAAGAAGCGCCTGCTCTTGCCTGGGATGTCGGACTTTAGCCCCTTTATTGTTCTAACTGGACTCTCACCAATGATTCTCTGGGAGTCCCTTGGCTTTTCCAACTTGACTGGCGCTGCATCATTGGTCTCTCCTTTTCTGCGACTCCATCTCTTGGACCACTCAACGCACTGCTGATTCCTCCAGGTCTCAGTGTGCAGGCAGCCACTGGAGCCAATACTGCATTTGACTGTGAGCTGATTTGATAAGTCCCCTTTGGTTATCTATCCTGTAAGTTCTGCTACTCCAGAGAGCCTTGATTAATAGATTGCAAGGATGTTGCATGAATTATCTTAAGTTCACCATAAACCGATCAAAGAGAACTACCATCAGCTTTATTTAGAGATGAGAAAATCAGGACTCAGAGAGGGGAGATAACTTGGCTACAGTCACAGTCAATAGGAGGCAGAGCCAGAAGAACCTGGGCACCGAGTCCAGAGCCCATTTGCTAAACCAGTATGCAAATCTATCTTGTGCCAGTGTGTCACTGGTACATCTTAGAAAGAGAAGGACCCGTGGTCCCATGCATTATGAGGGTGTACAATTGACCCAATTTCTCCACTTTCCAGGCAAGGGTCTTTGGGATTCAGAGCTCTCTATCTAAGGAGCCGAGACCCACTTATAGACCCACCACAATTGCAATGAAACTAATAGCTTCTGACATGGACATCTACCATGTGCCAAATACAGTGCCAGGTTCTATGGATGGTGGTTTTGTTTAAAGCTCACAGCATCTCTGCAAACTACTCTTCCTCTGTTTCCCAGATGAGGCCACTGACGATGAGAATTGACGTGACCTCGCCAAGATCGGGAAGTTGGTAAGGGAAGGACTTGAAATTCACATCAGTGTGCCTGATTCCATCTGAGAGGTGGGGAAGGCTCTTCTTTAAAAGACTTTTAGGATTTTAGTATTATGTGATACAATTGCATATCATAGTGAGGTCCAGCATGCTACAAATATATGCATGCACACAGCTCTTGGTATATTTTTTTTCTGTAATCTACTCTACTACCCTCTTCCCCCTCATAATGCATTTTAGTGAAATTGAGAGTAATTTCTTCAAATGCTATAGTATTACTTGAACTGTTTTCTTCCTCCATCCTCTTTTTTACCATCTCCATCTCCTTCTCCCAATCCTCTTCCCCTTCCACTATTCCACAGGTCTCTCTGCACATGATTTAAAGTCCCTTTTCCCCCTATTTCCTCTGTCTTCCCCATATGGAAGAAAGCACACAACCCTTGACTTTCTGATAATAGATGTCCTAACTCAGTATAATACTCTCTAGTTACATCCATATTCCTGAAAGAAATGGCATAATTTGTTTATGACTGTGTACATATACCACGTTTTCTTTATCCATTCATCTGTTGGTGAATACCTGGTAGAGGACTCATATAAAGAATATATAGCCGGGCGTGGTGGCGCAGCTTGTAATCCCCGCACTTGGGAGGCAGAGACAGGAGGATCGCGCAGGTTCGAAGCTAGCCCCGCGCGCTGGCTTAGGAGACCCTGTTTCCAAATAAAAATGCAAAAATAGGTCTGGGAGTGTAGCCCGGAGGTAGAAGGGCTTCCAGGAACCCCAGTACCACCAAAAAAAAAAAAAGAATATATAAAGAACTCAAAAAACTCAACAGTAGCCACGCATGGTGGTGCACGCTTATGATTCCAGCATTTGGGAGGCTGAGAGAGGAGGATCAACAGCCTCAACTACTTAGTGAGGCCCTTTGCAACTCAGTGTGACCCTGTTTCAAAATAAAGAATAAAAAATAGGGCTGGAGGTGTAGCTTGAAGGGAGAATGCCCTGGGTATTATCAGTACCACAATAAGTAAGTAAGTAAATAAATAAATAAATAAATAAACAAACTCAATGCTAATAAATAAATAAATAACCCAATTAAAAATGGGCAACTGAACTGAACAGACATTTCTCAAACAAAAAAAAATGCAATGAAAAGGGTTCTTGCAGGTAGAACTATGCAGACCCAGATTCCGTATTTCTAGAAAATCAGGCCAAGTAGATTCTAAGTACCCCCAACCAAGTAGATTCTAGTACCATCAGTGTGAAACGTGTAAAACCACGGCACTCCTGAACATCTTACTCAGGAGAGATGTAGGAGGCTCCATCTATGGGCAAAACCCCTCTGCACCAACCTTAACATGCTTCAAGCACAGGGCATCCTCTGATATCAGAACTCCCTCGCCAACGTCTTTCTGATAGCCCTCTGACAGCCCTAGACGTGGTCCCCAGGGTGTGTGGCCACATTTGACCTGATAGCTTGAGGTGAGGCTCTGGGGTCAGACCCTCACTCTTATCCAGGCTCAGCCAGCTTCTAACTGTCTATCTTTAGGCCAGGTATTTATTTAACCTTTCTGGATCTCAATTTCCTTATTTCTCATTGAAGGTAATAACACTTACCTCACATGTTCAGGGATATAGAGAAAATGTTTATAAGATGGATTTTCTTGGCTGCTTAAGCTAACAGCCCAAATCCTTGCTGTGCTCAAAATGTGGTGGCCCTCAGCTCCTATTGACTCCCTGCCTCATTCCCCCATCTTCTCGTCTTCTCTGTGCCCAAGCCACGCTGGCCTTTGGGCACACCTGTTCACTGACTCAAATATCCCATCATCTTCCTCTCAAAGAGCTTTGCATATGCCATCTCCCCTTCCCCTGCCTCGAATATGAACTACCTGCTGCACACATGTCCATGAGCACACAGAGCCAGAGAGACACATGGCATACAAGTGCAGAGAGATACAGGGAGAGAAAGACACATGCAGTGTACTGCAAAGAGAGAGAGAAAGAGAGAGATAGACAGAGGAGAGAGGAGAGTGGATGAGAGAGGAGAGATGAGAGAGACAGACTTACACAGAGAACCAGAGAAAGACACACACACGCGCGCGCGCACACACACACACACACACACACACACACACAATGCATAGTTAACCACTACCCATTTTCAGTGTAGTTTGTCCCTACATGCCTACATGCTCTGGAGCGTTTCTTCCTGAGGTCAGATGCCTTGCTTAAACAACTACAAAGAACCACCTTCCTCCCTTCTCTGTGCTTATTTTGGTTTGTACCCACGCACTCCACAGCTGGACCTTGGGCACCATCTGCTCCTGCTCAAGGGTGACTTTCTATCTGTGTAACCTTGGGCAAGTTTATATCTCTCCATTCCTCAGTTTCCTCATCTGTAAAATGTTGAGAGCCCAGATCGCTGCCAACACAGGGAGGATGTGAGTTCCCGTCGTTGTTGGTATCTATATGCTGTGACCCTTATCCTGGCCATACAACCCGAAATTGCACTTTGTCATAATAGAGTGGGCTGGAGTTTTGTGCTTGGTTGGTTGGTTATTTGGTTGGTTGTTTTTGCATTCCATCCTTAGAAGATAATTTGTGTAACTGTTAAGCACAAGGCACAGCACTGATGTGTGTGTGTGCGTGTGTGTGATGTCATGCATGTGTTAGAATTATCCAGAGGCTTCCCTGTCCATCAGCCATGGTGTCACCTGCAAGACACAACATCCAATTGCCAGGGCTCACACGGTATGGCTCCCTTTCTCTCAGTAGCAAGAAGTCAGGAGATGGCCTGTTTCCTCCAGGCTCTGTGCATATCTGGGTAGGCCCAAACAAGACCTCTGGATCTTTCCTGACTGTTTCTTTTGTTAAACTAAGTGCTGTGATCTGTGGCACCAGGCCTCATGTTTACATCAAGCCAAAAGGAGGGTGTGGATCCATCTTCTCTCGAGAGATCTGATTTGACAGAGTCTTGTCTTATAGATCCCAACTGGATCCGGTGGCACTTATGGCTCTGAGACTTGAACACTCACCTTTTAATTCCCCAGCCTCTGTGTGAGAGAGGGCAAGGGAGAGCAGGGTGGGGAAGGGTCTGGGAGACCCAACTGCGGGGCTGCTGGGCTCTGGCCGGCTCCCCACCCCCACCCCACAATGAGCCTTAGCCCCTCCCCCACCTTGGTGACTGGAGACAGATGCAGCTTCTAACACCACCTATCCTAGGGGACACACCTGTCACTCTGCCACGCCCCAACTCTCCTGTCCCTCACCTTAGCAACAATCTCACCTCCCTGCTCATTGCTATGCATTAGAAAGCAAAGCAGAAGAGAAATGCCTTAAATTTGCTCAAATTTGCATTAAACATGTAAGGCCTGTACAGAGCTAAGACTTTATTATGAGTAACAAATTGCTTGAGACGCCTCAATGGGTTGTGACATCCATTCAGGGAATTACTGCCCTGTGCCGCGGGTTGAAATGGCCAGTGTGTGGCAGGAATAGATACGGAGTGAGTTCAATGGGCTCTGTCTTAAAGGGGGCCGTTCTAAATGGGATTCTTTGTAAACTGTCCAAAGAAATCAACCCAGTTGTCACAGGGCCATGTCACTCATGGACTCACCTCTCTCTGTGTTCTTTTCTGTCATCTCTCTTCATGAAACTCAGGATGGCTTTTGTGCAAAAACTCATTAGACCCATGCTGAAGATAGAAGGCACTCATTCATGTGTAGGACAACGCCGTTCTTTTTCTTTATGAGTTTAGATTACGAACTATATGTACACACACACACACACACACACACACACACACACACACTATTTTAATGTTCTTTTGATCTATATTGCTGCGTATTCTCCATTTCTCTTATTGATTCATTTAATTACTCCATGGGTTTTTTTTTTAGTTTGCAAACTAAAATTTTGGAAGGGAATAAAAGCACACCTGGTACTAGAAGCCATTGGTATGAAGTTACCACTTCTCTGGATGTTCCTCTTCCCACATCTTTAGGAAACAGGTGGAGATTGGAGCCAAGACCCCTGCCCTTTGTTTATTAGACTTACATGGTGGCTCTCTTCTGGGTTAGGAGGAGGCATGCACACCAAATAAACTCTTCTTTATAAATTACCCAGTCTCCAGTATTTTGTTATAGCAGCAGAAATTGGCTGAGACATATGCAGGATCCTGCAGGGCCTTCTGGGCCTTGTTAGGATTCGAGTTTTCTTTCCAAGTTCAATGGGGAGGGGGACTTCAAACCACAGGCTTTTAGGCAGTGCAACCATCTGATCTGACTTATCTTGTCAAAAGGTCCCTTTAAGCCAGGCGTGGTGGTGCACCCTTGTAACCCCCATCCCCCGCTTGGGAGGCGGAGACAGGAGGATGGTGCAGGTTCAAAGCCAGTCACGGTGGCTTAAGACACCCTGTTTCCAAAATAAAAAGTATAAAAAATAGGTTTAGGAGTGTAGCCCGAAGGTAGAAGGGTTTCTAGGACCCCAGTACCACCAAAAAAA
This sequence comes from Muscardinus avellanarius, assembly GCF_963383645.1. Lineage (NCBI taxonomy): Eukaryota > Metazoa > Chordata > Mammalia > Rodentia > Gliridae > Muscardinus > Muscardinus avellanarius. The sequence continues at coordinate 10,941,461 of NC_137788.1, forward strand.
AAAAAAAAAATCTTTTTAGCTAGTGCACTGAGGAATGTGACTTAGGTGCAAAAATGGAAACAGTGATAGTTCAAGGAAGCATAATGCACACATGGGAGATGGTGGCCTTGACCAAGATGTTTCGGCTCCACTGAGAGGAGCTGGAAGGCACCTTGGGTGTCAGTCACCAGATTTGGTAAAATATTTTTCCTGAAAAACCAAAAACTCTCTCCCACAAATCTGTCTGGAATTTCACAAATATCCAAGTACATTCCTGGGGCATGTACCACTAGGACCACCCTCTGTCCCACAACTCAGGGGAGTGGGAGGCATGGAGTTCTTGTGTGACCTGACTATGGAGGTATATACCCTTGATACAGACCCACCCTGAGTTCTACGAGCTTGCGGCTCTCAGAACCTTGGGGAAGAAATACACTTCTTCCAATGTCATATCGAGCCTGGCACAGGCTTGATGAGATAGATCCACATGTCAGAACAGCGTTGAACCAAGAGAATCCATGGAAAAGCCTTCGCAGGATAGCTTAACTCCGTGGCCCAGTGAACCCTGGAGGAGACACACACAGGCCCCTTGTCATTCACAAAGCTGGGCTGAGGCTCTACCCCAGACATTGATGGTGGCCAAGAGCAGTGTGCACATTGGAACCCACATGTCACCTTAAGTGGTGACCCTGGAACCATGAGCCAGACCTCATGGAGAAGGATGTGACGTGAGTGTCCTTGGCTCAAAGGCTCAGGGCAGCTGTGGTTTGCTCTTCAAACCTGTTGACTCATGCTTCTTATGGCAGGCCCATCAGTTTGAAATAAAACATCTCCAGGTTGTCACCACAGGGCTGGTTTTACTCTCAGGCCAATAGGCTAGCGTAGACTCACCTTAGCCCTGCAGGGGTTGGTCCATTCTCATGATTCCCATCCAGCTCTGTGCACCCATTCTACTCTTTGACGAGGAAGCTCTGCCTGGTGAAAACTTGGCTCGATGCTTCCCAGGCTTTCAGCAGAGACCTGAGCCTCAGCAGGAAGCAGGCACTCAACACAGAAACCTCTTCAGATCCCGACTCTGCAGGCCTGTTCAACATAGAAGATTTTTGGCAGGTATTCACAGGAGCTGTGTCTCAGCCATGGAGGACTAAGTTCTTTCTTTCTGTGACTGGTCCCTTCTCATCTTCTGAGTCTCAATCTGGCTTCCAAGGCAGGAACCCCACATCTCTTCCTTCCTATGATGCAGTCCTACAGTACTAAGTTCATAGTACTTAGAATAATTGTCTTTGTGTGCTTGCCTGGAATCTGCCTCTCGCAATTAAACTCCAGCCTCTGCAAGGACTAGGTCCATCCTCTTCACTGCATCCAGCTCCCCAACACAGAAACTGGCACCCAGATACTTGATGAGTGTCCAGATACACAAATAAAAAATGGGAGATGCACAGAGAAAAACAAGGACCATTTCTTACCGATGATATCTTTCCATGTTTGAGAACTGACAGGCTTCTGCTGAAACCTTTCCAACTAAACACTGTGGTTGGAATGAATGACAAACTTGGAAGCCAAAGTCCCCGGAGTCACAGCAGAGAGAGCGAGAGAGAGTGCAGACAGGTCTAAAATGAAGCTGCCACTTATTCTCAAATTGATGCAGAAGAAGACCGTGCAAGCAAGTCTGGCATCGCCCATCTTGGACCTGGAAGACCTGAGAAGGAGAATGAAGATGATCAGACAAGGGGACAGCTCAAATGGGAGGTTCATGAGCCCTCCCTCAGAAGACAGTTAACGTGGAATCTCACAGAAAAGTCAACGTGTGTAGAGATGACATTGAAACAGGCATATCTTTCCCAGAAGTTGAGCATACCAAAGTGTTAACATTGAGGAAACCTTAGGAATAAAAGTTCGACTCATGGGTCTAACCACAGTGTCTTGGTTGATCATTTCTGTTGAACTCTATGAAATAACAGGCCAGTGTGTGCAAGATCTAAATATATCATCTGGGGAGAACATGAGTTTCATCATATTCTCAGGAGAGTCTATGATCTGCAACAAAGGCTAACGATAGCTACTCATAGCATCCTTACGAGCAAGGTCAGAGAGATCATAAGTCCTTTAAAAAGAACAGTACGATAATATATTTTGCTTCTGTATCACCCACAGTCACCTCTGCTCTCAGTCAGCCCCTCATGGCGAGCAGCCTGAGTTGGAAGGAAGGTGGTCTGATAGGGTTTGGTGTTGACTCTGAACTGGCGGGGCTCCGTGGAGGCAGCTATGGTGAGGTAGATGACGTATGTCATCAGCTTGTTACGTGTGTGTGTGTGTGTGTGTGTGTGTGTGTGTGTGTGTGTGTGTGTGTGTTTTTCCCTGTGTGTCTTGGTCCTCACATCCCTTCTTGGTTTTGCTCTTTTGGGTACAAGTCACTCTAAGTTACAAACTCCAGCGTCTTAGAACCCAATCCCTGCTTGGGGTTTTCAGTAATTAAACTAAAAAAAAAAGTAGATGTCATCGAATATGATGACACACACTTGTAATCCCAGCACTTGGGAGGCTGAGACAGCAGGATGACACAGGTTCAAAGCCAGCCTCAGCTACTTAGTGAGGCTCTCAGCAACTTAGTGAGACCCTGTTTCCAGATAAAATATAAAATAGGTCTGGGAGTATAGCCCGGAGGTAGAAAGCCCCTGGGTTCCACCTCCAGTAGCACACACACAAAAGTAGATGTCAATGCTTTGCAAAGTGTGTCCGTAGTCTACCTGACTCTGAACCATCCAAGGTTGTGGTTAGAAATGCAGATCTCTAAGCCCAAGCCCAGACCCACACTTCATCTATTAGGGTAAGAAGCAGGACTCTAGACTCTTAATTGACCATCAAATCATCATTCTGATACATGACAATGTTTATACCTTGGCCCTAGTAGGACCTCTCAGACTTTCTCCACACTGGCCCCTATTACAGTTTAGATAGTAAAGGTCTCCTGAAAGACCTCACTTATTGAGGATCCGTTTAGGTTATAAAAGTTGTAATATCATCAGTGGATAATTCCATTGCAGTGCATTTATTGGGTAGTAACCTAGGCAGGTGGGTGTGGCTAGAAGAGGTGGGTCACCAGGGGTGTGGTCTTAGAGACCGCGCATGCATCCTTGAACTTCCTGCACTAGCTCTCTCTTGCTCCCCGTCTCCGTAATGCGAGAGCAGAGCCCTTGATCACTCCCCTCTCTGCTTCCTATGCCGCCATGCCCTGATCTCTACAAATATAACCTGGCTTGACATGGAATAAACCCCTGAAATCTCCAGAAGTGTAAGCAAATAAATCTCTTTCCTCTTAGTTGTGGTCAGGTGTTTGGGATTGAAGTAGTGAGAAAATTGAGACCACTCCAGAATGAACGCAACCTGTCTTTGCTTATGGTCTTACCCTTCCTATTCACACCTACCCCAATTCTACTCATCCTTCAAGCTAATCCCATCTTCCATGACATACAAGAATCTTTTTCAGATGTCTCCAGCTTTCATTGTCATTTTTCTTTCTTCCCCATGAATCCAGCACCCCAGAGTCCTATCTGATTCTCTTTTCCATTGATATAATTCTGGTCTCCTTAGTTCAATTATGAGCAATAAACCCCTCAGAGGCTGCTTTGTATACTATCCACTTCCTCATTTCTCTCTAGGAGCAAGGAAAATGTTCAAAAAATAGCCCTCCCTCCTGAGTATATCTGACCCTCAAAATATTGGCCAGCTGCTTGTATGCTGTACCTAGTAGAAACCCTATGGCTCTGACCTTACCAACTGTAAGTGCTGATGAGGGGGAATGTCCTACAACTTGGAAATTATAGCCTCCTGCTGCAGTTTCTTTTGGCTTCCAAAGGCCTTCCCTCTTACTAACATTTTCTCTTCTCTCTCTCTCTCTCTCTCTCTCTCTCTCTCTCTCTCTCTCTCTCTCTCTCTCTTCTCTCTCTTTGCAGTAATAGGGATTGAACTATTGAACTCAGGGACATTCTACCACTGAGCTACACCTCCAGCTTATTTTTTATTCTTTAGTTTGAAATAGGGTCTCATTAAGTTGCAGAGGCCCTCACTAAGTAGCTGAGGCTGGCCACAAGCCTGTGATCCTCCTGTCTCAGCCTTAAAAGTACTAGTGTTACAAACATGCACCGGCACAATGGGCTGACATTTTCTTTTATTAGAGGTAGAAAATTTGTATATTCTCGCGTGCAAGGAATTCACACAAAGAGTTGGCTGACCATAGGAGTTTGTAAAAAGCTCAGTTTCACCGACCAATGTTCAACTTTCATCTAACATCCCAATATAATAGTCTTCTTTGAGGTTTACTGTAGTTCGGTCCATGTAGTAAACCTTGGTCCCCAGCCTGTGGTACTATTGGGAGGTGATGGGACCTTTAAGAGGTGGAGCCTAGTGGAAGAAAGTTAGGTCACTGGGGGTGTGTCCTTGCAGGAGAAATTGGTGCCATAACCAACCTGTCTGTCTGTCTCTCTCTCCTCTCTCTTCTCTCTCCTCTTCCTGGATGCCATCAGGTAAGCATCTTTATCTGTCATGTACTATGTCATACATAGGCCTAAAGCAACAGAACCAAGTGATCATGGACTAAACTGAGAGGCAAAATACCTCCCCTCCTCTTAAGTTGATTTTCTCAGGTATTTTGTCACAGTAACAGAAAGCTGATTGACACAAATCCAAAGACTTCAAGGGAAAAGATTTAATCTCAGCAACTCCCTGAGGATGTGGGACCCTAAGAAGAGGCCTGACCAGGGCTTGTGCCACAGTGCCTATAAGATGTGTGCTGGTCAGACTCAAGGTCCATCCCACGAAGCCCTGGCATCTTTGACAAGCCTCACTGAGCTTTGGGAGCTTGCTAAAATCACATCCCAGTCTGAAAATGTTTGGTCTGTCCCTCAGCCTCATGTCAAACATTGCTATTTTTCTTTCAAAAGTCACCTACAAGAAACTGGACAAGGAATTCATTTTATTGCCTTTCCAAAAATTATCTATCAGGCTTTTGAAACAAGCGGGCCTTAAGTGCATTCCCAATGGTGCATCTGAGTTTTCTATGCCCATCCAAAGCCTCTTTCCCAGCACATGGGCATTACCATACCACAGTCTCAAAGCATGAGATAATTTGCCTTGCATTTCCCCTCCATTTTTGAACAGTTTTCTTGGGCTCCTGTAACTCATAACAGAGATGTCAGCTGTGGAAGCTGATGGAGCCTTAGGACCATGTCATCTTTCATCAGCGCATTCTTTCTCGAAGCCATGAGAAGCACAATGGCTCTGCAGGCAAAGCGTGTTTCTTTCCAGTGAGAAGATGGATCTTTGGGCCTTTGAAAACGGGATGAGCATTTTAAAAATTAATAATGGGCACCACTTGGCTGTTTTCCTTTTATACATATTTGCACGTTGCTACATTTTAGGAGGATATAAGTCTGCCGAGTTTTCACCAGCCGGGTTCAGCTAAGGTTTTACAGCTTGGATTGAATGGAGTACCTCTGAGGCAGATGACAGCCAGCTGACCACAATCGTCTCTCCCATGATGTACAACCCAGCGAAATCCATGTTGGGAGCAGGTTCTGCTTCCGATGTTTGGAGGAAGAGAGTGGAAGCCATGATATGCTGTCATGGATACAAAATCTTGGAGTTTAGGAATATTTTGGAGGATCAGACAACTTCCTAAAATTGAATGCAAAAATAGGAATGATTATATACTAGTAATTCATCTTCTGATCCTACAATGTGATACCTGAAACTATAAAAAAATTAGTAAAAGAAAGAGATTTACTTGGCTCATGGTTTTGTAGGCTCACTGACCAAGATTAGGCAGCCCTATTTGTTTTACCTGTAGTGAGGGACTCAGGCTAGACACATGCAAGAGGGATAAATCACATTGAGACAGGAAGCCAGAGAGCTCTGAGGCTCGGGCTCACTCTCATGAGGACTGACACACTTCACAAGAACAGCATTATCCCTCCAAGGGCCATGCCAGCCAATGACCTGATTACCTCCCCGTAGGCTCCACCTCTTAAAGCTCCACCATCGCAGCACGCTGAGACCTAAGCTTCCAACACATGGACCCCTTGGAGACAAACTACATGCAGACTACAGCAGAGTGCAAACTTGACTTTTCTGGAGAAAGAAACCACAGTTATAAGGTTTTCAAAAGGGTGTGTGATCCCAGAAAAGGTGGGAAAGACAAACAAACACAATATTGTGTTCAAAGTCACATGCACATATTTGCTGAACCAAGATACACGACGGATTGTCTGTCAAAATGACAGTGGAGGACAATATCTAAAAATCCAGATTACCCCAGATACTGTGGAACACGTGGCTCTCTGAATTCTGGAAAATGATATAAGGAACAGGAATCCATTCTCCTATTTTTTTTTAATTCATGAAACCTTTACTGAAATTGGGTGGCAGATCCTCTGCTAGGAATAGGAATTACAAAGATACAAAGACCTCAGCCCTGTTACATGGGCCCACCATCTGCAGTAAGAGGGAAGGCATTGCCCTTTGCTTCTAGAATTACGGCTTGCATGCCTGCACTCTGTTCCAAGAACAGTTCTACAGAGGCACCTGGTGTTGAGTAGCCAGGGGCTCCAGTGTTAATAGGATGGGGTGGAGAAACCATTGCTGTCTTTAGAAACCTTGTGAGAGTTCAGAAAATATGTGCCCTCTCCCTCCCCCTGGAAAGAACTCGAGTCCTGCCTGTCTGATCGCCGATCCTTCTCCCCGTTAAGGGAGGAAACATAACAATTTCTGTTTCGAGGTATTAAATTGCTTGGCTGACTGTCGTGGCCCTGGGTGGGATGAAGGCAGACGCCGTTAATGGAATGTGTTGCTGTATTTTTTGTGGATCGTTTCAAAAAAGTATTTAACTGGAGAACATTAGCACAGCTTGGGCAAAAGTGCTTTGTGGGGGAAAATTAAATCCCCATAATTCTCCATCTCTTTCCAAGCACCGTGTTTTTAAGGGGGCTTTATCTCGGTATTTGGGAGTCTGAGACAGGAGGATCTCAGGTTAGCGGCCAAACTCAGAAGATCCTCGGCAACATAGCAAGACCTTGTTTCAAAATTAAAAAGTGGTGGCTTTTAATAAAAAGTGAGCGTGTGGTTCAGAGGTAGAATGCCCCTGGATCTTATTACCACTACATCATACATATACATAATATGCATGCATACATACATACGGCTTTAGCAAAGGCCAACAACACATTTGAGCTGGCATGACTGAGAGGGATGAGTCAGTAGAAACGAGGTGTGCTGTGGTGGGGTGGACTTTGTTCTCCCGTGTTTCCGCTTTCTGATTCTAGCCCACGTGGAGGTGGACCATCACAGGATCTTGCCTGGCCTTTGCTGCAGAGTTCAGTGGTTCTGGGCTAATTCTTGAGAAAGAAAAATCTCACCCCTGACGACAGGTGAGAGAATCTGGGGCAGTTTGAGCAACCCAAGAGTGGCCAATGACAGGCCAAGGGTAGAGAAGTGAGTGGGTGGGATTAGCTCCACCCAGGGCCTAGGTGTTGTTATATTTTTCTCCAAACCAGCAGCATCTAAAAGATCCTGGGCTCTACCCACAAAGACACCTTCACAATCAAACATCGTTTCTCAAGGGACAGGATCGAGTTTGCACCCTTCCACACTGGTCCCTATTGGAGGCCTAAAAGTGAAACTAGGAAATGTTGACATCCATGCCCTCAGTTCTTCCTCCATCAGTCAGTATCATGAGCAAGGACCCGACTCTGCCTTGGGCCTCGATGAATGTGCTGTCCAGGGTCTGCCAATCTTGTCCGCACTGAGTGGAGCCCTGAAGTGCCCAGTAAAATCTGAAGACACAGGAGATTGAATAAAAAGATGTAGACCCCTAGGAGTCCCACAAGTTTCGATGCCACCTTGTCCTTTTTTGATGTCCTCTCCAATCCCCTGCTGAAATGAATCACTTTTCTCTCACACCTGCCCTTCTCTGCGGCTGCCATACAGAACACTTCACGTGGCATTGGTGTGACTTATTCACACACATGCTTCCCCACTTCTGTATCCTCCTGGCATCCTGTAGATGCCCAGTAATTGGCAGGAACAATTTATTTAATTACCATACCCAGAATTAAGTTTGGGGGTGGCTTCTCTCTTCCATAATAATCACACCTATTGCTGACATTTTTTTGGGTCCGAATATTGTCTACATTATTTTGCATATATATTATTATCTTCTTGTCACTGTCCTCCTTACCAATATCTCCTTACCAATGAATAAAACAGATTCAAAGAGGTTAAAAGAATTTCCCCAAGCCCATTAGCTATGTTAGTGCCAGCACTTGAACTTCAGTTTATTCAACTCCAAGGACTGCTATGATCCCTGCAGGACATAGCCTGTTCCCAGGTGCCCAGGACAGACCCTGTATGTGCGTACAGAGTCTCACCCTTGAGTTGGAAAGCAAACCCCGTGTTTTCAGAAAAAGGCATTAACATGCAATGGTTTGCCATCAGTAGCTACTAAAAATAAAATAATTGGTGAGTGTTTGATGAGAAATGAGATGTGTGTAAAATCCTGAAGAATTTCCCCACTAAATATTTATTAACTATAGAGGAAGGAACAATAATCTATCAATATCAGAAATATGATAGATACAATCCTAACCAAGTGATCAAAGCCAACATCATCAGTATGGGACAAAAATGTATCTGGTTGGTCCTTGTCTGACATACTGAAGATAGAACAATTGGTCCTCTTGCCAAAAACGCATAACATCAACCTAATCATGACGAAACACTGGCAGCGAGCTTCAAGACTGATCTGTGTCCTTCAAAAACATCAAGGTCGGGAAACACTAAGTGAAAGAACTATGCTAGATTAGAGAACAGACTCCTAGGGTTGCATCCTACAAAAATAAATAGCTGCATCGGACATTATTGAGACAACCGGTGAAATTCACACATGGAGTACCAATTAAATACTAGTACATAAATATTTTCTGATTTGATGGCTCTCTTGTGATTATACGGGGGGATATTCTTAGGAAATGTACACTGGTGTAGTTAAGGCTCTGTGGGCACAATATCTCCAAATCACTCTGAGGGCTCAGGAACTGTAACATGCATATGCATACAAAATATATAGAAAGAAAGCAAGTAAGACAAAATATAACCAATAGGTGGATCTGGGGAAGTGTTGTATAGGAGTTACATGAATAATGCTTGCAACTTTTCTATAGTTAAAACCTGTAAACATCTTTTGAAATAGTGGCTGGAAGTCTGGGCTCTGGAGTTGGAACACAGCTGTGCTCACTGGACAGTGGGAGTAAGTCCTGAGAAGTGCACTGTATGTGATTTCATTGTTGTTGTGTGAGCACCATAGAGTGTGTTTATGTCAACCTTGATGGTATAGGTCAGGCTGGCCCTCTCTTCTCGTCTGTCTCTGTCTCTCTATTATTGGGAATTGAACCCAGGAACATCCTACCTATACCCTCAGCCCTATTTTATTTTTTACTTTGAAACAGGGTCTAAGTTGCTGAGGCTAGCCTCGAACCTGCAATCTCCCTGTCTCAGCCTCCCAAGTACTGGGGTCACAGCATGTGCCATCATGCACAGTTTCAGTCACTCTTTTGATACACTCAAGAGATAAGGTCAACAAGAGAATGATGGGTTGCTGTCAATGTAACTAGAGTATAGTATCTTACAGAAAGCTTTTTTTTATATGTAAGTAGAAGTATAATCTAAAGTAATGATTAGCCAGGCGTGGTGGCGCATGCTTGTAATCCCTGCTCTTGGGAGGCTGAGACAGGAGGATCACACAGGTTCAAAGCCAGCCTCAGCTACTTAGTGAGGCTTTCAGCAACTTAGACCTTGTTTCTAAATAAAATAGGTCTGGAAATATAGGCTGGAGGTGAAAGCCTCTGTGTTCCACCTCCAGTACCAATAATAATAATTAATAATAATAATAATAATAATAAAATAATAATGTGATGATTAGAAGCATAGTAAATAAGTAATCCAATAACATAGTCACTGAGTAGTAGCAGTAGTAGTAAAGTATTATTGTATATAACTGTACATGCCTGACTTTCATAAGATTGGCAGTTCCATGGATTTTTCTTTAAATACCAGCATTGCTGCAAAGGCATGAGGAACACATTATGCTACGGTATTATGACAGCTATGACATTGCTAGATGATGGGAATTTTCCAACTGCATTATAATCTTCCGGGACCACCACTGTATATGCAGACGGTTGTTGAGTGAGCCCGCATTTTGCGGCATGGCAGCACTCAGTCTGAAGTACTGGGTCTCCCAAGGACCAGTTGTATGGCCTTGGGCAACTTACCTGCTATGGTTTGTATCTAGAATGTCCTCCAAAATCTCATGGACTCACTCTATGGTCCCCAGTGCAGCAAGGTTCCAAGGTGGGGTGTGCTGGAGGAGGGCAGGCACTGGGGGCGTGGCCTTGAGGACCATATCTGTCCCTGGCCACTTCCTGTGTGTGTGTGTGTGTGTGTGTGTGTGTGTGTGTGTGTGTGTATGCGAACGCACACACTTCTCTGTATTAAGCAGCTTTCCTTTGCCACACCCTGTTGCCAGGAAGTTTCTGCCTTGGAGTCGGCTAACTATGAACTGAATCTCCAAGACTGTGAGCCAAAATAAGCCATCCCTCCTCTAATTTTTTTTTCAAAACTGGGGATTTAATCCAGGGGCATTCTACCTCCAAGCCTCACCCCCAGCCCTATTTTTATTCTTTATTTTGAAACAGGGTCTCACTAAGTAGCTGAGGCTGGCCACAAACCTGGATCCTCCTGTCTCAGCCTCCCAAGTACTGCGATTACAAGTGTGTGCCACCATGTCCAGATCTAAATTTTTTGTTGTTTGTTGTTGTTGTTGTTGTTGTTGTTGGATATTTTGGTCACCGGGATGAAAAAGTGAACCCAATATTAAAACTTCTGTACCTTGGAGTCTCTGACTACAAAATACAGATAATGGAAGACCTGCCTTGGGATTTTTGATAACTAAATCAACTAGTACCTGTGGACTGCCAGAGTCTGACTCCTTGCCTGAGTATTATATTAGCTAAGGCCATCAGTAAGGGTGCAGGTCAGCAGTGCTAGTTTCCTTGTGTTGTTCCACTTGTCCGCTTGGTGTGGTTTTCTGGTTTGTCAGAGTATCTCCAGGGGTGCAATTCTAAAGACTAGAAAATTGTCATTAGATTTGGAGACTGTTTCATCAAACACATGCTGTCCTCGAAGGGCTTGAATGCATTTAACAAGAATTAATGAAAAATTGGCAGCCTGATATTTTTGGCTCAGTCAAATATGTGGTGTCTCAGTGCTAATTAAGTCTCTGTATTTCTCCCAGAGCAATGCCACCTGTAGGTTTTCCTGATTTAGGGATTTATTTTTCCAAATGGCAGCAGCTCGAAAGTTCCAGGAACCTGGGAATTATAACTGGAATGAGGCTAAAAGAGGAAATTGGATCTCCGAAATGAGCCAGACAGGAAATGATAGTTAGATTTCTGTGAGGTGCCATCCATCTGTCCAAAACTCCCATTTGAGCCAGCAAATTATCCATGACTCTGTAAAGACTGATTTATACCTAATAGGCAGAAAGGCCATGAACTGTTGAAACCCGAATGCAAATAAGATGTGGAAGGGCTGGAGCTGTCCTCAACTGACTACAGCAAAGGACTTTGGTGTCCCGAGAAAGGACACCACAAGACGGAGTCAAAGTGGTGGCATTTGAGAGGCTGAGACAGCAGGATCCGGGTTCACAGGCAGCCTCAGCTACTTAGTGAGGGCCTTTGCAACTCAGTGAGACCCTGTTTCAAAATAAAGAATAAAATATAGGGCTACGAGTGTAGCTTGGAGGCTGGAGGCTGAAGGCCCTTGGGTTTCATCCCTAGTACCACACACACACACACACACACACACACACACACACACACAAAAAAAAAAAAAAAACCCAAAGTGGTAGCCAGGAACAAATCCAGGTACCTTAGAGACCAGAGGAAGGGATGTGGATTTGAATCTGTGTGCCATGGGAAGCCGCCAAAGGGCATTATGTACAGCAATGGTGTTCACTGATGGACATTTCCCCAAATAAAATTTGTTCTGCCAGCAGTGTGGGCCAAGTCCAAAACAGGAAGACACAGAGGAAGAAGCTGATGTTCTTATGAAGAGACGATGGTGCTAGACAAAGGTGGGATCATTTGGGGGGCAGAGAATATTATTTTGGGGTGAGACTGGCTGAGCTGGGAGCAGGTGGTGGTGAGGGTGTCGGGAGTGAAGAACGACTTGCTGTCATGGAAGGAATTTCAGATCTTAACACACGGTAGGAGGAAGAAGGACATTATAAGATGGAAATTGCGAGACAAAACATGACATGGAAAAAAAAATGGAGCCTGTGTCCAGGGAAGTGGGGGCAATGCGGATCTTTCTGGAAAATAAAGTGCATAAAGGAAAGGTGTGAGGGTTGCGAATGGTGCCAGGAGGGAAAATGTTAGGCAAAGAAAATGAATTTCTTTCCACAGGCAAGATGGAGCCACCCTAGGGTTTTGAGCAGATGGGGAAAATCCCAGCAGGCCCCTGGTGCTTAGAACATTTCTCCCACCTCCTAATGACCTATTCTTGTACTCAACAATTTAAGAGAGTATTTTGCACTCAGCATAAATTTCTCTATTGGTTCTACAGAAAGCACAACCACCCTCCCTCCCCATACACATTGTCTACCTCACTGAGTTTTAAAATGTTTTCAATTCCCTTTTAAGGCTGCTGGTGGGCCGACACATTTACCAGACTCTTGGCAATTTCACGCATCCAAATTGCAATCTCCAACTCATGCAAATAAAAGATGTTTATGTCCCCCAGTTGTGAGGTTTACTCGCCATCTCTATGCAGAGCGTTCTGTCTGTGCTCGCGTTCAGAGGCTCCATAAGCACATCTGCTTGCTGCCACAGAATTCCCAAGGAAAAGAGGACTTTGTTGAGGAAATCCTGGCAGCCCCGTCTCTTTCCAAAGGCTGCTTCTCAAATGCTGCATCAGAGGGGAACTATCCCAACCCCGACAGTGTGGTTAAGTAATTGGAGGAACCCGGCACCCGAGGAAGCCTACCGAGGTGAGCTGTGGTGCTGTGGTCATGAGGAACGGCGATTTAAATGTTTGAACAAAGGTCCACCAGGGTTTATGTCTTGTCCCTGGATGACCTATTTGGGGACTCCATGGACCGTTCTGTCATTCAGTAAGTAGTCGAGGATGTAGATATGAAAGGCCTTTTTAAACATGGAGATTGAGCATTAGTCACTCTTCTCTTCCTCGATAGAATCGCAGGTCTGGACCTCAGCAGGGAAGGAAGGATTTCAGTGAAAAGACGGAACAAGCAAGAACTGTGCGATCAGACGGACCCGGGTGTGAGTCTCAGCCATGAGACACTGAGCTTGGCCTCTAAGTCTTAGTTTTCTGACCTGTACAGTGGCATAATTACAATAGCAGTGTTGTTGGGGTCATTCAGGAGGATGATATGCATTTTCATCTTCTTGTAAGTTCCCAGTAAGCCTTTTAAAGTCTCTTTATCGATTAGTCAGTCACAAAAAATAAGAAATCAGATGCTTTCCCTAATATGTGAGAGTTAGGGAGAAAAGAGGAGCAAACAAGATAACCTAAAGGAAGAGAAAGGAGGGAGAAGAGAAAAATCTCTAAACCACACAATGTACTTAAACATATCGAAGTCAATCACTAAGCCAAGCAAGGGAGGGAGGGACGGGGAGGGAATGGGGTGGGATTTGGGTAGGGGTTAAATCAGCAATGAGTACATGTTTATACACACAAGTTTTTTACCCCAATAAGTTGTATGAATATAATGCACCAATAAAAAAAATAAATAAAAAAAAAGAATCGCCTAAAAAATAAATAAATAAAGTCTCTTTATCTTATAACCATGTTGATGGAAATTTTCTCCATTAAGCCATTAGATGGACAGTGGGCCTCATAAGGCTGAAGAAGTTCATAGGAGATGCTCTCGTGTAATAGGGAAATCGGGAGGATATCACGGAGACCAGAACTGACCACAGAAGTTACAAGTGAGGCTTTGTAGTTTTTCCTCTGTAGAGGGTAACACAATGTATTCTAACTGAGATATGGCTGGCTCTGAAAGACACAGGCCATGCCTGATACATGCTTCTAGTGGTCCTGGTACTTAGCACCGTAAAAGGCATCCAGAAATAGATTGATACATATTGGATGGTTAGATACACAGGTAGGTAGACAGATGGATATTGGACTGGATGTATGTATGGGTGGGTAAAGGGATCAATGGAAAGAGAGAAATGGAAAGAGGAAGATGTGGGGTCCAGATGGGTCATGGCCTTGTTGAGGCTAGTGAACTTCTGATGCTTAGAGCAGGGGCTGTGTTTTAGGTGTTGTGGTTTGGATATGAAATCTCCCCCAGAGAAGCTCATGTCTCAAGCTGTGCAGCCAGATTCCAAGCTGGGGTGTGGCTGGGGAACAAGGGTCACTGGGGGCGCGACCTTGAGGACCATATCTATCCCGGTCATCATTCATTCCCTTTTTCCTGACCACCATTAAGTAAGAGCAGCTTTTTCTCTTCTGCGATGTCCTGACACACTGCCTGCACGACTTCTGCCTTGAAGCCGGCTCACCGTGGACTGATCTCTGAAACCATGAGCCTCCAATAAACCTTTCTTCCTCTAAGTCGAGCTCGTCGGGCATTTTGGCCACAGCAACAAAAGTGCCAACTAAAGCACTAGGAAACTTCTTGAAAACAAGTGCCTGGCTATTAGGACCAACTCCAAGGTCTTCTGTAAGCTGAGAAGGGAATATTCACCTGATAGAGAAGTCAGTTGGGCATCTTCAGATAGGCAGTGTCAGGAGAAGAGCAACATTAGGAGAGTTGGCCTGACAATAGTGTGGGGGAAAAAACTAGGGGGGGAAGAAATAAGAGGAAGGAAGCCACTTAGAGGCTTCAATAAAAACATGGAGAATATAGTAAAAAGAAAAGACTTTGGAGTCAGTAGATCCAGGTTCAATGATGTGACATTAGACAAGTTGCCTCATGTTCAAGTTCCTATTTCAAATAACTCTAATAAATAATAATAAATAATAAATGAATAATAATAAATAATAAATAATAATAATAAATAATAAATAAATAATAAATAATAAATGAAGAAGGTCTTGGATGTGTATGGACGGGGGGTATGAGTACTCTCTACATTCTGCTCAGTTCTGCTAAAGACTTAAAACTGCACTAACAATAAAGTTTATGAATTAAAAAATAAAATAAATCTTTAATAAATAAATAAATAAATAAACTCAAGTCAGCCTGATTCCTGAGCCTGCGAGCATTGCTTGTAATCAACTTTTCTATTTAAGAATACTACATACAGTGTGTGGCCTGCTTAAGTGACTCCCAGTGATTCTCCCCCACTGGTAGTCACAAATTGTAATCCTCTCTCTCTCTCCTTGGGTTTGGTCTAGATCCAGTGGCTTTCTTCTATGAGTAGAATATAATGAATGATAAACTGTTCCTTCCATGATTAGATTACAGAAGACTGTGGCAGTAATACTCTCTATGTGGTCTTCTTGGCTTGTACTCTCTGGCAAAGCTGCCACAATGGAGATGTTCATGGGGCAGAGAGCTAAATAAGAGCCACCTCTGGTCAACAGCCAGCAAGCAACTAAGACCCCCCGCAGTTCAACAGCGTGGGAGAAATGGAATCCTGCCCACCACCACATTACAAGTAGGCCTTTTCCCAGTGCAACCCTGCAACCCTGGCCATTGCCTTACCTGAGAGACTCTGAGAAAGAGGGCCCAGTGAAATCATGTCTGGGTTCTCAACCTGCAGATATCATGAGAAAACAAATCTTGTTTCAAGCCACTCAATTTGGGGGTAATTTGTTATGCAGTATTAGATGACTGATATGACATGCATAGAGAAAAGGATACAGATCTCAGTGAGCAAATATAGAGTTATAATAGGCCCCCGCTTAATCAGTATAATCAAAAAGTAGAAATTTGACAGTACCCTGGAACCTGGAAGCCATGCTCTGTACCTCCAAGTCCCCACAGTTCACCAACCTAAAAAAATAAAAATTCCCTCTGACATCTGATACCATAGGTTAGTTTAGCCTGACTTTGAACCCTATAAAAGTGGAATCATATGGTAAACACTTTCTAGTGTCTGATACTCTTGAATCCTCCCTTCTGAATCGTTCTTTCTACTTCCCATCCATGGACAGTGCCAGCATTATTATTAATCTTATCTAACAGCCAGGCAAGGTGGCACACACATGTAATCCCTATCCTTGGAAGGCTGAGACAGGAGGTTCAAGAACAACCTCAGCAACTTATCAAGGCCCTGTTTCAAAATAAAAAATAAAATAAAATAAAATAAAATAAGGTTGGTGGTTTAGATCAGACCTAAAATGCCCCTGGGTTCAATCCTCAGTATCAAAAACAAAAAAAAAATCTTCTCTTACTATATTATCATCTAAACATATATAACTAATTCTATGTGTTGAAGAGTTTAGTTTTTCTGAGAACATGCAATGTTCATAGTTTTTAAGCTTTTTATAAAAAATTACTTTTTATAAAAAAATTACTTTTTATAAAAACATTTTACTTTTTATAAAAAAAATTCTTCTTCTTTGCTACCCTAAAATCAATAGGCGATCCTGGGGAGCACTTCCTCTTTCTGGACCAGGGTCTCCTTGTGTGTAAAAGTAGGTGGTTTGATTCTACTTTTGGGTGCCTCTGTGGCAGCATCTAAACTCGTAGGAGGAATTCCCAGTCTAGATCATCACCATGCTATGATGTTATCCCTTTGACCAGACGTGTTGACAAGTGTAAGGCGTTTTTCAAAATCTACTTTAATCGTACTCATCCCAGAGACAAGTGAAATCTACCCCCTTGGGATGGAGAGGGGTTATGAAATGAAATAAATAACAAGTGGGGTACGAATTCCAAAAGGCATGGGAATCATAGGCCTGGGGGAGAGAGAAAAATGATGGTTTGGTTTCTTCAAGTGGAAAATGAGGGCAATAAAGACAAATTACAATGATAATTGCTTGGCTCTAATCAGTGGCAAATTATGGTAAGTGAGTAACTGAGAAGTTAGTCCCAGAAAAGAAAGCCATTTGCTCTATGATATTAGATGCAGATCTGAAAATGGAGCCTTGAATGAAGGTACTTGAAGTCCCACGGGCTTGTTCCTCCCCTCTGTACACATGGGCCCTGTGTGCCTGTACTTTGTGCCGAGAAGAAACCGCACGGCCGTGGAAAGAGGGGCAGCTCCCAGACGCTCTTTTTGACCAGAACCTGGGCCATCTACTGGTCATCTGCAGCCCCTAGATTTACCTGGAAGGCCTGCAGTAACTTTCTACTTGAAGCAGATCACGTTTCAGACCACAAAATGTCCGCGGTGTACTTACTGAAATCGGTTTTTATTGAAGTAAATGAAAAGAAACCTTATCCAAACTCCATTACTGTGATGCGCTTGATCTGAACTTGCTCATCTGTATCGACTCCTCTGTCCCTCATCTTTGGTCCCTGCCTTCGCCTCGGCCCCCTGGGGATCCCATGGACCCATGGGTGTAGACAGACAGGTGCACCTAGCGCCTCTTGGCACAGGGTTGATCTCCTCACAAAGCCATTTAAAAGGCTTCTCTGGCTCACTCTTCTGTTCTTCTCTGTGACTGTGTATGGACTCTGTGAAGGCCATATCACCATTTCTTCTTGTTGTTGCTGAAAAATAAATTTTTGGCTAATTTGTAACTTACAAACTGTAAAAATCAACTTTTTGTTTGTTTGGTTGGTTTTCGGTACTGGGAATTAAACCCAGAGGTGTTCTCCCTCCAAGCTATATCTCTATCCTTTTCTTATTTTTTATTATTAAATAGAGTCTTTCTACATTGTCAAGGGCCTCACTAAATTGTTGAGATGAGCCTTGAACCTGTGAGGCTCCTGTCTCATTCTCCCAAGTACTGAGATTACAGGTATGCACCACCATGCCTGGCTAGAATTTACTCTTTTTTTATTTTTGCAGTAGTAGGGGTTGAACCTAGGGACATTCTACCTCCAAGTTACATCCCTAGCCCTATTTTGTTTTTTATTCTTTATTTTGAAACAGAATCTCACTGAGTTGTAGAGTGCCTCTCTAAGTAGCTGAGGCTGGCTGCCAACATGTGATCCTCCTGTCTCAGCCTCCCAAGTACTGGGATGACAAGCGTGTGCCACCACGCCCAGTTTTAGAATTCAGTCTTTTAAAGTGCACAGTTCAGTGGCTTCTAGAACAGTCAGTCCTCTGTACCCATGAGTTTTGCCCCTGCGGTTTCAACCAAGCACAGATCAAAAAAAGCTTGAAAAAAAAAGTTGCTTCAGTACTAAGTATGCACACACACACATTTTTTGCCATTATTACCCTAACAGTTCAGCATAACAACTGTTTACATTACATCTGTATTATATTATGTATTATATGTAATCTAGAGACGATTTCATGTGTATGGGAAGATTATGTAGACCATATGCAAACACCATGCCATTTTATGTAAGGATTCCAGCCTCCTGGGCTCTCAGTGTTTGTTGGGGGAGCCTGGAGCCAATTCCCCAAGAATGCCAAGGGACAACTGTCTATCCACAAGGTTGTGCAGTTGTAATCATGTAAATCCAGGCCAACTGCATCACCTAAAATAAATCTGAAAATAAATAAATGTAAATATGTGAACCATCCCCAGGAACTCCCCATCCTCTCTTCCTTCAAGTCCCCCAGAAACAACTGGTCTACCTTCTGTATAGATGGATCTGTCGATTCCGATCATTGTATCTCAGTGAAATCACACAGCAGGTGACTTTTCCTTTTATTTCCATGCTTTTGATGTTCATCGATGCTACAGTCTGCATCCGAGTCCCATTCCTTTTTGGAGTTGAACGTGTGCCTTGTATGGATATACCACATTCTGTTCATCCATTTCCCAGTTGATGGCTAAGCGTGGGTCCCCCCACCATGCACACACACACTTCTTGACCGTTATAAATAAGGTTGCTATGAATACTCAGACTTTTGAGTGATAGCCGGATTTTCATTTAACTGACTTGCTCTTTACCTGTCTCTACAAAGCCAGGAGGAAACATCTCTGAGGGCAAGTTTCTCTTCTGCCTCATTAACCACTGCTTCCCCGAAGCCCTGGCACAGCGCCTGGCAGGAAAGCATTTGAGACAGGGACCCTGGTGGGGTGACACAGTGGAACAGACCATGTCACGGGACATAGTTTTAAAATCAACTTTAGTATGACGGTAAATAGCAATCACATATAATTTACACAGTAGCCATACAAACAACCATACTTTAAGTATACAATTTGACGAGATTTGACAAAAGTGTATGTCTGTATAACCACTACTACCACCAAGATAGAAAACACTAATATCATGTGAAAATTGACTCTCATGTGCTTATTCAGTCCTTAATACCAGTCCCAGGCAACATTTATCTGCTTTCTATCACTCTAGAGTAGACTAGTCCATCTCAGCATATAAGTGGAGTGCTATCAAATTGGATTCTTGTATCTGGACTCTTTTGCTTAGCATGTCTTGAGATATATCATTGTTATGTCCAATATCAGTAGCGTGTTCCTTTTTTGCCACTGAGTAGTATTCCATTGTAAAAATATGCCTATATGCCACAGTTTGTTTGTAGTGACTGCTGGAGTTGTTTCAAGTTTCGGGGTCTCAGGAGTAAGGCTTTTATGAGCCTTTATGGTTAGGTTCCTGGGTGGATGCATGTTTTCACATCTGGAAGTACATGCCACAGCAAATTACTGGATCGAATGACAGGTGTCATTTAGCTTTTTGAAGCTGTGCACCTTCTGCTTAAGGGAGTTAGACCTCGTATGTTCCCACCAGCAGTGGATTAGCTTTCTAGGAGCTCTGCATCCTTATCAAACTTGGTGTTCTCAGTCTTTCAATTTGAGTCCTCTGAGTGATATTGATACCTGGGAGTTTCATTTGAGTGTCTTGGCAGCCTCAATGATAGTTTCTTACATTTACCTTATGGACATGTGCATATTTTCTCTGGTAAGTGTCCAAAATTTTTATCTATTTTAATTAATTTTTAGCTGTAAGAACTCTTTATATTTCTGGGTGTTGTTGTTGTTGTTGTTGTTGTTGTTGTTGTTGTTGTTGTTGTTGTTTTGGTACTGAGGATGGAACCTAGGGGCATTCTACCTCCGAGCTTCACCCCTAGCCCTGTTTTTATTCTTTATTTTGAAATAGGGTCTTGCTAAGTTGCTGAGGGCCTCAGTAAGTAGCTGAGGCTGGCCACAAACCTGTGATCTTCCTGCCTCAGCCTCCCAAGTATGGGAATTACAAGCCTGCACCGTCATGCCCGGCTTATATTTCTGGTATTCACTTAACTTACCGGTGTCTTTCATGGAATTCTTCTGTTTCAAGTAAATTACTAAATTATGTTGAAGTTATTCACAATATTTCCTTAATGTCTTTTTAATGTTGGTATGATCTCTATGGTGCTTCTGATTATTTGTACCTCCTTTCTTTGTTTCAGCTAATAGTTTATGAGTTATGTTAATTGTTTTAAACTTGGCTTTAATTGCTTTTTCTCTATCATTTGTTGATTTTGTTTCCTTGATGTGAGCTGTTATCTTCCTGCTTTTTCTTCAGTGTATTTTGGATTAAATTAGTTCTTCCTCTCTATTCTTGAGGGAACACTTAGATCACTGATTTTAAGGCTTTCTTATTTATAAAATTTAAAGCTGTAAGTCTCTGAGTTTTATACGTTGCTCTTCGTTTATATTCAGATCAAAATATTTTCAAATTTCACGTGCAATTTGCTTTTTGACCCATGGCTTATTTAGAAGTATGTTGTTTGATTTCCAATTATCCGGGCATATTTCTCATATTTTCCTGCGGTTGGTTTCTAATTTAATTCTACGGTGCTGCAAACAATAACAACAACAACAATGAAATCCAGTACGTATGCTTTTAAGCCTTTTTCAGTTTATTGAGAAGCTCTTTTGGAAACCTAGTGCATGGCTGTCTTGCATGATCCGTCGTCTATTGGAGTGGTCTATAAATGTCACTTGAGTCAGAGTGCTGCTTAAGAATGCTTTTTATATATTCACTGATTTTTCTGTCTGTTTCTTCTATTGATTATTGAGAGAACCCTGGAGTTTTCCATTGTTTTTGGATACACGGCATTCTCCTTTCCATTCTCTTAGTTTTGTTCCATGAAAATAGACTTCAAAACCCTCTTGTTTAGGATTGACATGGATTCTTGATGAGTGTATCCCTGTATCACTACATCAGATTTCTCTTCATCCCTGTTGATGTTCCTCCTTCTGAACTCTATTTTCTGGGTATCCAATATGGCTTGTGGCTTATTAATTTATGTATAACTTCTGCTTTTACCTTTTGGTGGTACTGGGGGTAGAACCTAGAGGCTTTCTACCTCCGGTCTATACTCCTGGACCTTTTTTTAAATATATTTTATTTGGAAACAGGGTCTCACTAGGTTGCTGAAAGCCTCACTAAGTAGCTGAGGCTGGCTTTGAACCTGTGCGATCCTCCTGTCTCAGGCTCCCAAGCGCGGGGATTACAAGCGTGCGCCACCACGCCCGGCTCTGCTTTTACCTTTTAATCTATGCACGTCTTCATATTTCAAAAAGGATTTTTAGCCAGGCATAAAGGCAGATACCTATAATCCCAGTCCATGGGAGGCTGAGACAGGAGGATCACAGGTTTGAAGCTAGTTTTAGCAACCTAATGAGACCCTGTCTCAAAACGAAAATAAACAGGGCCGGTGATGTAGCTCAGAGTTAAAATACTCTGGGGTTCGAGGCTGAGACAGGAGGATCTGGATTAGAGGACAACCTCAGCTATTTAGTGAGGCCCTCTGCAACTCAGTGAGACCCGGTTTCAAAATAAAGAATAAAAACTAGGGCTGGGGGGTGTAGCTCGGAGGTAGATGCCCCTGGGTTCCATCCCTAATCCCACAGAAAACAATATTCTTGGGTTCAATCTGCAGTATCAAAAAAGTGGGTTTCTTTTACATAACATGTAGTTGGATCTTGCTTTTTTTTTTTTTTTACAAATCCAGCCTGACAGTCTCTGCCCTTCGAGCATACTGTTTAGATCACTTATATTTCTTGTATTTATCATACGTGCTGCACACATCCGTCATCTTGCTATGTGTTTTCTCATTTCTCAATTATGCTTTGTTCTGCTCTCCTTTCTTTTGAGTTCTTTGAGTATTTTAAAGTCTTTCTTTATTATTTTTTTGTCTTTTTTATTTTTTATTGGTGCATTATATCCATACATCATATTGGGGTAAAAAAAAAAAAAACGTGTGTGTACATACATGTCCACATCACTGATTTAGCCCCTACCCAATTCCCACCCCATTCCCTCCCTGTCCCTCCTTCCCTTGCTCGGCTTAGTGGTTGACTTTGATATGTTTAAGTACGTTGTGTGTTTTAGAGAATTTCCTTCTTTCCCCGTCCCCTCCCCTCCTTTAGGTTGCCTTGTTTGCTCCTCTATAGGATTTCCTTTTTCCTCTAGAGTTCCTCCTATGACCCATTTCTCCTTAGCTTTCACATCTTTCTTTATTATTGATGGACTACTATCCTTTACTTTTGAGATGGTTACTCTGTGGTTTACATTATGCATCTACAAATTATTGCCGCCTAGCTCCATATGGCGTGCGTCACCTCACACGTGGCTACAGAAGCTCACGACAAAACACGCCCTCACCTTTCCCTTCTTTCGGGGCCACTGTACTGGCTCACAGATTTCAGTTCTGCACGTGGTATGCACCTCCTAATGCCATACCTTCGATTCCACTTGAAAACCACAAGTGTCCTGAATAGAAATTTGAAATGAGAAATCATTTATTTTGTATTTCTCTGCCCATTGATCGCTTTCTGTATTCCTCGCTCATTGGCAAAGACCCTTCCAGTGATGGGTTTCTTTTCCTGTCTCTTGGAGTTCAAGTCTTGCAGTGGCAAATTCTCTCAACTTCTTTTTCTTTTTTTTTCATGGTAGTAGGGACTGAACCCAGGGGTACTCTACCTCTGAGCTATACCCTCAGCCCTATTTTACTTTTTAATTTGAGATAGGACTTTACTTATTTGCGGAGAATCTTGCTAAGTTGCTGAGGCTGGCCTCAAACCTGTGATCCTCCTATCTCAGCTTCCCAAGTACTGGGATTACAGATGTGCACCACCACATCTGTTTTCTCAACTTTTGTATGTCTAAAAAAAGTCTTTATTTTACATTCATCTTTAAAAATTATTTTGATGACCCTAGAATTCTACATGAAATGTTTCTTTCTGCTACTTAAAATTTTTATTTTATTTTCTTCTGGATTGCATAGTTTGTTTGTTTGTTTGTTTGTTTTGGTGTTACTGGGGTTCCTGGAAACCCTTCTACCTCTGGGCTACACTCCCAGACCTATTTTTTAATATTTTTTATTTGAAAACAGGTTCTCTTAAGCCAGCGTGGCTGGCTTCGAACCTGCCTGATCCTCCTGTCTCCGCCTCCCAAGCGTGGGGATTACAAGCGTGCGCCACCACGCCTGGCTGGGTTGCATAGTTTTTGACAAGCAAATTCTTGTGTTTTATCTTTTTGTTCTCTAAATTCAATGTGTATGGTTTTTCCCCCTTATATTTTTAAGATTTTCCCTTTTGATCCTGGTTTTTAATAATTTCATGATGATGAACGGCATAGCTTCCTTTGTGTTTATTCTGTGTGGGATTCATTGGGTTTTCTAGATGGTAGTTTATAGTTTTCATCAGATTTGGAAACTTTGTCTTAAACTATTTTTCTTTTTTTTTAGTGTGTGTGTGTGTGTGTGTGTGTGTGTGTGTGTGTGTGTGTGTTACTAGACAACCTTATCTGTGAGCTATGTCCCAAACCCTATTTTTTTTTTTTTGAAACAGGATTTGGCTAAGTTACTACATACTGGCCTTGAACATGCAATCCTCCTGTCCTAGCCTCCCAAATACTGGGATTCCAGGCGTGTGCCACTGTACCTGGTTTCTCTTTTTCCTTTTTAAAAACCCCATGGCACGGGCATTAGACCACTAACTACTGCCCCACAATCGCTGAGGTTCTGTTCTTTTTTCCTTCTGTGCTTCATTTTGGACAAAGTCCACAGCCATACCTTCAAGCCCACCCTTTTTCCCTTCAGTATTTAACTTGCTAGATTTATTTCTAACCAGTGAACTTTTAATTTCAGGTTTCCATCTCTGGAATTCTATGACCTCTTTTTATTTCTTTACTTTTTCTTCTCATTATTTCAGGTTTTCCTGTAAGTATTTGAAAATGGTTAAAATATTCTTTGAAACCTTCTTCTCAGCTGAGAGTGATAGCACATGTCTATGATCCCAGGACTTGGGAGGCTGTGACAGGAGGATTGCAGGTTCAAGGCCAGCCTCAGCAAATAGACTCTCATCAACCTAGTCAGAGCCTGTATCAAAATAAAAATACAGCTGGGCATGGTGGCGTACGCTTGTAATCCCTGCACTTGGGAGGCGGAGACAGGAGGATCACACAGGTTTGAAGCCAGCCGCAGTAGCTTAAAAGACCTTGTTTCCAAGTAAAAAAGTATAAAAAAAAAGGTCTGGGAGTGTAGCCTGGCTTCCAGGAAGGGCTTCCAGGAACCCTAGTATGAAAGAAAGAAAGAAAGAAAGAAAGAAAGAAAGAAAGAAAGAAAGAAAGAAAGAAAGAAAGGGGTTCAATCCCTAGTCCAAAAAAAAAAAAAATTAGAAGAAAAAATCCTCTGTTAATTGTACCATTTCAATCATTTCTGGCTCTGTTTTTACTGACCATTTCCTTTTTTCTGGTTATGGGTTCTTCTTTCCTGCTTCTTGCCCTGTTAGGTCATTTTTTAATGGATGTTGAACACTGAAAATTTTTATTTGGGGTTTAGATGTTACTTTTCTTTAAAGAGCATATGGCTGTAGCTGGGTATGGCGATGGATCCCTGTAATCCCAGTCTTTGGGAGGCTGAGACAGGAGGATCACAGGTTCAATATCAGTCTCCGCAACTTAGAGAGACCCTGTTTCAAAATAAAATGTAAATAAATATGGTTGAGGGTGTAGCTCAGAGGTAGAACACTGCTGGGTTCAATTCCCAGTAGCACAAAAAACTGGTGCAGGGCTCTGTTCAGAGGGGCAGGGTGAGGGAGGAGATAGCTATCTAATGGCTGTCAACCTTTCAGTCCTTCCAGAATTGATGTGAAGGTTCGTCAGAGTGGCCCTAGAGTAGCCTTTACCACACCTCTGCTAGGTATAGTCTCTGTAGCATCTTTACCCAATACCCAGTGATTACCAAATCACCACTGTTTTTTTTGTTTGTTTGTTTGTTTTTTTAATCTATGGTACTGGGACTTGAACCCAGGGACATTCTACCTCTGAGCCTCACCCCCAGCTCTATTTTATTATTTTGAAACAGGGTCTCACTAAGTTGCTGAGGGCTTCACTAAGTAGCTGAGGCTGGCTGCGAACCTGCGATCCTCCCGTCTCAGCCTCCCAAGTACTAGGATTACAAGTGTGCGCCACCACTCCCACAATTCCCAGCCGATGTGAGCCCTGGGGACCACTGGGCTTTTTGCTCAGGAGTCTGACTTTGCCTACCTCATGGAAATTCATCTCGCAGGTGCAGGTCTCTGTTTTCAGTAAAGACCCCAGGGGACTCTGATACAGATTTCTGAAGCTCTTTTGTTCAAAGCTCCATCCTCCCCAGAACTCAGCCCTGGGACGCTCTGAATTCTCTTTCTTTCTTCAGCCCAGGGAGTCCCTGAAACTTAGCTCGGATCCTCCTCCCGGCTCCACAGCGTACAGTATGCCTCCAGGCAGAAATTCAGGACAGTCATACGGCTCCTGTGTTTGTTTTTCTTCTCTTGGGGATCACAGATCTGATCTGTTTGTTGCCCAACGTCTGAAAACTGTTGTTTTATATATTTTGTCCAATTTTTCTCGTTATGGAAGGCAGGAGGGTAAATCTGTATCTTGTTTTCCTATTACGACTGGAAGCAGAAGTCCTTTCTCGAACACACTTTCAAGAGTCCAATCTGGATATTTTATCTCTAATTCTGACCCATGAATAAATTATTTCAATTGCAATCCTATCTATAGACCTAGCCAGTTGTTAGTTATTACCATTGTTGTTATAATGAAGGTCATACAAGAATAGCAACTATTAATTATGAAGTGTTTATTATTTATTGGTCCTGGTGATTCTCACTTCACAACTTGTCTTTTATTCACACTATCTTTTTTTAGTGGTTTTATTAAAAAAATTTTTTTTTATTGGTGCAGTGTCACGCTCTCTTTTTTTAATATACTTTTAGTGGTGCGTTGTGATTATACATCATAGTGAGGCTTGATGGGATACAAACATACATGCACGCAGCAATTGATATGATCCCTCCAGTTCCCCCCCCCCCACCCGCCCATACATGTTAGTGAGACTGGTAGTGATATTTTCATGTGTGGATATAGCATTATTATTATTATTATTATTATTATTATTATTATTATTATTGTGGTACTGGGGTTCCTGGAAACCCTTATACCTCAGAGTTACACTCCCAGACCTATTTTTATACTTTTTTATTTGGAAACAGGGTCTCTTAAGCCAGCGCGGCTGGCTTCGAACCTGTGCGATTCTCCTGTCTCCGCCTCCCAAGCGCAGGTATTACAAGCGTGCGCCACCACGCCCGGCAATGTAGCATTATTTGAACTATTTTCTTCATCAAGCGTTCTTTTTGTTCTCTCCCCACCTCCCTTCCCCAATTCCCTTCTGCTCTCCTACTGGTCCTTCCCCATTTGTCTACAGTTCCTTTAAAGTTGAGGAAATTGGGGCTACAGAATGGCAGGGACAGGGTCAGGATTCGAACTGAAGTACCCTTCTGTAACCCACCCCCACAAGTCTTCACCTTCTCAAATCTTTGGTAGAATGAGGGCGGGGAAAGGTCATACCTGATTGTGGCAGACAGAGGTCCTCCATCAGTGTCTTCCAGATTGGAGCAGAGCTAAAGAGAGACAGTCTCCCTGGTTCTGTTTAAAGACGTCAAAGTCATATTTCTTGAGGAGATTTTCATATACTTTTATTGGCACATTGTCATTACTGAGGAGATTGTCGCAATTGTGTGTGTATTGGGAGGGTCCTGCGGATCGACCCCAGGGGTGTTTTACCACTGAGCTACACCCCCAGCCCTTTTTACTGTCGAAACAGGGTCTCACTAAATTGCCCAGGCTGACCTGAAACCTGCAATCCTCCTGCCTCAGCCTCCTGAGTACCTGGGATTATAGGTATACACCACCACGTGCAGCTGGGATTATGTTTATAATGCATGTGATTTAGGGTCTCAAGGGACGCTTCTTTACAAACAGTTTTGAGAATCACCGCTTTGAGCTGGGGATAGACTCTCTTTCTGAACATTTGTTTTATCCCTCACTGCTTCCAGGTGCCCCCACTGCTCCCCGGTTCCAATCCACTCCCCCAGTTCTGAGACCTCCAGCATCCCCCATTCCTGCCAAATCCAAAAAGTTAAAGGGAATTTCAGCCATAAAATCTTCCCCTGCTAAAACACAACAGGCAAAGCAGCCCAGACTAAATGTTTCCAGGCAGTTACCTGCGCCTGTCTTTTGTCATTTACATTTAAATACGGTTGTTACTTTTTTGTTAAGAAAAAAAAATACCCAACAAGCAGCAGGCTTTCCATTAGCCTGGATATAACCCACTTGGAATCACAAAGCTTTCAACTGCAAAGTCATGCATCACCAAAGCAGGATGCTCTAAACTTTGGGTTGAACCTCTCCAGGCTTTCAAATAAAAAAAAAAGAGAGATATCTTTTTTATATTTTGTCATTTAAATTAGGGGGGTTTGGGTAGGTTTGTTTTTATGCTTTTGTTGGTGCATTGCAGTTATGCCTCATACTGAGGTAGAGAGTGATGGGAATATACACGCACATAACACCTGGTGCATTTCCCTCCAGATCCCACTCCCTCCCTACCCTACCCCACGAAAGCCATTGAGATGGGCGTTGGTGGTCCCGTACATATACAGTGCATTATTTGAACTGTTATCTTCTTTTGCCTCTCTCCTCCCTCCCCCTAAGCCCCTCCATCCCTTCACTAGAGTCTCCGCTTCTCTACCCGAAGCCGCCTTGTTTTCTCAATTTCAATCCATCTTTCATATATAAGAGAAAACACACAACTATTCTCTTTCTGAGACTGGCTAATCGCGCTTAGCATAATATTCTCAACTTCCAACCATTCTCCTGCAACTAACGTGATTTTGTTTTTCTTTATGGCAATTTTGTTTTGGTTCGGTACCGGAGGGTGAACTCAGAGGCATGCTGCCCCTGATCTATATGCCCTTGGCACTATTTTTATATTTTATTTTGAAACAGAGTCTCACTAGGTTGCCGAGGACCTCACTAAATTCCTGAGGCTGACCTTGAACCTGTGATTCTCCTATCTCAGCCTCCCCAGTACCGGGATTACAATTCTCAGCCCCAGTTTTTAATTAGCAAGAATGTTGCCAGTGTTCTTGTTCTACCTTTAAGCTACATTGAAGGGACTTCATTTTCGAAATTGTATTCTCTGGAATATTAAATCACGAGAAATGAATAGGAGACCTTTCTGGCAGCCCTCAATGAAGAAATACAAGCACCCTGAAGCTGCCTCTCCACTTCTGAATGCTCACGTGGGTTCTTTGCTGGTACACTATGGCTTTAAAAACTGGTTTGTCAAGGTGAAGAAGATTTATGAATCGGCCGAGGGGTGTCAGTGAACAATCTGAGGATATGCCGAGTATTTGTCTTTTTTTTAAAAAAAAAAGAAAAATCCATCTCAAAGTCAAAGCCAAGCAGAACGTTATGGCCAAGCAAGGAACGAAAACGAGAGATTTGTATCTGCCCTAAGAAGTGATGCTGCGCAGTCTCCTTTCTTATTCAAACGGGAGTCTTTAGGTTATCAGCTACTATTAATTGCTGAGTAGCTCTCACTTACAAGCCTGGCATAGAGGCTAGTTAATTGCAGCATTTTGTTTAAACCTTGCCCTGGATTTGATTTTCACTGAAGTGAAAGACAGTAACAGAACTTGGTATTTATAATTTTGTCCCTGGCTCGTGAAGGCAGCCCTAGCCAGCCGCACAGTCAAAGTTATTTGCATTTATTTGATCAGAAAATGATCATTGTGAACTATAAAAGCATCGTTCACTTCCTAGTACCATTGATCCCCAGGGAGTCTCACTCAAAACTTGCCAGGAATCTCAAATGGCAGGTGGCGGGGCTATATTTTTCTAAGATTAATCATAGAGTGCAAATTTGGTGATTACAACTCATTAAACAGAGCAGATTTCCTATTAATGATGGTCTAGTGCCAGAATCCAACACTCACAAGTTACAGGCCTAGAAATAAGTTGGACGCAAAATTCCCAGAGCGGAGCTCGTGGCCAGGGGCCGCCCTGGAGAAACGAGCTCTTGCTGGGCTGCTTCCTGCACATCCTAGAACACAGCCTGTCAGAGGCCAGTCTGCACCCATGTTATTCAGTTCACGTTATGTTCACTCTAAGGGCTTCATAGGTGTGTAAAGACTCGGGGTCTGATTTTTGATGCTTACCTTATCCATTGCTTGCTCCCTGCTTAAAAAGAAAAGAAAACAAAACAAAAACTCATTACAGGCTGTCTACAACATTTGGTCTCAAAACCAAATACTGGATGAGAACGGGATATTTTCTAGCCAGGTTTCTTTGCCTGCAGAAAATAACCAAGTATCTGAAACGAAGTTCTACTCATGCATGAAGACTAAATCCAAGTCTCCCCTTATTTCGATACTTTATCCTCCATGCCTTTCTTTGCTCCCTTACTGTCCCCCAAATAGCCCCCTGAAGTCAGTTTACCCCCCTTCCAGCCCTTCTCTGCACAGCCTCCTGAATGCATGTGTTCTAAGCAGGTGACAGTCTTCAACTGTACAGTCTTCTCTCTGGAGGAAGGACCTCTCACAACAGAAAGGACTAGGTTCTGCTATGGTAATAAATGACCCCTAAATCAGTGCCTTATCATAACAGAGGTGTTTCTCATTTGCTGTGCCTCAGTTCTGAGTCATGAGGAAGTCAGGCTGATGACGTCTTACTGTCTTACTCAGCAACCAAGACCAAAGTTGCCTTTACCGTCTAGACATGTGGAGTGGTAGACCAAGGGGACGGAGCCACAGTGAATCCCACTCCAGCCCCCAGTGACCTTCTCTAAGAAGTTACTTCCACTTGTATTTCACGGCCCAAGAAAGACACGTGGCCACACTGGCAGATGAGTAGAGACTGCAATCCAACCAGGGGCCAGGAGGGGAAGACCTGCAGGTGTTGGTGAATAGCGCTGATGCCAACAATATTTCTTGTTCCAATCACCAAGCAGTCACCTTTTTTTTTTTTTTTTTTACAAACAAAACATACCCCCTCCAAGAAACATTCAGACAGAACTTCAAACTCATGGTCCAGAATCTCTGGGTGATGAAAAGTGATCTCTGTATTAGTTCTAAATGCAGAATTATAAAAATGAGAAGCTGAGCCAGGCACTGCAGTGCACGCCTGTGACCTCAGTACTTGAGACAGGAGGATAGCAAGACTCTTAGTGTCAAAATAAAAAATAAAAGAGCTGGGGTGTAGCTTGGAGGTAGAATGCCCCTCAGTTCAATCCCAATACCAAAATAATTATTATTATGAGGAACTGACCCTCATAATCCAACACATAAAAGAAGAATAGGGACAGGACAAGTGTTTGGAGAGCAGAAGGACACTGGAATGTCATCTGGTAGGACAGACACTGCGGTTTCACCTCTGAAGGATGGAGACAGTCTCTCAGAAGACCACAGTGCCTCTTTCTGGGAGGATTGCCCCTGTCCATCTTCTCTTTTGGAATCTGTCTGAATCCTCTTGGAGAGCCTTCATTGGCAAATATTTTCCTTGGTCGCATCTGAGGAGACTAATGTCTTTCTTGCGGGATGAGCATTTTCTGAGTTTTCCCTGCCCATGTAAACCTAGGACCCTTTTAAGTTTGGAACAATCACATCCCCTTTAAGTCTCTGTGGATGTTTCTTTTATGGGAATAAGTTGGCTTCTCACCCAACAGTTTCTAGCCAGTTCCTGTGCCAACAGCCATGCCCACTGCTTATTTCCAGATTCCATCCTCCCAGTTCCTCTTTTTCTCTACATTTTTACTGCCTCTATCTCTTTCTAGCTTCGTTTCCTGAACTTTGAACCTCTCAAGCATTGGTGGAAGAATTCCCTCCTTGTTTTCTCTTTCCCCGAGACGCTGGGCACTATTGAAAAGACTTGCTGGACCTCAGCTTGGATGGGTCTTAAGACATCTTCATCCAGTCAAAGGTTTTCAACAATAGGGCTGATGCCTTACACAGAAACTTTTATTTGACCCCTGCCACAGAATGAGTTTAAATTGCCCTTTATTGTGCTGACACTTTATTGATTCTGTTAGCATTTGGCATTGGAATGTGGTTGATGCTTTAGAACTTCCAAGTACTTGATTTAATGCCTCCTCCCTCTCCTCCCCTCCAGTTCCTTTTCGTTCCTGGAAACTTGTCTTTCCTGGCCAACTTTTCCCTGAGTTTATCTCATACTTGTAACAGCTTGCCAAATGCAGCCAACAGCCACCTACAAACTCTAATTACATTCTCCTTTCCAGCCCATTCTCCTAAACGCATCTTCACAGGAGGTATAATGTGCCTCCCAGCATAGCCACAGGTGACAATTTGCCAGGTGTTTTCTCCTCTATGACATGGGTCGCCACTGCACCAGCCCCTGACCACATCTTCCTTGCTGCACCCCAGCACATTTTGAGCCAATGCCAGATATTTTAGGTCTGGTTATAAAAACACCTCCATTCAAGGTGCCCATTTCCGTATTTAGTGAGGATGGGTTACATGTCACTGCGGTAACAAGAATCCCTAAAACCACATTCTTTTCAGACAGCACATACTTATTTCCTGCTCACAACACATGTCTCTTTTCAGCAAAAGTCTCTGTTCCCTAAATCTCCTTCAGGGATACAGCTCATGGAGCCTCCAACATCTGGCATAGCTTCAATACTCGTGCAGGAGAAAAGAAGAGAGCAATTACTTTGGCTCATGATGGCTTCTTCCTAGAAATGACCATGCATCATTTCCATTCACATGTCTTTGTTCCGAACAAGGCATGTGCCTTTATCTGACTTCCAGGGTGCATGGAGTGCCATCCTACCAAGTTTCCGCCAAGGGGAAGAAACTTCGAAGACTGATCTCTACACATGCCACTATTATTCCATAACCTCCTCTCAAGGACTCTGCGTTTTAAAGGATGTTCCTACCAGCAAAACCACATTTGTTATGTAATAATTCTCCCCTTAAAATGTTCTCAGACTTGCAGCTGCAAATATAGATGTTATTCTTAACACAGTGACTTCATATCAAATATCAAAAATATCTGTGTAACCCCACTGAAAATTAATGTGCAATTTCCATTAGGCTGAATAAAATTGTGACGATAGCTCAGAAGACTGCATAATTACTTTTGTGACCCTAGAAATACAGGTGCCCCAGGAAGGTAGCCATTATTAAGTCTTTATCAAGTAACTTCTATGTACCAGAATTATCTAGGAAGAAGAAAAATAATTGAAAGGGTGAGAAAGAAGAGTGGAGAGACACACTCCTCTGCCTTGTAACTTTTCCTGGTCCAAACTGACAACCTCCCCACACACTAGCTCACAGGGACATGTTCTTCTCTATACATGTATTCAAATACATGTGCATATATTATCTCTCCCCTCACCCATGTTATCCTATAAGGACTGAAAAAACAAGTACCATCACTCTGAACATTCAGTTGAGACAGACCCACTGAGGAAGAGTAGATTGTAGACAGCTACACTATTATATTTCCAGTGCTAACTTGAACATGCTGCCCCGTGACTACAGATTGTCTGCTTCCTACATTCCCAGTTAGCTTTATCCCCCAATTAGAATATTTCTAAAGATCAGTTACCAAAATATTTTCACCTTACACGATTTTTGAGCATCACTCAACACAACTGATTACTCCCAGCTTTGGGAAACTCTCATTGGGTGGTTCAAGATAACACCTTCAATTCTCCCACCACATCATTCACTATTTCTCCATCTCCTTTGCATTTCCTGATACCCCTGCATTTCCTTCACCTCTGGGTGGTGGAGTTTCCAGTGTTACGGTCCAAGAGACTCTTGTCAGACTGTATTCACTGCACAGGCAAATACACCTGTCTCCTGGCTTTAAAACCCACCTTTGCATGGAGTCCTCCTGCACCTCTGCCTCAAGTCCAGACTTCTGCTGTGAACTCTAGATTCTTGGCTCAGGCCGTTGACTTGACATCTATACCTTAGTCTCTTGGTTGTCTTAAAGTTAACAAAACCCAGTATGAAATCTGGTTTCACCTTTTAAATCCGTTCCCCTTCCCTGGCCATCGCCACCAGCAACACTACCACATCATAGCAAAAGAGAACTGAATCTTTCTTAGTGCTCAAGCTGCATGCCACAAAGCTATCTCTCATGTTCCCCTTTGCTTCACATGTTATAGGTAACCCATCTAGAAATTTCAGCAGCTCCATGTTCTTCAAACAATATTGAGAACCCAAACTCGTTATCATCTCAGCCCCTCCCTCCCTGGTCAAGCCTCCGTCTCTCCCCGAGGCGAATGCATTGCTTTCTGACAGAGCTCCTCGTTCCCATCCTTGACCTCTATGCTCTGTTCTCAACAGCACAGTAGCCAGAATGACCTTGTCTAAATGAGTTCAGATCGAGTCCACCTCTGCTGAAAACTCTCCCGGGGCACCTCATCTCTCACACAGTAAACCAAATCCTTCTTTAGCCGCCTGTCCCCCCTGACCTCCTCCCAGGCCATCGCTGTTGGAGTTTGCATCTGAAATGTCCTCAGAGTCTCCTGTGTCCTTGGTCGTAGCTGGTGGTGCTATTGCTAGGTCGTGGAGACTGTAGGAGATAGGGCCTGGTCCAGGGCAGATTGGAAGTATATCCTTGAAGGGGCTTTCTTGTCCTCAGCCCCTTCCTCTTTCTCTCTTTTTGCTTCCGGGCCACAAGGAGCTGAGCATCTCTGTTTCAACACATGTTTCTCGCCATGATCCTCTGTCTCATAAGCAGCGGAGGCAGCTGCCCATGGAATAGAAACTGTGACGCCATGAGCCAAGGTAAGTCTTTGCTCCTTTCAGTTGGTGTTCTCAGGCGTTTTGTCATAGCTACGGAAAGCTGACTGCTGCAGTTCCTCAATCATGCTAAGCACTCTCCCACCTCAGGGCTTTCTACTTGCTCTTCTGCCCCATTTCTGCAAACCTCAAAGTTGTTTCCTTATCCTCGTTAGGTCTCTGCCTGTCTGTAGGTTCTCACCTTTTCAGTGCAATTTTCTCTGATTATCCCACAGATGGTACCATCTCCCTCGCTATATTACTATCTCTAGAGCATTCATACCACCTAGCTACCTGCTGACCGGTCTGGCAAGAGTCCCCTCTGATGAGAGGCAAACCCTTTAACTGCTCTGTTCACACATCCACAGGCCCTGGAACAGAGTTCATGCTTGCTGAACACCAGCTGGATGCTGGGAGATACGCGCTGGTAGAAGAGGTGCACCCTCAGGAGCCGTTCATTTTAAAAGATCAAGTGTGGGTGTTTCCAAATGATTAGCTCCTTTGGCATGAGTTAGAATGGCTTCAAAGTTATCCGTAATGCAATGCCTCAGTCCCTGATTTGCATTTCCAATCTATTCTCTCGAGTTGTGGAGAAAAGGTGGAGTTATGTCCTGTGTGTTCCTGACCACACACAGCCTGGGCTCTTGCCTTCCAGCTCCTGCTTGGGGTTCCCCGACAACACACCCTGCCTCTTCCTTCATTCTTTTTCCTTTCCTTTCCTTTTCTTTCTTTCTTTCTTTCTTTCTTTCTTTCTTGCTTGCTTGCTTGCTTGCTTGCTTGCTTGCTTGCTTGCATGCTTGCTTGCTTGCTTGCTTGCTTGCTTTTTGTGGTGCTGGGGTTCCTGGAAGCCCTTCTACCTCTGGGCTACAATCCCAGACCTATTTTATTTTTGGAAACAGGGTCTCTTCAGCCAGCGCGGCTGGCTTCGAACCTGCACGATCCTCCTGCCTCCGCCTCCCAAGCACAGGGATTACAAGCGTGCGCCACCACGCCCGACTTCCTTCCTTCTTTTCTGACCCTCTTTCCTGGAGTGCCTGCTCTACCATCTTTCCATGGCAAAGTTCATTCTCAGCTCCAGGGCCACCTCCTCAAGGGGCCATCATGTCTCCCTAGCTGGCCCTCGGCTCCCGCTTCCCCGTCTCCCTGAGAGCTACTCTGCTCTCCCTATTCTATGAGACCCTTTCAGGACTCATGATGTGTGAGCTTGTTTCTCTCAGTGCCTGGGGCCTGATTCTTCAAGAGCTCTGTGCTAACGCTTGTTACCTCCAGAGTACCAGGAACTCAGGAGGCCACCAAAAGAGATTTGATGAATTAAAACACCTGAAGACTAATAGTGGACTGAGTCTTTTACAATTTAAGACCTGTCCTAGGACTGCTGACACAACCCCTCACTTAACTCAGAAGTGAGTGGATCATCATCAGCCCCACAGCGCCATCTCTGCAAACTCGGATCAAGCATCCAAAATGTCAAATTCACAGGTTGCTGAAGGAAAGATTCTCCCTCACAGACCATAGAATTGTGCTCACAGGAGAATGCTTAGACAAGGGGTAAATTAAATAAGATAGTCTTGCTAAGCTATCTGGAAGTAAATCTTTCTGAATAAAATTACATTAGCATTAGAGACTCTAATACTAAGTTCTTAGATCATTTATTTTTTCTCATGAATATTTTTGTATGTTCAATGAACAGAAGTATCTCTGGCTCATGTATAGGGAATAACATTTGATATTTTTCATCCACTCTAGACTAGACAGAAAAAATATATATTAACCTATTTCTCTCCCCATGGAGTGATCATTTAAGCCTCCCACAAAGACCATGGATCCCATACCTACCATCCCAAATCTTTCTCTGTCCTCAGTCCAAATTTTCATTCTCCTACCAATCTTAGTGCCTTTAGCTGCAACAGATAAAAGTAGATAATGCATGTATGAATTTCAGAGGAGACATATTACTAATATTTGTTATGCTTTTCCATTTTCCTCTGCATTTCATTTTTGTTCTCAGTTTACCCTCCCACTTATTACTCTCTTGCTTAATAAAGTCTGGTGTGTGTGTGTGTGTGTGTGCGCGCGCACACGCACACATGTATACACATGTAATCCCTAATGCACAAGTTCAAAGAACATCTAGAGAGACTTTCTTAACTTAGAAAATGCTTCAGCCAATTTGTAACCACAACAGAGTTCATGATGTCCAATATGGCAGCCTAGTAAGCACTTGTTCTCTTGTGTTGTTGAATGAATTAGCCCAAAGTCCCTTTTTCAGACTTTTAACAAATTGGTGGGATGGCAAATGTCCCTTCCATTTATTATATATTTAGTTAAGTTTTCTGTTGCTTGTAGCTAAAGGCATTCTAAAGGGTACACAATTTTAGGAAGGTGCCACAGGAGAGAACCATGATAGGGGTTCCCACCTAATGGGGCAGGTTCCTGATCCGATACTTGGAACCAATGTGGTTAAGATGTCACAATATGATGTATCAGAGACTCTGATGAAGAAAAAGAATCAACAAAGCTCTCATCTTTTTCTGGTGGGGACTCACAGATAAGCAAGATCAGAAAGAGACTCCTTTATGAAATAAATAAAAAATATAGAATGAAAAAGAGCTGTCATAACAATTGTCTGGAGCTCTCAAATGTTATCACCCTTCAGAAAACATTCCTGTACTTATTCTTTGAATGGTGAAGAGAAAAAAAAAACAGCACCTCTTCAATCATTTCCATCTCAGGGTCTTGAATCACTGTAGACCCTGGGAAAATGAGTTATCTAATAATTGTGACCTGTGTGTTAGGTGCAAGAGGGGAGGGAGGTTCTGGTTCTGGGGGTGATGGTGTGTAGAGCATCAGTCAGAATTCTCCAGGGAAACAGAAATAATGGGATGTCTATACATATGGAAAGTAGTTTGTCATTATAAGGAACTGGCCCATATGATTATGGAGTCTGACAAGTACAAAGATGTGTACTTGGCCAGCCAGATACCTAGGAGGGCTAATGTTTCCATTTCTGTTCAAAAAGAGGAAAAGACCAATATCCTAGCTCAAGGAAGAGGGAGGGGCAGGTCAGGAAGGAGGAGTCCCTCTTATTCAAGGCAGAGTCAGCCTTATGTTCTATACAAACCTTCAGCTGCTTGGATGAACACCACCTGCAATCTGGAGGGCCGTCTGCTTTATTCAACCTATCACTTTAAAAATTTGTTTCTATTTGCCAACCATTAATCCACAGAGAATGAAGTGCAGAAAATAATCTCATTCACAATAACCTCCAAACCAATAAAATACCTAGGAATAAACCTAACCAAAGAGGTAAAAGACCTCTACAGTGAAAATTATAAAATGC
The DNA here is from genome assembly GCF_963383645.1 of Muscardinus avellanarius. Lineage (NCBI taxonomy): Eukaryota > Metazoa > Chordata > Mammalia > Rodentia > Gliridae > Muscardinus > Muscardinus avellanarius. The sequence continues at coordinate 10,979,025 of NC_137788.1, forward strand.
TAAAGAAAGAAATTGAAGAAGATCTCAATGGAAAGATCTCCCTTGCTCTTAAATAGACAGAATAAATATCATCAAAATGGCCATTCTACCAAAAGTGATCTACAGAGTCAATACAATCCCTATCAAAATACCACATCATTCTTCATAGACTTAGAAAAATCAGTCATAAACTTCACATGAAGAAACAGAAGACCCATGCCGGGCGTGGTGGCGCACACTTGTAATCCCCGCGCTTGGGAGGCGGAGACAGGAGGATCGCGCAGGTTCGAAGCCAGCCATGCTGGCTTAGGAGACCCTGTTTCCAAAAATAAAAATAAGTCTGGGAGTGTAGCCCGGAGGTGGAAGGGCTTCCAGGAACCCCAGTACCACCACCAAAAAAAAGAGAAGACCCAGAGTAGCCAAAGCAATTCTCAATAACAAGAACCATGCAGGAGACATCACATTCCTTACTTCAAATTATACCACAGAGATATAATAATTAAATCAGCATGGTATTGGCACAAAAACAAGAACACAGACCAATGGAACAGAATAGAAGATACAGAAACTAACCCAAGCACTTATAGTCAATTGATCTTTGACCCAGAGGCCAAATTCATACACTGGAGAAAAGACAGCCTTTTCAATAAATGGTGTTGGGAAAACTGTCTACTTGTAGAAAGTGAAACTAAATTCTTAGCTCTCACTCTGCATACAAATCAACTCGAGATGGATCAAAGACCTGGAAGATGGACCAGAGTCTGAAACTTTTAGAGGAGAGCACAGATTCAACACTTCAACATATAGGCACAGCTAGAAACTTCCTCAACCAGACCCCCAAAGCTCAGGAAATTAAAACAAAATTAATAAGTGGGATGGCATCGAACTAAAACGTTTCTGCTCATCAAAGAAAATCATCAAGAGTCTAAAGAGAAATCCTACAGAATGGAAAATCTTTACCAGCTATCTTTCTGACAGAGATCTAGCATCTAGAATATACAAAAACCTTAAAAAACTTTACACTAGAAAAACAAATAACCCAATCAAGAAATGGGCAACTGAATTGAATAGACATTTTGCAAGAGGAGAGACAAATGGCCAATAGATACATAAAAAAAATGTTCAGCATCATTAGCAATCAAGGAAATGCAAACCAAAACAACACTGAGATTCCATCTAACCCCAATTAGAATGGCAATTATAAAGAAGTCAAATAACAATAAATGTTGGCGAGGCTCTGGTGAAATAGACACTCTTCTCCATTGTTGGCGGGATTGCAAACTAGTCCAGCCACTATGGAGATCAGTGTGGAGAGTCTTTAGAAAACTAGGGATGGATATACCATATGATCTGGCCACACCACAACTGGATATCTTTCCAAAGGGGTTGAAACCAGAGAATTGAAGTAATATATGCATAACCATGTTCATAGCACAATTCACAATAGCCAAACTATGGAACCAACCTGAATGTCCATCAACAGATAGATGAGTTGCAAAATTAGGGGAAGTACAACTTAATTCTACTCAGCAATAAAAAAATAAAATTACGAGAAATGAGCCTGACTTCCGGGAAGATGGCGACCGAGAAAAGCGGGGCTTAGGAGCCCCGCTAACAACAAATCTCCATTACCACAAAATCAACGCCTTTCATGGCCAGAAAACACCATCACCAGTGAAACAGAAAGTCACCAGGCTCCAGAGAGAAAGCGGACTGAGAACAGAGCCACAGAGGAGATACACCGGCCTTGCACCCGAGGACGCGGCAGACGCGGCAGCAGCGCCATACTGCCGGCGGCAGCGGCGAATTCACTAGACAGCCACAGCAAGCCGAGGTGAGCCACTGCGGAACAGCTAGGCGAGATTTCTCCGCGCAGAGAGCATCTACAGCTCCCAGTGGCCGAGCTCAGCACACGCTGCAGGGATTCAGAGTAGAAATCAAAATCAAGAAGAAAAACGCCAGCCCCACAGCCGAGGGCGTAGCAGCGGCGCCATATTGTTACCGGCGGCAGCAGCAGCGAATTCAGCGAGGCCAGTACAGCTACATCTGCGCACTCAAGAACAGTGAGTCAAATTGCGGGCCACAGAGGAGAAATCCCTGGGACTTGACCCAGTGGAGGAGGGGCGGTGGCCGAGATATCACACCATAGGAGAACGTGCAACCTGGCACCCCCCACAGTCTAAAGCAGCCTCTATCGACTCTCTGGGTCGGAGACTCTGTGATAAAACCCAGTAAAGGAGTAGTGGGGTCTGAGATACTACTGACTCGAGATCCAGAACACCTTAAGGGAAGTCATAGTGACCCAAGGGAAGAACCCAGAGAAGGCACAAACTTCCAAAATCATGGGAAAGAGGAATAATACTGGAGCAATTAATGCCCACAACCCCACAACATCAGAACTCGATAAAACAGAAAATCAGAGATTTCTAGAAGATCAAATCAGGAAAATAACTGTAGAAATAATAGAGGTGCTTTGAAAAGAACTCAGAGAGAGCCAAAAAGAGATAAAGGATGCAATTAATGAAGTAAAGGCCTCAATTCAAAGCACAAACAACCGATTAGAACACATGGAGAACAGAATCTCGCTCTTAGAAGATGAGCAATCCAAAAATGAACTCATAGTTTCTAATCTAGAAAAAAATATCCGACAGCAGGAATCTGATATTGAAGAAATATGGGCCCATTTTAACAGAGCTAACCTAAGAATTATTGGAATAGAGGAGGGAAAAGAAAGTGAAACCAAAGGGATCAACAATCTCTTCAAGGAAGTAATAGCAGAAAATTTTCCAAACATAGAGCAAGAGGTCGATACACAGGTCCAGGAAACGTATAGAACTCCCTTTAGACAGGATCGGAGAAGAGGATCCCCACGCCACATAATTGTCAAAATGACCAATGTGGAAGCCAAGCAGAGAATCTTAAAGGCAACAAAAGCAAAGGGCCAAGTGACATTCAGAGGCAAACCAATTAGAATCACTCCAGACTTCCCAAACCAAGTTATGAGAGCCAGAAGGGCTTGGAGTAACATATTCCCAATTCTGAAAGAAAACAACTTCCAGCCAAAAATTTCCTACCCAGCAAAACTTTCTATCAAATTAGATGGAGAAATAAGAAGCTTCCATGACAAACAGAAACTGAAGGAATTTATGTCTTCAAAACCAGCACTAGAGAAAATACTCAAAGAGATTAACTACAAAGAAGAAATAGGTAACACACTCCAGAACTAGAGAAACAAGATTTTCCATTCAACAGACAACTAAGATTGGTTATCTGTGGAGATTCATTATTTATGTTAGTCTTTTACCTATCTCTAAAGGGTATTGTTTGCCTTTATTGTTGTTAATTTTTAGGATTTCTAGTTGGAATATTAATATACCTTCAGATATAGCATTTGGAAATATTTTATCCCATTCTATTAGTAACTGTTAACTCTGTTTACATTGTCTTTGGATATACAATTTTTTTTTATTTTTTAGGGAGTTTGTATACTCCTCTGTTGCCTGTGCCATTGAAATCATAACCAAGAAATCACTGCCAATTTCAATGTTGTGAGGTTTAATGACCCAGATTTTCTCCTAAAAGTTTATAGTCTTAAGATTTATATTTAGGTCTATTATCTATTTTGAGTTAATATTTGTATATAGGATTAGGTAAGGGTCCAATTTTATTCTTTTCCATGTAATTATTATTTTTTAACAATATTTAGTTAAAAGATTTTTATTTCCACCACCAAATGTTCGTGGAAACCTTGTCAAAAATTACTTGACAATATAGGGAAGAATTTAGCTCTAGGCTTTTATTTAACTCCAATGGTTTATATATCTGCCTTTAGAATAGTACTACACTGTTTCAATTATTGTAGCTTTATATGGTTTGAAATCAGAAAATATATATCTTCTAGCTTTGTTCTTTTTCAAGATCGTTTTGGGTACCTAGAGTCCATATTCCATATTAGGATAGATTTTTTTCTGAAAAATAAATATATAAAGATATGATACTTTCACCTAAAAAAAATAGAAAAAAATATTCTCTGGTAAGAAAGAAATCAAAAAGAAGTATTGAAATGTTATCTTTAAGTCATCAAAAGCTCGGTATCAGACAAATGAAACTGTTATGTGAGATTATCATTTTTAATCTTAGATAAATTGCCATAATACTAGATGTCAACTACTAAGCCAAGCATGGGAGGGAGGGATAGGGAGAGAATGGGGTGGGGATTGGGTGGGGGCTGACTGGGAAAAGTGTGCATGTATGTCTACAAAAGTATGTATCCTACTATGATGTATGAATACAGTGCACCAATAAAAAAAAAATTTAAAAAAATAAAATAAAATAAAATTACTCGCCGGGTGTGGTGGTGCACGCTTGTAATCCCCGCACTTGGGAGGCGGAGACAGGAGGATCGCACAGGTTCAAAGCCAGCTGCGCTGGCTTAAGAGACTCTATTTCCAAATAAAAATAGTATAAAAATAGCTCTGGGGGTGTAGCCCGGAGGTAGGAGGGTTTCCAGGAACCCTAGTACCACCAAAATAAATAAATAAATAAATAAATAAATAAATAAATATAAAATAAAATAAAATTACATCATTTGCAATTAAATGGAAGGACCTGGAGAACATTATGTTAAGTGAGATTAGCCAATCACAGAGAGTGAAGGGTCATATGTTTTCTTTAACATGTGCAGGATAGAGAGTAATTGGGATACAAGAGAGATTCCATAGGATGAGGAGAAGCCTCAGGGAAGCCAGGGAGGAGATATAAGGGTAGGGGTGGAGGAGGACTTAGGGTCATTAATAGAAATACTACCATAGTATATGTATACATGTGAATATATACCAATGTCAATATGGGTACTTTGTGTTGGGAGAGAGGGAAATGGGGAGGGGGGTACCAAGAGCGTGTGCATGTATGTCATGTCACTGTCAACATGATTTACATTATGATATGAGGCTATAATGTACCAATAAAAGCATTAAAATAAATATTAATTTTATTCCCAATACCTTCATAGAAATGAGTAGAATAATATGCAACCAGTTTTCTGAGCACCCCATATCCCGGTTAAGTTCACATATAAAATTAACTAACCATCACAAGCAACAACAACTTGACTCTGAAAATAGAGTCCTCACCCTTTTCTCATGAGCTATCCTTAAACCCATAACTTCTTGTCACACTTAACAAAACACCGTTGAATGTCTCACGGAGACCTCTGCAAGGTACTTGTCTTCCTTATCTTGTTAATTCAAGTAGCGCTTCTGCCTCCTGCGCTGTCAAGCTCCCTGGCTGTAGTTCACGGTGCCTTTGCATTACAGTGGTTACAGTTATGTGTCTGTATGTCTCCTATGCTGTTATTAAATATATAGCTGGTAAAATCATGGATGCAGGGAGCAGGATGAAGAGTTTCCCACCAGTACACTGGGTTCATATATTTGGTATGTTCTGAGCATCTGTACGGCGTGGGGTTGTTTTTTGGTATTTATTGTCTTACATCATTAAACCTCAGCCCATTGGAAGCTGTGTTTTATTTCTCTTTGGGTCTCCTGTGCCCTATATTCGTGCTTTGCACCAGGCAGAAGTCAGACGATATTTGTGGATTTGGATATTAAGCCATGTACTTCTTTTGAGAAATTACTTTACATAACCAAGTGTTACTGTGCTTCAGATCTTTGAAAACATTTTAATAGATCTCTACTTTTCCCGAGTCACTGAGTGTCGGCCTGGTAAAGAGGGAAAGAGGTCAAGGGCTTGGCCTTGGGAGTTGAAGCACCCTGGGTTCAGCTCCCAGCCCTAGCAGTTAGGGAGTAACCTCAGAACATTTTTTCTTAACCTCTCTAATCCTCCTATGAGTTTTTTCTGTAATAATTTTTTTAAAAATGTGTGTCAGTGCAAAGTTATGCATTGTCTCCAGGATATTCCTCCATGTTATCTGATTCTGATTTTGTATAAATTGTAGACAATGGAGTATAATGCAAAAATAAATTCCTCTTGCCTGTAGACATGCAGGTTCTACGCCATCGTGCAGGCATCCACTCCACATCCCCAAGTCCTATGGAAGAATCCAGCTTTGTCCGCTTCTGCCTGCATTGCAACATTCCTGCTCTGTGAACATGCCTCCTCTTTGACTTTTCCTTTGAACCGATGGCATTTGCTCTTCCCCCTCATTATGGGTGGTTAAAAGGCTTATCATATGTTCATTTTAGATCTGCATGACAGTCATGATTTTCCTTTTGTTCAGCACTAGCCTTTACACAGTCATCTTTAGGATAGGGTTGACAACCTCAAGAGATAGTTTTGATGATCAAATGTGAGGTCTACCTACACCTGAGTTTCTTCTGGTTCCTCAAGACACAGGCATGGTGTCCCTGTTGAGTCCTAATCGAGGTCATGCTACTCCTTGGCTCTGACCTGCAGTGGCTCCCAGCTCTCAAGTCCCATGGACTCCTGGGCAAACTTTTTTGGGAGCCCCTTCACCATGCAAAGGGGCTTTGCTGCATTTCCCTATTTCTTTCTCTTAAATATGTATCCTGGGGTGGGGGAAGTCACCCTACAGGCTTCTCTGACCATGTTACATTGCTGGATTCATGCTCCACACTTTCCTCCTTCTCTGTAGTGACACAGGTCTCCTTGGGCTCTGCAAACATACAAGGTTGCTCCTACTCTGGACCTCGGGACAAGTGGCTGCTGCTATTTGTATTACTTAGCTTCTAGTCATCCACATGACTGAGCCCTGACTTCCATCAGCTCCTGACTCAGATGTCCCTTCCCCAGGAGGCCCCCCTAGCTGTCTCTGTAGAAACCCAACACACCCACCTCCTCATCCAACACTTCCTATCTCCCCTCTGGCTTTGTCTTCCATGGCACTTACCGCTTTCTGATGATGCGTACATGGTCCTAATTTACTGTGTGCCTTATTGTGTCCTTACAAATAAGTGAGCCCAAAAGGCTTCTCTGTTCACTACCAGTTGCCCAGGTCATTGCTGTCCCTCAGTAAGTGAATATGAGATGATTCACAGAAAGTGCTTAACCCATTGCTGGGCATACTGAAAGAACCCCCAAAGCCATTTGCGATGGGACGGATAAAAAAGAAGGAGAAGGTGAGAGGGAAAGTAGGCTAGAAGGGAGTGGATTCCCTGTGAGTGAGGAAGGGAATGAGTTGGAAGTATAGTCAGGAAACTTCAGAGATGAAGGCCACCGGGAGAAGTCCAGAGAGAGCTGAAGTTGGCCCTTTCCATGGTATTTAATTAACTTGTGTCCACTAGGTACTTTAATATTTAGTGGACACAGCCTGTCCCCCCCCCATGCAGGTTTCTAGTGAAAGTCAAAACCATGAATTCCCTAGAGCATGGAATTGGGGTGGGATCAAGGGAGGACGTCAGGTAAAAAGATCAGAAAGATGATTTGGGCTGAGCACACACGCTTGTAATCCCACAATGTGGGAGGCTGAGACCAGAGGATCATGGTTCGTGAACAGCCTCAGCTACTTAGTGAGTCCCTTTGCAACTCAGTGAGACTCTGTTTCAAAATAAAAAATAAAAAAATAGGGGTATAGTTCAAAGGTAGAATGCATCTGGGTTCCATCCCCAGTATGGCAAATAATAATAATAATAATAATAATAATAATAATAATAATTTGAGTTCTCTTCATAGTGTTTCTTGTTACAATTGAACAATGGAGGGAATCTGTCACAAATAAATGTAGATTTGTTTCTACCAAAATGCTTGATTGCAAGCGTGAATGATAATTTTGCCTTGGTTAAGAGCTATTGATAGGAAGGCCAGTCAACACAGGTGTGGGTGGCGGTTCTCTGTGACGCTTTCCAAGGTGCCCAGTCTCTGGGAGGCACCATGCTGCTTCTGTGTGTGATCTTTGTAAACCTCAGACCTATTAATGGACTGCCCACTTTTGAGAACCTCGTTCAAATTTTACCATTCAGATTTGAACTACAGACTGAATTTTGCTTCTGAAATGGTTTGGAAACAGTATAATTTTTTTTTTAAATCTCCCTTTCAATTAATTCCTCTGCTAATTAGTTTTAGCTTTAATTGATTTGGGGACCCATTTTGAGGCACTTAACACTGGCAGGCAGTCTCTTCCCTTCCATCTCCTTCAGAGAACTCATCCAATTAAAAACGCATTGCAACGTTTTCATGGGAAGAAATTGGACGCCATCTTGTTTTTTAAAACCCCTGCACCTGAACCAGGGTGGCCGTGACACATGAGGAACGGTTTCCAGTTTGTTCAATTCAAGCTGTTCTTTATCTTGCTAGATGACAGGTCTAGACCCAGAACTCCCTTTTTCTACCTCCATCTATTAGAACTTTTATTCTCCCAGTGATATCAATGGGTCATGTTCTAAGATTCCACTCTGCCTCTCATGAGCATTTCAACCTCCAGAGGAAGAGTACGAACTACTTATTCACCCATGAAGTCCATCTTTCAACAAATATTTACTGAAGGACTCAATGAGTGGCATCTTTCACCGCCTTGTCTAAGACAGTGGTCATCGATGGCTGGCTGCTGACACTGGAAATGGGGCAAGTCCACACATGTAATTGTATAATACACACCAGGTCTTGAAGACAAACAGTACCATATGGAAAAAGAACAAAGTATCTCTCATGATCGCAAGTTGAAATGATCCTAATTTGACTAACTGATCCTGATTTGACTGTTATAATTTAGATCTGGAATATCCCCCAAAGGCTCCCGTGTTGAACACTTGGTCCTCGGCTGGTAGAGCTATTGGGAGTGGTGAGAACTTTAGGAGACGGAGCTTAGTTGGAGGAAATAGGACACTAGGCACAGGACCTTGAAGGTTGAAGGGCGTATTGAAATCCCAGTTACGTCCTCTGTCTCTCTGTCTCCTTCCTGGCCACCACGAGATCGGCAGCTGTGTACTACCGCACCCACCCCACCACAATGTTCTGTCTTATTGTGAGCCCAGAATCAATGAAGCCAAGCGGTCATGGACTGAAACTCTGAAACTGTGAGCCAAAGTAGGTCTTTCCTCCTCTAAGTTGATGCTGTCAGGTATTTTGTCACAGCAATAAAAAGCTGACAACACAACTGTGTTGCATTAAACAAAATATGCCATTAAAATTGACTTCAATTTTGTTTATTTATTTGTTGCAGTACAGGGGATTGAACCCAGGAGCATTCAGTGAGTGTGTGTGTGTGTGTGTGTGTGTGTGTGTGTGTTGCTGGGGATTGAACCCAGGAACATTCTATCTCTGAGATATACCCCCAGCCCTATTTTATTTTTTATTTGGAAACAGGGTCTCACAAATTGCTAAGTGACAAAGGTGGGCCTCAAACCCACCATCTTCCTATTTTAGTCTACCAAGTACTGGGATTATAGGCATATGCCACCATGCCCACCTTTGTGGTTTTTTTTTTTTTACTTTTTAATGTTATTGGACAATTTTAGGTTATATTTTCATCCAACAGCCCAAGCCTAGGTAGCAGAACATGGCAGAAAAATAAAACAAAAATCCTCAATTGTATGCAATTTTTGTTTTAATGGAGAGACTATGGACCTTAAAACCAGAGAATTAAAATGTATAACATTTTAATTGTGATAAATCCTGTGGGGGAAAAACACAGGAAGAAAGCTAGAGAACAGGAAAGGAGATGCGTGTAATTAAGTAGGGAGGTCGGGAAAGCCTCGTCAAAAATTAGACACTTTGGGGCTAAAGAGGCCAATTCAGGAGAAAATGAATGTGTATGGGGTCTCCTCTAGTCAGGAGTCCTAAGCTGAGAACTCCTACTATGTTAAGGAGGAAAAGATTGTTTTTAAACTCATGTATGTGATTCTAAGGTAGAGGGAGTTTCAAAACCTCTCTCTCTCTCTCTCTCTCTCTCTCTCTCTCTCTCACATACACACACACACACACACACACACACACACACACACACACACACACACACACACTTCCTACCCACTTCTAAGTCCTCATTCTTCCCAGGGAACAGTGCTCATCAAACTTTGTCATCTCTTGGAATTTTTTTTTTTAAACCTGCTGGGTAGACCCAGCCCCAAAGCTTCTGATTTAGCAGATCTGAGGTGGATCAAAGAATCCACATTTCTGGAAAATTCTCAGTTGATGCTGATACTGCTGGTGCAAAGACCATCCTGTGGGCACCCCTGTGTTGGATGACACCTAAATTTTAAAGTTAATAAGCAAAGGAATCAGAATGCTGTTTGGAAACATGGAGATTCCGCATAAACACCATCGACGTGTGGCTCCAAATGACAGGGATGGTTCTAAGAACTGCATCGCTGGGCACTTTTCTCATCCTGAGAGCACTGCAGAATGTTCTACACAAATGACCATCCATAGCATCACTGGGCTATACAGTCTCCTGGAATCGCCATCAGGCATACTGGTCTTCATTGTCTGAACTGTTTTTATACAACAGGTGACCGTAGCTAAAAAATCAAAAGAATTTGCTTCAGGAAGTTGGGATCAGGAGTGAGGGAGAGGGACAGGAGAGGCCCCTGTGTGCTACAAACCTTGTGCTGTTTGGCATTTAAAAACTCCATATATGTGAACATAATCCCAGCCAGACTCTGGTAGCACACTTGTTACCCCAGATACTAGGGAGGCTGAGACAGAAGGATCCCAGGTTCAAGGCTAACCTCAGGAACTTAGCAAGACTCTGTTTCAAAATAAAAATTAAAAGGGCTGGGAGTGTAGCTCAGTGGTAAAACACGTCTGGTTCAATCACCAGTAGTGTAAAATAAATACGAATCAAAATTGGATTCTGAGAAAGAATGTAAACAGAAAAGGTAGCTCTTCTCATTGCCACTGCATTTGAAGATTGGGCAGAACTTCAAGCATTTATCTCCCAGTGGGTCCTGGCCCGGCGAGGGCTCTAGCCAGCAGACTTCCTGGGTACTTCTGAACTATGAGGCTCATCACCACTCATGAGATATACCTGGCTTTCTTCCACAGGAGACCTCTGTTTTTTTGCCCAGGGAAGAGAAAGAAGTGTCCTGGCTCTAAATGTTCTCTAAGGATATAATTGGGTCCAGAATTATAGAAAGAAACTCTCAGGGGACAAGGGGAAATGACCTACATCAGAGTAGAGCAGGCACTTCTGAGTGCTTGGAGCCCCTCTGCCCTATTGTACTTTCTCCCATGACACCCCTACGGACATGCAGGATGAGAGGGGCCACAGAGAAGGGGGTGGTTTGTGTAGAGACGGTGAGCTCTGACTCTCAGGGTGAGTTTCTGTACTTTCCCTCCCCATCAGCAGGATAGGACCTCCAGGGCTCAGATAAGAGAAGGGATGCTTAAACATTAGGACAACTTCATTCACCTAGACTGAGGTGGTGCCCAGGACTTGGGGTCTTCAGAAAGCTCCAGGCAGATGGAATGAGTCGGTCACCCTGTTAGACATCATCATGCATGGACCCTAAGACTAACAGCTGAAGGAAATACTTTAGCACTGACTGACACACATCAATTAGACCAAAAACTACTTCAACAAATGTCTATTAGGCATCAGCTCCATGCTAGGGACCATCTGAGGTTCTTAGGAGAAGGTAATGAATGAAACAGAATATATGTCTGATTATACTAAATAAAGTATGGTATAGCCATATCACAGAATATTACACAATCTAAAAAAAATGCCTTGGGAGAATATTGCATGCCATCAAGAATACTCATCTAGAAAAATAGATGTCATAGACATCTTTTGTCTTGACCTCTTCAGCATTTCTTTCTCCTTCCTGTTGGTAACGCCTTTGTTTTGGGGAATTTCCCTGCTGCACTTCAAGTGACTTGAGTCGGGGGCTGTCATTTAGGAGAGGTGTATAAGTGTAAATGTCACCATGTAGACGGTGTGGGTTGGGCTCTGTGCAATCCTAGACTACTGTGAACATTCTCCCAAGGGTTGCACAGCGTACAACCTGAACAACTCTATGAGCAATTCAGGCACGCAGCACAGCTAGCTGATTAGACCTCTCTCTTAACGATTTAGATCTTGATTGGAATGCTACAAAACCAGCAATGGGTGAAACTGAGTCCTTCCATTGGAAATATCCTGAAGAGTCTGACCTGATACCTTGGTTATAAGAGCTACCTTGGTTTTTTTTTTTTTTTTAGCCCTCCTAAAGTCTAATTATTCAAATTTATATTTGAATATTTAAGCCAACTTAGTATTCTTCCAGTAGGTTCCTTTTGGATATTTTGGCGACGGCTGGTTTCTGTTTCTTACAACCACAGAAATCTGTATGCTAAAGCAGTTATTGAAAGGGCGTGTGTAAAAAGTCCTATGTACGAATATATGTAAAACACATTTTATATTTCCATTATATATGACATATTATGCTTGTACTTTGTGGAGTGTGTGTGTTTGTGTGTATGACTTTAACAATAATAAACAGTTCTCTGGATAGACTATAGGTTATTTTTATTTTCTTTTTTATTATCTATCTTCTAAAATGAATAGTTCTCTAGATAGTCACATTATAGGTTATTTTTATTTTCTTTTTATTATATCTCTTCTAAAGTTTTAGCATGTGCTATTTTTAAGAAGCAAAGATTTAAAAATTAAAGTATGCCTATAACTCACACCTAGCCAGGACTACAGGGACTTTGAGCCAAACCCTGTTTATAAACAGCATTTGCATTTGCCTGGAAGGTTCTTCATGTGGTGGGTGCTCCCAACGGATATTTGCAGTTGCTTAAAGATTTTAGAATTTGATTGTTAGCTACCTCTTGCCTCTGAACCGTAATAAACAATGATCTTAGTTTTATACGTCTCTGAAATCTTATCAGTTCAGTTAGAAAATGGTGTTGGTCAACATTCTCACTGCTGTAGTTTAAAACAACTGACCATACAACCTAGAGGAAGGAAGATGTATTTGCTCAGCTTTTGTTGAGATTTAGGAATTCCATCCATGTCAGGCCAGGTTTGTGCCACTCAGAGCATGGTGGCAGGAAACAGAGAAAGGGATAGCGCAAGGGCTCTGCTCTCTCATCATGTAGGCTGGAAGCAAGAGAGAGCAAGCAAGAAAGGGAATTCAAGGACCAAAGCACAGTCCTTAAGGCCATATTTCCAGGGACCCACCTCCTCCAGCTATACCCCATTTGCTGAGGTTACCACATGGCAAATCTATTACAGTGCATTAGCTAGAGATGAGCCTAGAACCCTCTTGACTTCATCATATCAACTCTGAACACTGATACATGAGCTTTGCAAGGGACACTGTATATCTAACCATAGCCTAAAAGTATGGGAGGAGAAGAATAATCCATAGTTTTCCTTTTTCCAAATGAGGAAACTGATACGGAACAGGAAAATGGATTGTGTGTTACAAGGATTCAGTTTATGGATAACGGAAGCTCGGCAGAGCGCGACGCATGGTCTTATACAATTTTCTCAAAATATTTGGAGCTTCTGGCCCAGAGACAAAGGTGTGTATGGAGCGATTAGATTATGGATCTTAAATTCGTCAAAGTTTTTATCTGGTGCATGCAGATCGTAGACTTGCATCCCAACACAAGAGATAGAGACTGCAATGAGCATCTTTTTATGTGTTGAGCTGTATGCTGTGCTGTAAGGAATTCTAAAGAAAGCATAAGGCATGGTCCAATCCCTCGAGGCAACCTTCATTGTTCCTGGGGAGACAGGATGAAAGTATATGTGAAATAAAGACAAATCAAACCCTGCATAGGATCAAAGGTTCAGATGTGTGGTACAGGTGATAGCAGAAGCTGGCTGCAAGAGCTCGGAATGGTCCGGGAAGGATGCACGGTTCTGAGCCTAAGCCCAGCCTCAGAGGATCAGGACTCGGGAAATTCAGCAAAATCTTCCAAGGGAAATTAGGCCAGAGACTTCAAAGCCAAGGCCCACAGTCAGCCCAGAACAGATGGTGGTGTTTTGTTTGTTTGCTTATTTGTATTTTAACTTGAATGACCTACCAAAATTTAAAGCCACACAAATTTACATACATTATACATATTATTCTACTTTCAGATTTTCTTAAATAAGAAGAAATACTAAGCTAGTCATGGTGACACATGCTTGTAATCACGGTACCGGGAGGCTGAGACAGGAGGATCTCAGGTTCCGGGCCAGCCTTAGCAATGTAACAAGACTCTCAGCAATTTAGTGAGACCCCGTTTCAGAATTAAAAATAAAAATAAAAGGGGCTGGAGGTGTAGTTCAGAGGTAGAATGCCTCCATGTTCAGTCCTCAGTACTAAAAAAAAAAAAAAAAAGACCAGCAACAAAACCAACAATATCAGCACACATCCCACAGGGCCGGGTGGAGAAGTGGCTGTCCTCTGGTGGGGCACAGACCCCACCATTCTCAAGATCCCCCAGAAGGAGTTAGAGTGTTTGGTTGCTGTCTGTCATCTTGGACTGAGTTCACTCTGTTTTTTTTATTTACTTGCCAAGCCCCTGTAGACATTTGAGTTTGAGATTCCTGAATGAAGGAGACAATATCTGGTACAAAAATTACAGGCAGCTCAGGGTCAAAGAGGAGACAGGTCTAAGACTAGAATGTCGCAGTTCAGAGGACATGAGATAAGGATGGCCGGGTCTGCTGGCTGAAAAACAAGGGTCTGTGCAGTAGATACGGAGGAGCCACTGTGCTCGGTTAAGTGACAGGGCCAAGCCTCAAGAGAGCCGCTGACCAAGGACCAGCCCTCTGCTTGTTCTCTGGGGGTCTCTCTCACCCCAGCGCCTACTTGGTAAGCAAACAGAGGAGGAATTGAACTACATCCACTGATTACCCATGATTCAGAATGGCGTTTAAATTCTGAGTCTCCTGCAAGCATTATAGATGATGAAATATTGCTTAACAAGATTGCTATGAGGAGTAAACAAAACCAGGTGTTGCCTGGTCGGGAGCCTGGTCCCTGGTAATACTCATATCCGTTGTTGTCGTCATCATTGACAGCACTGCAGGTGTAGGTTGGTGGGGACCAGGAGGGCAGTGTGCTCCCGGGGGTGTTTAGCAATATCTGGAGATATTTTGGGGCATCATACTGTGAGAGCAGAGGGGACAGGAAGGGTGTTACTGGCATCTAGCCAGGAGGGGTCAGGGAAGCGGTTAAACATCCCACAATGCCCAGGACATCTGTGTGATAAAGAATGAGTCCACCCCCAAAAGTCCACTGTGGAGGTCCAGAAGACCTGGTCTCACCTCCATGGTAACCAAGGACCAATTTCATGGAATCCCCCAGCAGTGGAGCTGAGAATACAGATTCTCCGTCCCACCTCTCAAGATTCTGATTGGCCCAGGTGGAAGCTGGCTCAGAAACACATGGTCAAGCAAGTTTCCCAAGCTCCGACCTGCTACAAGATAGGGAGTTCCCACCCGATTCTGATGTCCCCTCCGTAGTGCTGCCAATGTCTGCTGCCGACTGAAATGTGCCCGTCAGGCAGGGGTGCCCGTGGTCAGCCCTGGTGGGCAGCTTGGGCAGGCTGATTTGATTTAGAAGATACCTAAAACATGTTTGTAAAGGGGGAAATGCGCCAGCCACTCGGGAGCCGGCCCTGCCCCTGACCTCTGAGTGGCCCTCTGAGTTCTGAGCACCGGGAGATGTGTGTGTGTGTGTGTGTGTGTGTGTGTGTGTGTGTGTGTGTGTGTGGTGTGTGTGTGTGTGTGTGTGTGTGTGTGTGTGGTGTGGTGTGTGTGTGTGTGTGTGTGTGTGTGTGTGTGTGTGTGTTTCTCATGGAATCGCTCTGGCGTGGAAACTCCAATGCTTTTCCTGTTTCACCAGCGGCTGAATGCAGGTAAAGGGAAATCCCTTTGGAAATACATGATATTTTACTTCTAAAATAATGATCAGAACCTAAGACCTGATCATTGGAAATGGGAAGAAAAGGAGAGAGGAGGGGAGAGGGAAGGGAAGGGAAAGGAAGCTTCAGGCTGGATCCCAAGGCAGGAAGAGGCCATTTGCAGACCTCCCTGTGTAGGCACGCCGCTCACCTCCCCACACCAACCAGTGCCTAGGGCTCATGGTCAGCACACTCAGGGGTCTCTGTACATTTTGTCAGAATTTGTATCACTTTCCAAACTTTGGTAGTTAATTATTTACTAGAAGCTTTTTTAATGTGAAGTTGGTTTTGGTCTCTCAAGGAATCACATGTACCCCAAAATTCTCCCAAAGTGGAAAAAGAAACCTAAACATATATTTTCAAGTGGAACAGAAATTCTGAATATTCAGTTGGATAATTTTGTGAAACTGGGGTAGTGCGGTGTCTCATAGATGTTAGGTGTTTGTGTATTCCCCTTTCATGGTTCTCTCTCCTCTCTCCTTTCTCCTTCTCCTCCTCTTCCTCTTCCTCCTCCTCCTCCTCTTTGTTTTCTGTTTCTCACTCTCTCCTTCCTTCCCTCCCCCCCCCCTCATATTCAGGGGATTAAACTCAGGTCATTCTACCTCTGAGCTGTACTACCAGCTCTTTTATTTTTTATTTTGAAAGAGGGTCTCATTAAGCTGCTGAGTATCTTATTAGCTTGTGGGGGCTGGCCTCGAGCCTGTGATCCTCCTGTCTCAGCCTCCCAGGTACTAGAATTACAAGCATGTGTTGCCGTGCCTGGCATGGTTCTCTCTTTATGTGTAGAAGCCACAATACGTTTTCAAGTCTCAGATGCTTCTATATTCCCCTGAGAATCTTGAGGCTGTTAAGCATTATGCCAGTAATAGCTCCAGCTATGAAAGGGTTTTTTTTTTTTTTCATGTCTATTGACTCATGGTGATGTTGGGGTTGACATAGAATCAAATCAGTTGCATTTTCTTCTGCTCTGGAAAGAGAGAAAAACATTTGGAAGATTGAATATTAAACTCTAAACTTTCACGGGGTCCAGAAGACTGGCAGAGCACTAAAGGGGCCCCAAGGGAGAGGAAAACACACATTGAAGCCTTCCCTGAGTCCAGCTAGGTAAGGCCTCCTGCTTCTGAATTCATTTACTACAACGAAATTGTTTATTTTGCCTCATGCTCAGAGCCCTATAAAAAGGACCAAGGTGGACCTGCCTCTTCTACTAATAAACCCACATCCAGGTATGCACTATGTTTAATGTTTATAAAGCAGTTTTCACATGTTATGATGAGAAATAATTTATTCATCTACTGGTCTGCCCAGTAACTCCTTTGATGACCTATTAGTACCTTCTTAGTCGCGTGAGTAAAATAAAAGTGAGCTAAAGAGACATGACTCCAGGCCTCCAGAAAGCACGCAAACGTGCTTTAATCAAATGGACAAATAAATGAAAAAATTACAACCAAGCAAGACCACTACACGGTGAGAAAATTGCATACCAGCATATTAAAAAGGATACTACGTTATGACTGCTTGGGGCTTATTCCAGGAATGCAAGGTTTATTTAACAAATGAAAACCACCTAATGAAACTCATGTTATTAATAGATTAAAGGGGAAAATGTAATACGATCCCTGTATTAGTTGAGGACAAGGTATTTGACAAAATTAATACCTATTCATAATCTTAGAAATTCACAAAATTAGGAGTAGAAGGACATTTTATCCATCTCTTAAGGTATGTCCATAAAAATCTCGTAGCCAGCAGCACACTTATTGTTGAAATATTGAGCACTCTTCCCCCCGAGGTTAGAGGCAAGCCAAGAGATGTCTCTTTGTATCATTAGCCAAAATACTAGCCAGTGCAAGAGGGCAAGAAAATAAAATAAAGCAGCAACAGTCAAGAAGGATAAAATAAAACTGTCACCACAGGTGACACAATTTTGTGTGTAGAAAATTCTAAAGTCCTATCATAACCTCTGTTATATCTAGGGAGTGAATTTATTTATTTATTTATTTATTTATTTATTTATTTTATTTATTTTTTTGGTGGTACTGGGGGTGGAACCCAGAGGCTTTCTACCTCCGGGCTATACTCCCAGACCTTTTTTATATTTCATTTGGAAACAGGGTCTCACTAAGTTGCAGAGAGCCTCACTAAGTAGCTGAGGCTGACTTCGAACCCGTGCGATCCTCCTGTCTCAGCCTCCCAAGCGCGGGGATTACAAGCGTGCACCACCACGCCCGGCTAGGGAGTGAATTTATTAATGTTGCATACTACCAAGCCAATATTAAAAAGGTTTGCTTCTATGTATGAGCTATGAACAATTAGAAAAAAAATAAAAATACCATTGGAAACAGCATTCCAAACCAGAAAGTACCTAGGGATACATTTTTAAATCTTTAAATTAAAAACTATAAACTATTGGTGACAGAAATTAAGAAGAAATTAAGTATAAAGATATGCCGTGCTCTGGATCAGAAACTAAGTATTATTAAGGTACCAATTCTCCCTAAATTTATCTGTAAATTCTCCCCTTCCTCATAAGTAATCCTAGCCAGCTCTTTTTCAGGAAATAAATAAGCTGATCTGAAAATGTGCTTGGAGATGAAAATGGCAGAGGACTGCTAAAACAGCATTGAATAAAGCAAAGTTCAGAGAGATGCTCTCTCTGGCTTAACAAACTTATGATAAAGGACTGGGAGTGTAGCCCGGTGAATCAGCACTTGCCTGGCATGTGCAAGGTCCTGGGTTCTATCCCAGTACCACAAAAAATAAAATAAAATAAATAAAACTTTACTATAAAGTTATGTAGTAACAGTATGTGGCATTGTAGAAAGGCTTGAGAGCCTAGAAACTGATGTACGTGTGACTGACAGGGATGTCAATGCAGTTCAATGCGGAATGGGCTCTTCAAAAGATAGTGCAGAAACAATGGAATTTGGGGCTGGGTCAAATTTTAATCCCTACCTCACACCATATACAAAAAGTCACTTGAGATGGATTATAGACTAAACATAAAAGCTATAAACTGTGAGTGTTTAGAAAATACAAAAGCATCTTCAAAATCTCAAATCTGGCAAAGATTTCTTAGGACACAGAAAGCATCAAAAAGGAAACAAAAATGGATAAATCAGGCTCAACAGGAAAATTTTTTACTCATCAAATGACAGCGTTAAAAGAATAAAAAGACAAGCCACAAAAGAATATGTTCATAATTCCCATGTTCAACAAAGGTTTATATCCAGCGTACATAGGGAACTGCTGTACTTTAGCTATAAAGAGAAAACCATTCAACACAAACGAACAAAGTACTTGAAGAGAGCTACGGAATCATTCACAGAAGCAGATTATAAACAATCAATAACAACATGAAAATGTGCTCAACATCAGCAGTCATCAAGAAAACTGCAAACTAAAATCAAAGTGAAATGCTACTGTGCATTTTATGTGTGGTCACCTTCTAGAACATCCACGGTTAGAAAGATTGGCGGTGATAACAAGATGGCGCAGATTGGGATCAGACAAACTATACATAGGCTGTTGGTGGGAACATAAAACAATAGCATCAGATTCTGAAGCCTGGCATTTTCTTAAAATGTTAAATATATATATCTCCTATCATCTGATAATCCTTAGGCATTTGCCGCAAAGAAAGAAAAATGTGTATATGAAATATTATTGTTCACGAATGTTCATAGCAGCCTCAGTCATAGTATCCCCACATAATCCAGATGTCCCGTAACGGGAGAACAGATGTGTAAACTATAGCATCATCGCGGTTTGGAATATGATGGAACAGTCCAAAGTAAAAGAAAAGAGAAACTACTGAAGCAGGTGACAAGGATGAGTGATCCATCCATTTATATGAGATTTTAGAACTGACACGATTCATCTAAGGTGTTAAAAGCCAAAAGAGTGGTTGCTTTGAGTCAGGGTGGTATTGGCTGGATCCGAGCCAGAAGGAACCGTCCCTGGTGATAGGTGTATGCAATTGTCAAAACGGATCATTTGTCAAAAAATATTAGGGGGGAATACCGGGGATTGAACCTACCTCCCAACTGTACCCCAGCCCTTTTTAATTATTTTTCTATTTTTAAGCAGGGTCTTACTACATTCATAAGGTTCAAAGTTGTTGCAGCTGACCTCCATCCTGTGAACCTCCTGTTTCAGCCCCCCAAGTATAACTGAGATCATAAGAGTAACGCCACCCCTGATTTTATTTTTCAGAATTTATCAAGCTGCACATTTAAGATCTATGTACTTACAACATACAGTCTATACCTTAAAATGTAATAATTGTCAAGTAAGCACAGAATTACAGGAGCCATAGAGGGCTTTGAATGAGAAAGACCCAGTGCCACAAAAGTACCTGATGGGGTTAGGAACAGATTCCTGAGGGAGGCACCATTGTCCTCAGAAGGAGGAGGCAAACTCAGTGGCCACAATGGCTGGAGGGTCAATGGCACCTTTCAGAGATGGCCGGAAAGCTAGGGGATTAATAGCCATTCATTTCCGCAAACACAATAGTACCTTGACCTTCGTGGCTTAGAACAATTTCATCACCTCACAGTCTCCTGGCGTCTGGATCCTCTGCACAACCGCATTCAATCCCTGAGGCCCTTGCGCTAACCAGACCCACTGCCCCCAGCTCACGTGGGTGTTGGCAGAGCTCAGTGTCTTGTGTGTTCCTGCACCAGGGCCTTAGTTTTTGACCATGGACATGGCCTTCTCCAGCAGCAGCTCAGCACGTGGCCACGTGTGTTTTCCAAAGCCAACAAGAGACAGACTCACTGCAAGATGGATGCTGTGATCTTACATGCCATCACTGTGGAAGTGATCACCTGTCACAATTGCTGTATTTTATTAGGAGCAAGCCATGGATGGATCCATACAAGGGTGGGCATCACGCCGGAGGTTGGCTGCTGGGAGGTGGGGATTGGGATGGGGATGTTTCTGGCAACCTATGCTGTACATAGCATAGGAGTCTAAGATAGTCAGCATCTGCCACACGCAAGACCTGCCATACACTGTCTACCTTAATAACCCCGTCAGCACTTTAAGGTCAGAATGGTTTTCATTGACATCTAATAACTACACATTTATGGGGTACAGTATGATCATTTGACACATGGATACATCACATAATGTTTCAATGGAGGTGACAAGCATATTTATACCCTTGTATACTTATTATTCCTTTAGGTGAGAGCATTTAAAAATTACTCCTGTCTCTTTTTGGATATACAGTACATTCTTGTTAACTATAGTTGCCCTGCCTAACAAGAGAACACTGAAATGGACACCTCCTAACTACCCATAGTTTTCTTCTTGTCGACCAACCTCTCCCCATCCTCTCTCCATTTCTGCCTCCCTAGTTTCTGCTAACCGCTATTCTGTTCTCTCTACATACTCAACTGTTTTATTTTGATTTTGGATAATACTGGGTATTGAACCCAGGGGCTACATCCCAACTCTTTTTCTTTCTTATTTTGAGATTGAATCTGAGTTACTGAGGCCATTCTCAAACCAGCCATCCCCCTGTCTCATCCTTCTAAGTACTGAGATTTCAGGTGTGAGCCACCACACCTGGCCACAGTTGACATTTTTGGATACATGTACAAGCAAAATAAGGTCAGAATGACTATTCCCATTGTGTACAAGAGGGGGCTTAGCTTCTAAGACGCTAAAGCATTTGCCCAAGTTTCTACAACTAGAAAATAAAAAATCTAGATGCAACCCCAGACTAGTGTAATTTCAAAGGTGCATTTTAGCACCCTGCCAGATGTTTTCTAATGTGTGTGTGTGTGTGTGTGTGTGTGTGTGTCTTCATTTCATCCTTTAGAGAGACTCTACAGAGAGAGAAACTGAGGCAGGAAGGAGCCCCCCCCCACCTCGAAGAGGTTCTCCAATGGACCTCCTGATTCCCAGGCTCTGTCTGCTAGCCCCTGTGTTGTCTTAGCTCATCCCTCCTCCTCCTCAAAGGAAGCAAATACGCCCATAGATCTCCAAGAACTAGCTTTCTGGCTCCAGAAGGCTCCAAAGTTTCACATCAGGGAGCCATGGATGCATTTTTAAGAGAAACCCAATTTGGTGCCCATAAAAGTGCTCATTATCTTGCGAAGGTTGGCAGTTAGGGATGCTGGAATAGCTGAAATCTCCCTAAACGATGCCTGGCAGGCACCCACCTTCGCCTGATAGACACAGAAAATCATCAGCACGAGGTCAAGGAGATGATGCAAACCATCTGCACCCCACCTCACAGGTGGGAGGATATTCTAGGGGCCTGAGCAGGTGCAGCCAGCGCAGAAGGAGCCTTGCAGGGCTCACCCTCGCCCGCTCCCTGGGTGTGACTCACTCTCCCTCTAACCAAGGAACCACAACCCCAACGAGGCTGCTCATGTCTTCACGCCATCCCCTCTGTGATGTGGAAGGGTCACTGGAGCCCTGAGCAGCATTTGAGAGTTCCCTTTCTGAATTACTGGAAGCAGATATCTGCATCCTATCTTTGTGAAAAAGTAATTTATCACGAAGTTCTCTCCTCTTTGCGTTTCTTGACTCTCTCCCATCTGGAGAGGTTAGCCAACTTCGGCCTGCAGACCAGACCCAACCAATATCTGGTTCTTTGTTTTCTGACCATCAAGCTAAAAATGATTTTTTACATTTTTAAAGGATTATAAAGAGAGAAAACAAAGACTTTGGGACAGACATAGAATGAGACCTGCAAAGCCTGACCAGTTTCCTGGTTCTTTACAAAAAGAGTTTGTTGCCCCTGCTCTGCATGTTTATAGTATCCAACAAAAAGAGACTTTTAGCCGGGCGTGGTGGCGCACGCTTGTAATCCCTGCGCTTGGGAGATGGAGACAGGAGGCTCTCACAGGTTCAAACCCAGCCTCACTGGCTTGAGACCCTGTTTCCAAATAAAAATATAAAAATGGGTCTGGGAGTGTAGCCTGGAGGTAGAAGGGTTTCCAGGAACCCCAGGACCACCGAGAGAGAGAGAGAGAGAGAGAGAGAGAGAGAGAGAGACAGACAGACAGACAGACAGACAGACAGACAAACAAACAGGTTTTGGGGGGGGTTGTATATATATGCATGCTTTCTCAGAACCTTTACTAATGTAATTTTTTAATAACAAAGAGGAGAGAGAGTATTCAATGTTTGCCACCTTTCTTTGGCACCAGAACACTTTTCCTGTGGGATGGGGCTCTGGGTCCCCCCGTGTTAAGAGCCTCTTTGTTGGAGATGAGAGTTGGTCCTGCAACCAGCATTCACTGTTCCCATAAACCTCTTGGCTCCGATGGCTTCTGACCACTGAGTGGTGGAGAACGAGTGGTTATGAGCAAGGGCTCTGGAGCCAGGCTCGCTGGCTTCAAAACTTCCTCCGTTTGCCTCCTGTGGCTCCATGGGCCAGGCACTTCACCTGCTAGGCCTCAGTTTCCTCTCCTGCAAAATGGGAGTAATAAGAGCAGCTGCCTCTTTAAGTCCAAGCAGAATACATTTGTAAAATGTCTATAAGACATATAAGAATTTGTCTATAAGATTTGGGGCAGTGCAAACATTTGCTGTTGTTAGTATTTATCTCTAAAGCGGGAATGATGAGGCCCCCCTGCCCAAAGAAGCTATTTAGCATGATAATGTACAAGGAAGGGGTTCAGAAAGAGAAAACTGTACTTCCCCAGTAAAATGTGACTATTTCCACTCTAAGAGAAAAAGTTTCATTTGTTTAAAGGAAGTCAATGTGTCTTCTGGGACTGTGGTAACCAAATACAACAAACTGGGTGGCTTAAGACAACAGAAAGCCAGTTTCACACAGTCTGGAGGCCATGAGTCTAGTGTCAGATGGTCAACCGGGCCACTATTCCCTGAAGCTTCCAGGAAGGAGTTATTCTCGCTTCCCCTGGCTTCTTGTGGCTCCAGGTGTCTCTTGGCCAGGGGCAGCATCACGCATCACCCCACCCCTGCCTCCCTCTTCAGCGGGGGTTCCTTCTGGGCATCTGTCTTGCCATTCTTCCTCTTTTTCCTCCTCCTCCTCCTCCTCCCCCTCCTCCTCCTCCTCCTCTTCTTCTTCTTCTTCTTCTTCCTCTTCTTCCTCTTCTTCTTCCTCCTTCCTCCTTCCTTCTTCTTTCTTCTTCCTTATCCTCCCTCCTCCTCCTCCTCCTCCTCCTTCCTCCTCCTCCTCCCCTCCTCCTCCTCCTCCTCCTCCTCCTCCTCCTCTTCTTCTTCTTCTTCTTCTTCTTCTTCTTCTTCTTCTTCTTCTTCTTCTTCTTCCTCCCTCCTTCTTCTTCCTTCTTCCTTCTCCTCCCTTCTCCTCCTCCTCCTCCTCCTCCTCCTCCTCCTCCTCCTCCTCCTCCTCCTCCTCCTTCTTCTTCTTCTTCTTCTTCTTCTTCCTTTCTTCTGCAGTACTGGGGATGGAACCCAGGAGCATTCTAACTCTGAGCTCCACCCAGCTCTGTTTTTTATTCTTTATTTTGAAACAGGGTCTCACTTAGTTGCAGAGGGCCATCTGCGAACCTAGATGCTCCTGTCTCAGCCTCCTAAATGCTGAGATTACACGTGTGCACCACCATGCCTGCCCATCTGCCCTTTCCTTATAAGGACACCAGTCATGCTGGGTTAAGGCCTGCTGTATTCTAGGATGACTTTTTAACCAGTACACCTGCAGATTAGGTCATACTGTGTGTGTGTGTGTGTGTGTGTGTGTGTGTGTGTGTGTGTGTTACTGGGGATTGAAGGCAAAGATGTTCAACCTCCAAATTCTATCCCCAATCCTATTTTATTTTTTATTTTGAAGCAGGGCCTTGCTAGGTAGATGAGAATTTCACTACTTGCTGAAGCTATCCTCAAACCTTTCATCCTCCCAAGCACTGGGATTATAGGAGTAAGTATGTTAGCACACCCAGCTTAAGTAGTATTTTGAAATGTAGGGGATTAAGACTTTGATACGTTTGGGGATGGGGGAGCAGTTTAATTCATAGCAGTAAGGTTTGGCCACTTGAGTGATACTGGCCTTTGAGGCAGGACCACACCTTGTGACGGGGACCATCCTGTGTACTGTGGGATGTTCAGCAGCCTCTGTAGCCTCTGCTGACTGGAGGCCAATAGCATCCCTTCCTCCAATCACAACAGTCAAAAATGTCTCCAGACAGTGCCGAGGGCCCTCGAAGAGCCAAAGTATCTCAGTTAAGAAACTCTGTATTTTAAAAAGCATACTTTCTAGACCAACTGGAAAGGAAAAGGTATCCCCCAAGGAGACTGCTGAAGCGGCCAGTGTAACCACCAGGTTGCCAAATGGAGATATTCCTCTTATGGTGTATTGCTAATAATAATGGCTAAGAATTTTGCATTGCGTAGCAGATCTTTTTGCTGAGATGAATACCCCTACCTGGAGGCCACAGTTATTACTGTTAGTCCATAAGCGAGTCATAGCTTAAAATGCAAATCACCTGGAAACACACCAAATTCAGTGACATAATAATAAAAAGGGAAATCGATTTCTCCAGAAATACACATCTGCTCATTAAAGCTGTCTGCTCGTCCACTGCAGCTGTTCCCGTTTAAAAACTAAGGATCTAAACATAATCCTTTACAGTGGGAAGTCGGTAGAGACCGCATCCGTAAAGGTCTGGAAATGGTTTGGAAATTAAGCCTGGTTTATTTTGTATATGGCTCTGTCACAGGCTTCTGGATGTGCAAATGGAAAATAAGATGTTTGTCATGCCATCTCCCGGAGGCTGTTGGCCACCCAGGGTCAACAATTCAAATCCTACTGTGACGATGATTTGCTAGACAATGAAGTGGACAGTCCTTTCTCTAAATGTGGGAAACCTGGAGGGTTTTCAAGACAAGCATCCCACAGCATTGGAAGGAGTCCATCCATGGTCACCTGTATCACCTCTCTCCGGGCAACAGAGTTGGGAAGCCTGGGCTCAATCTGCGACAATGGCTGTGTCACTCCCCGGGCTGTTCTTGGCTTCTGCACAAACCCATTAGAGGCTGAGCCCCGCACCAGCTTCGTGCAGAGACACCAGTGTCTGCGTGTCCCGTGTGTTTGCATATCAGCCTACGCTGCTCTCCCCTCTGTGTTCCGTGAAGTCCCCAGACTCGGCCTTCTCTTGGTCCCCAAGAGTACTTTCAGTTTGATTGTGCATGACCCTTGACCCTGCTGTATCTTCCAGAATGAGCTAGGCCAAGCAAGCTTATGAGAGGCCCGGAAGTAAGAAGTAAGGGGAGGAGCGAAAGCTTGGGATCTACGGCTAGTTCTCCTTCCACTGCTAAGCTTTGTCTGCTCACTTGCAAGTGAAATTCACCATCTCAGTCCACCGGGAAGATCTATGTGACTTTCTCTCTGCAGATATAGATAAAACGTATAGGAATGTCTCGCTTGATACCCCCAACAGAAGAGCATTCAATGGGTCTTTGGTCACAACTCCGAGGGCACAGCACCAAGCCACAGACAGGGACCAAGACGAACCTGGCTTCTTCTCAGCCTCTGCCTGGTCTCTGTGTGTGGCTTTGCGAAGCAGTGTTGTCTTTGGAAGGCAGCGGTGACTCCAGTATGGATCTTTTTGCCAATGGGCTGCATCCCTGAAAGCTGGGTTTCACCTTTGAGCCTCATTCTGCAGAGAGCAGCCATTTGCCCAGAAGTGTGTGTTCATGCCACGTCCTACCGTCAGAGTGTTTATGAACGAGTCCTCCCTGGCTGGAGGTGGTTTCAACACTCTTGAATCTCTGCCCACTTTTCCAACCACACAATCAGTGTTCACAATTTATAAAATAACTGCTTTCTGGTGTCCGTCTTTGGGGGCCTGGTGCTTGGCTTAGGTAGGTCTTACCTGTGACGTTTCCTACCTGCCGGACCTCTGGCTCCAGCCTTCCTCAGGCTGATGGATCCTCTGCCAGGACTATGTAGCCAAAGAAAAGAAAGGAAAGGGAAGGGAAAGAAAAGAAGAAAAGAAAAGGCATCACTGTAACTTGCAATGACCGGATTTCCAAAGCAGCTCATTAAATGAACAACTTTGCTGGGCGTGGTGGCGCACGCTTGTGATCCTAGCATTTGGGAGGCTGAGAGACAGGAGAATCCAGGTTCGAGGACAGCCTCAGCTACTTAGTGAGGCCCTTTGCAACTCAGTGTGACCCTGTTTCAAAAATAAAGAATACAAAAATAGAGCTGGGGGCCCAGCATCGCAAAAAATTAAAAATTAAAAAATAAATAGGGGGGCCCAGCCCCTCCCAGGCTTGGGTTACCCGGACCCCCGCCCTCCCTCGGGACCGTGTGAAGAACTGCTGTGACATCCTGATCCCTCTGAACCAGGTGGGGGTCTACAGGTCCAACCCCGGGGTCATTGGCCTGGAGGCCCCCTGTCCTCTGTGGCGGGCATCATCACAGTGGCATACCCCCAGATGAAGCTGAAGACCCGCTAGGAGTTCGCAGGCTGAGCCCAGGACCTGCCTTCCAGATGACATCTCAGCAAAAGGGACAGACCATGCCAGACCAGGCTTATTTTTTGTCCGCTTGAGCACTCAGTGACCCGTGACGTGAGCAGAGGGGGCCGAGGATGGAGCATGAAGTTACCTGTGCCTTTTAGAGCCCTGGAGGGACTTCTGAAGTTCAGAACATTCCCCCTTCACCCAGCCTTTACTGAGCGTCTCTGATGTGCACAGTAGGACCCAGTGTGCGCTGCACAAATAAACACTGAAAAAAAACTTGAAAAGGAAACCAACCAGGCAGCATGGAGTGGGCTGCGTGCGTTGACATCACACGACCACGGCAGGTGTGATGTCAGCACCCCCGACCTGGCAGCCCCTCTCTTCTCCCATCAGTTACACCCCTTAGATGGTAGCAGGATGGAGGGAGCCAGGCTTGGGCCTTTGGCCTTGACCTCCACTCTTCTTTTGTCCTTGCTGGGTCCAGAAGTAACACAGGGTTAGAATCGCAGGGGCATCTGTCTTCACCGTGCAGATTGTGTCTGTGGGGAGACGCCTTCCGGGCTCAGTGAGTCAGCACACATCAGAAGGAGATTGAGGTAAAATAGGTGGCAAGTCACACGGGCTGGGGTGTAGTTCAGAGGTAGAGAGCCCCTGAGTTCAATCCGTAGTACCACACATATTTAAAAAAATTATACAGTTAGAAATTTCATGACTCCTCTGTGAAGGCAGGAAGGCCACAGTTTTCTAGGATAAATAAAACTCATTCATAGGATCTTGGTCAAAGTGGGAAAGGGTATCAGCAGGTAGAGGTCCAGTGTCAGCACTACCTGTAAAGCCGTATCATTATCTGAATGGAAAGAGGGGGGAAAATGTGCTGAATAAGGTTCCCAGAAATGCGACTGAAATTCCTGAAAAGTAGACTCAGGTCCTTAGCTTAGTTCTCTGTTTTTTTGGTTTGGTTTGTTTGTGTGTGTGTGTGTGTGTGTGTGTGTGTGGTACTAGGGATTGAAAGCAGGAGTGCTCTACCACACAGCTTTACTCTAGCCCTTTTTTTAGTTTTAAGACAGGGCCTCACTCCGTTGCCCAGGCTGGCCTTGAGCTTGTCATCTTTGACCCTCCTGCCTCAGCCTCCCCAGAAGGGTACAGGGCTATACCAGGGCACCCAGTGGCTCTCAACTGCTAGGGCAAGACAAATAAAAACTTTATTTCGTTATTTTTTATTTTTTGTGGTACTAGGAAGAGAACCCAGGGGCATAAGCTACACCCCCAGCCCTATTTTTTATTCTTTATTTTGAAACCGGGCCTCACTGAGTTGCAGAGGGCCTCACTAAGTAGCCAAGGCTGTCCGTGAACCACGATCTTCCTGTCTCAGCCTTTCAAATGCTGGGATTGCAAGCGTGCGCCACCATGCCCTGACAAAAACTTTAACCATTTTTACCTTGTCCAGACTTTCTGCAGTAAGAAATTATGTCCGATAAATTTCTAGACAGAAAATAAATAAATAAATAAATAAATAAATAAATAAATAGATGGATGACTTTACCCGCTGGAGAATTCATCATAAAGGTGAATTAGGAATGGCCAAGTGGAAATTATTTTTAGGGGGGCATGATTTCGTTATTTTTCTCTCCAATCACATTATCACTGTCTGTACCTGGCGCATCTGTCTCTGGTCTCCATCCACCCAGGTCACCTTCCCTTGGCCCACGTTTCACAAAGCAGGCTGGGCTTCCTGGGAGCTGAATAAATTGAGTTGACTTTGATCAGCTCGCAGAAAGTGCTGGCGGGAAAAGGGACCTTATAGCCTTATACCAAGATGCATTTTCCGCAGGAGAAACCAGCCAGGGACAGGCATCCTGACGCAGAATACGAGCTCTGAAGGTTTCCTCTGAGGAGGAGAAAGCTTCTTTATTTTTTTACTTGTGGGGCAGAGCTGCCACTGCTGTCGAGGTGGCAGAAATGGCACAAATGTGTTGTTTGTTCTTTAACGCCCTCTCTCCAGGCTGGGTCATTAACTTTAACTCTGCTCCAGAATCTGCATGATCCCACTCGCCTTAAAGGATGTGCACGGCGCCTACTGTTTAAAACACAGATTCCCCAGGGCGGAGAGCCCCGTACTGCTGCATAGATTCAGCTGCAGAGAAGTCTTGATATGCCCGAGTAGCGCTTCTCTATAAAGGAAGAAGGATAAAGGGAAGAAACGCCTCAAGGAATGAGGGAGGAGAGAGTGGAGTTGCCCCTGCCCCTCCCAAGACCAGGAGGGTTCGGAACAGACTGCTTAACAAAGACCGCACACCTCTCCCAGGGCTGGTATTTGGCAAAGAAGCAGAGCTGAGGAAGGACCCATAGAGAATAAATGTGAACACAGCCTTCGTGCCAGTTTTCCGAGGTCAGTTTGATATCTTCATGCACCTGTAAGAGAATCTGAGGCTTTGCTTTCATAGACTGATTTCCTTGGAAATATACGCCTGAGGCAGGGGTGCACACTTGCAATCCCAGTACTTGGGAGGCCGGGATAGGAGGAACACAGGTTTGAGGACAGCCTCAGAAAGTAGTGAGACGCTTAGCAATTTAGTGGGACTTTGTTTCAAGACAAAAGGTGAAAAGGACTAAGAGGGTCGCTCTGGGTTTAATTCCTAGGACCACCAAAAAGCAAAAGGGGTCCAGAAAGGGCTGCTCTACCCCACGTGGGGGGATGATACCCGAAGCCTGAATCTTTGTGTTTGGGGCACTTCTGGTCTCTCACACCTGCATGCAGGGCCTTTTTCTCTAGTCACCCACTCATCTCAGGAGTGTGCCTAGCACCCGTCACAAGGATAGACGATTGATCTGAAAGACAGAAACAATCAACCAGAGCATTAGATGGAAAATTCAGCTACTTTTGTAGAGAGCAAATTTCCGCTCCCAGGAAGTAGAGACGGCCAAGACTTGAGAGAGAGCAGGACTGAGGGCAGCAGGTGGAGGGACCAGCGACGTGGAGAAGAAGGAGAGAGGCGAGAGAGAGGCTGGGTTCAGGGCAGGGTTGAGGGATGGAACAATGACCGTCCTTCCTTCCAGAGGTGCTGGCGCTGCGTGGAAACTGGCTCCTGCTCAGCCAGTGAAGCCAACCCCAGTTGCGCAGCTCCTGAGCATGCCTGCTGGGCTCTTGGTCTAAGCTCAGGCCTCCTCCCCCACCCTGCTATGGTTTTTCTGTCCTGGAAGACCAAGAGGATGGCCCAGGAGAAGTGGGGTATGTGCTAGTCAGCTCTCTGTAGCCATAACAAAACACCCGAGGTATCGTTAACTTACAAAGAGGAAAGGTTCTTTGGGCTCATAGTTCCGGATGTTCTCGTCCATGATGGATTGGCCGCATTGCTTTTTGGGCCGGCGGCGAGGCAGCACACATGGCAGGAGTGCAGAGGGGAGCAAAGCTTCTCATCTCATGCCCAGGGAGCAAAAGAGAAAGAACGGGAAGAGGCTCAGGGCCCCACAGTGTCTTTCAAGAGCACAACCCCAGTGGCCTAAGGACCTCCCAGTAGGCCCCACCTCTCAGCAGCACCAGCCTGGGGACCAAGCCTTGGGCCTTGGGGGACATTCAAGATCTAAAGTGTAGCCCGAGGTGCAAGAAGGCCTTGGCCATCTTGTGCAATGCATTTTGGAAAAGCCTTCTTCCTGACTAATGTGGGCGTGGAGAGGGTTAGTTTTCCTTCTGAGCATTGGGCCCATTGCATCTTTTTGATGTCTGTCCTTCCATCTATTAGGATAAAAGTCTTGGACTAGCCAGGCATGGTGGTACATACCTGTAATCCCAGGATGTGGGAGGCTGAGAGAGGAGGATCACAGGTTGGAGGCCAGCCTCAGCAAGTTAGTGAGACTCTCGGCAATCTACTGAGACTCTGTCTCAAAACAAAAAATAAAAAGGTATGGGGGTTTGGCTCAGAGGTAGAGAAGCCCTCAGTTCAACCTCCAATAGCACACACGCGTGTGTACACACACACACACACACACACACACACACACACACACACACACACCCCTGGGCTTCCAGGAATCTTGGGTCCCTGAAGTTTCTTTAGAGAGTCATGAAACTAATTCACATATCCATATTATATCATGGACAGTCTTCAACCAGGGTGTAGACAGTGACCCTTTTACATATGTAAAAGCTTAAGCCTCTAGCACAGATTCGTTCTCAAACTTTAGGTGAAAACTTTATTTATTTATTTATTTATTTATTTATTTATTTATTTACTGTACTAGGGATTGAACTCAGGAGCAATCTACCTCTGAGCTTCACCCCAGGCCTATTTTATTTCCTATTTTTGAAATAGGGTCTTATTAAGTTGCTGAGGGCCTCACTAAGGCCTCACTAAGTGACTGGTACTGGCTTCAAACCTGCGATCCTCCTGTCTCAGCCTCCCAAGTACTAGGGTTACAGGCATGTATCACCCTACACAGCTTAGTGCAAACTTTCATAATCACGCGGAGGGCTTATCAAAGCATACTTGCTGGCCCGCCTCGGAGCTTCCGATCTAGAGGTGTGGGGTGGGCTGGGAATTTGTCTGCACGACTTTGCTTGCCGGAGGATCATGCTTTGAGAGCTGTCGCTCTATCTGCCATGCCTCTCGTGGAAAGCAAAAGAAAACCTTCCCTAGTCTCTGAGTTCTCAAAGCATCAAGATTTGAACTCTATCGTTCATTCCAGTTTGCAAAAGCCTCCGCCCATAGAGAGCATGCTTTTAGGGGTGGAGGATAAGCCCACCCCCCGCAACGGAGATAGAGCCGGAAAATCACGTGTGGGTGGGGATTATGGCTGGAGAGTGTCTGCAGGAGATTAACAAGAGATGTCATTGGAGAAAAGAGATCCCAGCCCCTCCCTGCAAAAAGCCTCAGAATTCCAGGGAAAGACCAAGTGTCGGAAGGAAGGAGTTTCTCAGAGCCTGGTTTGCAGAAGCTGATGAAAATGTCCGAGCGAGGGAACATGACGGGGAAGTGAGATGGAGCCTCCCCGGTCCTGTTCATCTCATCAGCATCAATACATATTTATTGGCCTTCTAAAATGTTTGGGGCGCTAGGAAGCAGAACCAGACATCCGGGAGACATGGATGTTGCCTTCCAAAGAGACCACATTCTAAAGAGAAAACCAAGAAACAGTAGAATTCTTTTCAGGAGGCCAAGGTGTTGGGGCGGGGGGTGCTCATGAATGATGCGGTTAGCATTTCACGGTGGCAGCGGGCCTGAAATGTGCACATAAATTAATGCTTTTGTAAACCAAGTTAGATTTTAAATGCATGAGAGGAGCCAACTGTTTAAAGGGAGCTGGCAGCGAATCCTTCTGGAAGAAAAAAAAAAAAAAGAAGAATCACTTAGTAATGAGAATAATCACCGTCTCGTTTATTGACCTTATTAGCTTTAATTTTTCATTTCAGTCGATCTGAGCAGTCTTAGAATGCAAGTAAGAGAATTTTTTTATGCATTTTCAGTTTGGAAAAAGCAAATGACAGGTTGCATTAGAGACCATTAAATGTCTACCGTGTGTTTCGATTGGTCATCTCAGGCCAGCTCTCCGATTCCTTATGACTGCAGTGTTGTTGAATAATGATGGATGTACCATCATCCTGAGGTCAATACAGATTTAAATCTTTCTGTAGTTACCTAAGAATGATGAAATGTGTTAAGAATACTATTCTTAGACTTTGAGTCTTTGGAACTTGTTCATAGATATATGGTAAATGTAATTATTCTCAGGGTTTCTCATCCTTGGAACTGTTGACACTGGGAGTCAGGTGTCCTCTGATGTGGGCATGGCCTGGGCAGTACAGGAGGGTTCGCAGCATCCCTGGCTTCTGTCCACTGGATGTTAGTACCCCCCTCCCAAGTTGTGATAATTGGCAATCTCTCCATAATTTACCACATGTTCCCTAGAATGCAAAGGCAACAAAACGGCCCCAATATTGAGAACTACTGCTCCAAGAAAACATAAATATTCACACAAATATATCAAAGTCAATCGCTAAGCCAAACATGAGGAAGGAGAGGCAGGGAATGGAGTGGGACTTGGGGCAGGGCTAACTGGGTGATGTGTGCATATATGCCGTCACCATCTTGTACCCCATTACAATGTATGACTACAGTGCATCAATAAACCTTTAAAAAAATTATTCACACAGTCAGCACCCTCTCTCCTCAGGCAATCCTGCCTCGAGTTTCTAAAGCAGCTTTCTCTACATCTTGATTGGAGTCTCACCCTGTGTTGCTTGGAGCCTGGTTTGCAGCCTGTGGTTCATTGTTAATCCTGGCACAAGTGTCAGAGAAGCTCCGTGGGGCCATTCATTCATTCACTCAGGAGATCTGTGCTAAGCAGGTGTGAGGTGCCAGGCTCTGGGGGCAGGGAACAGGGTGAGCAAGGCTTTTGTCCTCAAGGAGATTATAGTCTAGAAAGACTGCCAAATAGATAGACTAATAATTAATTGTGAAACATAAAATCAGTAATTGGGCCGTTGTGTTAGGCAGCTTTCCGTCACTGTGATCCAAACATCTGACAAGAAAAATGTAAATGAATAAAAGTTTTTTTGGGGGGGGATCAGTTTCAGAGGTTCAGTCCATAGTTGGCTGGCTCCATTGTTCTGGGCCCAAGATGAGGCAAAATGTGATGGTAGAAGGGTGTGGTGGAGGAGACATGCTCAGCTCCTGGCAGCCAGAAAGCAGAGAGAGAGAAAGAGGAAGAGAGAGGGAGGTAGAGAGAAAAAAGGGAGAGAGAGGAAGAGGGAAGGAGAGAGGGAGAAGGAGGGAGAAAGAAAGAGAGGAAGTAGGAGGAGTAGAGGTAAGAAACAGCAGCCAGTTTGACCATGCACACTTATTACATTCTTTTGGGTAGCTGTTGACAGCCACCAGTAATCGATGGGGGCTGAGAATTAACCATTCTCCTGCAACCTGCTAACAAGTTCTCATGAAAGCACATCTCTGACCAATCCCTGGGCCACATACAAGTATTTCTTTACAGTTAGATGCCTGACCATACAACTTAATGTGTGAGCTCAAGAAATCCCAGCTGCCTGTTCTTGTAGGCATGCTCTGACCACACCTCCCACAGAAGGCTCACCCACACAGACATGCCTGCATTGGACAGGCAGGGTAAGGCTAATCTCACAACAAGCAGCAGACAATAAGGATGATCCAGACTATTGGCTGAGGACTCAGATCCCACACACTGTTCTTGTGGGGAAGGGGGGAAATGTTTACAAGCTTTGTCTATCCCCTCAGGCAAGGCCAGGGAGCTGCGGGAAAATTTCTTATCCAAAACATTGGTCTCGAATACCACTAATACCACCAGTGAGAACACACTTCTTATATCCATTATGCTAAATAATGAGCCCCATTTCCACCAGTGGAAACCCATTTAGAATCTTCTTTGAGCTCATTAGTAAATTCTCTGGTGTTGACCAGAGTTCAGAGAAAAAGCAAGATGAAGGAGCCCTCGTGGGTAGGCGCCTCAGGAGTGCGGTCTTTCTGATGAAATGCTAGGGTCCAATTTCAGAGCATAGATCCCTGGTGGGGACCGATGACTGCCCCTGGAGTATAGTTTGCATGCCCTGCAATATACAGCACATTGGCATCCATGCTGCAGGATTTGAAAACAAACTGTGTGCATAAAAGCAAGCAGGCACAGGCGGACGTCGTCCTGGAAATGGGGAAGGGGGTTCAGAAAGGAGGCCGGTCAATTTAAGGATCTCATTAACCACGAGCAATCGCATCCATCAAATCCAGATTGCCAATTTTCAAAGAATTAAAGTCCAATCAACTCTACTTTGGTGGCGCTTTAGAGCGCATCCGCCTTTATGAACACGGGTCGCCATAGACTTTCAGCTTGACCTGGGCATCTCACTTCCAGCCCCAGGTTAGCGGTTGCCAGAGCCTTTTCCAAAAAGATGGTCTTCTTTCTCATTGATTTCAATGACTTCTATTAAAAAGCCGTTGCGCGTTAGTGTCTGTTAACCAAGAACGTAGATAATGAAATAGTGGTCATGGGTTCAGCAACACTTTCAATTTGTCTTTTATTAAGACCTGAAGAAAGTAGGTAGCTTGTATTTAGGGACATGTCATAGGCAAATTATGTACCTGAGACACTGGGACCACACATTACTTGTGGTAAGCAACTTACACTGTAAGCCCCAGAGAACCGAGCCCACTGGGACCAAACTGGCCCACATTTACCATCTCATGTTCACACTGGCGTAAGGTCGCCCTGAAATGACATGCTGGGGGGAATGTGAAGATGAAAATTCAACCCAAAGCCAGTCCTTGAAGTTTTCACGGAAGCAAGGTCCCCTTGCAAAGGCTTGATAGGACCCTGGGCCAGGTATGACTGGAGGGTATCAGTTAACACACAGATGACTGCATCTCAGTTGATGCTGATAATAAAAAAAAAAGCAATGAGTGTCCAAGACCCTGCACCTGAGTATAGTGAATGAAAACATTAATTGGGGCTCCAGGTCTTATGGAAGTTTTACCATTTTTTTTTTTTTTTTTTTGGTGGTACTGGGGTTCCTGAAAACCCTTCTACATCCGGGCTACACTCTCTGACCTATATTTTTATATTTTTTATTTGGAAACAGAGTCTCCTAAGCCAGTGAGGCTGGCTTCAAACCTGTGATCCTCCCGTCTCTGCCTCCCAAACACGGGGATTACAAGCACGTGCCACCATGCCCGTCTTTTTTTTTTTTTATGACAATCACTGGGAATGGAACCCAGGAGCATCTACCTCTGAGCTACACCCCCAACCCTACTTTTTATTCTTTATTTTGAAACAGGGTCCCATTGAGTTGTGGAGGTCCTCACTAAGTAGCTGAGGCTGGCCACAAACCCATGGTCCTCCTGTCTCAGCCTCCCAAGTACTGGGATTACAAGCATGTGCCACCATATCTGGCTAAGTTTTACCATCTTAATCATCATCAAAAGTGTGCATTTAGCACCTGAAGCTGGCATGACTTCTAACCAGAAAGAATGCAATCCTATTATCAGAAATAAACCCCAGAGCCAAGCATGGTGCCTGATATTTGTAATCCCAGTACTTGGGATACTGAGATGGGAGGATCACAGGTTCAAGATCAACTGCAGAAATTTAGAGACACCCTCAGCAACTTAGTGAGATCCTGTTTCTAATTAAAAAATTGTACAGGTCTGGAGGTATAGCTCAAAGGTAGAGTGCCCCTGAGTTCAATAAGAGAGAGGGGGGGAGGGAGGAAGGAAGGGGAAGGAAAGGGAAGGGAAGGGAAGGGGAGAGGAGAGGAGAGGAGAGTAGAGCAGTGAAGAGAGGGAGGGAGGGAGGAAAAGAAAGGCTAAAGCAAGATGAGTCCTCATTGTTCAGCACCACATCCTAGCTACCTAACCTTAGGCAAATCACACAACCCTTGGAGCCATGTGTCACGATTGAAGATCTCCCGTGTGGAACACACAGTTAAGTGTTCGGTAAGTAAAGCAAGAATATGATTCATTCCATTCTGAGTCATACAACAGTCAAGATCCCTGTGTTAAATAAAATCACTTTTGCCATCCCCGTTTCATCTGTAGGGCAAATACTCCGCGGTGTTGAATTCGTTTGCTGGCGCTGAGTACCAAATGGGATGTATTCAGTATCAGGGTCTTTTATGTCAACCAGACACTTCTGTGATTTGTCATGTGGGAGAAGAAATATCTTCTTGCATAACCATTGAAGAAAAGCAGCCACTTGGCCATTTCCCTTTCTTGCAGCTTCTAAGTAAAAGCAAATGGGAACCGAAGAGTTTTGTTGAAAGGTTTAAAAAGAAGAGTCGGCCGGTTTCTCTGTGTAATACAGGCATCTAAAACAGCACGGAGCAGGGATCAACCTGCCAGAAAGGCCTTTGTAACTAGCCACTGGTCTCCTACTCACCATTCCTTGAGTATCTGTTTCAGAGATGCCACATGTGAAGATACCTCGCAGGACTCGGGGGGGACAGGCCCAGGGGACACTGAATCGGTAGAAAGATGGAGCAGTACAAATGCCTTCAGGGCCCTTCCTCTTTAGCTCAAGCCAAGTGCTCTCCATGGCAACAGCAGCAGTCAGGAAGGGTAAGAAGTACCAATTCCACCAGGCACGGAAGCCAGCCTCTACTTCTCCAACCTCCAACTCCAAGCTCTCCTGCCTGGGAGCAGGAATCCGGGTTTCATAGCTTACTGTCTGTTTAGGGCATCAGAATGACTTAGAAGAGCCCGCTGCTAATTGTATTGGCAGAGCATGGGACCCAGGCCCATAGCGACCACTCATCTGTTTGGCTCAGGCCAGCTTCCAAAGCTTCAGTGCATGGGCATTTCAGGCCAAATCCTTCTCTGTGTGAGAGGCTGCCCTGTGCATTGCAGAACTTTCAGCAGCATCCCTAACCTCCACGCTCTTGATGTCTGCAGTAGCCTCCCTCTCCAAATGGGATACCTAAGAATTTTCAGACACTATCAAATGTCCATCAGGCTGCAAATC
Organism: Muscardinus avellanarius; assembly: GCF_963383645.1. Taxonomy (NCBI): domain Eukaryota; kingdom Metazoa; phylum Chordata; class Mammalia; order Rodentia; family Gliridae; genus Muscardinus; species Muscardinus avellanarius. The sequence goes on from NC_137788.1 coordinate 11,016,696, forward strand.
GCCCACTTCTGGTTGAAAACTATTGGTTTAAGTGAGAACCCCAAGAGGCCAATATTTTGCAGAGTTAGGAGGATTTTTGATTCGTTTCTTCATGTGTTCATTCATTTAATAAATATTCAATGAGCCTCTATAATGTGCCAGGTACTTTCATAACCCCTAGGGATTCAGAAATAGCACAGATCCCGGCTTTCATGGTGCTAACGTTCTCAGAGAAACACTAACACATAGATAAACCACCTAAGGAGCAAGACAGTGTTAGGGATTGGATCCAGAGAGTCCCCCGAAGTCTCATGTGTCCCTATTGCAGCAAGGTTCAGAGGTGGGCTCTGGGGAAGAGACTGGACTATGAGGGCTCTGAGCGCAGCAGAGAATTTGTCCACTGGTGAGTGAATAAGCAACTGGGACTTGGAACCTAGGTGGAAAGGACAGACCACTAGGGAGACTGGGGGATGCTCTGGAAGGGGGTATGGTTTTTCCAGCCACCGTCGTCAGTGTCATCATCATCTTCTTTGTCGTCTTCTTCTTCTTCTTCTTCTTCTTCTTCTTCTTCTTCTTCTTCTTCTTCCTCCTCCTCCTCCTCCTCCTCCTCCTCCTCTTCCTCCTCTTCCTCCTATTTCTCCTCTTCCTCTTCTCCTCCCTCTCCCTCCCTCCAGCTGACATGAGCTGAGCAGCTCCCCTCCACCATATCCTTCTCTCTCTCTCTCTCCCTCCCTCCCTCCCTCCTTCCCTCCATCCCCTCCCCTCCTCCTCCTCTCCTCCTCCTCCTCCTCCTCCTCCTTCTTCTTCTTCTTCTTCTTCTTCTTCTTCTTCTTCTTCTTCTTCTTCCTCTCTCTCTCCCTCTCTCTCTCTCCCTTTCCCCCCCCTCTCTCTCTTTCTCTCTCTCTCTCTCTCTCTCTCTCTCTCTCTCTCTCTCTCTCTCTCTCTCTCTCTCTCCAGCTGCTATGAGCTGAACATCTCTCTTCCACCATGTTTTTCCTCCATGATGCTTCTGCCCTGGAGCCAGCTGACCATAGTCTGATTACCAAAATAAGTCTTTTCTCCTCTAAATTGTGCTTGTAGGGTATTTTGGTCGCAGCGATGAAAAGCTGACTACTAAGTAGATACTTATGGAATGTCTCTCATCATGAACTGATATATTTCATGGCATATAATTATGAGCAATGAGAACAAACCTCAATTATTTAGCTTTTACTAGCAAAGTGAATTTAAAACCATGAGCGATAAGAGCTTTATTCTTTAAAAGAAGGGTAAACAGACTGAAGACAAATAAGGACATGAGCATATTTTAGAATGTGACCAATAAATAAATAAATTTTTCTAGTTGCAAAAACAAAATATGCTGTGTATAAGTAAAAAATAAATCAAATGATATCAAGTTTTGATTTAGTCATGTATTGAGCACCTACCATGCACTGAGTATTGATCTATCTATGAGAGATGAAGCAGAGAGTGAAACAAGAAGTACTATAGTGGGAAAAACAGAAAACAAGATAAATAAGTAAAATGTATAGTGTGATCTATAATGCAAACTTCTAAGAAAAATCTCTCTCCTCTGAAAGAGGAAACTCATAAGAGCTGGACAGGAACTAGAATGCTACAGGGGTGGGGGTAGGCAGGGAGACCTCACCGCAAGGGGCCACCTGAGCCCAGGGCTGAAGGAGGTGAAGGAGCCAGTGTGTGGACACCGGGGAAAGAGCATTCCATGCAGAGGGCACAGCCAGGACAAAGGACCCAAGGTAGGGCTTTGTGCCGTGGGCCCCAGTGCACACCAGGCAGTGTAGTCAGAGAGAAATTCAGGGAGGGGATATTTTGGTCCATTTATGCTGTTATCACAGAACACTTGAGACTGGGCATTTTTTAATGGAAGGAACTTCTTGGCTCACAGCTCCGGAGGCCAGGGAGTACCAGGTCAAAGCACTGGCATCCAGCAAGGGCCTTTTTGCTGTCCCATCATGTGAAAAAAAGGCAGAAAGGCAGAGAAGCAAAGGCCAGACTTTCTTAGCGAGACCCACAGCAACTAAGTGAGACCCTGTTTCAACTTGTTTTCAATTACAAAAAAGAAATACATTTCTGACTTTTAAAATAACTTATCCAATCTGCACTATTCTGTTATAACAGTACAACAGGACTCGTTAGGTTCCTTCAACATCATGAACAGCGTGATGAGGAGAGCCCAGGTGTGGACACAGAAGGCCACCTCTGCTTTTCCTTCTCCAAGCACAGCTCGAACCTCTTCATCTTGTGAGCCAACATCTTCAAAGACGGGCCTTCAGAGAAGAAAACAAAAATCCAAAAATTGGGGAAAAAATATGTTTCTGCCCAACATTTTGGATGTAGGCAGTCACGGTAGGTAGGGTGGAAATCCAGTCATAGCTGCCGTCTTTCTCAAGGCTGTGTGATGGTAAACAGCATTGAGTCATTGAGTGGTGCCTTACCTTGACTGTTAGAGGCGGGCTTGGTTTTGGTTTGGATACAAAGTGCCCGCCAGAGACTCGTCAGGCTGAACACGCGGTCTCCGATGCAGCACTATTCAGAGGTATGGATTTGGGGAAGTGATTGATCACGGGGCTCTGACTTCATCAAAGAATACCCCATTGAGGGGTTCATATCTGATGGCACTGTTGGGAATTGATGGACACTGTAGGAAGTGGGACCTAGTTGGGAGAAATAGATCACTGGAAGTGTGTCTAGAAGGAGCCATCTTGTGCCTGTCCCCTTCTTGCCTCCCTTTCACTCTCTTTCAGTATTTTCCTCTTCTCTCTTCTCTTTTCTCCTCTCCTTTCTCTTCCTCCTTCTTCTTCTTCCTACTCCTCCTCCTTCCTCCTCCCCCTCCTCTTCCTCCTCCTCCTCTTCTTCTTCTTCTTCTTCTTCTTCTTCTTCTTCTTCTTCTTCTTCTTCCTCCTCCTCCTCCTCCTCCTCCTCCTCCTCCTCCTCCTCCTCCATCTCCTCCTTTCTCCTCCTCCTCCTCTTCTTCTCCTCCTCCTCCTCCTCCTCCTCCTCCTCCTCTTCCTCCTCCTCCTTCTTCTTCTTCTTCTTCTTCTTCTTCTTCTTCTTCTTCTTCTTCTTCTTCTCTCTCTCTCTCTCTCTCTCTCTCTCTCTCTGTGTGTGTGTGTCTCTCTCCTTCTCTCTCTCCCTCTGCTTTCCTCATGCCATGAGCTGAACAGCTTTCCTCTACCACACTCTCCCACCATGATGCTCTGCCTCACCTTAGGCTCAAAGCGATGGAGCCAGCTACCATGGACTGAAACCTTTGAAATCATGAACCAAAACATCTTTCCTTTGTCAGGTTGATTCTCTCTGGTGTTTTGTCACCGTGGTGGAAAGCTGACTGACACAGGCTTTCATCTCTACTGTGACTGGACTTAGTTCATATTTGGGTGGTCTGCCTTTAGATGCGCAGTGAAGGATAAGTTCATGCCAAACTCTGCACAGGATGCCGAACTCACAGCATCCAGCAAGATAGGCAGGGGCTCCTAACTGTGTTCCAGGGCTTCTCAACTGTGGCACCAATGGCATTCGGGAACCATAAAACTCTTAATGTGCTGTAGCACATTTACCAGTAACCCTGGTTTCTACCCATTAGAAACCAGCAGGCACTTCTTATGGTCATTAAACAAAAAGTCCTGGACATTGATGAGTGTTTCTTTAAGGCCAAGACTGTCCCAATTGATAATTACTGGTCTAGCCCAATTGGACCTGAATCTTGTTTAGGGATCCCCAGGGTGATTCTAACAGGGGCAGGTGTCACTGCTTCTGTCCACAGAAAAAGGACACAGATTTTCTAGTGGGAGGGTGGTTCTTCTGTTGGGAGTGGAGGGAATAAATTGTCCCTGGCTTTCTTTCTGCTCCAAGGATTTTTTTTTTTCATATGTGTGATGGTTGATACTCGTGTGGTCGAGTGTGGAGAGAAGAAAGCATTCAGAATGTTGTTTTCTGCCAGCTCATTCATGCAAATTCAAGCACTGTTGTGTTTTGAAGGTCTTACCACCATGTCCCAGGGCTCTTTTCTTGCAGGCATGCACCACTGCCTAATCCTGCAGTCGTGCACACACTACAGAGCTCCCCAAACTCACCCTTGTGCTGTGGTCTGTGTGGGGGGCGGTCCTCCTGTAAGAAGTCATGGTCATGTACGTTCAAGGCCCAGAACTTGTCAGAATCCAAAATAGGTACTTTCTCCAACTTGTTTGCCCAAGGAACCCTTTTCTGTTTCATCTCTTATGGGTTACTTCACAAGTCTGAGAACCCCAGCCCACATCTCTAAAACACAGAGCAGATGTTCACCAAATGGTGGACGATGTATATGATTATCATCATCATAATTATGACTCATAGCAAGAAAAAGTGTACACTGATAACAATATCTAGATCACAAATGCTTACAAACTCAGTTATTGGAGAGGTCACGTGGGACTAAGCATCTTTCCTGTACGTTCAGGGCCATACAAATCAACTGGTCTTCAAGTATCAAAGGAATATAGGCTTTGGAGAATAATCAAATGCAGTCTCACCAAAAGTTTGCCGTGGTTGCTCGCGCCAGGGGACACATTTGCAGGAGTGACACGCGGCACCCTCCCCAGTCTCTGATGACTGGTATTCACACTCTTGGGTTTCGGCGCTGACAGATTATTTTCTCCGAAGGCCCCCCAGGATTCTGTTGTTATCACTCAACGCCCGAATCAGGGGGAATTGCTGCCTAAAAACATTGTGGAAACTTGTACCTTGCAAACTCCCTGGATGGAAGACAGATTCAAAAAAAAAATTTTTTTTTGAAAAAGCAATTGGGAAGCCCTTTAAGCTAATTTGAATGGTACCAGGAGAATTAGAGCTTTGCTGTAAGGATTTGATGATCAAAGAGAGACAGCCTTGACTGGCGTTTATCTTACAATGAGCAGCTGCTTTGGCTGTTTGATGTTCTCCTGACACCAGACGGGCTGGATGGAAGAAAAGTTGATTTCTTACGGGAGGACCGCCCCACACATGGACTGCAGTACCAGGGTGAACTTAGTGAGTTCGTCAGTGTAAGATTGTTTGCTTTCCTATGTCCTTAAGATCAAGGTCCTGTAGGGACATTATAATGGCAAGCACCCTTCCATCCAGGGGAAGGACCATAGCCTGGGTACCTGGGCCCCTCTTGATAGCCTTGCTATTTCAGTTGAGAAATTGAAGCCGGATGTGGTGGCCCACGCTTGTAATCCCAGCATTTGGGAGGGTGAGGCAGGAGGATTGCTGTCTGCAGACAGCCTCAGGTATTTAATGAGGCCCTTTGCGATTCAGTGAGACCCTGTTTCAAAACAAAGAGTAAAAAATAGGACTGGAGGTGTAGCTCAGAGGTAGAATGCCCCTGGATTTCCACAAGGGAGAAAGAGAGAGAAAGAGAGAGAGAGAGAGAGAGAGAGAGAGAGAGAGAGAGAGAGATTGATTGATTGATTTCTAGTGTTGTATTGTCCTGGCTAGACAATTTCAAGATTCCCAATAAATTCATGAGAAGGAAATCTGGGATGGGGCAGGAAGCGCCACCTGCCCAGTGATTGAAGAAAACTGCAAAAGAGCTTGTTGAAATACAAGCCAACATTACATAATAACGAATGCTGATATTTGGCTGAGACTTCTTATTTTATATACTCTTGACACCTTATATGTATTATGCAACAACCCGAACAGCAGGGGACACCAAAGAGAAGTGGGCGCTGCCCACCCAGAGCAATGCCAGACACAACAATCCCACAGTTCATGTACCCTTGCGGGACTTAAGTCTCACACTGGCCCACGCTGAACGTGGATTCTTGAAAAAGACAGCTATGTTCCTCCAGGAAAATTTCTCCAAATGCACGCGCTGTTTTTCTCTACTCCAGACCAGACCGTGTGGCTAAGACATAGGCATTCCAAAACAAGATGGCGAGGTGTCCTTTACCCAAGGCCAATGTCTAACACCCTTTCTAACGTGCGAAAATTCCAGAGCCTTGGCAAGGCCCTCTCAATCAGAATCATCCCCCTAACACGTGAGCATTTTCCAAACTATTGTGACAGATGAAATTGCCGATAATTAGCTTGGCTCTGCCAACTTGAAATTACTGGGGCTGATTTCTGTGGCTGTGTACTTGGGTTTCTGAAAGATAATCTAAAATTGAGAAACAGGCCAGCGTTGTCCTCGTCTTACCCCTCCACCACATCATTACGAGGGTAGGAGAAAACTTTGGGTTGGTCATAAACACCCGCGGTAAATGCGGGGGAAGATGCCACTCAATTAAAGCTATGCAGCCTGGCTCTGTTTAGAGCAGTAAGATTGAAAAAAGCGCTGTCACCCAAATGTCTTTTCTCTAACATCAGCCATCTTTTTAGACAGATTCCATTTTCTCAGCTCTGTGAGTTCTTTTTTACTTAGAACAGGATTGGCATCTGAAAAAAAAAAATAAAGTACGAGCTACAGAAGGTTCGTGTCTCTGCCTCTTCTACTCCAGTGATTACCACAGCGGTGGACTTTAAAGTTTGACTTCTTCCTTTTTCTAGAACCTTCCTGTGAAGGTATTTCTGTACAACTGGCATAGATTGGTAGCAGTAATGGCCCACTCTACCCTTCCCTGGGTCTGTGTCTTTTATTATGTGACTTCAGTCTTCCTCCCATAAAGGTGAAGGGATGTTTCTCTCTATGTGTGTGTCTTAGTCAGATTCTGCTGCTATAACGAAATTCATAGACTGGGTGGTTTAAGCAGTAGACATTGATTTCTCATGGTTTTGGGGGACCAACATGGTGGGGTTTCGGTGAGGGCTCTTCCTGACTTACAGATGGTCTCTGCTGCTCCATGTATCCTCACTCAGTGGAGAGAGAGAGAGCCTGGTCACTTCCTCGCCCCGGAAAAACACCAATCCTATCATGAGAGTTCTACCACGGTCACCTCACCGGACCTTAGTTACCTGCCCCTGGGGACCCTATCTCCAAACACGTGACACTAAGAGTTAGGGTTCCACATAGGAATTTGCAAGGAGCGGGCACAAGCATTCAGCCCATGACTCCATGTGACTTGCACTGACCAAAGAATGAGGCAGAAGGCAGCCATTGCAGCTGGGAGATGAAGTTCCCAGCGCCCTCACTTAATTTGTTCCTCTCATTCTCTGCTTTGCAGGAAGAGAAAAAGAGATACCCAAACCCACCTGCCCCATCCCAGGTAGCCTGTACCTTTCCAGCCTGGAAAATACCTCCTATGTGATCCACAGAGGTCTGAGTGAGCCCCGCTAAGACCCACTGTGTGCAGGCCGCAGCGCTGGCCCCTGACTCCCTATATGTGCATGAGATAGGTCAACTGTAGTTTTGTGCTGCTAAGGTTGGGGGTTATTTGCAGTTCAGAAATACCAGATATAGCCCAGCTACTGGGTATTCATTATGTCTATACTTTTTCCTGGAAAAGAGGTTAGATATAATAATTATAATAATAATAGTTATTAGTAGTAGTAGTAATAGTACTGGGAGTTAAATCCAGGGACATCCTACCTCTGAGCTACACCCCCAGCAATTTTTAATTTTTATTTTGAAAAAGGGTAGCACTAGGTTGCTGAGGCTGGCCTCGAACCAGCAATCCTCCTGTCTGATCCTCTTAAGTACTGGGATTACAGGTATGCACCACTGTACCTACCTAGATATGGTGTTCAAAAACAAAGAGTGGATCTAGTGGCTCTACCACTTACAATGTGTGCAAGTTGTGAGTGTCCGATGGACGAAGACATATGAAACCCTGCCAGCGGTGCCTGGGAGAGAGGGAGGACCAGAGGAGTGTCTGCCATCACCTCTTCAAGGGCTGGAGCCCCAGAGGAGCAGGCAGGAGACAGTTCGGTGGGGTCCAGGGAGCCTCGAGTTCAGTGCCCATCTTAGAATGAGATGCGATCACGCCTCCCAAAATAGGACACGTAATCAAGGCTGCTTTAGAATTGTCTGAGTTGACTATTTTTCATCCTTTCAGAGACACAAGCATTTGCGTGTTGAGGGACTGATTTCTCTCCCTCACGTAGAAGCAATGGGACAGCAATGAACCCAGCCCGGGGGGGGGGGCTCCAGATATATGGACCACCCCACTCAAGGGGGTAGAGCCCTTTGTATTCCCTTCATCTTTCCCCACACCCAGGCACTCGCTAAATTCAGACTTTGGTTTCCAGATTGACCAGGGATTTTATTTTGTCATGAGGCAGCCACCACCACACTGGCACCCTGAGTCTCCCCACATCCCAGCTCGATAAGGGCAAGCGCCATCCTGTTGAGGATCTTCGCATAGTGACTGATTTGTTAATAACGTGTGCCCCCTGTGTAATACATGATGCTTACCAAACACATCTCTTAAGTAGCACTTAATCGAGGAAAATTGAATGGTGGGAAATCTGATCATCTTATCATCTTCATGGCCATTGGCAGAGATAATTTAAGAGGGGAGGGAGAAGTGTTTGGGACTATCTCAACATGCAAGTGGCCAACCCTTAGGACCAGTCTCCAGCACTGAGATGGGCTCAGGAGTCACCCTCATCCCCTGGGATGCATCGGGGCGAGACACTTGACCATCCCAAAGCCTTCTGTCCTGGACAAAGGTAGACACATTCACGTCACTAAGCGGGGGCCACTTGGTGGTGGCTCCTTTCCCCTCCCCGGAATCTCTGCCCATACTTTTCTGTCCTGCAAAAACAGAAACCCACCTTGTACTTCCAGGCTGCCCTGGTCAATGCGTGTGTCTCTCTGGGGAAGGCAGGCCAGGGCTCTACTTGACGATCGCCTCCTGCTCCTCCAGCTGCTTCTTAGCCTGTCCAGGTGCATCTCTCCTGTGTCTGACTGTGCCGTGAGCTCCCTAGAGACAGTGACCACATCATGTTCATCCCATCATCTTCCACTTGACTTACCAGAGCGGCTTTGTGTACCAAATTCTCAGGCAGTAGGCAAAGAGGAGGAAGAGGAGGAGGAAAACCTGGAGGATAAAAGGGTGAAGAAGAGACAGGAGGATTTCACAGGCATTTTCATCTGTTCGGGGATTGTACACAGGTTCCTACGCAAATACTGAGTAATCCCTCCCCCGGCCTCTGGTGGCTTTCTAGAATTCTGCAGTCCTCCTCGGGGTGCGAGGACAGGGACAAGTGTTTAAGGAGCCCTTCTACTTCACATGCCTTTCTTTGATGGGTCCTGACAGAATGACCAAGAAGAAAGTGCCCCATCTGTAATAGCAAAGTGAACCTGATGTGGCAGAGACAAGCCAGTGGTCAGCAAAGTGAGAGCTTGTCAAGCTGGACTTGTGCTGCAGCGCTCCTTGCATTTTAAATACTCATAAATCATGACTTCGCAGGGCGAGACAGACACTCGCCAATCATCTTGTCCAGTTCAGTCCACCCATTAAGACCTGCGTCCCTCAGGAGGTGTTTCCATCACAGTGTTTCATTATAGAGATGTAGAGTCCAAGACCACAAGGCCAGGGACAGACCTGGACCTGAACCCAGCACTCGGCTGCTAATCAGCATCCCCCAGCCTGAGCTGGGAGGCAGCAGCTGTTGTCCCCAAGCCACACCATGGACCACAACAGGTGCACTAACTACCTATGTGCAGAGGAAGAGCCCTCTGTGATAAGCACGCAGTGTGGAAGCTTTATCCGACCCATTAGTCCTCAATAAACCTTGCTGCAGAGCTGCGCTCTCCCAGGCCGCCCCCCAGCGCTGCCCGCACCCCTGGAGCCTCAGTAATGGCATTTCTTGCATAAGAACAAGGCCCTGCCAGATGTGACTGCATTGCAAGCATTGGTATCAGAAACTGGTTAAAAATAAATTCATTTTTTTCCTTCTTGCTATTTCTATCTGCTGTGGGTATATGTGTGTGTATGTGTGTGTTTAGAATGTAATGAGCTCAGCACAAATGTTATATAGACAGTCATTCAACAAGTATATACTGAACATCGACTAAGAAAGAAAGGACATGTGCCAGGCACTTTGAGAAGAGCAGGGTTGCCTCCAAAACTGAAGCACAGATGCTGCAGGGGCGGTCCAAACATATCAGCCATACATGCTGCAGGTGTGGTCCAAACATATCGGCCAGAGATGCTGCAGGTGTGGTCTGAACACATTGGCCAGAGATGCTGCAGGTGTGGTCTGAACACATTGGCCAGAGATGCTGCAGGTGTGGTCCAAACAATTCAGCCAGAGATGCTGCAGGGGCGGTCCAAACAATTCAGCCATAGATGCTGCAGGTGTGGTCTGAACACATTGGCCATAGATGCTGCAGGAGTGGTCTGTACATATCATGGATGCTGTAGTTGCTGTCCCAACATGTCAGTCTGAGGCTGTCCAGGAGAGAGAGTACAATTGATTCCCAAAGAGGGTAAGGAAGTGGGGGGGGATCTAAGAAGGCCATGGGCATAGATTTGATGGCATTGAATGAGATGTGGAAACTTGAGAGTTTTTTTTTTTAATCAAGAAAGGTGAGAGAGAAATTTCTAGGTGGAAAAGATAGCCTGATGCCAAAAGACATCAAAGGTGAGTTTTATCAAAGCTCAAAATAAGCAGATAATGTTCTTCTTATACAAATCATTTAGAAGAAACTCAAAGGAAGGAGGAAGAGCTATTTTAGGAAGTTTCTGATATAAGAATTTATTATTATTATAGGTCACTCTCACTTATTGAACACAAATGGAAAAATCCTAAATAAGGTGCCGGAAAATTGAATCCAATAGGGTGTTAAAAGAAATACATTGAGACTAATGAGCTCTACCATAGGAATCAAAGACAGTATGAAGTTTTAAAAGCTAGCATTGGGCTGGGCGTGGTGGCGCACGCTTGTAATTCCAGCATTCGGGAGGCGGAGACAAGAGGATCACGGTTAGCAGACAGCCTCAGCTACTTAGTGAGGCCCTTTGCAACTCAGTGAGACCCTGTTTCAAAAAACAAAAAGATTAAAAAATAGGGCTGGGGTATAGCTCAGAGGTACAATGCTCCTGGGTTCCATCCCTGGTACTGAACAAAAACAACTAGCATTGTAACTCAACATATTAAAGGAAAAATGGGAATCAAAGGAAAAATGGGAATATGCATAAATCACAAATTAATAGGTATATAAATAAATGGCCAGCTTCAATATTTATTCATGATTAAAAAATAATAGAGTCGGGCATGCCGATGCACACTTGTAATCCCAGTCCTTGGAAGGCTAAAACAGTAGGATCGCAGGTTCACAGCCAGCCTCAGCTACTTAGTGAGGCCCTGTTTTAAAATAAAGAACAGAAAATAGGGCTGGGGGTATATCTCAGAGGTAAAATACCCCTGGGTTCGATCTTGAGATCCTCAAAAAATAAAAAATAGAAAACCTCTTACCAAACTGGAAACATAGAAATAGCTGCCAAGACTTAAAAATAAACACCAGACTTGATGGTAAAATATAGTAGCATTCCCATTAAAGTCCATACCAAGGCAAGGGTGCCTGGTATAACATCCATTATTCAGCATTCCATCTGATTTCTTTGTCAACACAGTAAATAAGAAAAATAGGCTTAAGAAATGGGAAGGAAGACATGCTTTTAGCATTTACCAAAGTTACGACCATTGATGTTAAAAAAAAAAAACAAGGAGAGTTACAGATAAAATTTTAGAACAAAAAAGAGAACTCAAAAAGATGGTCAGACATCAAATGCACACTTAAAAACGCCATAGCTTCCATCAACTAAAGAAGATATTTGAAAATATAATAGAAAAATAGAAAAAAATGCCTCTTAAGTCTCAAGCTAAGGACAGAATTCTTCATAAAGATCCCTTCTAACCCCCCTCAAAAAAAAATCACCAAATAAAACTAACATATTTGGTTCATGTATTATAAGCCTTTGCGAGCCAGACACCTGTAATCCCAGTACTTGGGAGGCTGAGATTGGAGGATTCTAGGTCTGAGGCCAGCCTTGGTAATTGTGTGAGGCTCTCAGCAACCTAGTGAGACCCTGTTTTAAAATTAAAAATAAGAAGGCCTGCAAGTATAACTCAGAATGCCCCTGGGTTCAGTCCCCAGCACCAAAAAAAAAAAAAAAAGTCTTTATGAACAAAGTTATAAGACAAATTACAAACTGACTAGGAGCCAATATTAGCAATATAGAGTTGAATTTGTATCTGAATCTGAAATATATAAAGAATTTTCACACATCAGTAAGAAGAATAAAAGGATAACTGACGTCAAAAGAAGTAAAAGGCCAAAAAGCAATGCAGCAGAGAAATAATACAAGAAGATGAAAAAAATGGCCAGACAAAAAATTCATTCATAAGTCTACATTGTAACTTTTTGTGTGGGAGAGGGGTCTGGGGATGGAACTGAGGAGCATTCTACCTCTGAGCTACACCCCTGCCCTATTTTTTATTATTTATTTATTTATTTATTTATTTATGGTGGTATTGGGGTTCCTGGAAGCCCTTCTACCTCCGGGCTACACTCCCAGACCTATTTTTTACTTTTTTATTTTTGGAAAGAGGGTCTCTTAAGCCAGTGGGGCTGACTTCAAACCAGGGAGATCCTCCTGTCTCCACCTCCCAAGCATGGGGATTACAAGCGTGCGCCACCACGCCCGGCCTTGATTCTTTATTTTGAAACAGGATCTCACTAGGTTGCCCAGGGCCTCACTAAGTAGCTGAGACCATTCCCAAACTGAGATCTTCCAGGAGGCAAAGGAATCTCCAAATGGTACGCTTGTAATCCCCGCGCTTGGGAGGCGGAGACAGGAGGATCGCGCAGGTTCGAAGCCAGCCGCACCGGGTTAAGAGACCCTGTTTCCAAATAAAAACATAAAATAGGGCTGGGAGTGTAGCCCAGAGGTAGAAGGGCTTCCAGGAGCCCCAGTACCACCAAAAAGAAAAAGAAAACAAAAAGCTAAATAAACCTTCCTTCTTCTAAGTTGTGTCGTCAGTTTTTTTGGGTTACGGCTCCAAATGGCTCCAGTTTCTGTTGCATTGTTGTTACCTGAGACACACGTACTCCCTGCTATGACTCTCTGCTTTGTTTCACGGGCCCCACGGCAATAAAACCAGCTGGCCAGGGCCTTGAAGCTTCTGAAACCAAAAGCCAAAGTAAGTCTTTATAGGCCGGGCGTGGTGGCACACGCTTGTAATCCCCGCGCTTGGGAGGCGGAGACAGGAGGATCGCGTAGGTTCGAAGCCAGCCGTGCTGGCGTAAGAGACCCTGTTTCAAAAATATAAAATAGGTCTGGGAGTGTAGCCCAGAGGAAGAAGGGCTTCCAGGAACCCCAGTACCACCAAAAAAAAAAAAAAAAAAAAAAACCAACAAAGTAAGTCTTTATGTCTTTTGAATTTTTTATCTCAGGCATTTTGTTACAGCAACGAAAAGCTGACTTGACACAGCCTGGGAACTGTGACTGCATCAACATAGCATTTCTCAGCATTCACGGAGGAAAGCTTAAGGTCTGAGCACAGCAGGCATCGGTGAGGGTACATTCGCTAATGCTGTGAACAACCCCAGGCAAGAAATCTAACAGCACAAGTTGAGTCTCCCCTATCTAAAATGTCTGAGACCAAAAGTGTTTTGGATTTGGGTTTTTTTTTCTTTTAGGGGGATTTTAGAATATTTGCTTATGAATGGGACCCAAGTCTGAACACTTATGTCTCATAGACACCTTGGGCACATAGCCTGAGGTATACAATATGTTTCATGCCCCTGCTTCTTGGCTGTAACCATCACCCAAGGCTGGGTGTGGCATTTTCCTCTCATGGTATCACATTGGCACTCAAAGAGTTAGGTTTTGGAGCATTGTAGATTATGGAGTTTGGTATTAGGAATGTCCAACTTAAACTGACATCTAGTTACAACAAAGTATTACACGGTCTAGAAGCCAGTGATTCTATCTCTGTGTGTCCAAGGAGTCACACATGAAGATGTTTCCTGTAGCACTCTTTACTCTGGGAAACAAAACATGAACCTAGGAGCAATCTGAATGTCTGTAAAGAGGAGAAAGGGCTCTATTCATAAGGTAGATCACTTAGCACAGCAAAGGAAAGTATCTTTTAGAAATTCTCCAAAGTGTAATGGCAAATTATAATAGCTACAAAAAAACAAATTGTGGGATGAAGCCTACATCCACAAATGAGACCACGTGCTGTCACTGAATAAGGAAAGTCGGTTTGAAGGACAATCCGTTCCTAAAGATGAAACCAAGTTTCACCATGCTCTTTGGACCTGACATTTCTGTCCCATCATTGTAAAGATGGGTATGGTAGACGGAGCTAATGCTCGGATCCCTGCTAGGAGAGCTCCCCCCCAAATTCTATACTTTTGTGCATTCTTTATGTTTTTTTTTTTTTACATTGCATTAAGTCAGCTAAGAAACACTTCTGCCTTTGTGTGTGGTGGGAGAGACGTGTGTGAATAAACCCCGCTCCTGAATACAGAGGGTACAAAGGCTTTCAACTCGAGAACTTTGCATACTACCTCTCAGGGAAGATCCAGGCTGGATGTTGTCATAACAACAAACAGGAAGATTTCAAATGTAGATTCTCCCTCTCCTCCTCGGATGGAGACGGCGAAGGATGCAGGATACTCTGTATTGGGTATAAGCTTGTTAAAGTTCAAATGTGATTCTAGAAATTGGTTGTCTGCCGCGCAGGGAAGAAAATGCATAATTTATGAAACACCCAAAGCGTGATTCATAGGCGTTTTTTCGGAAAGCTCGTCCATTCAGATCACAAAGTTTCGATGCTTAAAATTCTCTTTGAGTCTCGATGGTCATGTAACAGTAGTCTCGTGTTGTGGTTACAGCAGGTACTTGGTTAAGTACCGTGACTCTCAGATCCAGTAGACCCTCTTCTCTGTGCCTAGCGGTGTGAACACTAACAAATCCCAAGGTCTTCAAGGTGTGTCGATGGGCTAGAGACCCAGAAGAGCTGAGAGTGTGGTTGTTGTCCAAAGCCTGGCCAGCTCCAGACTCAGCGAGGGCCAGTGGTTCAGTGTGAAGGCTGTCACAGACAGACAGGGCGAATTCTCCCTTTCCTGGGGCAGGGTCAAACTTTGGGTTCTATCCAAGCCTCTGAATGATTGGATGAAGGCTCCTCACGTGAGGGAGGAAACTTGCTTGACTCAGTCTGCTGATTTAAACATTAATCTTATCCCCCAGACACCCTCTCAGAAACAACTAGAATGATATTGGGCCAAGCATCTTGCTACCCTGTGGCCAGGACAAGTTGGCAGAGAAAGTTAACCACCGCATTTGCACTCTCTGTCTTGATTTCCTCCTTTGTAAAAGGCAGCTAATAATAGAAAATAGCTCAGAGGGCTGAAGGCTGTTGGTGAGGTACACACTCAATGATTTTTCGCCAAATGAATGTCTAGTGTTGCCGGGTATGTACGAGTGCCCAAACACTAGATTGCTTAAGTGTGCCTGTTTTTAATGCTTTATAAAAATGGTGGTTTCCGAGCCTTTCTCTGCTCAGAAGACAAAGCAACATTATGCTAGCGATATTTGTCTATGTTCTTACAGGTATGTATCTGTTCACACAGTCTTCCCTTGCTATCCATAGGGACTGGGTTCCAGGTGCCTAACAAATACCAAACTCTGCAAAGGCTCGAATAAAATGGCATATTGGCAGGCCTATAATCCCAGTACTTGGGAGGCTGAGACAGGAGGATCTCAACTTCAAAGCCAACCTCGGCAATTTAGTGTGGCTGTCAGTAACTTAGCAAGACTCTGTTTCCAAATGAAAAATAAGAACAGGGCTGGGGGTGTAGCTTGGAGATAGAATACTGCCTGGCACCACACAAAAAATAAAAATAAAAGAGACATATTATTTGCATATAAATCATGCATATTTTCAATATGATTTAAATCATCTCTAGATTACTTTTAATACCTAATGCCATGTAAATACTATGTAAAAAGTTACACTGTAATTTTAGGGAAGAATGACAAGAAAAATGTCTGTGCATGTTTAAAACGGATGCAATTTTTGTTTCGAAGGTTCTGCTCCCCGTTGGATGCAGACTGTACGGATGTAGTGTCCAATTGTACTTACACACCATGAAGGGCAGCTACCCTGTGAGTCGTTGCACCAATTCCAATTTTCCTATTGTGAACAGTGCTCCTAGGGAGACTTGTCTATGGCATCTAGTGCCATCTCTAGGATTTTTAGCCTAAGAGAAGAGTTGCTGGGTCCTGATATAGGCAGGTGCCCAGTTTTACAAGGTCAGTTTGTTCTTGTTGAATTAAGAAAGGGTGAGTAGGTACCTTTCTGCTTACAGAGATGCTCTTACAAAGATCATCCGGTAGTAGGCAAAAAAAGCTTGTAATGTAAATTAGGAGTGCAAATGGGACAGGATGTTAACTGTGATCACACACATACACACACACACACACACACACACACACACACACGAGAGTAGGAGTAGGGCAGGTCAAGATTGTGTGTCCTTTGAGCTACAAGGCAAGGATTGAGCAGAGTGTAGACTCAAGCTGACCATGGGCCACGCCTGCCCTGGCCCACAACCCACCTGTGAGACCCACACTCAGTCTCTTGACCTCTCTGCACCTGTTTGAGCTCATCCTCATCTTTAAAATGAGAACAGCCGGGCGTGGTGGTGCACGCCTGTAATCCCAGCATTCGGGAGGCTGAGACCTGAGGATCACAGTTCGCGGACAGCCTCAGCTACTTAGTGAGGCCCTCTACAACACAGTGAGACCTGGTTTCAGAATAAAGAATAAAAAATAGGACAGGGGGTGTAGCTCAGAGGTCCAATGCCCCTGGGTTCCATCCCCAAACCGAAAGAAAGAAAGAAAGAAAGAAAGAAAGAAAGAAAGGAGAAAGAAAGAAAGGAGAAAGAAAGAAAACAAGAACAGTCACACCTAACGCAGAGTGTTATCTGAACTGAGATCATGCATTTAATAAGCGCTCAAAAAAATGATGGCCAGCCAGGTGTGGTGGTACACACTTGTAATCCCAGCATTCAGGAGGCTGAGACCAGAGGATCACAGTTCATGGACAACCTCAGCTAATTAGAGAGGCCCTTTGCAACTCAGTGAGATCCTGTTTCAAAAAATAAAAAGACAAAAAATAGGGCTGAGGGTGTAGCTCAGAGGTACAATGCCCCTGGGTTAAATCCCCAGTACCACAAAAATTAAAAAAAAAATGATGGCCAAACAAATATGACCCACATGGCTTTTGCAAAAACAGACAAACATGCCCTAGGATCTTCACTGAGGCTTATGGTAGGCCTTACATTGTATTTTATTTTTTCCTATTTTAGAGCTCCTGAAAAGTAATCATATTACTTCCAAAATGGGGAAATCAATTTTCTTTTTAATTTATTACTTTAGGTAAGTCCCTTGTACTACTTTTATTCATTCACATATCTCTCAGCTCAATTTATCACGTCTGCTGGGAGCCTGGGGAAGATCTGACTTTCGGTAAAGCAAACAGATGCGAGATTTCCCAAGAGTCTGCCTCTCAGGCCAGGCTTTGCACAAAACCTGATCATCCCCAGGTAAAACCTATTATTAAGGTGAAAAATCCAGTGGTCCAATTATAGGTTAAAGTCCTATCTGCAAACTTTTATGTTTTTCTACTTTTTCTGAGTATTAGAGTTTGTGCACAGAAATGAGGAAAGAGTTCATGCCTGTGGGCTATGGGGAATATGTCTTTTTTCAGATCTTTAGACCATCACAGACTTATTGCAGGTATGTTCTGGGCATGGAGTCTCTGGAGAGTCTGCAGCTTTGCTATCTCACTGTACTTATCTGGTAAAAATTTATTCTCTAGCACAGTTGTCCATGGGGTAGATATGTAGTAGGACACACCAGATGTATTAGTCAGTGAGAGCTGCTACAACAAAATCACAGACCAGGCAGTTTAAACAACAGACATTTATTTCCTCACAGTTCTGAAGGTGGAAAATACTGGATTAGGAAGCTGGTGTGGTCAGGTTCTTCTTTACTCACAGAGGCTACGTCTTGCTGTATCCTCATATAGCAGCAAGAGAAAAGACAGGCTCTCTGGCACCTTTATAAGGACACAGATTTTTTCAGATCAGAATGACCTCTGTGCGTGTGTGTGTGTGTGTGTGTGTGTGGTGTTCCTGGACATTGAATTCAAGAGTGTTAAACCTCTGCTGTTCTATCCCCCATAGCCCTATTTTATTTTATTTTTTTTATTTTGAAACAGCATCTAAGTTGCTAAGTTGCTGAGGCTGACCTCGAACCTGTGATCTTCCTGTCTCAGTCTCCCAAGGACTGGGATTACGGGCATTCACCACTACTCCCAGCTTGTTCTCATTCAATCTTAATTAATTCCTGAGAGCTCCCATCTCCAATGCAGTCATATTGGTGGTAAGGACGTCAACATATAAGCTTGAGGACTGCATAATTTTTACTGTAGCACCATATAAGGTCCCTGATATGTTATCCAAGGGACACAACAGACCACAGATAAATAAATGCAATAATTATGTTTACGATCAGGCCCATGAAGGATGTGGAGAGGAAGTGATAGAGACTACAGAAGTGGAGTTGGTCAGGAAAGCGCTCACAGAGGTGCTAATGCTTTACCTGAGACCAGAAGAATGAGGAAGAGCTGGCCATGGAAAGTGTTCCAGGCAGAGGGAAGTTTTTAAATGTTTAGAAAGGTATAGAAATAGAGGTCTTGGGCTCCAGGGAAATGGAGAAAGAGAAGTGAAAGTTCTCACATGAAGCATGTATGAAAGGCAGATGGAGAGAAACTTCCTCTGCACCAAGAAAACAAATGAGGTTGAGTTCCTTGGTCTAGATCCTGTCCAAAAAAAAAAAAATTCAACAGGGCGTGGAAGAGCACACTTATAATCCCAGTACTTGGGAGGCTGAAACAAACAGATTGCAAATTTAAGGCCAGCCTTTTAAACTTAGTGAAACCCTGCTGCAGGCAGGCAGGCAGGCGGGCGGGCGGGCGGGTGGGCAGGAAGGCAGGCAATGAGTTTAAGGTTCAAATTTGTACTATTCATACCACCCCAGAGTCCCTAAGTTGAGAAGAAACTCAAACAGTGGTACCAAACCGTGATAGTCATAATCCAGAAGAAAAATAAATAAACACAAGACTGCTAGAGAAACTTTTTCCTCAACCCATGTCAC
This sequence comes from Muscardinus avellanarius, assembly GCF_963383645.1. Taxonomy (NCBI): domain Eukaryota; kingdom Metazoa; phylum Chordata; class Mammalia; order Rodentia; family Gliridae; genus Muscardinus; species Muscardinus avellanarius. The sequence continues at coordinate 11,035,778 of NC_137788.1, forward strand.
ACAGAATTCCCACAGATTAAGCCCTGCTGAGAATAAGCTTTCAGTCTCAAATTACAAATGCACAAGGAAAACCCTCACCATGTGTGAGTGTTAGGAATTATTAAAAACTACAGGATTAGCCACTACCTCTCCATAACTACTCACATAAACTCCAGAGAAAGGAACTATCTGGAAGACCCTATTATGTTTGCAATAATAAAGTTATAAAATCAACCAGTTTAAAAAAATATAGCCGGGCGTGGTGGCGCACGCTTGTAATCCCAGCACTTGGGAGGCTGAGACAGGAGGATCACACGGGTTCAAAGCCAGCCTCAGCTACTTAGCGAGGCTCTCAGCAACTTAGTGAGAACCTGCTTCCAAATAAAGTATAAAATAGGTCTGGGAGTGTAGTCCAGAGATAGAAAGCCCCTGGGTTCCACCCCTAGTAACACACACACACACACACACACACACACACACACACACAATATGCAGATTCTTTAAGAGGGAAAACATAGCAGATTTGAAAAATAACCCAATAGGTAGAATTTCTCCATAAAATTAACAATTAAGTAAAAACTTCAGCTGATGGCTTAAACAACAGATAAATCAGATTGGAACAAAGAATGAATTAACTGACAGAGAGATGAAATGAGGTTACAGGATGAGTTGTGTTGAGTTAAAAGTCCAAAGGCATGGGAGAGAGGTAAGTGGAAAGGGTCAGCTTAGTTTTTCTTATTTGGGGTACTGGGAATTTAACCCAGGAGCATTCTACCTCCAAGCTACATCTCCAGCCCTATTTTTTTATTCTTTTTATTTTTTAATTTTTTATTGGTGCATTGCAGTCATACATCTTAATGGGGTACAAGATGGTGGAGGTATACATGCACACATCACCCAATCAGCCCTTACCCAATTCCTGACCCATTCCCTCCCCTCCCTCCTCCTCATGTTTGGCTTAGTGATTGACTTTGATGTGTTTGTTAAAGTTCATCGTGTGCATTAGAGAATTTCCCTCTTTCCCCTCCCATCCCCTCCGTTAGGTCGCCTTATGTGCTCATCTCTGGTGTCTCCTTCTTCGTCTAGAGTTCCTCCCATGGCCCATTTTTTTCCCCTAGCTTTTGCATATTAGGGAGTGCGTCCGATTTCTTATTCTTTGTGACTGATTAATATCACTTAGTATAATGTCCTCCAGTTCCATTCATTTCCCTGTAAATGATGTAATTGAGTTTTTGATGGCTGAGTAAAATTCCATTGTGTACATATCCCACAGTTTTGTAATCCATTCATCTGTTGATGGACATCTTGGCTGGTTCCATAGTTTGGCTAAGGTGAATTGTGCAGCTAGGAACATAGATACGCATGCATTAGTTTGGTAGTTTGGTTTCCCATCTTTTGGGTAGATACCCAGACGTGGTATTGCTGGATCAAATGGTAGATTTGTTCCCATTCTTCTGAGGATCCTCCATACTGTTTTCCAAAGTGGTTGCACTAATTTGCAGTCCCACCAACAATGTATTAGAGTTCTCACTTCTTCACATCCTCGCCAGCATTTGTTGTGTTTTGAATGACCACCATTCTAGTCGGAGTTAGGTGAAATATCAGGGGAGTTTTGATTTGCATCTCTCTGATTGCTAATGATGTTGAGCATTTTTTCATGTGTTTATTGGCCATTTTAATTTCTTCTTTTGTAAAGTTTTGAAACAGAGCCTCACTAAGTAGCTGAGGCTGGCCATGAACCTGCAATACTCCTCTCAGCCTCCCAAATACTGGGATTATAAGCATGTGCCACCACACATGGCTCAGTTTACTTTTACTAGGAGTTCCAGAACTAGAAAATAAAAATGATTAAAAAAATAAAAGCTGTTATGACTGAGAATTTTTGGAATTTGGATGATAAGTATGTCCGACAGGCTGAATAATGACCACCCAAAGATGGCAGTATCTATTCCCTGGAACCTTTAAATGTTATCTGACAGGGAACAAAATATTTGCAGGTTTAGTAAAGTTAAGGATTTTAATGGGGAAAGATTAACCTGGTTAAATATGTGGGCCCTAAATAAAGTCATAAGTGTTTTTATATGAGGGATTCTGTGCACGCGCTTGGAGGAAGACACAGCTGACAAAATGGAGACCAAAGGGATCTGTAGGTCTCAGGCTTGAAGACTGGAGTGGTGTAACTAATAACTAAGGGCTACTGGCATCTCTTAGAAACCAGAAAAGAACAAATTCACCCCAGAGCTGCCAGAGAGAGCGTGGTCCTGCTGCTATGTTTATTGTGCCCAGGACACTGGTTTTAGACTTCTGGTCCTCCAAAAGTGGGAGGCAATATGCCACCATGTGGGTGGCAGTTTGTTACAGCAGCCCCAGGAGACTAATACAGTATGCATTTCTACATTAGGAATTGTGATGGCTAGTCTGGCTTGTCCTTAACTGGATTATAAAACACCTAAGATTCTGTGACTTTGGGCATGTTGAAGAGATGATTGGCTTATGTAAGAGCAGACTGAAGAAGAAGTCTTGCCTGCATGTGGACAGCACTGTTCCAAAAGGCGCAGGACCTGGATAAAAAGAAGAAGAAAGCTGTGTGAGTCCTCTGTGGTTCTTCCTGAGAAAAGCGCATCTGCCCTTACCTGGGATATCAGCAGTCAGCAATTTGAACTGGACCCCATCATCGTTTCTCCAGAGAGTTTCCTGGCCACTCCACCTTGGACTGGGACTGCATTATTGATCACTCATCTTCTGAGACTCCAACTCTTGGCCGTTCAATCTAGTTCTCAGCCTTCAGGAGGCCGCTTGGGACTACACTGCTTTGGACTGGAAGCTGATTTGACAACCCCCCTTTACCATATACACATCCTGTGCATTCTGTTACTTTAGTGAAACTGGACTGATAGGGGAATGAGCCTCAAATTATAGGAGAGATAAAGAGGAATAAATCTTCAACTAGACATACCAGAGTGAAACTAGAGAATACTAAATCCAGAGACAAGACATTGAAAGTGACCACAGGAAAAAAGTACCAGAGGCCATGACCGAAATGACAGCCTCTCTTTCAAAACATTAACATGGTCCCAAAGGCAATGGATAATATCTTTTAGTTCCTACAAAGGCAAACTGTCATCAAAGAGTAAGGTCATCAAAGAGGAAGACATGTCCAGGTAGCCTTTCTGAAATTGTGGCCAAAAGTTCTAGTTGCTTCAGATAGAAAAAAATCAAGGCCAGAAGGACACAGTTCGGTACATGAAGCTAAATTCAGAAGTGAAATGGAAAAATTCATGATTAAATATAGACAAACATCAAATGTGCAAAGCGGCCACTACAGGTTGAAGATCCTAAATCCAAAATGCTGGAGATCAGATGTGTTTCAGACTTGAGATTTTTTTTCAGATGTTGTAATATTCACATATGCATAATGATATATCTTGAAGCTGGGACCCAAGTTGAACACGAAATTCATTTATGTTTCATCTATACCTGATAATACATACATAGCCTGAAAGTAATTTTTTTTTTTTTTTTTTTTTTTGGTGGTACTGGGGTTCCTGGAAACCCCCTTTTTTTTTTTTTTTGCAGTTTTGGGGATGGAACCCAGGGGCATTTGACCTCCAAGCTATACCCCTTGCCCTATTTTTTATTCTTTATTTTTGAAACAGGGTGTCACTAAGTTGCGGAGGCCTCACTGAGTAGCTGAGGCTGTCTGCGAACCTTGATCTTCCAGTCTCAGCCTCCCGAATGCTGGGATTACAAGTGTGCACCAACACGCCCGGATCCTCCTGGAAACCCTTCTACCTCCGGGCTATACTCCCAGACCTATTTTGCATTTTCTGTTTGTTTGTTTAATTTTTGGTGGTACTGGGGTTCCTGGAAGCCCTTCTACCTCTGGGCTACACTCCCAGACCTATTTTATTTTTGGAAACAGGGTCTCTTAAGCCAGCACAGCTGGCTTCGAACCTGCGCGATCCTCCTGTCTCCACCTCCCAAGCTCGGGGATTATAAGCATGCGCCACCATGCCTGGCTGCATTTTCTATTTGAAAACAGGGTCTCTTAAGCCAGAAAGGCTGGCTTCAAACCTGGGCGATCTTCCTGTCTCCACCTCCCAAGCGCAGAGATTACGAGCGTATGCCACCACACCCGGCCTTGAAAGTAATTTTATTCAGTACTTTAGATGTGCCTGTGAGGTACCTTACAGGGACGTTTACTACGTCAGAATTACGTGAACAAGATGGAGGTCATGTGTATAAAAATGCCTGGTCCACATGTTGTATCTTTGGTGAATTTTCTTGAACCACCCCCTCATGTTACCTAGTAACATGGGGCTGTAACTATCTTCTGTATTTCTATCTTTTTAATAAACTCTTTTAAATCTTCAGCAAGAGTCCGGGCTATCGTATACTTATCCTTAGCTCAGGACAAGAATCAGCGCTTTTTATCTTTTTGTGGTTTGAGGGAAGTTGTGTCTGGGACCCTCACAGGGGTCCCCGGGGACAGTTTCCCCAAACCGTAACATAATTTCTCAAAACCATAACATATTCTCAAACCGTAACAGAGCCAGCCATGTGGCACACACCTGTAATCCCAGTACTTAAGAGGCTGAAGCAGGAGGATCACAGGTTTGAGGCCTCAGCAACTTATTGAGACTCCCAGCAACCTAGCGAGACCCTGTTTCAAAACAAAAATATTATAAAAAAGACTGAGAGTATAGCTCAGAGGGAGAATGTCCCTGGGGTTAATCCCTAGTATCAGACGCACACTGCATACACACACACACACACACACACACACACACACACACACACACTCAGATGGAATTAAAATACTGGGCAGTAATAACATCTAAGGCAAGAGGGAAGCCTTTGGGTTATAAAATTCTAGTCAATGTGTTTGTTAAAAGCAAATATACTGATTAATTTTAGATTTTAATAGAGAAATACAGCCGGTCATAGGAAAGAGAAAGAGTACAAAGGAAATATGTACAGCAGCTACAAAAAAGATTGGCAGAATAAATCTGAACATATCAGCAAATAAATATATCAAGAATCACAAAAATTATAAACTAACTTCATCATTTAAAAGACAGAATTCTTGGTGAACAAAGTCTTTATGTTCCTTTTGTAAGAGAAACACCAAGAATAAAAATACTCAAATACTTAAAGATTGGACAGGAAAAAAACTTTCATTATTTATGCAAGTGTGTGCATGCGTGTGTGCGTGTGTGTGTGTGTGTGTGTGTGCGTGAGCGCGCACGCGCGTGTGTGTATGTGTGTGTTTTACTGGGGATGGAACTCAGGGCTTCAACCATGCTAGACAAATGCTCTACCACTGAGCCACATGCCCAAATTTTCATTACTTAAAAGCAAAATTTTCTACTTAGGAGACTCCGGGATTCTACAAACTACTAACACTAAATTGCTAATTTAGCAATTTTGCTTAGAACAAGCTCATCCATGCAATAATCAATGGTATACATCCGCCAACACGATTAGAAAATGTCGTTTTAAAAAGATACCACATCCACTAGCAATAAAAACTTAAAGGTACCTACAAATAACCTTTATAGAGAAATTTATGAAACTTTATTGAAAGACATTAAAACGGGAAAGAAAAAGAAAGTCCTAGCACAACGAAGGTATGGGTGGTAGACCCTATTCATTAGTGGAAAAAGTCAATATCGTAAAATGGAAATTTTCCCGCATCAGCCTTTAAAGTTAATAAAATTCTAGTCATGATCCGAGCAGAAGTTTCCAGGAAAAGTACATACACAAAATCAAAAAGGCAAACTATGTTTTAAAAAGAACGGTTGGGGGGAGGGGTTCTTCCCAGATATTGTACCAGGGTGGGGGATCTTAAGACCATTCCTCACAGCTTCAGCCCTTGCTTCTCTGCTTGGGAAGATCAGACAGAAAGCACAAATGGGGGCCCTGGAGGCTGATTTAGAGAGGTGGGAGCATCCTGTGGGAAAGACTGTGAGGAGAGGGGAGGGGTCCACTCCAAGAAGAAAGGTGCCTGGAACGGGTTCTTCCCAGGGAGCAAAGGCAGCCGGGCAGCGGGTTACACTCCAGAGATGGGGTCGGAGCAGACCATTTCAAGGAAAGAAAGTGGTGGGTAGAGTGGTCCACGAGTTGGCTTTTATCATCCCTCTGGACGCCTTCTTTATGTCTAAGACATCCCCAGTAATTGACCGCCCCTCCCTGCCCTGCGCTGCCCGCAGAAGGAGCATGTCAGTGGCCTTGCATTGCTTCCCTGCCCCTCCCCAGGGGAGGAGGTCAAAGGGAGAAGGTTCTGCGGGTGCAGCTCAGGTCCACACCAGCTGACCTGGCTGCTCATGTCCATCTTAGCTAGGTACTTCACTGTATGAGGACACCGTAAAGCTGTCATCTTAGGACCCTGTGATACTGACTCAGATCTGGACAACGAAATGGAAGAGATCTACACATACACACACACATGCACACACATACATGCACACACATATACATACACACATATATAGACATGCATACACATACACACATGCACACATACACGTACACACATGTACACACACATGCACACACACACGTACAGACAAACACACAGAAATGTAATCTATGATAAACGTGGCATCATAAATCATTGACAATGCCGGGCGTGGTGACGCACACTTGTAATCCCCGTGCTTGGGAGTTGGAGATAGGAGGATCGTGTTGGTTCAAGGCCAGCCTCGCTGGCTTAAGAGACCCTGTTTCCAAATAAAAAAGTTAAAAAATAGGTCTGGGAGTGTAGCCCATGGGAGTGTATCCCGGAGGTAGAAGGGCTTCCAGGAACCCCAGTACCACCAAAATAATAATAATAATAAATAAATAAATAAATAAATAAATCATTGACAATAAAAAGATGCACCAACATGACGGAGGACTGGGATGGCCATTTTTCCATATGGAAAAAAAATTAATTAAATCTTTACCTCAATATACAAAGATCAATCCCAAGTAAGGAAAACCTAAATGAAAAGGGCAAACCTTTGGCATGCTTTAAAGAAGATAAAGCAAGAGGGCGTTTTGGCACATGCCTGTAATATCAGTACTTGGGAGGCTGAGACAGGTTGAAGGCCAGCCTCAGCAACTCAGGGAGACCTTCAGTAACTTAGGAAGAACTGCTTCAAAATTAAAAAAAAAAAATTAGCTGGGCATGGTGGAGCACTCTTATAATCCCAGCGCTTGGGAGGCTGAGATGGGAGGATCACAGACGTGCAGCCAGTCTCAGATGCTTTGTGAGGCCCCCCGCAACTTAGCGAGACCCTGTTTCAAAATAAAGAATAAACAAAATATCTGGGGTGTAGCTCACAAGTAGAATGCCCCTGGGTTCAGTTCCCAGTACCATAAATAAATAAATAAAGAAAGAAAGAAAGAAAGAAAGAAAGAAAGAAAGAAAGAAAGAAAGAGGCTGGGGTGTTAGCTCAGAGGTAGGATTCACAGTACCGAGAGAAAGAAGATGAAAGAGAACATCTTTGGCAGAGAGTATTTTTTTAAAAATTAAATGGTTCTAGCCGGGCGTGGTGGCGCACGCTTGTAATCCCCGCGCTTGGGAGGCAGAGACAGGAGGATCGCGCAGGTTCGAAGCCAGCCGCGCGAGCTGGCTTAGGAGACCCTGTTTCCAAATAAAAATGTAAAAATAGGTCTGGGAGTGTAGCCCAGAGGTAGAAGGGCTTCCAGGAACCCCAGGACCACCAAAAAAAAAAGAAAGAAAATTAAATGGTTCTAGATTGTGAACAGCTAACAAGTGTTGTAACAATAATCAATTGTTTGAGGTGCTTGCGGTTTTCGTAAAGTGTTTTGGTTTCTTCCCCCAACAAAAATATGGTGAAGCTGACACCATTACAATTAAAATCAGCTAGAAAGCAAAAGTAGCTGCAAATACAATAAAAGCACATTTCACCAAGTGGAGGTCAATGCCTGAAAACAAACAGATTTGCATCCAGAACATTTAGAAGATTAAAGAAAAAATATCATGCAAACACAATATATAGAAGATATCTGTAGTTGGGTGAGGGCAAGACAGTCAACCCAACAGAATAGGAGACAAAGGTTATAAACCTAAAATTCTCGAGAGATGAAACTGGGATGGACTATAAGAATATAAAAATGGTTAGCCTCATTAGTAACCAGGGAAATGCAAAGTAAGACAAAGAGATCTTTTCAGCGATGGGCCCAGCGGATGCCGGGGGTGGCGGGGCAGGAAGCCAGGGCAGAGTAGCACCGGGGCTCACAGCAGGTTATCGGACTGGACCGGCAAAAAATAATAATGACAATGTGGAGACTAGGTGAGGATATGGAGAGACCGGAATTCTCATATCCTGTCTGTGGAAGAGCAAATTAGTTCAATTTAGAGGGAAATCTGATTGTCTGCAGTGACACCGGGAACTTGCATATTCTAGTTTTCATTAGTTCCATTTCTTCAGCTGCACCCAGAGAAGATGGCCGTGTGTCCATAAAGGAACTAGTAATACCAAAGACTCGATTTATTACAGCACTATTTGTAATAGAAAAAATACTTTTTATGGTGGTGGCAGAGAGGAGAGAGCCTAGAATCCATTATGAAAAAATAAATAAGTAGTGCTTTGGGAGTCTGAGACAGGAGGATCACAGGCTTGCAGCCAGCCCCAGCAACGTAGGGACCCTATTTCAAAATGAAAACTACACGGAGCTGGGGTTGTAGCTTGGAGGTAGATGCCCCTGGGTTCAATTTCCAGCCAAAAAGGAAAGGAGGGAAGAGGGTAGAGAGGAAGGAAGGATGGGAGGAAAGAAAGAGGGAGAAAGGGAGAGAGGGACCGAGGGAGGGAAAAGGGGTAATTTGGAGTATATTCACACAAGGTAAAACTATACAGGGAAAGGACTTTACCCATGTACATAGACATGGGTAAAACTATAGATGTGGTACTAAGATAAAAAATAATTCTTTTTTTCAGGATGACTTATTCAGCATGATGGTAATTTAGTATGATTGAAAAAATGTAAAACATTGTAATCCCAGCATTCAGGAGACTGAGACCGGAGGATCACGGTTCGTAGACAGCCTCAGCTGCTTAGTGAGGCCCTCTGCAACTCAGTGAGACCCAGTTTCAAAATAAAGAATAAAAAATAGGGCAGGGGGTGTAGTTCGGAGGTCAAATGCTCCTGGGTTCCATCCCCAGACCAGAGAAAGAAAGAAAGGAAGAAAGAAAGAAAAGAAAAGAAAAGAAAGAAAGGAAGGAAAGAAAAACAGTTTTCTTTACTCTGTGTGTGTTTGAGCCTGTGTGTGTATGTGTGTGTGTGTGTGTGTGTGTGTGTGTGTGTGTGTGTGTGTGTTATACATATATAGCAAAACCAGAAAACCATGCATGAGAGTGATAAACACCCATGCTTATCATAAACACTGGGGGTCGGAGGAAAGTGAGATCAGGAAAAGATGCTCAGGGATCTGTAATTGTGTTGATAAAACCTTACTGCTCTTCGGTGAGTGACGTCATTGGGATGGGGTAGAGACTTGGCAAAACTGGAGGACAGAGAGACAGGGGTAGCTACCTTGTTCGCTTTATTTTCCCTGTATGCATGAAATGTTTCATTATACATTCTTAAAAGTTAGTTCCAGTAGGAAAACCAGCCCGGAGGCTATTGTGTCCATCCTGAGGCGAAGCAGACAATGCCCCGTAAGTCCAGGGAAGGGGTGGACGTGGAGAGGAGTGCATGGGCCGGCATGGTTGGGAGATGAAGTTGAGGGTCTCAGGACCATGGCTGCCTCAGATGCAGCAGGGGTAACAGCCCTGCGCCCTGCCCCATCCCAGCCCCCCAGTATCTTTCCGCCTGCCAGCGCTGTGCTGGGGTTCCACCACACCCACCGCAGTGAAGGCTACGCTGCCCCCAGGCGGTGGACCAGATGTGCTAAGAAATGCCACCATCAGCCAGTGCCCCTGGAAGGCCCCAGCTCCCTCCGCTCTGGTCTAGGTGGTTCTGAGGCTTACGCCATTTCCCAGTGCCTCCCCGCGGGCTAAGCTTCAGGTGCCCTGAAAATAGACCTTTCGAGACTGTGGGCACTGTGAGGTCTGACTGTGAGGTCAGGCCAAGAGGTCATGCCAGAGAAGGGCTGTAAAAAAGGAACAAAGCAAAAGAAACGCGCCCTGACCACTGCCCTGCCCCGAGGTGACCTGGCCGCTAGCACAGCAACCAGCGGCTTACACGACTAAGCCTGTACCCCAACTTCCTCACCCCATAAAAAGCCCTTACCCTGTAAGGAGAGGGCTCCTGCCTCTTGCGAGCTCTATCCCCAGTCGGATGCCTTCTTCCAGGTTTTATTCCTAAATAAATCCTGTTTCCTGCTGTCGGGCCAGGTTTTCTTTGCCCCATGTACCCCAACAAAGACCGTCTCCCCTTTCCTGTGTCCCTTTCCACCCACCAGTGCTCGCCCAAGGCTTTGCCCAGGAACCGCCTACCTGTGTGTCCTTGTCTTGGCTCTGCTTCTGAGAAAAACCTTCATTAAGACAGCAGGCAAACGCGCAAAGCCGGTCAGCTGCCACTAGGCACCAAGATGTCCCGTCAGCCCAGCAAGGTTAGGGAGAGCAACGGTAGATTCCAAGGGGCTGCGGACAGTTACAAAGAGATGCCCCGTGCAGAAACCAAGAGCAAAGCCAAGAGCAGAGGGCAAGGTGGTAGCTTAAGAGCTTGCAGCGAAAAGCAGGTGCCCTCCTGCAACATGGAGACCCTGCAGTTCCCCAGTGCGGGCAGCCATGGGGTTCCTCTGGCTCCGGCCCAAACAGCGCCTCCTTTGGAAGTTCCCGGGACAGAATCAAAGCTCCCGGGCCCACCTGATTCCATGCTAGCCTGTCTTATCCACAGGAATGTCACTCACCACGGGCATTCACATTCACATTCCAGACGTGTCTGCAGAGCAGGATCTGGCACCGGGGGATTCTGCTTGAATGCGAAGTATTATTGAGGGTCACAGACAGTGACATCTTGGCACCAGATTCCCCCAGTGAAATTTCAGCCACGGATTGGGAAGCATTTGCCTTGATAGTAATGTAAAAACGGGATGGCTTAACATTTTAATTTTATCATATGCAAACAAACAGAAAAATATAATACTTCCAGGGAGTCTCTGCCCACACTGTTTCACTGATGAGAAATACCTTTGAATGGGTTTTGGTTTTTAATCTAAATGCATTGCACCTAGCTCACTGAGTCAGCCTTTTACCAGCAGCGGAAGTCCGGTAGCAACGTTCTCGGCATTCTTCTGGCTGTGGCTTTGGAAGGAAAATGCTCGACGTCCCTTCCTCACAAAGGTGAATCAAGACATCTCCAAGGGAACCAGCTGTAGCTTCTCTGCCTACGGTATATTTACCCAGGGCCACAGAGTCAATGAAACACATCAGTTCAAATGACTGTCCGGGATGGGAGCCGGAGCTATTGTCCCCTCCCTACCAGCTAGGGTAAGATCAATAACACGAGCTCCTCCAGAGGCCGACCATGCAAAGAGGTTCCAGAAAATATCATCCTCGAAAATGGGAATTACAAGATATCCCCCATAGAAAGGTCTGCTCTCTGTGGACGTGAACATCCCAGGGGATGGTTGACAAGCGTAGCCCTCCAAAGAGTCTGAGTCTCTAACCCAGTTCAGAAGACAAGCCTTTCGCCCTCAGAGAGGCATGGAAATAACTTCTGGATTATCCCTCAGAGCCTTGTGAGTCTGGTTATCATGAGTCGATCACTAGTATATACCTATGTAAACAAATGAAGTTCGGGCCTCTTCAGAGCTGTAAGATCCAGGAAGAGCCTCACGACGTCTCTGAGCCTCAGTTCCCCACTCGGTAGTGAGTGTAAAGGCACACAGGTTGTCTGTGATGTCGAAGGAGACGACGTATGCAAAGGGCTTTGCCCTGTGCCTGGCACACATAAGGCACGGCTACACAGTGGCTGCTACTGTTATAGTTACTGTCAGAGTGTAGCCAACGGAGGAAACTTCCACTTCTTAAAATGTGTTGTACATTTTCCAGCGGTAAGGATCTCACTGTCCGTGCAATGCAAAGGGAAAGGATGTGGGAGATTAGGAAGTTGTCTTCTAATTGTATACTCTGCAAGCAACTTCCCTGCCTGTGATCTGAGATGCTAAGTAAGGCAGGCCAAACGACTCGGTTACCCATTTCGGAAGCCGAGCCTTTCGCCCTCAGAGAGGCATGGAATTAACTTCTGGATTATCCCTCAGAGCCCTGTGAGTCTGGTTATCATGAGTCGGTCACTAGTATATACCTATGTAAACAAATGAAATCCAGGCCTCTTCATTCACAGAACAATGACCGGATGGGGATTGCGGTAACCACATCCCCAACCAGGAACTGTCCCCCGAGGATGTCTCCTTTTAAAACCCCAGGCTGCTATGGAGTTACACCTGTCAACGAGGGCCCGGCAAGCAAATAGAAAAGGAAAACTAATTGATAGTTTTCATCCCATCATGAGCTTTACTAAGCATCTCCTGTGGGAAACAGTTTGTCTCCTGGGAGTTCTCCATCATTAGACAACGTCAATCATGCCAGTCCTGGTAATAAATCCACCATCTTTAGTCTTCACAACCACCCTGGAAGATACTGTTCTTCTTTGCATTTTATTTTATTTTATTTTAATTTTTATTGGTGCATTATATTCATACATCATATCATATTAGGGTAAAAAAACTTGTGTGTACAAACATGTACACATCGCTGATTTAACCCCTACCCAATTCCCACCCCATTCCCTCCCCGTCCCTCCTTCCCTTGCTTGGCTTAGTGGTTGACTTCGATATGTTTAAGTACATTGTGTGTTTTAGAGATTTTCCTCTTCTCCCTCCTTTCTCCTCCTTTAGGTTGCCTTGTTTGCTCCTCTATAGGATTTCCTTCTTCATCTAGAGTTCCTCCTATGACCCATTTCTCCCTAACTCTCACATATTAGGGAAAGCATCTGATTTCTTATTTTTTGTGACTGACTAATCTCACTTAGCATAATGTCCTCCAGTTCCATCCATTTCCCTGAAAATGATGTCACTGAGTTTTTTTTTGATGGCTGAGGAAAATTCCATTGTGTACATATCCCACAGTTTTGTAATCCATTCATCTGTTGATGGACATCTTGGCTGGTTCCATAGTTTGGCTATGGTGAATTGTGCAGCTATGAACATAGATACACATGCATTAGTTTGGTAGTTTGGTTTCTTTTCTTTTGGGTAGATACCCAGAAGTGGTATTGCTGGATCAAATGGTAGATTTGTTCCCATTCTTCTGAGGATTCTCCATACTGTTTTCCAAAGTGGTTGCACTAATTTGCAATCCCACCAACAATGTCTTAGAGTTCCCACTTCTCCACATCCTTGCCAGCATCTCTTGTTGTTTGTGTTTTGAATGATTGCCATTCTAGTTGGAGTTAGGTGAAATCTCAGGGGAGTTTTGATTTGCATCTCTCTGATTACCAGTGATGTTGAGCAATTTTTCATGCATTTATTGGCCATTTGAATTTCTTATTTTGTGAAGTGTCTATTAAGTTTGTTTGCCCATTTTGTTATTGGATGCTTTGTTTTCTTAGTGTTGAGTTTCTTGAGTTCTCTGTATATTCTAGATATTAGTCCTCTAACGGAGGGGTAGATGGCAAAAATCTACTTCCATTCTGTTGGCTCTCGATTGAGGTTCTTGATAGTTTCCTTTGCTGAACAGAAGCTCTTCAGTTTCATGCAATCCCATGTACTGAGTCGCCTTTTAATTTGTTGTGCCTTTGGGGTCTTGTTGAGAAAGTGTTTATCTGTGCCTCTGTGTTGCAGTGTTGGACCTATGCCCTCTTCAAGGAGCTTCAAAGTCTCTGGTTTCTTCTTTGCATTTTAAAGATAAGTAAGCAGGCATGGTGGCACACCCTTGTAATCCCAGTACTTGGGAGGCTGAGACAAGATGATTGTAGTTCACCAGACTCAACTACTTAGTGAGGCCCTAGGCAACTTAGTGAGACCCTGTTTTAAAATGAAGAATAGAAAATAGGACTGAGGAGTGTAGCTCAAAGGGAGAATGCCTCAGGGTTCCATCCCTAGTACTGTAAAAAAAATAAGTAAACTGAGGCCAAAGTTTGATGGCTTACCAAAGTCACAATAGGATCTGCATGCTCTTTGTTCTGCTGTCTCTATTCTTTTTGTTTTCTTCTGCCCCCCCATCTCAGTTCCTGGGATGCCACCACCCCTCGAGCCCCTCCTCTGTAGCAGGGCATGAGTGCCTGAGGCCTGGGACCAGCCACCACAAAGCTCTGGCCTCTTCCCTGACATTATCAGAGAGCGCATGGTCTCTCTGTACACAGATCAGACCGGTCTTAGATAATGTGTCTTGGATTAGAGCTGAAGCTGCTCCATCAATTAAATGGATGTAAATAGTTTACAATCAGCTTACATCAGTTACCTATCATTGTTTCCCCACATTATTCTGAGAAGAGCTTACAGTATTAATTGGAAGCGTCTTAGCAGGAGCATAGCAAACACCCGCTCAGCCTTGGGCTATTAATTACACATCATCCTACGTTCTCCTCTTGCTCTGGGTTGGGTTTTAGGGGTGCTATGATCTATCTTCCAACAATGTCTTTGAAATCTCCCTCCTGGAGGGACACCAGAGAGCCACGCCGGGAGAAGACACATCTCTGCCTCCTGCTTGGGGCTTGGGACTCACTTTCCCATTAAGCCCCTCAGCACATTTGATTCATGTCACCGCATCAGGACCATTGACAGATTGAGATTCTGAGGCCTCCTCGGTTAAATAGGCCATGGTTCCCAAACTACAGCCTTTGGAACACAGATGGGCTCTGCCAAGGAGTTGAAAAGATTTTAGGTTAAACGTTGTTCAACAGGTATCTTTACTCAGAATTTCCCTGAATGTTTTTTGTGCTAATGGGCATGGGACTTTCCAAGAGGGTGTTTTCCTAACTCTTTTGACCACAAAATCCCTGTTTATATTCCTTGGATTTGGAAAATTTTGGTGCTCAGATGACTGACATGAGCATCTGAACTCCCCCACCTGACTTACAGGTAACCACTTTCCAATGTGTAAATAATCAACTACAAATGAGCCTTCGAGCTGGGCACGGTGGTGCATGCCTACAATCCCGGTACTTGGGAGGCTGAGACAGAATCACAGGTTCAAAGACAGCTTCAGCCATATACTGAGACGCTCAGCAAGCTACTGAGACTAAATAAAAAACGAAATAAATAAATAGGCCTGGGGTGTGGCTTGGAGGTAGAATATCCCTGAGTTCAACCCCTAGTGTCACACACACACACACACACACACACACACACAATGAAGCCTTCAAATCTGTTTCCAAGGTGGGTTTCTAATAATCAGGTAGTAACTGTCTAATGAGATGGTAGCTATCACAAAGTAATAGATATGTATGTGGTACATGGGCCGAAGGTCCAATTCCCAAATTTGAGTTTAACATTTTTGTAAAGTGGGCTTTAACGGCCCCAGTGCTGGCATTCGGAAAGTCTTCCTCAGAGAGTCGCAATGCATACTGGCAGGTGGAAAGTTCTGAGACATTTCAGCCGCAAAGGAGCCCAACCCACTCTATCGAACTCAGAAGAAAACAAGCAACTCAGGTTTTTTACCTTTGTTGTGTTAAACTTACCTTGAATTCTGCAGTGGGGCCCTGCTCAATGAGTTTCGTATTCAGCGTCCTAATGAGATCTGATCTGAATGTTCTTCAAAGAACATCCATGAGCTTAATGATTGTTTATCCAGAAACTGCCTTGGGAACACCGGCTCGGTCTCAAGAGGGTAGGAATTCAAACACTAACAAGTCCAATTTGGGGGTGTCTTTGAGTTCCTCCTTTTCCTTCTCCAGCCCAAGTGAATGAGTTAAAGTACTAGGCTGGCCCAAAACATAGTGCATAAGACACCTCCAGGTTCAACCTGTATTTTTCTGGTCCAGCCTTTAAAGTTCATAATCTCTAGTGATGTACATCAGCTTATTTGTATTTTATTACTCTTACTATCTCTTCCCTTGAATCTACTAAGTAAGTAAACAAACAAATCGCATTGTGTACCTGAATTGGGGCCAGATGCCTCGTCAAGGGTTGAAAGTGAATCATGCCTTACGTTACATGAACTCAGTTACATGGAACTTATATGATATCCCTCCACGCAGAAGGCATAAAACATGCTTGCTTGTGGTCCAGAAGGGAGATGGGTTTCTAAGAGATGGCTGCTAGGTTTGTCTGCTCTGTGTCACTGTGATAAAATACTTACAGTCGAATCAGCTTAAAGAAGGAAAGGTTCATTTCGGCTCATGGTCTCAGAGGTTTCAGTCCATGGTGACTTGGTGCTGTTGCTTTGGGCCGGTGGTGAGGCAGATGGTCATGATGGGAGCCTGTGATGGGGGAAGCTTCTCAGCTCGTGACAGCCAGAAAGCAAAGAGAGAGGAAGGGCCAGGATCCCAATAGCCCCTCCAAAGGCATGCCCCAATGGCCTAACTTCCTCCCACTGGGCCCCGCCTCCTAAGGGTTCTACCACTTTCCAACAGCGCCACCAGCTGGGCACCAAACCTTCAGCATGTGGGCCTTTGGGGGACATTTAAAATCCAACCCATAACAGCAGCTACTCTTCCTGTGGGCAATGCAAACATTCTTAGACCAGTAGATGAGTCTCGGAGTCTAATCCTTTAGGTTTTCCTTATGATAGTTCTAGTAGAAGAAAAGTGTCCCCAGTGGAAGTCATTTAATTATAATCTCCAACCCTAGTTGACTTCAGACCATGAAATTCAGGTTGAGACTTTGCCTAAGCACTGACTTTGATTTTATTAGAGTCCACCTGTTTTTCTAACCACACTCAACACTTCCTAATCGCTGCCATCTCCTACATCTTTGGCCTAAGCCACCAGCCAGTCCAACTAAAGGCCCCTAGCTATATGGCCAGAGAAAAGAAAGGCAGAGAGATTCCCTGGCCTCCACAGCTTGGAGAGCCACTGCCAACCTAATCTCTAAGCTGGAAAATATGCTATGGCTTAACCCCAACTATTCTGATAGCACAGACAAATCATCTTACACCTCTTGGCTTTATCACTGTCAGGCAAAAAGGTATGCCTGGGCAGGTGGTTCATGGCACTCACTGAAGTGCACAGTTCAGGGTGGAAGTGGAGACAGGCTGGGTGTGCAGGAAACCATTCCTGGCCTCTAGTTCTTCAGCAGAGGCCGCTGGGAACTGGCTGGATATGTGTTGGCCAAGGCGGGTCCCAGTTACTGCATGTCAGGCATAGCACTGAGCCCCAAAAGCCCAGTGGTGAGCAAACAGGCTGCTTCTTGCCTTGATGGCAGAGACTAACATTGATCTAACAACCCCACGAGAAAATTAAAGTCATGACATTTTTAATGCCTGTTCTTGGGATCAGACCTCAGGAAAAGGGGGCTGCCCCAAAATCTTGCTGAGCTCAGGAAGCTCCCGCCATGGCCGGGGACATCAGAGCACTAGCTCATCTTCCTATCTTTTCAGTAGAGCTTCAGATGTGGGTTTTTTTTTCTAGTCTCTGCCTCCCCAAAGCCTGCGTACCATGAAGGTTGTTCCTGGTGGCCTGAAAGTGGTCATAGGATCTCCCTTCCGCAGAGTCTGAAAAGGTCTACCGTGGCCTTACGAGCCCAGCAAGAGCTAGAGAGAATGAAACTAACAGTACAGATAGACCATGACATCTTCTGAGCCCTGGGTCAAGGGTTCACAGGCGTGGAGTACAGGGAAGATTCCAGATCACCGGGCTAGGGAGGGGCAGAGCTGAACTTCAGAATCCAAGTTTGTAGGATTCCAAGGCCTCTTCATCATTCCTGTCTGTCCCTCCTTCATCTCTCAACTTTCTGGAAAATTCTTTTATCTGGATTTGGGAGAAAGACCACAGGATAGCCTAATCTGAGAGATTGTTTTGAGCCAAGTGGTGTCCAGATTAGTTGGAGTAAAAGTCTCCGCAGTGCCACCCTGAGCCCTCTGTCCTTAGGCCAGCAGGCAATAGCCCAAGGAGACAAAGATGCAGCAGACACAAGGTCAGTCTCCTCTTGCAGCCCAGAGCCACCCATGGCGAGAAGCCCAGAGCTCAGCCAGGAAGGAGAGGCTGGCCCTGCCTTTTCAGTGCTTTAGAACATACCGGTCCTAACCACAGGGTTTGTTCCCCTTGACTTTTCTATCTTCCCGTCTTTGGGAGTATTTACCCTTTCACTCAGTCAGCAGCTGTGAACGAGGAGGCTACCGCGTACCAGGCAGAGGGTGGGGCCCCGGAAACCCGGTGGCGAGCACACAGGCTGCTTCTCCTCCTGACGGCAGAGACTGAGAGTGATCAATGACCCCACAAGAAACGTAGGATCACTAGCTTCCATGAGGGCTGAGAAGGGAGGCCCTGCACCTGCAGAGGTCAGGAAGAGCTTCTACAAGGTAGTTCAGGTAGGACCTCAATTGAGCATGCGTGAGTGTCCTGCGGTTCGTGGGACCGGTTCATCTTTCCCTGTGGCTTCCTGGCTCATTGGTACCTGGCTGCAGGCTAGTTACTTAAGCTCTCTTGGCCTCAGTTTTCTCACCTGTAAACATAATAATAATAGTTCCTATCTCCTTATGGTGGTATAGTGCTTAAATGACTTAATATACATAAAACCTCAAGAACACTGCCTAATGCAGAATAGGCCATATTATAATTATATTTCACAGAGGTCTTCTTATCTTAATCAGCCTTTTGGCCAACTGTAAAGTAAAAATAACAAATAATTTAATTTGATATATATATTTATGTACATAAAAGTGTGTATATATATATGTGTATGTATATATAATATATATGCATGTATATATATGTGTGTATGAATATATAATATATATACATGCATATATGGTGTGTATGTGCATATGTATTTTGTATTTGTGCAAATACAAAATATAATATATGTAGAATCTGTGGCCTCTGTAGAATGGGAATAAGGAGAATGTGGTCAGATGCATACTTATTGCCCATAAAATCCAAGCTTACTGCCGGGTATGGTGGCGCACGCTTGTAATCCCCACACTTGGGAGGTGGAGACAGGAGGATCGCGTAGGTTCGAAGCCAGCTGCGCTGAATTAAGAGACCTTATTTCCAAATAAAATATAAAATAGTTCTGGGAATGTAGCCCGGAGGTCAAAGGGCTTCCAGGAACCCCAGTACCACCAAAAAAACAAAACAAAAAAAACAACAAATTCAAGCTTACCAAAAAGCAAAATTATGTGGGGAGTGTGTGTGTGTGTGTGTGTGTGTGTGTGTGTGTGTGTGTGTTACTGGAGATTTAATGCAGAGATTTTCTACCTCTGAGGCTACATGCACAGCCCTACTTTTTATTTTGAAGCAGGGTCTTGCTAAGTTGCTGAGGACCTCGCTAAGTTGCTGGGCTGGCCATGAACCTGCGGTCCTCTTGTCTCAGCCTCCCAAGTACTGGGATTACAGGCGGGCGCCACCACACCTAGCCGGGTCTCTTGATTTTATTGAAGCTTCCAGGTTTTCACTAATTTGAATTATGACTCAGATGCATAATGGACTACGGATAAATGAACTTTACACTGTGTTCCTCATAGCACTTTCCCTGAGATGAATGCAGATCTTTAGAAAGGATTTCTTTCAAGTTGACTATTGACAACGGCCCAGCCCGATGGATTCGATAACTCTTTGGCTGACTTCCTTGAGCTGGAATCTATCAAGTTTGAATGAGAGTCCTGGCAAGGTTATGGTCATATTCTGATTTATGTCAAGTCCCTAAACGCCACAAATGATAGCTCATCTTAATTAAAGACTGTTGGGAAGAATGGACTCATTTGGTGAGACCAAACTAGCACATTCTCTGCTTTCCATTCCTGAATGTTTCATAACTCTCGGAGGTACTAGTCTGAGCTGTCAAGTTAATAAATGAACTTATCAAAGCCCCCCGTTTCAATGGAGAAAGTGTGTGGGTGACTTAGAAGCTTATAGATTTACTGTGGGTACACGGTACACATTCAAATGCCCTTTCTAGCCAGATACCTCAATTCCTTCTAGAAAGTCCTGAAATGTCTTGACATTAAAAAAAAAAAAAGATATAGAGCCAGGCATGGTGGTTTATGCCTGTAATTCCAGTATTTAGAAGGCTGAGATGGGAGGATCACAGGTTTCAGGCCAGCTACAGCAACTTAGCAAGATACTCAGAACGTAGTGAAAGCCTGTTTCAAAATAAAAAATAAAAAGCACTGAGCCGGGCGTGGTGGCGCACGCTTGTAATCCCCGCGCTTGGGAGGCGGAGACAGGAGGATCGCGCAGGTTCGAAGCCAGCCGCGCTGGCGTAAGAGATACTGTTTCCAAATAAAAATATAAAAAATAAAAAGCACTGAGCTGGGCATGGTGACACACACTTTGTAATCTTGGCATTCAGGAGACTGAAACTGGTGGGTCTCAGTTTGTGGACAGCTTCAGCTACTTGGTAAGGCCCTCCGCAACTTAGTGAGACCCTGTTTCAAAATAAAGAATAAAAAAATAGGGAAGGGGTTGTAGCTTGAAGGTCGAATGCCCCTGGATTCCATCCCCAGATCTGCAAAAAAAAAAAAAAAATTGTGGGGAGGAGAGGGGGAGCTCAGAGGTAAAATGCCTCTGGGTTTAATCCCCAGTACCAAAAATAAATAAATAAATAAATGCATAAATAAATAAGATACAGAGGGAACATGAGAAAAAATAGGGTTAAAATAGATATCTTCAATCAGATCAAACAAGAATTCAACCACCCTAAGCTATTATAAGTGTCCAATAAGTATTAACTGAGTGATCAGATGAGTAAGTGAATTCATGGATGGAACTGATGAGTGGGCACATTAAAGAGGTGTGCACAGTGAGAGACCAGTGTTCAGTGGTGGTAGTGAGTGTGGGGGTCAGCAGAAGGAGCTGTCGGCCATAGATTACCTACCTCCCTCTGCCCTGAGTGCTGAACATCTTCTCATTTAATTCTCCAAGTAGCTCTCAGAAATGGGTATTTGGGGATTCCTTTTACAAATGGTAAAATTAGTTAACATATCCAAACCCAAATAGCTCATACGTGTGGAACCAACATTTTTACCCAAGCCCTTGCCCTACCTGGAGGATAAAAGGGCCCTGCAGAGGGAAGATGTGAACAGATCATGGGAACCCAAATACACAGGGTGTGAAGCGTTAGTAAGGGTCTCCCAGCCACACTGAGACCAGAGGCTGTATAACCTTTCCACTTCTCACCCTCCACTCTAACCTCCTCCTGCAGATCCTGCCAGCAGCAGGCAGGGAAGGGAAAGAAAAGACAACCCTGAAATTCCCAGAGGAGCAACTTTTTTTCAGTAACTATTGGACATGCAGTAGAACTGTCACAAGTACATAAAATCCACAATGTTGATTGTGAAGTATAAGTCACAGTCCAATTCCATAGCAGTGAAAAATTGCAATTTTTTTCTTAACCAGGATGGAAAAAGAAAAGCTATGAGCTCTCAGATATAACTCAATGGAAGATGACACTTTAATCACTCCTACCTCAGGCTGGCTCCGGCCCTCCGGTCTCGAGAACTTGTTTGCTCCCTAAAGCCCTGGAGATTTTCCCCTCTTGGTACTAGGATGTATAGGGTTCCTTCTGGTGTTTGGGATGAACAGTTCTTTGGTGCTTGGATACCTCATTGTGATTTTTTTTTGTCGTTTCTTTTTTGGTAGCTGTGTGTGTGTGTGTGTGTGTGTGTGTGTGTGTGTGTGTACATGTTGTATGTTTTGTGTGAACGGATATATAGAACGCACGAACACATCTTTACCTTGTTCTCTCTGGATCTCCTAACACTCTTCCAAAAGCCATACTTGCTTATTTTTCCTGCTGGTATTTAGCGAGGTATAACTTACTTCAAACAAAACACACATGTTCTATGTGCATTTAATGAGATCCAGACACATACAACCGTAAGACCACTCCTTGCAATCCCTACAGCATTCCAAGCTCCCTACCCTCATCCAGGCAATCCCCCAGCTCTACAGGAGCATCTTCATTTCTGATTTCTATCACCACAAAGTAGTTTTTCCTGTTCTAGACATTCAATTTACGTATGTTTCCCATAGTTCATTATTCTGGACTAAGTGTTTCCTCTCCTGAGAATCCATATGTGGGGGTCCCTATCCCCAAAGTCATGGTGCTTGGAGCTGAAACTTCGGGGGGTGACTGGGGTTCAGTGAGGTCACCAGGGTAGGACCTTGCGATGGGATCGGTGCCCTCTAGGACGAGGCTCCAACAGGCTCACTTGCTCTGTCCCCTATGTGGCTCATGCACTCGGGAAAGGCCGTGGGAAGACACAGGGAGAAGGAGCCACCTGGGAACCAGGAAGACACTCACTAGAAAGGTTCTTCTCACTGTGTTGGCAGGCCCAGCTCAGATTTCCAGCCTGCAGAACTGCTAGGAAATTAATTCTGTTGTTTGGGCCCTCTTGGGCCATATCATTTTGTTAGGCCCCCCAAAGCCTAATGCATCAATCCACTCTTTTCAATGTCCATTCTACTCCATCGCAGGGCTATATGGTGGCTTTATCTTTTTTCCCGTTCGTGTGTTGGATCATTTCTGGTCTGGCATGCCCTGCACACCTACCACGAGCCACCTCGTCCTGTTAGTCATTCTTCCCGTGCCCCTTGCCTTCCCGCCCTCCCTGCCCCTTCCCGCCCTGGCTCGGGATTCCCTTTTAGATTTGGCAAGAGTCACCGGATACCTTTACAGGGATGCTTTCAAGGATGTGTCTTCAAAGCTGACCAAATCCAGATGTGCTTCCCACCAGATGTGCTTTTCCTTGCTGCCTCCTCCCCCGCTACCCACCTGCATTCCTTCCCCAGCCTCTCAAGTCTGCATCTTTAGAAGGTGGGAACTAGTGGGCAAAGAATGAGAAGAACACAAGACAGGAAGGAGGCAGGGGCACGCCACCACTGCCTCATCCTCAGCCAGTAAGAGTGAGAGCTAGTGACCGAGAACCCGCACAGGTCTTCATCCTTACAATTATACTGCTGCTCCTCCTCTGGATTCCAGCTAACGAGCCCCATCGGTAAAGGTTTTCACTGTGATCAACCCTTCCTAAGATCCACTCAGTAAGTACAACTCACTTTGACATTGTTCTCTGGATCCCAGTGGTGAAGGCAAGGAGAAGAAATAATGGAAATAGAAAAGGAGAGAAGAGAGGAGGAGCCCAGCTAATACTGAAAATGAGGGCGGGCTCCTGAGGGCCGTATCACGTCCTAGGAGGCGTGCAGGCACTATGGTGTAGATCTGGAATGTCCCCCAAAGTCTCATGTGTTGGTGAAATGGTCCACAATGCAACAAGGCTCAGAGTTGGGGCTTTAGGAAATGATTGGGTCATGAGGGCTCTGACCTCACCATGGATAAATCTACGTGATGGATTAGAAACCCAAATGGTGTACTGAAAGTTGATAGAAACTGTAGATAGATGGGGCATGGTTGGAGGAAATTGGTCCCTGGTGTCATGCCCTTTGGGACTAGGTATTGTTCCCAGTCCCTTCCTACCTCTCAGCTTCCCAGCCGCCACAAGCTGAGCAGCTCTCCTCCATCATATCTTTCTGCCATGTTCTGCCTCAGTCAGGCCCAGAACAATGGAGCCAGCCCACCATGGACTGAACCTCTGCGACAAAAGCCAAAATAAACCTTTCTTCCACCTAGTTGATTTTACCAGGATTCTGTCACATGTACAAAAAAATAAAAAAACACAGCAGGAGAAAACTCATTCATACATAGCACCTGAAAAAATGACAACAAAAATAATACAAAGCCCCCAGTATTATGTCAAAAACATTGAAATGGTTGGGTCACAGGATAAAATTCAACGATGCTAAAGTTCCAGCTGTGATTCAATGTGTTCCTCTCTCAGGCTGTCCTAGGAGCACCCCAACCCAAACCCCCTGAGCCAGCAGACAGGACCGGCGTGGTTTGAAACAGGCCTGCACCTCTGCCATGACTCTGGTAGATTCTCTCCTTGAGATATCAATGGCGATATTCAAGAGAAGAGAGGCACATGACAGCCCCCACCCCGGGGGTTCCCCCAGGCTCTGGAAACAGCTTGAGAAGCTCTCACCAGATGGAATATGACCTGAGGAGTAACCCACGTCCCTTTCCTGAAGTCTTGCTTCAGACTTGAGACCAAGTCCCTTTGCAGAAGAGCAGCCATCCCCTAGCTATTCTCTAAGGCAGGCACCAGGACTGGAGGTCTGATTGGCAGAGAGTCCCAGGTAGATTCAGATTTGCTGATCAGCTGGCTGGGAGCACTGTGGCCTCTGGGAAAGAGGAAGCAGGACTTCTTTGGGGAACCATAGTATGGACAGGAGCTTTGAGATTGCAAGGCCAAAGAGACCTGGCTTCAGCAAGGGGACCAGAATGTGCCTCTGTGTGACAGGAAGATGAGCCAGGATCTTTGCCCACGTAACTCTGCCTCAAATGCCCCCTCCTCCACCAGGGACCCTCTGCTCTCCCTGTCAAGTGACACCTGTCACTCTCCATCAGTTTCTTCCACCTGGTATACCTGCAGGAAGGCCAGTAAAAGTCCACCAGGGCCCTGGCGTCCTTCAGGTACCAGGGTCTTTACCTACTGCCTCTGCCTATCAGGACATTCAGGGCTTCACCATAGTATCTTCAGTTGTATTTTCCAGAATGTCTTCCTAGTACAAATGGGGTCGGTGACACAGAACCACAAAGAATGCCACCATGCCCTGTCCTGCCTCCCCCTACAATGGCTATTTGGGACACCTTTCCCTCCCCTCTCTGCTTCCGTACCCACCCCGCATTGCCCAGGGTCTGGCTCAAATACCACCTCCTGCCACTCTTAAGCCTCCCAGGCCCTGTGCTCCCGAAGTACCTTGTGCAAAGCTCTGGCAGAGCGCACCCCACGTCACCTCCTCCTGCACAGGTTGCACTGGATCGTGAGCCTGGGGATGCAGTGATCCCACCATCCCTGACAGCACAGCTGAGTGTATAAAACCACAGCCACTCTTTGCTTGATCCAGGTCAGTTCCCAGGTGGCTGCTTTCTGCGCCCTCTGCACCCCGTCCGTTCTGAGCTCTCACTGTCTATGGTACGCTGACCCCCACTCTTCCCCTGTCTCCGTATATTCGCTCGGCCCTGCCGAGCACCTTCATCCCCAGCATTGCAACTCGAGACAAGGCCCCCAGATGGCCACTGAATGGCGACTGTCACCAGCAACCCCCTCTAGTACTCACCAGTGACAAATAGAATCCCTGCGCAGAACTTCAGCCCACACCTAGACCAGCCAGAAGTGGCAGGGCATTGCTGTTCTCAGGACCCACACTGTGGCCGGTGAGGAGAAGAGGGTCAGTAGGCAGTACCCTGAGGAGTGACGTGCTGCTCTGACCGTCTCCCAGCTTCAAGGGGAACCGGACCCAGGAGCCTGCAGTGATACCCTGCCCCACCTCATACCCCGTGCTGGCTGCCCCCTGCCCCCAGACCTTGTCTTTCTACCCCTCCCCACCTGTATACCATTCCTCCAAGCTGCTTCCAGGAACTTGTAGCTGATGGCTACAGTCAGGAGCCTGGTTTGAATCTTCGGCCTTCAGTGAACACCTAAAACCTCATCTACCTCATCAAAGAACGGGCGCCCGGCCTCAGGATAATATAACCTGTAGGAAATATTACCGTGTGTAACCGGGAAGATGAGTACTTAACACAGATAAGCTCATTTCATCAGAGTCAAATGCCATTGTGATCTCTGTGTTACAGATGAGGAAACTAAGATGTGCACGCTCACACTCCAAATGAGAGGCCCTAGACAGTTAGGTAATTAGAGTCAGAATTAAATCGAATGATGATGGTGGTGGTAGTGGTCACTAGCAGTTACGGGAGAACTTCTGTGTAGCAAGCACTTGTATACGTTTTCTTGTTGCGGTCCTAATCTTCAGAGGCAGATACTATAGTCATACCCATTTTACAGAGAAGAGAACCAAGGTCCTGTGAAGTCACCTGTGAGGTTGGTCAGCAAGGAGACAGTATTGAACTCGGGACTTCATGATTCCAGATTTGGCTTTTCAAACAAGATACCATACATACCTACTCCTATCCCTCCTCCTCTGGTGATTTAGTTTAATGGTACAATCATTTCCCAGTCCTGTGTCCCTGCCTGACAGTTTCCCTTCCGTCATCAACAATCATGGGCCAACTCCTTTAGCCCCCTGGGGAGATTGATCAAAAGTGTGCAGGTCTCACCCCGCTGCTCCTTGAAGCTGCTTCTGCATGGGAACTGGTGAGTCAGAGAGCCATGCCCATTTCCTCCAGATAAAACCATCTCAGTTTAAGAGCCGGGAGCCGTGCCCCCAGCACTCAAAGACAGCCCGATGCCTACCCAGCCCTCTGCCGCAGCCCGGCTCAGGAATGGGCTGCCAGTCCACCACTGCTCCTTAACCCCTAAGACTTGGGCATATTTACAGGGACAAGGATGATCTTCAGAACAAAAGCCGGGAGATGCACGTTGTTGAAGGGTCCGGGCTTGCCTTCACGGCCCTCTCCGAGGCCGGCGAGCAATTTTCAACAATCACAAGAAATGATGCCTTATGCCGGAGAAAGAGAATTAGGCAAGAAGACCTGCATCTTTGTTCTTCTCTCTCCGCCTCGGCCCTGGCAGTCAGGAATGACGCGCGGTGGGTGAAGATAATTGTCCAATTTTCCAACAAGATCAATTTGCTGTAATTTTCTTAAGAGAAAGGAAAGGTGTGGGAGAATTGTCAAGCCGCCGCCCTCCTCTCTTCCTTCCCTGCCTCTGCCCCCCAGAGGCTGAGCACCCCTGCCAAGAGCATGGTCCGGAGGTCGCCGGTGAGAAGCTGGGATTCTCCTGTACTGAGAGGCCTGTGCGGGCGGCACGTCGCGGGGCCGGCTTTCAAAGCAGAGCGTGATACCTCCCCCTGGATGTTGCCACCCCGGCTATTTAAAAGGAGTCAAAGAGGGCATCATTTGAAGAGACAGAATGAAAGAAAAGGAGGAAGGGAAAGGAGGGGGAAGAAAGGCACTGCCACGGGCCCCCGCGGACGGGATGACGGGTTGCCATATTCTTGTGTCCTCTAAAGGGTGGTGGTGGGATTAAGGCTCTTTTGGAAAGAAAGCTCTTAGCCCGATGGCACCTCCTTTTCCTCTTCGGTTACCCTTTTTGTGCCCCAGTCCTCAGTGAAACTAAGACAGTTGGCACGGCTCTCCTTCTCCGAGTCTCAGAGATACCAGGACAGGATGGCAACCCTGCTCTTCTTTGACACCGGGATTGAAACAAGGCACGCTGTCCTACCTCCAAGCTCATCCCCAGCCTTATTTTTTAATTTTTTTATATTTACATATTTATCCATTTTGTGCGGTACTTGGGATGGAACCCAGGGGCATTCTACCTCCAAGCTATACCCTCAGCCCTATTTTTTATTCTTTATTTTGAAACTGGGTCCCACTGAGTTGCAGAGGGCCTCACTAAGTAGCCGAGGCTGGCCACTAACTACAATCCTCCCGCCTCAGCCTCCCAAGTACTGGGATTACTGCACTTAGCATTATTTCATTTTATTTTATTTTATTTTATTTGTTTTGTTTTGTTTTGTTTTTTTGAAACAGGGTCTTGCTAAGTTGCTGAGGCTGGCCTGGAACCTGTGATCCTCCTGTCTCAGCCTCACAAGTATTGGGATTACAGGCCATGCCCAATTTGTGGATGATTTGGTGGCCTCTGAGTTAGAGAGCTGCGGGCCTATCTTCATGGTTGGGGTGATTCAGCCGACACAGAGACTGGGTACCAACCTCGTGCCAGGCTCTGTGACAGTTGCCTCATTGAACCTCATGGAACAGAGCAAACTAATCAAGCTTCCCTACCTTCAGAGGGCAAAGCGCTTGCATTGTTAAGGCCAAGATTTCAGAAGTGAAATAATTGAGGCCAAGGGTTCTGATCTCATCAGCACATAAACCCGCTGATGGTTTAATAATCTGAATGGATTTCTTGGGTGGTAACTTGACAGACAGGGAATCCTCGGGGACTGGATCTGTCCCTCGCCCCTCTCCTTGCTCTGTCCCTGCTTCTAACCTCTATGGTCCAAGAGCAGCACCCTTCAGTGCCCCCCCCACAACCACCACCATTTATCCCTTGGAGCCGACCCCACGGACTGAAACCTCTAAAACCGAGAACCCAATAAATATTTCTTCCTCTAAGTTGTGTGCGTCAGGCCTTTATATCACAGTGGTGAGAATTCTGATGGAAACAGAACTTCTGACGTTGTACTGCTCTGCTCCTGGGAAGGATCTTAGGGACCTTTGCAAATTTTCATGTGTTTAAGGATCACTTAAAAGAGCAAATAACAGTGATAATGATAATAACAATAATAATGATGATAGTAATAATAATAATAATAATGGCAGAAAAGAGCAAATAACAGTGATAATGATAATAACAATAATAATGATGATAGTAATAATAATAATAATGGCAGAAAAGAGCAAATAACAGTGATAATGATAACAATAATAATGATGATAGTAATAATAATAATAATAATAATGGCAGAAAAGAGCAAATAACAGTGATAATGATAATAACAATAATAATGATGATAGTAATAATAATAATAATGATAATAATAATGGCAGATTCTAGCGTAGCAAATAATAATAACACTTTGGGGAGGCCTAGGAATCTGCGCTTTTAACAAGCATCCTGGGTCATGCCCATGGACGTCGTGTGTGGATCCTCCATAAAGACACGTGCTTGAAGGCTACGTTGATCGCCAACCATCGCATGAAAGAGTCTACATTTTAGCTCCGGTTCAAGTCGGCCTATTAAAGTTAGATATTTGTTGAGTTAAGGAATAGGGACAAAGTTCAGTTTCCATTTGAAAATGAAATCCCTTATCATGACAGGGTCACCTGGCTTATTTGACAGACTTTGGGAGGAAAATGCACCTTAATGATCACGATCTTGACGAGAGCTAAACTTGGCAGGAGGGTGATGTTCCGTGTGATGGAGACTTCCTGTCCCTCCTCCCCATAAATTACCTGTGAGGCCTCCGGTCCTCTGCGAGCCGAGATAGGAGACACGGGGCTTCCTAGTGGCAGCTCACGCAGCTTCACAGAGAACGATTCTCTCCTGCGGACATGAAGGGTCTGGTGTGTTCTGCTTGGTTCTAGGACTTGCTACATGGGCTTTCAAGTGCCTATCCATGCTTCTGTCTTCTGAGTTCAGTTAAGTAGCTTCTTGGAAGGAAGCCCATCCTCTGGCAGCAAGAACCTCTGAGACCTAAATCAGTGTCTGACAGTTAGCGTGTGCTAGAAAGATGGGTGTGGATGGACTAGGTTACCATCACAATCAGCCACATTGGTCAGCAGGGCCCAATGAGAAATGACAGTGTAGTGGCCTGGTTAATAAAGCGCATCACCCTGGGCCTCTTTTACATGGTGGCAGTGGAGGATTGAACATAGGTCGCTCATCCATGAAACCAGCCCTGGTTAGTGCCGACATGCTGTGAATTTCAAGGTACCCTAAGCCTATTAGTCAGAGATCCAAGTCTATAACTCGGGGACACAAATGCCATTGACTTCAAAGAACTGAGTGCCTCTGACCAATTTGGAGGGCTCACTGAGTCACACTCAGTTCCCAGACACAGATGGCATCGCCCTAGGATGGGGGAGGGTATGCAACCCATGGACCCTAAGGGTCTGTCTGCTTCTCTGTGTCCCTGATGGAGGGTGAGCTCCTGTGGAACAAGGACCTGGTGTTTAGATCCTCTGAGGACTTGAAGAGTCCCAGAAACCTCATTAACACTTAATGTATATTGAAATGATGTAAATTCATGAATAACCACAGAAAGCAATGTTGGCTTCTGATGGCTTGCGATCCCCTTTTTTCAAGTCTACCTTCTGCATTAACTTTTATGAGAATCCTAATAAGTGTGTTTAAGAAATACACTAGAGCAAGGGCTGTAGCTCATGGTAGGGCATTTGCTGAGCATGTGTAAAGCCCTGGATCCGAGCTCCAGCACCAACCACAAAAAAATAAATAAACTAAGACTAAAGTTGCATTGACTCTCTGTTGGCATCTGGCATTTGGAACTGTACTTCCCAACGAGTGGTCCTGAAAATAGCCAGAGCAGCTCCTGGAAATCTGGAACATGCAGATTCCCAGGCCACACCCCGGGCCACTCACTGAGGAACTCTGGGGCACAGGACAGCGTAGTTACCAGCCCCTTCCCCAGGAGATCACGGTGCCCTTGCAGTCCAACCGTATTGGTGTTCCAAAGAAGCAGTCTGAAAAGCAATAACAGAAGCCATTCTCACCCAGACGCTTTTGGGTTTCAACGCAAATTGATTATTTGCAGCTGGAGATTAAAAAAGTCTCCAAGGATTAAGCGCGGTGGAATTTTACAGATTTGCGTCAAAAGCCTACAAGGCCGTTTCATCATGTGCGCGTTCAATCGACTCAGGAAGAAGGGTATTTGGGGTGTGGGTGGAAAAAGAAAGGTATACGTTCCTATTGAGTGTATTTTTTTTATATTAGTGGAAAAGACACTGTTGGTTGATGTAAAGCTCAAACATGAGTAAGGATGGCATCTGTGTGTAGGAAAGGAGACACAAGTCAGTGGACATTGCGGGCCTTAACTCCTTTACTTAAAAAAAATGGAGGAAGTACCAGGGCTGTCATATAAGGTTGGGCAGGTTGTACCTTGCACGAGAGGTCCCAGAGGAGGGGCAAGTTGGGACCAAAGTTTAACAAAGCAGGTTCTGTCCCCAAGAAGAAGGGACATCATTGTCTAATTGACTTAGAGGCACCCTGTGAACCAGCTCATGACATCTGCCCTGCTCACCTCGTCCTGCTGAGGATCAGAAGAGAGGCTGATTGCGAAAGCAACTTGAAAACTACAAAATGTTATATAGAGAAAAGTCAGGAGGTCACTATTCTGAGCATTGATGAAGCTTCTGTTTTGACCACATCACTCAGCCCAGCCGAGCAGATCCCTGATAGGCTATTTGAACAGACATCATTATCTGTCCACCAAAGCTCATGCTACACAACCTCAGGGCTAAGAGAAACCAGCAGGACTTTCTGGTTGCATCATTAAGTGTACAGGTGTTGCTGTTATCCTAGAGGCTGCTAGGAGTCGTCTGTCTGATGGTCTGTGAGGTGCGGCAGCTAACCCTCCAACCCTCCGCAGCCAGCAGGTCTGAGTGCCCAGCAGGAGCCCCAGGGGCCTCAGTGTGGGATGACCCTGTTGGAGACTGGCACACCGGAAGAGGAAGAAGTGCTAGAGAACCCACTGGCTCTTCAAGGAAGCAGCAGACAGCTGGCAATGAAGCCAGCCTGGACTTCTATCTCTTTTGTGTTGAAGAGGAAAGAAGATCTCTGATAATTGTATCTGGGGCCCAAAATTTCCTTGTTAGGATGTTGTAAAAAATCCCTGTTGACCTGATTCTATAAATACTTAAACTGGAGAACCAGAAACACTCTGGTAAATGTGAAAGTGGTCTTATCCATTGCCACTCTGTGGCAGCTCACCACTAGAGCATCTACTGAGGTGAGCTGGCACCTGCTGGCTGGCGGGAGACCCCTCTCTGAAAATGCCTTCTCTGTTTTCTTCCTACTGGCCTTCTTTTTGATTAACCGAGGCACCATTGACCTGTCTCATCAGTCTGTCTAGATGAGCTGGGTGGCCTTAGGCAATCAACCCAGTCTCTCTCTGGCCCCCTCCTTTATTCTCCCCATCTCAGCTTGAATTATATAACCTTTAGGATTTCTTGCAATGCTGATGTGTCTGAGTTCTTCCAAAGATGATCCGGGCTTCCCAGGTAACATTCAGTAACAAGTTTGTATTGTTTTATTTTGAAAATCAAAAATAAATCTCAAGCCCCTCCCAACTGGGCCCTAGCGCTCTTCAGGGGAACAGCTCCCCGCCTCCCAAGGGATTTCTGCACCAGGAGATAAGGTGGCTGGCCGCCAGAAGGACCACCGGGTCTTGAAACGCTGCCTAATTAAGTTCCAGCCAGCGCTACCTCCGTGGGCCAGGGGGCTCTTGGAAGATAAGACACAAGACACATCCGGAGATGGAGGATGGGGCTTTACTCTGGTGATAAAATAAATCAAGAGCTGCCATCCCCCTTGAAAATGGAAATCCTTCTAACAGGAGACCCTGCGGTCCTTTGACAGAGCAACAGGAGTTACAGGAGTTACAGCGGATTGGAGGCGGCTGGCCTTTCTGCCCATTCTCCGGGGCTCTGGTGAGGTGCAATTATGGTATTAACTGGGATGGGGAGATAAGGTGAGATGGCTTTAATGGAAGAGAGCTTGTTTTCTCAGTTTCAGAAGCTAATCCCCGGTGACTCATTCCTCCTGAGCCTCCCACGGGGATGTGGAGGCATTAAAGGTACATAGTTTATTCATGTGATCTATGCATCTTGCTGCCTTCCGTTGGAATTTTAATTACACTCTGTGGTTCTCTTAACTGCCAGAATGGTGTGTTTTCCTGGCTAATTTTATAGCAGGACTGTTGTGTGTGTGTTGAATACCAGAGTTCCCAGGCTTCACTGTCCTTTGGGTTTTTCTCAGTTGTGCTTAAAATCTTAAAAACGCAGCCCCACCTGAGAAATCGCGAGATCTGGCTCAGTGTCGGGACAAGTACCTTGAGTTATAGACTGGAAGGGATCTGGCCACCTGGGCTCCTTTGTTAACTCCAGACTGTCTTTTCTTTCCTTTTGAATTTACCTAGATGTTAGATGTGAGTAGTGCAGTTTCTTAACAGACTTCAAAGTGTCTAGCTCAGACCCGGAGTCACTCTCAAACGCCAGATTGCACAGGCTTCTAGTGCCAGGCTTTATGAGACACACACAACCTTTAAGGGAACTGCTATCAAAATCTGTAGAAGCGGTGATATTTTGCTGGTAGTATCTTTAGATCTCCTGTCCTCTTTCTTTTCCTATCTCCTAAGCACACTCAGTTCATTATTTTAATTAAAATAAAGTAAAAATTCCCAACACTCTTTAAGGTGATTGCCAGGAGAAGGGAAATAGGGAATTCCCCCGCCCTAAAATCCTCCAGTGTGATATAGTAATGAAGCTGCTCCTGCAAGCACACTACGTGTCCTTGTGCTGTGGCTACTAAGTATGCCTCTTAGGTTCAGTGCTCGTACCGATCTTCCGGTTCTGATCTTCATCATTGGACAGTTCCCCCTCTCTTATAGACCCTCTGTGAGCCTGAGAAATGAGATATGATGTCATCTCTGCCCTCAAAGGCTGGATTTGAGGCTTTCTGGGTGACACTCGCCTACCCCTTAAGTCTAGCTCCATGTCCAAATCTTGTGGTTTGGATCTAGAGTATGCCCCAGACCTCATGGTAGACAACACAGCCATACTGCAGGCAGGTCTTGGTTGCTGGGCAGGGTGTAAGAGGGTGGCCCTGGGGTGTATCCAGGGACAGTGTTGCTGGGACAAGTTCCTACAGCTTCTTCCTTTCTCTCTCTCCCCTCTGCTACGTTGAGTTGACGCAAGCTCTCAACCCCCTTTTCTCTCTGGTCCCTCTGATCATGCCCTAAAGACCTGTAGCCCCAGCTTCTGCTTGGCAGTGGTGTAAATAAACTCTCCAGACACATAAGCAAATTTATCTTCCTTCTTCTAAGTGGTGACTGTCAGGTATTTTGGATTACAGTGCTGTGCTGTGACTGATGACTAGCACAGAGCCTAGGAGCAATTGACGCAGTGATCAGTTGATCCAATGGCTGACGTCTGAAGAGCTGTGTGGATGAGTAAGCTCAGGTTCCTGGATGTTCCAGTCCAAGATCAAGCCATCCCAAGCTTTTTGGAAATGGTGAGGAACATGTGTCAGAGCAAATACACACAGCATGAGCCAGAGAGGAGGAAAAAAGGCGATTGTCAGAGTCCTCTTTCCCTCTCCAGATCACACCCCGCAATGACCCAAGGA
Source organism: Muscardinus avellanarius (assembly GCF_963383645.1). Lineage (NCBI taxonomy): Eukaryota > Metazoa > Chordata > Mammalia > Rodentia > Gliridae > Muscardinus > Muscardinus avellanarius. Next base: position 11,069,701 of record NC_137788.1, read on the forward strand.
CCTCCCACTAGCACCGGCCTTCCAAAGTTTCCTCCATCTCCCGGCAGCACCACCATGGAGACCGAGCTCTTCACACCTGGACCTTTGGGGTATACTTGCTCAAACCATAGCCAACATTAGATGTCTTTTTTGGTACTGAGAAGTTAGAAGCTGTACCCAAGAGGTGCACTCATAGTGAGCTTCTTAATTCTTGACTCTAGATATTAAACATAGTCTTAGGCAGAACTGGCAAGGTCCATCTCCCATGATTGGGTAGAGGCAACCTCAGTAGCTTCACTGGTGCTCAGTTCTTCTGTCTGTCTGTCTGTCTGTCTGTCTGTCTGTCTCTCTCTCTCTCTCTCTCTCTCTCTCTCTCTCTGTTTCTCTCTCTTTACCTCTCTTTCTCCCTGTCTCTCTCTCCTCTCTCTCTCCCTCTCTCTGTCTCTCTCTCTACCTCTCTCTCTACCTGTCTCTCTCTACCTCCCTTTCTCTCCCTATCTCTCTCTACCTCCCTCTCTCCTCTCTTTTTTACGTCTCTCTCTCCCTCTCTCTACCTGTCTCTCTCTACCTCTCTCTCTACCTGTATCTCTCTACCTCCTCTCTCTCCCTCACTCTCTCCTCTCTCTTTTTTTACCTTTTTCTCTCTTTTTACCTCTCTCTCTCCTTCTCTCTCCCTCTCTCTACCTGTTTCTCTCTCTACCTGTCTCTCTCTACCTCCCTCTCTCCTCTCTCTTTTTTTACTTCTTTCTCTCCCTCTCTCTACCTGTCTCTCTCTACCTCCTCTCTCCCTATCTCTCTCTACATCCCTTTCTCTCCTCTCTCTTTTTTACTTCTCTCTCTCCCTCACTCTCTCCTCTCTTTTTTACCTCTCTCTTTTTACCTCTCTCCCTCTCTCTCCCTGTCTCTCTCTCCTGTCTCTCTCTTCCTCTCTCTACCTGTCTCTCTCTCTCTACCCCTCTCTCTCTACCTGTCTCTCTCTACCTCCCTCTCTCTACTCTCTCTTTTTTTACCTCTCTCTCTCCCTCTCTCTCCTCTCTTTTTTTACCTCTCTCTATCTCTGTATCTCTCTCTCTTTCTCTCTTTCTCTCTCTCTCTCTCTCCTTTGCTCTCCTTCCTGGCTGTCATGAACTTAGCAGCTCTCCTCTGCCGTGATGTTTCTGCTTCGCCTCAGGCCCCGAGCCATGGAGCCAGCCCACCATGGATTGAACCTCTGAATCCATGAGCCAAAATACAAGTTTCCTCCCCCAAGCTGCTCTTAGAGGAGAGCAACTTAGAGCCACCAAAGCTGACTGACACATGCCACAGTCCCACTCATATGCTCTCTAGCCGGAACGCCACCTCCACGGGTTCCTGAGCAGAAGAGCTGCTGAGCCTCAGCCCTGGATTGCTGATGGCCACCGACCTTTCTTCCAGGACTCCCCGAGGCACTGCTTCCAACAGACATCAGCAATTCAGGCACTGAAGATTTTTTCTTTCTGTTCCTGTGGAGTGTATGCTCTCTGGGCTTCGTTTTTGCCTGCTGCTCTTCACCTTTCATTTTTAATATTTATAGGCTCTGGTGAGTCTTTATAAAGGCTGGGTTCCAGCTCCAGGGGCTCCCCTTCCTCTTCAGCCTGGGTGGGCCTCTCTCGTCGGAGTCAGGCCCTCTCCTGGCTATTCCGGCTGAATCTCGCCACAACTGAAGGGTATATTTTATCAACATTTTGCAACTGAATAAAAAAGAAGCAGACGTTAAAAGATGCAGGGCATCCAGCTAGGGAGTCCAGGCGAGATCAGAAGCCATTTCTATCATCACCATGTAAAAGAAAGCAGAACAGAGGCACTGCCTAGGATGATGGAGTGACAGGAGGGAATAGAAATGCTAGGATCCGTGTTTGAAAGCTAGTTAAGCAGGATGCCCCTCGATGAGGTTGTTCATTCTCCACAAACCCAGGTCTCACTGGTTCCATGATAGCAATGTTCTCAGGCCTGTTCTGAGCACCCTGGATACCACCCCAGTCAATCCCTGAACAACACTCCACCTCACAGAGGCGGAGCCTGAGGCTCAGGGAGATCTGGGCTCTAGCTCAAGGGTGCGCCGCTGGCAGATGGCAGAGCAGTGACATGAAGTCCAGTCTTCCTAGTCCGTAGCCAGGGTGTGAGGTTCCACACCGTGCTGTCCCCACACCTGTGCAATGAGGAGGTGGCAGAGGCCAAGAGCGGGAGCAGGAAGGAGCAGCCTGGGATGAGCGCTGATACTTCGCCACACCTGTGTAACCAGGAGCAGTCACCGTCACCAAGACCCTCCATCATCCACAGAGTAGACGTGCTCATGCTAACTCCCTTTCTTGTTAACTCTACTTCTCCAGTCTTCCCTTTTAAAAACACAGGCAAAGAGAGAGCAAGGCCAGGGCTGCGGGTGCCACTGGTCTGGCCAAGTGAACAAACACTTGGGTTTTCCCCATATGTCTCTTGACATAACACCAGAGGAAATAATAGATGGTTGGCACAGGAGTGACCCCACGCAGAGCAGCAGGGGACAGAGATAGAGAGGTCTACCTCAGTGGTAGCAGACATCAAGAACCCCAGGTGACCTGCATGGGATGCCTGCTGTCTGTCCACATGGCACTCTTATTTCCTCTCACTGCCTATAACCTTGACTGCAACTGATAGACAAGGTCACACATGGCTTCCCCTCATCACAGAGCGCAAGAACTGGAAGGCCCTGTGTGAAACGGGCACCCTCATTGCACAGAAGGGGAAGCTGAGACCCAGAGAAGAGGCTGGTCCAAGGTGGGTCTCACTGGCAGGATCTGGTCTAGGTTGGAGATCTTTGAGCTGCTCCCCTCAAACATGGTTGGTGGCCACATGGGTTGTAAGTAGCTGAAATACAACTCAAATGGGCTCCCATGGCTGGGAAGTTCAAGAGGCAGTGGCTCCAGGAACAGCCGAATTCGTGACCTCAAAGAAAACCATGCCATGAGGTCTTAGTCCCTTCCCATTCTTGTCGGTAATGTCCTCTGGATTGGTTTCATTTATTGTGTTTGATATTAAGAAAGTTACCCAGAAGTTGCCTGTTTAGCTGCCTGCAATCCTGGATTCCTCTTCTTACACCTGGCTTGGGTCCCATCTCCCTCTTTACTTTAGTTGTTTGAATCTTAAAAAAAAAAAAATAGAGGATTTTTACAGAACCAGATTACCAGTCTACAGAAATTTTTTGCGGCCACCTCAGATACTTGGATGACATCCCTGCACTGCCCCCACATCAAAAATTCTTCACTGGTGTGGGGATTGAAGTCCAGGCTTCCCTAGGATGCAGGGATAGGGATATTGTCCTAAATTAAATACTAGGTCAAATCTGTGTACAGGTGCATACGGCCATCTTTCAGGAGGAAGCCTGGTGAGGGGCTTTTAACTCCTGGGAACACATTTCCCAAGAGGTAGGGAGCTAACATAACCAGTGTTATTTGGAGAATTTCACTCGGGGTAAAGGCCAAACTTTGAATTTTATCATCTTTTAACCAGTATCACCTAGAAACAAGATTTGCCAGAGTAGAGACTTTTCTTTCTGCTGTTGATTTTTGGTTTTGTCTTTGTTTGTTTTTTTGTTGTTTGTTTGTTTGTTTGTTCAAGCATTAGGCTGCTACCAAAAGATAGTGCCTTCCTGACCTCATCTTCATTCTTTCAAATGCACCTGGAGAAATATGTACGTTTAACAAGCCCCCTCTGGCTCTAAGTTGGAAAGCATGATGACTCTCATTCTCGGCTTTAAGTGAAATCGTGGTGAAGAGAAGTTTGCCCAGTTTCCCTCTAAATGGCCTCTCTTGGGGGAGCTTTCTCACTTTATGCCTGGCTCCAACTTGAGGCTTCCAGTTTGCTCTTTTTGGGCAAATTCTCTCATACAGATATGAGCCACCGCACGCTGCTGGAGAGGCTGAGGAGAGCCTCCCACCCACGGCCTCCCTCTGCCTGTCTCCCAGTCATACTGTCTTTTCCTGTCTGGGCCCCTCTCCATCCCTCCTGCTTCACACGGAAGCTCTGTCTTCCCAGTTTCCAGCTGATTTGAGAACTAGATCACAGCTTCCTGATAAACTGGCACAGGGCACTTGATTTAAACAGAGCGGCCATGTGGTAGTGCCATTGTGATATGGCTGGAGGACAAAAAAATTATCCAAACACCACTTGTTAGCACCATACACACCCCAGGCATCAAGGACAGGGAAACTGCGGCGGCTGTTTGGATTTGCAAAGGAGAGAGTGGGAAGGGAGAGCTTGGCTGCTCAACAACTCATGTTTTCCCAAATATAAGCTCAGCCCGCTGGGAACTTTGAAACAAGGTCATAGGTCATATACCCATCACCCATCATCCACAGGCCATGGGAATTACATTGGTCTGTCTCAGGCCCTGCAGAGTTTCTGGGAGGCTACATGTGTTAGTCTAGGTTACGGGAACAGAACAGAAACAGATTGATGGTTTTAGACAGTCAGAGAAAGAAAGACAGAGTCAGAAGGACAGAAAAAGAGAGAGAGTTACACGGAGGTTCATATGATTGCTAGTGATTATGGAGGCTACAAAGTCCTGAGCTCTGCTGTCAGCAAGCTAAAGACGGAGAAGAGACTGGTGGAGTTCCCGTCCCAGGTCAAAGGCCCAAGAACCAGGGAAGCGATGGTGTCAATTCTAGCCAAGTCCAATGCAAATTCAAGAGAAGGAGAAGATTGATTTCCCAGCTTGGAGACAGAATGAGTTCTCCCTACGCAGAGATTTTGTAATCATCCAGTCCCTCAGCAGATCAGATGAGGCCCACCCACACTGCAGAAGAGGGTAGCTGCTTTACCTAGTCCATCCATTTGAATGCTAATCTCATCGGAAGACACACAGACACACCCAGGATCTGTTTAATTGATTGTCTGGGCATACTATAGCCCAGTCAAGTTAACGCATAAAATTAACCCTCACCCTAGAGAACCCGGCCTAATGTTGGCCCACAGTGAGTATTTGGCAAAGAATCATAGTTCTCCTCTTCCTCCTCAAATTTTCCCTTCTTTACACTAAGTTACGATGGTTGAAGCCGAGTGTGGTGATGCATGGCCTTTAAATCCCAGGGCATGGGAGGCTGAGAGAGACAGATGGGAAGCTGGAGAGGCAGCCAAGGTCACAGTGAGGATCAGTGAGTGCAGCCCTGGACTCAAGGCAGGAGAACCTGGTGGGCATGTTACCATGGCAATGCGTGCCCACCAGTTGGGTTGCTATTTCCGGTAAAGGAGCATCCAACTGGCTGAGCTGAGGCCATGCACTCTACTCTGCCTGTACTGGGGTACTGAAACTCCAGTTTCCCAAACATAAGGCCATTTTCTCTCATTAACCTTCCCTCCTAAGCCATGCATAATAGGGATTGGTAACTGCCCAAATGGAAGCTGGGGTATGCTTCAGGAAGGGGAGATGTTTGCACATACTCCCAAATACTCTAACACGAGTGGGCACACACATGCACATGTACACACACACACACACACACACACACACACACACACACACACATTGAATGTACACTAAAAATAAAGTATGAGATACCGTCCCCATACAGGAAGCTGGAGAGATATAATTCCCTCCACAAGATGATTAAGAAAAATCAGACAGCACTATATATTACAGCAATTTCTACCAATGTAATAAAGTGCTAAATTGTGCAGAACAGACATGTACAGATTGGGTCTTTCTTCATAGACCAAAGTGGCTGAAGAAAGAAGATGTCAGAGTGTGAGACTGTCTCAGGGAAGGTTTACTAGAAGGTGGTATTGAACTGGTCTTGAAGGATGAACACACGTGTGTGTGCATGCACACACACACACACACACACACACACACGCGCACAGTAAGCAGATGAGAAAAATTAATTGTAGGAGGAGGGGAAAATGGTATGAATGGAAGCACCGAAATTCTAATCACTTTTCCTGAGCAGATCACACTGGGTTTGAATCTTCATTATGCCTTGTGGGTCTGAACAATTTGTTTAACACTTCTGAGTCTCACGTTATTTAAAATGAGGCAAGTCATTCCTGCCTCACACGGAGGGTAAGGGATGGGAAGGGCCTGGTGTAATATTAGCCCTCAGCGAGCATTTGGCAGAGTCACTGTTGCTCTTGTCTTCTTCCTTAATAATTTCTGCTTTTTTTTTTTTCAGTACTGGGGTACTGAAAAAACCCAGGGGTAATTCTACCTCTGAGCTACACCCGCAGGCCTATTTCTTATTCTTTATTTTGAAACAGGGTCTCACTAAGTTGCAGAGGGTCTCGCAAGTTGCTGAGGCTGGCTGAGAATCTGCAGTTCTCCTGTCTCAGCCTCCCAAGTCCTGGGATTATAAGTGTATGCCACCACGCCTGCTCTGAAAAATCCCTTCTTTACATTAAATGATGTTGGTTTAAGCCAAGCATGGTGGCACATGCCTGTAATCCCAGTATGTGGGAAGCTGAGTCAGGAGAACTGTAGGTTGGAGGCCTGCCTCAGCAACTTAGCCAGAATCCATTTTTAAAATAAAAGGGTTGAGCCAGACATGGTGGTGCACACTTGTCATCCCCGCGCTTGGGAGGCGGAGACAGGAGGATCACGCAGGTTCGAAGTCAGCCACTCTGGCTTAAGAGACCCTGTTTCCAAATAAAAAGAGTATAAAAATAGGTCTGTGAGTATAGCCCCGAGGTAGAAGGGTTTCCAGGAATCCCAGTGCCACCAAAATAAATAAATAAACAAATAAATAAATAAATAAATAATAAAATGGTTGGAGGTGTATCTCAGAAGTAGAATGCCCCAGGGTTCAAATCCCAGTCACACACACACACACACACACACACACACACACACACACACGTAAGAAAGAGAAAAAAAAAACTACATTAGTTGATACACAGGAAATATTTTAGAATCTGAGAAATGGACTCTGGCAGATCCAATGTGCCTGCAGTTGGGCTCTGCCCAAAGTGCTCTGTGGAAATGGTCAGTGCTAACCTGTCCCCTCTGACCCTCTGGCCACCTTGAAAAGCACAACCCGTCACATGTTCTCTCTGAGCTTTCATCTTCTCCTCCACTTGAAGGACTTACCTGAGCCGCTAATAAGTCACCACATCTAGTCACTGTAGATATTATTTCATCTTACTTTATTATTTGGTTTTACTTTGACACAAAAGAATTCATTTATCAAAGCACAGCGCAAATGGGCAGCAAGGTCAAGGACCCACTCGCCAAAATTCAGTAGCAATAGGCTAACAACGTTCGGGTCAGTGACCAGCCACCAAGGCCCACCAGGTGTCCAGTGGCCCCGTGGCTGAAGCAGAGCCTTGAATGGTGTACACTGTGAAGTTGGCGTGTGGGGGAAGTCAGACAGTGAGCGGGTGATCTAGCTAACAGCGCAGCCTAACAGCCTCACTCTGAATTCTTCTCTCTGCACGTGTGTGTAGTTGCTTTGGTTAACTTATCCTTGCCTGAGTTTTATAGGAGAATTTATATGCTACAGTGAGGACCACGCTTCAGGGGATTCCCAGAGGTCTGGAGAAATAGCCTTCTCAGGGTCTGTTGCTGGGGTCGTAGACTTAAATGCCCACAGGGCCCAGACAAGCGACGCTAATGAGTAAAGCAGGCCAGGAATTAATGTTTTCCAATTCCCATTCTTCCTGAAATATGCACCTCTTTTAGTCTTCTTTTGATTCCCCCCCCACCCCCCGCTTCTTTTTTTCTGATGGAAACATGAGTCGGGAGAAATATTTCTTTATTGTAAGAGATTTTTAAGTGCTCCTTTAAAACCACAGTATAAAGGTAATAATCAAGAGTGCAAAATTAGAATTATTTCTTAATTAAAAACAATAACATCAACAAACACATGGTACATATCAAATTTAGTCTGAAAAAAAGGAAGTACCAGTCTAAGACATCTGGTCTACCACGGATGTCAAATCTGCCCGCCATGTGCACTCCATATTCACCAGTCAATTTACCATAAGCCCTAAGAACATAAACAGAGGGGAGAAACCACATAAAATTTCTACTGTAGCTTCTTCTATTACTATGCTAAAAAAAAAAAAACAGACATAAAAGGACCTTGTCCCCCCAAAAAAAGAACTTTTACAGCCTGCAATTTTAGGACAGTATTACAGTGAGGTTCTGGTATATTTTACAGGTAATGAGCCCTTTCCTTCAAATGGACAATAGGACGATATAAGCCAATACAGAAATCTTCCATGGAGCCTCCTCACAGAACGGAGACATTTTGGATTAATTTTCCTCTAAGTGCAACAAAGATCTGGAGGAAGGAGGTGTAGTTTCTCCAAGAGATGGAAGTACAGGGGTTTTTATTGATGCTATTGTTTTGTTTGGGAGAGTGTTTTTTCTCTAATAGACTATCAAAGTCTAGGAAAGATAGAAAAATAAGAACCAGTGGTTATTCCCTATTTACATAAATTTATATTTTCTTTTCTTTTTTTTCTTTATTTTTTTACAGTACTAGGGAAGAAACTCAGGGACATTCTACCACCGAGATACACTCCAGCCCTACTTTTTTATTCTTTATTTTTGAAATAGGGTCTCACTAAGTTGCGGAGATCCTCACTAAGTAGCTGAGGCTGGCTGAGAACCTGTGATCCTCCTGTCTCAGCCTCCCAAGTACTGGAATTACAAGCATGCACCACCACGCCTGGCTGTCTTTTTTTATTATTATTATTCAGAATTTTTTTCTTAATGAGATTCTGGTAAGCTACTCGAGGAAATAAATGCTATACCTCATTGTCTTCTAAATTCCCCAAATGTTTTATAACCTTCTGTCCTGCATTACAATCACATCTGAAAACAAGAGCATGTGTTTGTTATCTCTGTATCTCATTCCATAGACATTGTCTTCCCCATACCTAGTGAGAGCCCAGGGAATGTTTGTTGATTGAATACATAAATGAATTCCACTGAATGCAGGGCATATACATGAATGGGCATTTCAGTAGTACCCATGGACATGTTCGGGGACAGATAAATCATTTATTCAATTTTATTGTATTTTGATGTAAAAATGGAGGAAGAGAAGGAAGAGGAGAAGGATGTTGTCTCCTCTGGTCTGTGAAGGCATTCTTAGCCATCCTTTGTCAGAGAAGAAAATAGTAACAGAAGTTTGTATTCATTATCTATTGCTATATAACATTACCTCTCGACCTTAGCTGTTAAAAGCAACAAGCCTGTGTTATCTCAGAGTTTCTGGGGTCAGAAACATGAGCACAGCTTACCCGGATGCCTCTGGCTCTGAATTTCTTGTGAGGCTACAGAGAAACTGTGGACCAGGACTGCAGTGAGCTGAAGGTTCCACAGCTGGAGGCAGGAAGGCTCATTCCCCATCACGTGGGCATCTCTCCAGAGCTGTTCATGACTTAACAATGGGCCTCCACAAAGAGAGCAATCCAGGGGGATGAAAGAGAGTTTAGGATAGGAGCTGTGTCTTTTATTTCCTGGTGTCTCAGTCAGCATCCTCACAGCTGTGACCCCAAACACCTAATAACAACAATTTTGAGGTAAGAAGACTTATTTGCTCACAGTTCTGGAGATATTAGGAATTCAGTCCATGTTAGGCTAGGAGAAATCTGTGGAATTCAGGGCATGGTGGTGAGGGAGAGAGGGAGAGGGAGAGGGAGAGGGAGAAGGAGAGGGAGGAAGAAGGAGAAGGAGGAGAAGGAGAAGGAGAAGGAGAAGGAGAAGGAGAAGGAGAAGGAGAAGGAGAAGGAGAAGGAGGAGAAGGAGAGGGAGAGGGAGAGGGAGAGAGGAGAGGAGAGGAGAGGAGAGAAGAGAAGAGAAGAGAAGAGAAGAGAAGAGAAGAGAAGAGAAGGGGAGGAGAGAGAGAGGAAAGGAGGAGAGAGGAGAGGAGAGAGAGAGAACGAACAAGAGTTCTGCTCTCACATCATAGAGGAGGCTGGAAGCAAAAGAGAGAGCTAGAGGAGGAGGCACTATATATTATCCCCAAGGCCACACCCTCAAGGCTCCCTCCTCAGCAACCAAGGCCCACCTCCAACATAGCTTCCTTGTTTTTATGAGGTCTAGCGGGGGCATTATAAATCCAAACCATAGCACTTGGTCTCATAAGTGATGTAGCAGGATGGGAGGGAACTGTATGTGTTTGTAATAAGGATTAAGAAAGTAGGCATTACTAGGGAGCCATCTTGGAGGCTGCCTTGATTAAGTGGAGAAATTCAGTATTAAATGTTTGCAAAAAGGCCCAGGGTCTCCTATCTTGGAATATTATAAAATTTAAAAAAATTTACAGTGATCTGAAAGGAAAAAAACTCTTTCATAAGTTGACCCCTTCTTGTTCTCTTCCGTAAAAAGCATGAGATGGGCCCGTGCCCTTCCAATCCACCAGGCGGGCTTGTGAAAAACCGGGTTTTAGAAATGAGCTGGCCAGGCAAAGGTGCTAAGTTGCTCCGGCCAGAGGAATTCTTCTGGACCCAACTCCTCAGGGATAAGGTCCAGATGCCCCTTTTGCCCCTCTGGCTCAGAGGAATTTGGTTGTAAGTGGAAAATGGTCATTTTCTATGAACTTTCTGGAAACAAATTTTGTTGAAAAAAAAAAAAAGCACCATTAGATTTGATGATCAATAAATTATGGCTGCATGAACAAGAGGCCACAAGTCAGATGCTATCTCAACAGACTGAAATCCCTGATACTGATACGGTCCCAGATGTTGGGCCTGGCTCCCAGGAGTATAGAAAAAAGTGATTGTTGCCATGACTTCAGGGGAAGCTGGGAATTTGAAATATCTTATAAAAATGCACATGTGTGTGTTGATAGAAATGCATGCCATTCATTCCCTTCATGTTCCTTCTGGATCTTCATGATAATGACATGTTTATTTCAGTCTCTCCTGACAGCCTGTAAGTTTCCTGAAGGCAGAACTGAGTTGCTCTCATTTATATAGAGGTCTCTCCAGTACCCAATATAGTACAGAGAGCTTAGTAGATATCAGATACTTGTCAGATGCGTGGACGAGGACACAATGGGATAAGCGTGTCTGACTTGAAAGTTGGACTCAACCTTTGAAGGGTCTCAAGTTGGCCAACTCTGAAAAAGCCAAACTTGAAGAAGAAGGCCACCATGGCAACCTTCCTTTCCTTTTTGTTCTTCAAACTGGGTGGCCCTGCTAACTTGCTTCCTGCCTGGCAGCTTCTGCAGTTGGGCTCCCCCAGGCTTTGGCCCGTTTCCTGAGCTTAAATCCAGTCAGAAGCAGATGCCCTGAGCAGGTCGGCTCCCTCTCCCGGCAAGCGGGTCTCTTTATATACTTAGCCGCTCCTCCCCACTCTGGTATCTCATACCTCCTGCCATCTTGGAGCTAAGACTCAAGAGGGGTGCTTGGAGGCACATGTGTGCAAGCTCACGCTCACACAGACTCGTGGGTGAGTGTGTACACCTTGCAACATCGTCCATTCCTTCCTCTGTGTCCCTCTGCAGTGAGCCAGTGTGCTCTGTTTGATTAACATGAAGCATACCTCACCATCAAGGGAAAAAAAATAAAAGATAGCAGAGCTTTTCCACCCTTTCCCTAATCAGATTAACGAAGAGTAGAGAGGATTTCAATTAAGAATGATGAATCATTTTTATCTCTTCCACCAAATGCAATCAATTGGGATTGCTGTCTCTACTGCTGTGTCATGAGGGATCCTGAGGCCGGGTTTTAGCTCAGTGAGAAAGCTTGCCGAGATGAATAAACAGTGTCTTCAAGGGCTTGGAAGTCATGGTGAGCAGCAACTCACAAGCCAGCTAAGAGCCACAGAGGAGACTGTGGTCCAGCACCCTCAGGTAATGGAAGGGCTGGAATATCGGGGCGTTTATGAGTCCTCATCTAGCTAGGCATGGCGGTGCACGCTTGTGATCCTAGCATTCCGGAAGCTGAGACTGGAGGATTGTGGTTCACGGATAGCTTCAGCTACTTTAGTGAGGCCCTTTGCAACTTAGTAAGATCCTGTTTCAAAATATAGAATGAGATCCGGGCGTGGTGGTGCACACTTGTAATCCCAGCATTCAGGAGGCTGAGACAGGAGGATCACAGTTCACAAACAGCCTCAGCTACTTAGTGAGGGCCTCCGTAACTTAGTGAGACCCTGTTTCAAAATAAAGAATAAAAAGTGGGGGTGTAGTTCAGAGGTAGAATGACCCTGGGTTCCATCCCTGGTGAAGGAAGGAAGGAAGGAAGGAAGGATAAAGAATAAAAATAGTACTGGGGGTGTAGCTCAAAGGTAGAATGCCCCTGCGTTCCATCTCCAGTACCAAAAAAAAAAAAAAAAAAAAGAGTTCTCATTGATTGAAACATAAACAGACCTCTCTGGTATTAGGAGAGGGAATGACTGAACAATATTTGCATGCATAGGAAAGGGAAGAAAGATAAAAAGAAAGGCAGGGTTTCAGCTGCTCTTACCCAGGTTTTAATTTCTGTGGGTTCTCTTTCTCCTTCCTTCTTTCTTTCCTTCCATCCATATAACCCCATGGAAACCAGAGCCGCATGAGCAATTGGCACTCAGCAGGTGGAGCTGGTGCTGGGCAGTGATACAGAAAGAGCAGGAATTGCCAGCCAGTCTCCTCTGGCCCCCAGCTCCCATCAGCTGGTGGGCTTCTCTCAAGCCTAAACTTCAGGTCCTAGAAGGCACTCGGATGCCCGAGCCTGGGGGCTGCTTAGCTGGCACTGCCTGTCTATGCGCCTGTGTGGCAGAGAGCAAAGGGCACCTGTTACCCAGGAGACACCATCCGGCCAGAAGCCAAGGACACACAGTCCTCTCTGCCTTTCCTAACCAACCCTCGTGCTGTATGGCCAAGCCACCCCATCCCCTGAAGTTGCCCACCAGCTCTCAGCCCTTTCAAAGGCCTTATTCAATCACATGGCAATGCGTGCCCTGGCTGGCGCCCCACGCCTAGCCTGGCAGCAGCCAGAAACTCAACATGGCAGTGAGGATCCAGTCTTGAAGTTGTTGACTCCTTGGGGATATTAGCATCACCCTATGGCTCTGCTCAGCCTCTGAAAAGATAAAAGCACCAGAACCTTCTTGGACCCTAAATAAGGCTTCCAAGACACTTTCCGTGGGCTTGTGCCCTGGACTGCAGATGGCCACCAGTGCTTACCGCAGGCCAGTGCTGCCCCTTGCTTCCTCTCTGATAATCTTGTCACAATGTTCCTGGAAATTCCTGTCTAGGACCTCACTCTATCCCTAAACACCAAACTAAACCTCCACAGATGGCAGGAAAAGACGAGTCCCTTCCCCATCAGGACCCTCTTTGTAGAAAATCAGAATAGAGTCCCCTCATGAAAATAGACACACTGGTTGAATATCTTTTATTAAAAACACTTGAGGCCAGACGTGATGTTGGCACGCTTGTAATCCCAGCTCTTGGGAGGCTGAGACAGGAGGATCCAGGTTCACAGACAGTCTCAGCTACTTAGTGAGGCCCTCCGCAACTCAGTGAGACCCTGTTTTAAAATAAAGAATGAGAAATCGGGCTAGGGATATAGCTTAGAGAAAGAATGCCCCTAGGTTCCATCTGAGAAAAAAAAAATCACTTGAGACCAGAGCATGTTTCTGCTTTTGAATTGGGGGGGGATTTTGCAATCTTTTCATAGCCATAATGAGTCCTCTTAAGGATAGGAGCTGAGCCTAAAGATGAAATTCACTTGTTTTATACATAAGCCTGAAGGTCGTTTTATGTAATATTTTAAATACTTCTGTGCATGGAAAGAACTTTCACGACATTGAATTTTTCATTTGTAGCATCGTGTCAGGGACTGAAAAGTTTCAGATTTAGGTGCATGTCAGACTTAACATTTCCAGGTCAGGGGTGCTCAGCCTGTACCTCACGTTTTATAGAGAGTCTTTGTGGTTCACCAAGAGCATTTTGACTAATCTGATCTCAGCATGAGTTTGATCTCCTTAAGGCACAAAACAGACAGGAATTTGGTCAGTTTGTGCCCATTTCTCCAAACAGAGGCTGATTCTTATAAATGGAAAAGAACTTGCCCAAGACTGGGCAGCTGGACAAGTACAGAGCTCTGGCCCCAAACCAGCCTGTCTGGACCCCATGCCCCAACTTGTACTGCACCAGGTGGTCTGGTCTGGCCTCTCATCGCCAGCTACCATGGCTGTGGAATGGCTCCTAGGCCGGGTTCAGATTCCTGGTGGAAGTGTCTGTTTTCAACACCAACCTCCCATTGTCTGTCTGGGATCTGGAATCTGGTAACAGAGCATGTGCTGTTTCTGCTGGGCATTGCCCTGTCCAGACTGTTATTCCTTTTCTACAAGGCTTCAAATGTCTGGAAGCAACATAACAGTAAGATAATTACAAGCCAGACGTGGTGGTGCACACTTGTAATTCTTGTAACACTTGGGAGGCTAAGACAGGAGGATCGCAGGTTTGAGGGCAGCCTCAGCAACTTTAGTGAGACCCTGTTGCAAAATAAAAATCACAAAGGGCTGGGGGTATAGCCCAGGGGTAGAATGCCCTTGGGTTCAATCTCTAGTACCAAAATAATAATGATGATAATAATAACAACAACAACTACAATTTAATTGGAATTTGTTTACTCTGTACTCTTTTCTGAAAAGAGGGAACAGGACCTGGTCAAAGCCAGGACACATGGAGAAGGGCACTGGGTGGGAGTGGGGCCCCAGTGAAACCCACCTGCTTCCTTATCTTGCCAAGCAGGTCCTATCCAGGTGTATCCAGAAAGGTGTGTGTTCTGTATGTAGCCAGGAAGGGGTTAAAAAGAAAAGGAGAAAGGAAGAAATGAAAACTTTCTTAGGAGGGCCTGCTTGGCTCTGGCCCAGTCTGCAGCAAATGAGCTCCCTAAGGAAGTAGGAGGAGACTTTGAGCTTTGAATATTCTGGTTCTTCCAAGGGTTCACCAAACCTTAAGACACGCGCCCTTTTACTTTTATAAGAAATAAGTCACTGGTGCTGGTTTCCCTTGGTTTTTACTCCAAAGTTCCTGGCCACCTAGACAAGGGACAGCAAGGGACTGAGAACAGAGACTGTCTATGAATTAGGGAAAGGGAGGGCCTAGATTTCCTGTGGACAAACCTAGGTCCCAGAAGCTTCTCTGTGCACAGGGCCACGTTCCTTCTTTCTATTTGTCAAAAGCTCTTGCATGCATATATTTCAAAGATAGTTAAGACCGACCTCTTTATCAGCTCATCGGTAGAAATTCCACTCTGTTAAGCCTAGACTTTGACCAAGACCTTCATTTTTACCTTGATCCTAAAGGCTTTTAGTTCCAACTCAGCACCCTCCTGTATATAATCTTCCCCACCAGCCTGGGCTTTACCTTATTAGAAATCTGTCTATTAAGATTAGTTTATTTCTGCAAAGTGCTTCTATTAACAGTTCTTGGCATAGAGTAAACACTCAATCCGTGTTAGTGATTATTAGCAATATGGTCTTTAGAATCAGCAGCCTACGTACCTCCCCTTAATTAGACTCACTCGAGCTTTTGATGTATATTATGACAATTTCCAAGTGATGTTCTGTAATTAATTACTATTACTTCTAAACTCAATCACGAGATGAAATCCGGGCACCATCCTCAGCCCACAGGGTCCTTCCGTGGCAGATACAGCATACAGTGCTACAATTGGTAAAATGCCAAAATAGCTCCAAAATAAAGACCCTGCCTGCCCTGTGAGGCCCGGTGGCTTTCAGTGCTCCTCCCAGGGTGGCCCAGGATGCCCCTTACAGAAAAGCAGCCCAGGGAAGAGGGCACTTGGAATAAGACCCTTCTTTTTCCTCCTGGACACACAGCTAGACTACATTTCCCAGAAGTCCTTGCAGTGGAATGGGACCTCGTGACTGTGTTCACACCAGGGGAATGTAAGTAGAGCCGATGTAGAAGGATGTCCAGGTTTAGCCTCTTAAAACACAAAAAGACAATAACAAAACCTTCCAATACCGCAGCCCATGCCTGGCGCTCGGGAGTGGCAGTGCAGACAGACGATGGGAGGAGCCTGCCTCCCCTTTGGAGGGCAGCAAAAAAAACTGTCATGGTCACACACCCATGCTGAACTGTTCCGCAAGCAAGGACACTTACGCCGTGACTGTTGTGTTAAGGTGCTGAAATTTTGGGATTCCTAGTTATAGCACTTAGTCTAATCCAAATAATACAGATGTCTCTAGGGCACCCAGACAGATGATTAAATTAATCAGTGGGCTGGGTAAGATGTCATTTTTCTTTTCTTCTGTATTGGGAAATTGAACCCAGAGCTATTCTACCTCTAAGCTATATCCCCAGATCATTGTTTAAATTTTTCTGCTTTGAAACAGGGTCTTGCTAGGTTGCTGAGTCTCACTGAATTGCTGGAGCTGGTCTTGAATCTGCGATCCTCTTGTCTCAGCCTCCCATGTACTGGGATTATGTGTGTGCACCACCATGACTGGCTTCATTCAATCATCTGGTTTCTCTCACAAACCAGAGAGCAGGTGTCACCTCTGGAGAGGAGGGCCACATGGGAGATAAACTCATCAAGTTATTGTGTGTGCCACCCCAATAAATCCTGGAGAACTAGGGCACCGGATGCTATCTTTACCATAGAAGTGTGTGTTGCAAATTAAATGTGGATAGCAAGCACCTACAGACAAAAGAAATAAAAATCCAGTTGCTCCTGGCGGAGCCCTGGTCTGGGGCCAGGGAATTCACTCCTGCTCCATTACAGAGTGACACAGACATCCCCAGAGTTAGGAGCTGGGGCTCTGCTATCCTAGATAGGTTACTCTTGGAGGTTGACAAGGAAGGGGCCCTTAGGTGGCATAGTTCTATTCCAGTTAGACCTAAGGACCCCAGGAGGAGCATCTGTCTTGACCAAGCAGTGTTTGCCAAGCTTTGAGAATGAACTCTGGGACCTGTCTTGCTCCAGGTTTCAGCGAATGGGGACATCTCCTCCCTGAACTGTTTTCCCATCTGCAAGTGAGGTCATCAAGCTAGATCAGAGGTCACAAACCAGTCGCTGGGGAGAAAGTACAGAGTACAAGTGTGCGTTACTTGTCTTGCGAGGCAGGGCTACAATTTTTATTCATTAATCCCCGGCAGATAAAAAATAAGGATTTTCTCCCAGTGTCACAAAACAAGAAAAAAAAAATAAGGTGTTTTCTTAAAAAAAAAAAAAAATCAAGACTGCGCTTAAAAGAGCCAGACAACACTAGACGTGGGTTTCCCTCAGGAAACCAATTGGCCTTCCTCTCCAGGGGTATGACAGGCGCACCCTGGTTTGCATAAGCCCTCCCCTACCCCAGATCTCCACGCATTCACAACACATGCCTGTGTGGCCCCTAGCGGCATTTGAGTCTGAGAACCCCGGTGTCAATGATTTCTGGTAGTCCCTTCTGCCTCATCCAGAACAGTCATATCACCTCACCACATAGTCTACTGCTACGTAAGAAACTGTGTGCGCAACACAGAAAGGCTTAAAACACCACTTATTGTATCTTGTGATTTTGTGTTTGAAAAAGGCTCAGATGGACGTGTTTCTGGTTTGCACCATGTTTGAAAAGGTCATTTTCTACTGTTGTACTGGTAGAGGAGCTGGTGCAGAGGACCAGACAGCTCTGTCCAAGGTCTGGTGCAGGGCAGGGGTGGCCAGGAGTCTGGGCTCCTGGGTCTGTACCTGGAGTGCCTGCACATGGCTTCCCCAGCATGGCAGGGAATCAAGGTAGTATGACTCACGTGGGGGCTCAGAGCCCCCAAAGCAACATTCTAGGAGAGTAGGCGCGGCCTCAAGGCCTCTAGAGGCCTAAGTCAAAGTCCCAGAAGGATGCTTCTACTGGTCAAGCAAGTCATTAAAACCAGACTAGTCATGCAGAGGAAAATTAGGCTCAATTGAAAGAATAGAAAAGAATCTGCCTCATCTTTAGTCTACCAGAAGATTATTATTTAGACTTGGGAGGCTGAGACAGTAGGATCACACAGGTTTGAAGCCAACCTCAGCTACTTTGTGAGGCTCTCAGCAACTTAGTGAGACCCTGTTTCCAAATAAAAGTATGAAATAGGTCTGGGAGTATAGCCCGGAGGTAGAAAGCCCCTGGGTTCCACCCCTAGCACCACAAAAATAAATAAATAAATAAATAAGACAGTATAAAATTTTTGTATTTATTTTCTTCTCTATCTGATTTAAAAGGAAGCCACAATTATATATTACAAAGCAATGATTATTAAATCATTGATAATATAATATGTGAAAATGTAATTTGTACTGTAATAATTGAATAAAGGCGGAGTGAGGTAATAGTGTTCTATTTGAAAGAGAGTGTGTGTAATATTAAAATAAGTTAACATTAATTTGAATTTGGTTGTCTTAAGATAATTGTAATCCCTATGACAAACACAAGAAAATATGTTAAAGTATATTGTAAAAGAAACAACGGAAGCAAAATGGTAAATAGAAAATATCTGATAACACAAAAGGAATCAGTAATGGATAAATAAAATAATATAAATGATATGATATAAACAGCGAAGTGGCAGGTATAAATCCTATCTTAATAGTAATTACATTAAATGTAACTGGACTATATACTCTAATAAAAAGATAGAGAGGTTAGCAATATGGATTTTAAAAAAGCACGATCCCTCCGTATCCAGTGTAAAAGTGATGCACTTTAGATTCAAAGAGGTAAGGAGGTTGAAAGTAAAATGGTGAAAATAAAAAACAAAAACCTTGGTTCATGCACCCAAAAAGTAAAACAATAGACCTGGCATCAACCTGTGCTGGATCAGTCCCACCTAAACAATGTTTCTAGGCTTGTCTTTCTTGCCTGTGCTTGATTCTGTGATTCTGCCTTCCTGACAGCCTTCAGATGAAACTTTAGGCTTAGTAACTCCAATGGAAAATACGCTTCTTTTTCTCTATTGTGCCAGCAAGTCTTGGTTTGTGTCTCAGTGGCCAACATGCCAACATGGGTCAAATGTTTGTATATCTGAGCCACTTTCCATGACCAGGAACATACCTGGATCTAATTTCAGAGGCAGTTTGGTTTAGCTTTTCTTGACAAAATGGCCTGAGAGTAGATGAGAAGTACCTCTACTGTGAAGGTCAGGGGCGTTGTAACCAGAGTCAGTGAACATTCAATGCCCGCCACACATGGCATTGGGTCAACTGGGTTGAAGGAATATTCTCTGGCTGTAGGAAAAAGCAAAGCTAAATAAATGATAAAAGGATCAAGCGTGTTTTGAAATTCATGTTTTCACTGTCCAAGAGTTTCTGCACTAATTTTTAAAATCTTTTTTTTCTTTTTTTTTAGTACTGGGAATGGAACCCAGGGGCACTCGACCTCTGAGCTAAACCCCCAACCCTATTCAGGGTCTCATTGAGTTGCAAAGGGCCTCACCAAGTAGCTGAGGCTGTCCTTGAACCGCGATCCTCCTGTCTAAGCCTCCTAAATGCTGGGATTAAGCGTGCACCATCATACCCAGCCTTGGACTTGTGATTTTCCTGTCTCAGCCTCCCAAGTACTGGAATTGCAGGCATGTGCCACCATACCCTGCTACATAGCCCATCTTATTAAAGCCGTGAAGCCCTGTGGAGTAGATGGAACTAGGAGCCTTTTGAAAACCAGGAGATGGGGCACAGGGATATCAAGAATTCGGCCAGTGTGCCCATCTTGCATTTCCAGAAAATCCCCTCAGCCCCAGAGTCCAGGGCTCTCGCCCCTTCACTGCCCTTCTGGCTTCTTCTTGCATGTGGCGCTACAGTTCCATGTCTTCCCACTGGTCCATGTTTAAGTGAGGGCTGGGAGGAAGCCAGAGTCATGCCCAGGGTGGAATCTGGCTCCATGACAAAACCAGGCTTGAACATAGGATTAAAACTAAATCAGGGAGACTGAAGATTGAGTGCCAGCAAAGCACAAAGTCAGAGTTTCTTGGCTTTCATTTTACTGGAAAATCATTTTACTCTCAGAGTCTGATCGTTGGTGGTTTGTACAACTTGTACAGCTCTGCTTTGCCTGCGCGGGCATCTCTGTGGGTAGGTATCATCAGCACTTTGAAAGATAGTTCAGGACTTTTCCTTTTATTTGTGCCTTGGTTCCAGTTGACATCTCTAAATTGTCATCTGGTTGTCAGGCTTCATCTGATGAAAACTGGGATTCTCACAGTTGACTTTCCCTTTCCCTTGTTATTTTATTTATTTATTTATTTTTATTTTGCCTCCTCTTTAGCAGAGAGGTAGATAACAAGTGTTGAAATCAGATAATTCTCTTCTTCCAGATTTTTTTTTTTGAAAATGCTTCTCTCTCTGGTGGTTTAAGACAGTCATCCCTACATATGTCCCAAATGTGTTCTACTAAACACAATTTCCCAGAAACTCAGCCGTAAAAGTGGGCGCTACTATCATATTATGGGGGTAGTATGTGTCAGACAGGCCCAAGAAAAATAATCTGCTACATTCTCCCACAAAACTATAAAGTACTCCGGCAGATCTTTCCTATCAAAATTACTTAGCCAACCGTCCAAGGACACAATAAGCTGTGTGTAAAATCTAACACTTTTATTTATCAGAAATGAAACACCAGTCTCCATGAGTGGCTAGTACAAACCCAAAATTAGAAACTTAGTTTTGTAGGAGACAAAACCTCTACCACTTGTTTCCATTCTGTTCTTGTTTGGGGTTTTGTTTTTTTGGTACAAAATGAAAGGTTATTTCTCTAGCAGAAAAGCTGTTATTGTTGCTGAATTTGCTAAGAAAATTGGACAATTTATCAGTGAAGATGATAACAGCAAATATACAGGGTTGCCAGAGGCATTATTTTGCCATCCTCAGCAGCATTAACAAGTTAAAAAAAAAATTCCAGATTCCAGGATAGCAGTACTGAATTGGGGTCTCATGGGCAGAAAGGTAGATGGTAGGTGGGTTTCTCCTGACTGTATCTTAACTGTCCCGGGGTCATAATATCAGCTTCTGATTAGCATGGATGAAGGATTGCTGAACAGAATCTCTGAACCCTACACCACAAATCCCCCTGGAAGATTTGAGACTAACGGTCAGGATTAAGTGACCATTTTCTCTCTGCTCTTGCTGGGTGAGTACCTCCTCATCAGCATTCTGTGTCAGTTTCAGGCTTTGAATAACATCTTGTTTTGTAAAACACCAAGAAATAGTGTCATGATTGGGAGCAAAATGGATGGTGTTGCGTCAATAGGGTGTGCACGATTTAGTGGGATTAAGTGAGTCTGGGTGGTGATAATGTTGAACAGCAGAGCTATTGTTATCGACCATTTTATAGGAACCAGTTCTTTTTAGGGCCTCGTGCTTACATATTTCATAAACAATGTGCTTGAGAAATTTCCAGCTAGGTACAATGAATAGAATAAGAATGAATGCTGAGTCAAGACAGATAGCCCAGCTTGAAACTCCTGTTATGAAAACAGAAGATATAAATAGAGGCAGAATTTGATGTCAACTAGACCTATGAGACATAGAGCAGCCTGCTCAGAAGAGGTGTGGCCATGGCCCCCTCTGCAAACACTTAATCAGCACTTGGAGACAGCAACCAGTTGTTGAGAAAGGTAGAGAAAGAGGTGTGGCCACAGAACTGAGCTAGAATATATGGAAAAGTACAAAGGGAAGGAAACCCAGCCATTGTGTACACACAAAAACACAGAGAGAGAGACCTAAGGTCACATCCACTTTTCGACAATCTGAGCCTGTCAATTACAGTGGACAGTTTTAATTGGTCGAATGTGGGTATTTAGGTAAAAGATCCTCTTTATTTAGGTAGAAGATCCATATTTATCAATTTGATACCTATACAGAGAGGAAAAGGGAGATGGAGAGGAAGAAAGAGAAGGGGGGGGGATTTTTCTTCTTAAAAAAAAAAAACCTACGCCGGGCGTGGTGGCGCACGCTTGTAATCTCCGCACTTGGGAGGCTGAGACAGGAGGATCGCATGGGTTTGAAGCCAGCCTCAGCTACTTAGTGAGGCTCTCAGCAACTTAGTGAGACCCTGTTTCCAAATAAAATATAAAATAGTTCTGGGAGTATAGACCGGAGGTAGAAAGCCTCTGGGATCCACCCCCAGTACCAAAAAAAACAAAAATCCTACATAAGCAAACAACTCCTCCTGCTGATTGGTTTATTTTGTCTACTGATGAGGAGGGAAGAGATGAGATGGGCTCGAGGGCCAGCTATTTCCAGAAGCTCCCTGTGTGCACCACCACCCTCTGCCCTCTGGAGTTGGCCTCCAAATGGCACTCAGTGAAGATCCCGCTGCATTATTCCCATCCACGTGGAGTCCCTGCCCATGCTGAGTAGAGATGATTCATCCAGGTAACCAATAAGACATTGCTTGCATATACGACAGAGTGTGACTTCTGAGTCTAGGTTCAGGCCTCGGGCTTCTGTCTGACCTGCTTGAATCACTTGCTGTAGGGGAAGCCAGCTGCCATATTACAGCCCAATGGAGAGGCCCTCGTGGTGAGGTGTCGAGGTGTTCCCTGACACATCCACCTGGGTGCGCCATTTTGGAAGTGGAGGCTACAAACCCAGCCTAGCCTTCAGGTGCCTCTGGCCGCTATCGTGACCGTAACCTCCCACAAGATCCTGACCCAGACCTACCCCACTGAGCCACTCCCAAATCCCTCACCCACAGAAGCTGTGAAGTGATCAGTGTTCATCGTTTCAATCTACCACGTTGTAGGGTTAGCTGATCCTGTTACAGCTGCTAACTGATACAGCTGGCTATTGCTCTTGCTTTGGGATTTGCTTCTATAAAATGTTTCAGGCTTTCATGTCAAAAGGTAGGAGAGCAAGTAACATAGATTCAGATATAAAGGGAGTAAGATCACAATCCTCACGTAGCATCCTATATGATAAAACAGTGTCCTTGTGTGCAATTTCATCTGAAGGTCTAAAGCTATATCCGATATGAGGTCGTTGTATGGATTTTGGCTTTTTCTCTGAATGACCGAAGGAGCCATAGGAGAACTTGGAGCAGAAGAGGTCAAGACCAACCTCGTGTTCCAGAATATAGTCTCGGGGCCCAGAACACTCTATACACATATATGTGCTAGGGAATCTCTGGGCAGAGATGACCTGCTGCTGCCCTCCAAGTATTTCCTAGCACATTTATATTCAACCACATAGAGAAAGCTATCAGTCCTCTTTCCCCTTCAGCTGTACCTCGGGGTTAATCCTGAAACAGAGAGAACCAGGAGGAGGCTTAGAGCATTTTGTTTTCCCACAAATGTTAAGAAAAGTAGTACCAGTTATTTTCCTTGTCCCTGACATTGCCTGACTTAGGTTTAAAAGTTCATTAGAAAGGGAATAGTAGAGTGTAAGACTACATATAAGTCCAAAATATCTTTGGATGTTTTAAAACACCAGCTATTTATTGCATATATTCCTAAAGGCTGGGAAACCCAAGATCAAGGTGGCAGCAGGTTTAATGTCTGGTAAGGGCTCCCTGAATCACAGATGGCACCTGTTTGTTACATCTTCACATAGAAATTCTCTAGGGACATAGGGATCCCATGACTGAAGCCCCCAGTGTATTCTCACTACATTCAAAGTAAAACTCAATCAAGGGCCATCCTGAGGAAACTCACATTTCTTGATAGAGAAATTCCCTTGGACCTCTTTTATAAAGGGCATCAATCCCACTCATAAGAACTTCACCCCCATCAACTAATCACTTCCCCAAAATCTTTATCTCTTATGGATATCATACTTAAGATTAGTTCTCAACATGTGAATTTTGGAGAAACACAAACCTTTGGATCATGACGGACTGTATCGGTCAGTTATGCTGCACTAACAAATAACCCCCAAAGCTCAGTGCTTCCAACAACAAAGGTTCCATTCTTGCTTGTGCTTTGTGTCTACTGCAGTATGGAGGAGCCTCAGGTTACCATAACCACCCTGGAGCTCAGGCAACTCGAGGGCCAGTTATCTTAGGACACTACCCTATCAGTAGGAGGCTTCTGGCCTGCCACAGCAGGGGAAAAGAGGGCTGCTATTAAATGCTTCTAGGGAAGGGGCACATAATATTTCTCCTTACATTTCATTGGTCCAAAATAGTCACAGCTTCCAGGGTGTAAGGAAATTAAGTTCTGCACATACCTGGAAGTAGAAGAGAACAGACTGCGGGTGTGCATCAGCAATGCCTAGAACAGGGAAGCTTCTCTGAATTATTTTTCACAGCTTACTGGAAAAAAATAAGAGAAAAATTCAGGCATCACAGTTTGATACTGAAAGATCTTTGTTTCTCAATAAAGTAGGACTATGGTGAGGTGAATCCTAACCTGGATTTTCTTATATTTAATGACTTAGCGCTTATTTTCTAAGGACCAGTATATGATCAAGGCATGGCGTGGATGCTGTGGAAGAGATCTAAAGTCAATTAGGTACAGTCCCTCCCTAAGGAAACCATGTGGCCTCTCAGTTTCAATACAATCACAAGAGTAAATTGCCTGGAATAATCATCATTTAATATGTTCCAAAGATAAATATACTCTTACAGTTCATAGTGTCTTTTTTTCTCCAAGTAGATGCGAAAGGAGTGATAATTCCATCAACTGCCAGTTCTAATTTCTTCCCTTAATTCTCCTTCATGATTATAGGACACTGACACAGGCCAGGATTTGGGGATATGCCAGAACTTGATTAGGTGTGGGATGTTATCTTAGAACAGGGTTGTCAGACAAAATACAGGATGCCCAACTAAGCTAGAAACTCAGATGAATGACAGTTAAATTTTAATATAGGTGGGCTCCACACAATACTTAATGCCAATAAATTGTCATTTATCTGAAATTCTAATTTGACTAGGCATCTCATATTTTTATTTGCTAACTCTGGCAACCCTGTCTTCAAAACCCTTCCTCCTCACAGAAGCCCCAACCAGCTCCAGAACTATTCTGAACTGTTCTACTGGTGTGCCACACCTGCTGCACTGGCCTCATTTCTATTCCATTAACACACCTGCTCTGCGTCTACCCCGGGGCCGTTGCACCTATGTATATGTCATTCCCCCTGCATGGAACACGCTGGTTCTTCTTTTTCCTTCCCAACTTGAATGTCAACACCCTAAAGAGGCTTTCTCTCATCCGGTGGTCTAAAGTCACACCCTCTGGCCCTATCCTTGTCCCTCTCTCTCACCTCACTGTGCTTATGGAGAGCAGTTGACACTTTCCACAGGTATCCTAGCTTTATTTTCTGTGAGTTCCTTTGCACTCTAATGTAAACTTCCTGAGAGTAAGAGCCATGGCTTTCTTATTCTTCACTGTATCCTAGCAGTAACAAAAGCAGCTGGCATTGGACAGGCGCACATGATAAATAGCATTTATGAATTGAGCTATGCTTTTAGTTTGTTCAAGGATCTTACTGTCTAGCGTGTGTGTATATCTGGGGATTATGGGAAGGGACATTAGATAACCAAATATATTTATGATATAGGCAATGGTGACCAGGAAAAGCATCCCTGACCAGGTGAAGTGAGCTGAGTTCCATGTAACTATGTAACCCATAGGAAGAGCGTGCAGGACCTAGCAGCAATTGGAAGGTTCCAGGCCAAGAACACCCTTGGATTATTTAGGAGAATGAATATTCAGCCATCATGCTGGAATGACATGAGCCAGAGAGCAATCTGTGCGAGAGGCAGTCAGGGGACACTCGGAACAGGATGGGTCTGATTGGGGGGTTTATGTTGAACTCAGTGGAAACATATTAGAGGGCACCAATTATGGGGGTCCAAGGCCCCTTATGAAGATCGGTTTGGTGGCTATGATAAAAATGAACCATAGCAAAGAAGGCAAGAAAACAAGCCAAATCGGAGGCCATTGCAGTCATCCAGATCAGAGAGAATGAAGGGTTAATCTAGGTTTGATCGTTGGTGAAGAAAGGAAGAGTTTGGGTTAGGGTACAATTGTGAAGTACCACCAACGGAAATCGCCTAGTTAAGGAAGAATTAAAAGGAAACATTGGTGGGAATAATGGATAGGTGGATGGATGGATGGATGGATGGATGGATGGATGGATGGATAGAGAGGTATTGAATGGATGAGCAGAGAGATAATGAATGGATGGAAAGATGGATGGGTAGATGGTATATGGATATTGGTAGAGGATGGATGGGTGGATGATGGATATTGAAAGGATGGGTGAATGGATGGGTGGAGGAATGATGGATAGATGGATGAATGGATGTGAAAATGGATGGATAGATATGGATGGATTGATAGACAGATGATAGATAGATAGATAGATAGATAGATAGATAGATATTGGAGGGATAGGTGGATGGATGATGGAAAAATGATAGATGGGTAGTCAGTAGACAGATAGTGGATGAGGACGGATAAAGCAGAGCATAATGATTAGAAGCCCAGGCTCTGGAGGTGCACCATTCTCTCTTTGAACCTTAGAGCTGATACCCTTCTTATTGAAGGAGTAGTTAACTTCAAGATGCCTCACTATCTTCATCTAAAGAGTGAACTGTAATGAATGCATTGTCAAATGGTGTGAGGAACAGAAGCCATTGTGTCTACTGATCCATTAGACCAGTGCCTAGAACGCAGTGGCCCCTGTTACTCCCCTTGACTACCTTGTGCATCAATTTGTAATGTCTGGATTGTCTTCCCATCGCTGTATCCAACACTGAGTCCCATACAGTTCTGACCCTGAGACTACACTCGAACTCAGTAAAACATAAACATTCGCAACAAATTGTTTTAATGGAAGGGAAAGATGATGCAGGATGAGAAGGGCTAGAAGCTGTTCAGTGTTTCGGTGTTGTTAGTTCACAATCCTAAATTCCCCTTGATGTTTTTTTAATAGAGGGGAGGACTTGTGAGTAATTAAGCTTTTTTATTTGAACCTAAGTTGGGAGAAGCTCATCTCACTGTCAATGATAAGGGGCGGGGGTGAAGGAAAGCCCCATGGGCATCTTTTTCAAACTAAATGAGTGTGTGGGAATGTTTATATTTCTAACATCTCAGCCTGAGAAAGTAAGGCTTCAAGAGGTCCCTTGGTGCTCTGCTCGCCATCTTTGTGTTACTCGGATGCACCTTGATTGATGGAGAAAGGAGAGAAGACCCAGGCCAGTGATGACCATGCTTTCATGAGCATCACTACCTATTCTCTGTCCTTCGGAGCTGACAGTAACCCATCGGGCCGGTGGCATGGCTCTGTTCATACCGGGAGGTTTTCACGGGTTATTGACACGTAGAAGAGAGATTCGCACTCAGATCCGTCTGATTTCCACGCGGGGTCTCTTAACCTCCCTCCTAGACTGCTCCTTGATTGACCACTGGGCATGAAGCCGTTTCTCAGCATTATTTACTGTGCTTATTCATTCTTCTCGCTCCTCGTTGGCTGACAGCTATTGATTTCTGGGCACGATTGTGCCCTTGGCCTCAAATAGTTTTGCAATTGCTTCCCCAATTTTCGAGTGAACTTTATCATTTCTTTGCTCGGTGAAGCTCGTCTTTGTTCTTTGGGGCAATAATGGATGATTCCGTAAATGGCATGTCACAGCACAGGAGAGATGTGAGGGCGACCTTTATTAGATTAAATATGTTTTCCCCACCCAGCGCTCTGCAGCATTATGGAATTACTATCAGAAGGCAGACAATAGGGAATGAGCTGTGTGTAGCCAAGAGCTTCCCAAAATCGGGTTAGTAATTGCTTTTTTGATATAGTAATAATTACCGATAATGATTTCCTATAAATTCTAACAGTTAATATATCAATGCAGATATTACATAGTCAGTTTGCTTAAAAGCTCCTTAAAAATATGACTTGACTCCTGGATGTAGCAACCCCCTTTCAACTTCCAAAATTAATTCCCATTTAAAATACTGCCAGGAAGCCGGACGTAGTGGTGCACACTTGTAGTCCCAGCATTTGGGAGGCCGAGACAGGAGGATTGTGGGCAGTTCACAAACAGCCTCAGCTACTTAGTGAGTCCCTTTGCAACTCAGTGAGACCCTATTTCAAAATAAAGAATAATAAAAATAGGGCTGGGGGTGTAGCTCAGAGGTAGAATGCCCCTAGGTTCCAACCCCCAGTACTATAAATAATTAAACAAAACAAACAAACAAACAAATACTACCAGGCCCTTCATAGAAGGATATCTGATAGGAATTTCTAAGCACAAGTTTATCCAGCCAGCAAGGGGGCTCCAGATCCTTTGGTATACCCCATAGGATCTGATTTCTGCCTGTTCCTTTCCACTCTCTCCTGTGTTCACTCCTCTCTCGCGATGGTGGCGTTCTCTTGATTCTCCGATAATTCTAAGCTTGTACCCACCTTAGGGCCTGGGTTAGTTAGCTTTTCATTTTTATCATTGTGACCAAAATCCCTGACAAGAACAACTGAG
Organism: Muscardinus avellanarius; assembly: GCF_963383645.1. Taxonomy (NCBI): domain Eukaryota; kingdom Metazoa; phylum Chordata; class Mammalia; order Rodentia; family Gliridae; genus Muscardinus; species Muscardinus avellanarius. The sequence continues at coordinate 11,098,013 of NC_137788.1, forward strand.
AAGAAATGTTTATTTTGGCTCATGGTTTCCGAGGCTCAGTCCATAGTTGGCTGACTCCAAGGCAGAACTATGGTGTCGGCAGAGCATAGCAGAGAAAAGCTTCTTGACTCATGCCAGCTGAGCAGGAGGGATGGAGGGAGAGACAGACAGACAGACAGACAGACAGACAGACAGACAGACAGACAGAGATACAGTCCTCAAGGGCGTGCCCCCAGTGACCCACCTCCTCTAGACACATCCGCCTCTGAACATTGGTGCATCGCTAGGACATGACTTATCTGGGAGACATTCCATATCCAAACCCTACCAGGGCCTTGGCACCTTCTGTCCCTTCTTCCTGGAATGTTCTTTCTCAATAACTGTGCCTGGCATCTCCTTTTTGTTATTCATATTTCAATGCAAATGGCACCAACCTAGAAATGCCTAATATATTTCTTCCATCCAGTAATCATTTTTTTCCTCTCTCTTTCTCTTAAATAAGCTCTTACTCGGGGAAAAATCTTTGCCTTGGCTCTGCTCTGCCCTGCATGGGAAGCGTCTGATTCCCTCGGTTCTCTGTGTGAACCTTGTGGCTCACACAGCCTCTACCATGACCTACTGAGCCCAGCTGGTGCTGCCTTCCAGGACAAACTAACTAGGCACGGGCATGAGGTTTCTGCCACTTCCAAATGTAAAAGAAACACCAGGATCAGGGCGTGGGATCTGGCACCCTGAGAACCACAGGAGTGGTGTTTCATCTGAAGGACTGGATGTCCAAAGCGCTGGCTCTTCATGGCACAAACTGTGACCAGTGGGAAACAGCAGATAAATCGCTGCTCCTTTCTTTGAGAAATGACTCTGAGGCCTCTTTTCTCCTCGCATGTCATCCAGCAGAGAACTGTGTGGCAGGCGGGTGCACCTGCTGAGCAGCTCACCCCGGCTCCCCACAGCTCGACATTGAGTGAAAAGCTGCACAGAAGCGCGTAATTCACGGTCTCGCTCACCTCACAACCTTCCCACGCTCCCCGCCCTGGCCTCGGGCCTCCCAGGCAAAACAGCCAGTTCTCATCTTTGCCACTTAGTGTCTACTGGAGAATTCAGGGAAAGACAATCCCTGGGACTGAGAATATTTCCTGGTGCATACAAAGCACTCAGTCAACATATGGGGGAAGGGAGAAAGGAAAGAAGGAAGGAAGGAAGGAAGGAGAAGAGGAGTGGAGGGAGAGTGTGGGAGAAGAGATAACAGGATGGGTGGGTGAATAGATGAACGGTTGGATGAATGGATATTTGAGGTTGGATGGATGAATGGATCATGGATGGATGATGGATGAATGGATGAATGAATGGATGGATGAAGGATGGATGGATGATGGATGATGGATAGATGGATGGATGGATGGATGGATGGATGGATGATGGACGGATGGATGGGTGGATGGATGATGGATGGATGGATGATGGATGGATGGATGGATGATAGATGGATGGATGGCAGATAGTTTGAGGCACTCAAGGGCCAATTGTACAAGTGAAAAATCAAAACTCACAAATGAAAAAAAAGTTCACTAATTTTGTCCTCTTCCATAGGACAACCTGTTTTTACAAATGCCTCTAACTCAACAAGTCTAAAGCTAAAAATGACCATTCCTTAACATTTCCCTTCCCCCTTACTCTTCCTCGCCAAGCTGGAAGTCCTCTTCACCCACCCTTGTCCAACCCCCCAACATCTGCCTCCTATTTTACTCCCATGTCTTTGGGGCTCTGTCCCAACCTCACTCCAGTGGCCGCTGCCCAGCCCAGGCCTTCTTGTCTCCCCAGCCCGGTGCCCCAGCTGCCTGGCCGTCTCCCTGCTTCTTGTCCAGTCTCAAGGACAGCCAAGCTCTATCATGGTCAGAGAGTGTCCCTCCCTATTTGAGTTCTATGAAAGCAGACCCTGAGGCCAGGACTTGACTGTAGGAAGATTTATTGGGAGAAGATTCTAGAAAACAAGAGTGACAGATCAAAGCAATGAGTGTCCAGGAAGAAGGAAAAGCCAATGAATATAAGGTTGCTGCCATGGCAACAGGGGCTTGACCCCACTGGGACCTACTAGGGAGCATGCGCAATTGTCCACGTGAAGACTGGGTGGGGTGCCGGAGCATTTATCCCCAGTGTCCATTCCACTTTCCTGGATGCTTCTAGTCCACCTGCTTCCAGCTCAGGCTGTGTTTGTGTGCAGGCCAGGTGGCCCCTGCAGTGGTGGCAAAAAGCCTGAGACAGAAAGTAAAAGATGTATCATTGCGGAGGTGAGTCTGAGTTTCTGTGACACTGTCCCTGCAGCTGTAGTTGTAGCCAGAGATGGGCAGAGGGACATGTCTCAGGGCACCAGAGGCACCTGCTCTAGAATGATCTGGAAAATGCACAGGCAACTATGGTACCCAATGGCCAAGACACCATGATGGCTCCTCTGAGCCCAAAGGAAAACCTGCTTTCTTCCTGGAGCTCAGACGAGCTCTGCTGATCTGCCCAACCTCTGCGGCTACCCCATCCACGGCCACTCCCTGCTCAGTTTCTCTTTGTCTGTTTCATGTTCCCCACCCCTGTGGCTTGGCCTCTGCCCTTCCTTCTGCCTGGAATTCTCTTCCCATGTGCATTCCTTTTCCAGACTAATCACGCCTTTGAGATTCCTTTCCTGACCATGCTAAGCACAGGTAGATGTCTGCTCAAACTTCTACCATTGTTCCTACCATAATTTTGGCAGTCATTGTTGGTTCAGTGACTTACACACACACACACACACACACACACACACACACACACACACACACACCTCTCAGACAGTGAGCTCATTGAAGGCAGTGGCAGAATTCCTTTATCTCGGATCCCCAAGCTCTTAGGGAGTTTCCGCCATATAGGCAGTCTTGCTGATTGGGTGCTGGCTGGATCTCTGCATAAATTCTTGGCCCTTTAGTTGTTCAGTAGAAAGCAACAATGGCTAATAAGACAGGGCTGTGTCTTCAAGGGGATTCAGAGCCCTCATCATGGAAGCCATCTCCCTTTGATATCTCACTAGGTCCCGATCCACAGACTGTGGACCATCTGTTCAAGGTTGCCAGAGAACACATAAACCAGTTTTCCAAGTGTCCGTTGGGAAGATGATAGCTCCGGCAGTAAATCCAATCCAGTAAGCATTTGTTGAGCAGCTAAAGAGCTGATTCAACATTTAAACAGACACAAGACCAAGAAATCAAAATTCCTGAGATGTCTAGAGTATGTGTGTGGCCCGTGCTGGAAATCACACCAGGACAGGGTCAGGACCAGCCCATCGACGCAGCCAGCCTTCTCACGCCATAGAGCAAGGCAGCCTCTCCTCCCAGTGCCCACAGACAGGCACCTGCCTGCAACAAGGGCAGCTCACACAGCTGTGATCTGCAAAGAGACCCTCTGCAGACTGGGCGGGTCCTGTACCACATGCAGGAGCTACAGCCCCACCGCACCGAGCCCCGGCAGGTGCCTGTCACATACTCAGGGGACAGCATGGCCGCCCTCAGCTTCCTTACATCTCAGCAGTACAGATGGCCTCTAAACCCTGTGGCAGTGTGGTGTCAGGATGAAATGACACTGTGTACAGACTTTGTGCTGACGTGTAAGGGATAATGGGAGCTCTAGTCGGCTTTGACATGGGTAGAACATTCTCTGTGTATAGTATATGTATCTGCGTATGTGTATGTGTATATATGTATATGCTTATATGTATGTGTATATGTATACACATACACACTATTAGTCACTTACCTTTCCACTGAATATGCATATTGGCTTCCTTTCCTTCCCTAAAGACAATTTTTCCCTTTCCTTTTCTCTTTTGAACTTAGTTGGGGAAGTGGATAATGAGTAAATCAATCTCAAATAATAAAGAGGAAGAGCCGCAGTGCCCGCTCCCTGTGTTCAAATCCTACCGCTGCCTTCAGATGTCACATCATCCCGGCCAATTCTCTTGCCCAAGCTAGAAGAACCTACGCGTGGGAGATTGTGAAGGGGAAATATATAAGTTAGTAAACAAAAAAGTATTTAAAGTTCTTTCTTTCTTTCTTTTCTTATTTATTTCTTCTTTATTTCTTTTCTTACTTTTTTGGTACCAGGGATTGATCTCAGGGGTGTTCTACCTCTGAGCTACACCCCCAGCCCTCTTTATTTTTATTTTTTATTTATTTATACTTTTATACTTTCATACTTTCACTGGTGCAATGTAATTCTGCACCATAGTGAGATTCAAAGTGACACAAACCTACCTACACACGCTTATTAATGATTGTGTTGTTGTTTAAGATTTCAAGAAAGTGGCTCAGCTCTGTGCCAATCTTCTAGAAAATTTTGTGGGCTATGAGAACTTCGTCAAACTGGGTAGAAGACAGGTTCCGAGGTCTCTCTCCTGAACCTCTGAGATCAGCGCCGGCTGTCCTGTTTGACACTTAAAATTGTTTTGCTCTCAAGCTCTCAGATGGTTGGAAGAAGGATGCGCAGCCCAGTCTTGCTTGGGTTTCTCTTAGTGGCATGCTTCATTTTATGACATTAATAATTTACTGAGCATTTACTGTGGTTCATGATTGTTTGGGGATAAAAAAAAAAAGTCCAGCCTAGCCTGGAATAATGGGAAATCTATACCCAGAGCAGCTAGAAACCGATGCAAGAACGCACTAAGCAAATGATATGCTTAAAAGTGCAAGGAGAAGCTGGGACCGGCCTGTAATCCCAGTACCTGGGAAGCTGAAACAGGAGAATCACAGGTTCAAGGCCAGCCTCAGCAACTTAGCAGGACTTCGTTTCAAAATAAAAAGGGCTGAGGGTATAGCTTAGAGGTGGAATGTCCTGGGTTCAATGCCCAGTAACAAAAAAACAACAAAAACAAACAAACAAAAACAAGTATAAGGAGAGATTAAGAAGGGGTGCTGGAGGATGCCTGTGAAGGGTCCTGCACCTGCCTTTCTAGAGAACGTTCTGGAACTCCCATCCCCAGAGAGAGCCATGTTGGTGGGCAAGTCAGTCAAAGGCCACGCAGGAGCAGATCTTCTATCTCCATCCATGGAGTATCCATGGACATGAGTGTCCAGCCTCATGGCTTTCCATAGCCCTGACTGGCAGGGACACGTAATTGCTCCCTGAAAGGTGCACAGACATGGCCAGATAGGAAACAATTGTCAACTAGACAGGAGGAAAGCCACGTCCTGGGCAGAGCCATCTACCAAGGAAAGGGCCCTCACCCTTCATCCTACATAGGCCCAGCTCCCAACCCCAACCTCCAGACAGAGATAAGATTTCTACGACGATGCAAAAGCCAGGGCCTAAAGAAAGACTTGGGTCAGGTAAAGGAATGCAAAGCCATCTCTTGCGGATGCTCAGAAAAAAAATAATAAGAAAACCCCACGTGGAGATGGTAGATAGACTGCAAGGTTAAGGAGGGGGTGCTTTGGGGTCTTGCATTTTCTGGTGAGGTCAACCAAAGTAAATGCGTCCCGAAAGCCAAACAAAAAAGGTAATGGTGAATAGTATGGCAAGAATTTTCCATACAAAGTATAACTACTACAGGAAGGTAAGCCATGAGCCATGAAGCTGTCCTTAGGTTGTCTTTGAAGGGCTGACAGTGACTTTTTGAGGTGTTCTCGAGAGGAAATGAGGACAAGGATTAGGGGTGTGAGGAGCTGGAGGGTTTGCACAGCTGTCCACACAGGTGATCTCGATCAGGTGTATTCGGTTAATCATTATCTCGGGATTGGACAGGTGGGGCCTTGTAGGCATAAGAAGATTGCTGTTGACCTCAGGATGTGACCTGCAGAGGGGCTGAAGTTTCGTATTAACTGCACGGTTATCCCTGTTTCTATTTCTGTTCTGTATAGTATTCATGTCTTTTAACCTTTCCTGGCCTTAAGTCCTCTGTCCTAAACCGCTCAGTGTTCTTAGCTCCTCAATGCCCTCAGTTCCTCAAAGCAAATCACGCGACTGAGCCCAGAGTCAACAGAATCCCCCACCCCACTCCACATGCGGTGAAGAGGGAGGGCAAAAAGTACCTGGCAAAGGGATTTTTTTTTTTCCGGTCTGGGAATGAAACCCAGGGGCATTCTACCTCCGAGCTACACCCCCTGCCCTATTTTTTTTTAATTCTTTTATTTTGAAACCGGGTCTGAGTTGAAGAGGGCCTCACTAAGTAGCTGAGGCTGTCTGCAAACCGCGACCCTCCAGGTCTCAGCCTCCGGAAGTACAAGCGTGCACCACCACGCCCGGCCTGGCAAAGGGTTTTGATCCAGGGAGGGATGAAGGCTTGATGCCATCTGTCAATCTATCACATAATGCAAAAGAAGTTTCCAACACTGATTGCAGGGAAGGAGAGAGGAAAATTCTGAGTGATCAGGCCCAGTAACATTAAGGTCAAAATCACTCACACAAGAAGGAACTTGGAGGCCATTAAATGCCATAGCCCTTTTAGGGCCCTTTTTGCATTCAAAAAAAAAAAATAAATCAATTTTCACATTCTACTCTTTACTAAGATGATCTTAAAATCTCTTCCAACATTTGTAGTCTCAGGATGAGTTCATATGTCTTCAGAGTCTGATTTTCCAGCCATCTTGTTCCAAGACCTTGATGTTTCCAAGAATGAATATGAATGGAAAAGTACGTTTAAAGAAATTAAGATTTCTCTCTGTTTTCAGACAGATTTGACTCCCATTTATGGATGAAAGTTTAAATGCTCCCCTCCGTTACTTCCTTCCACCAATCCCCAGTTAAGACTCACTGGGGAGGTCCCAGATGAAATTTTTTGTTGTTGTTTTTGACATGATCTATCCGGCGGGACTCTCCAGTTCTCACTAAGCGTAGCTTGCGGTTGAAATCCTAGTGCCCTAGTGCCTCTGCTAGATCCCAGGAACGTAAAGAGAAGATGGAAAGTGAAACTCCGCAACAAAAATAAAATTAGATTCATCTTTGATTACTGCACCATCGTATGTTTCTCATAGAGACGTTATCTTGGAAACATTCCTCCTTTTCCTGTTTTATACGAGGAGCCAGCTGCTCTAATCACCGGATATTTAAGATCCATAAAAAGATAATGTGCAGTAAAGATGGTCAAGTCAGATAGACTGGGCAGAAAGACGTTTTGATAATCAAGTTTTAAGTAGGTAATACAAGTTGACATCACGCCGCTCACACCTTCTGGCTCAGGGGGAGAATTCTGAGCTTTTCCTTCATGACAAACGTCACAGAACTGCCTGGCTGCATTCCATACACTGACCACTGGGAAGTACCCGGCGTCATATTACTCTTGACAGGCCATCGGTCGGACCCAGAGCCTACGTTCTTTGGTAGCTCCTTATAAATTATGGGCCCTGTCATTGTATCTGAAGCAATCATTCACATTCCGTGCGGTTTTGCTTGTGGCCAAGTTAAACAACAGAGCCCATCAGCTGTGCGTATATTCAGGAGGAAAAAAAACTCTATCTGATGGAGAGAGAGCACTGGGAATAGTCAGATGAGATTCCATAAATCAATACCAAGAGCAACCAGGGTAGAGCTCATGTCAGCTTAGGAGGCTGTGGCGGAGTCAGCAGGGTCCCTGATTTTTCTGCTTCAGCTGATCGCAAGCTCTTTATTCAACTCCACGGTGAGGACTCAGGCCACCTCCTAACTCTCTATTTCATTTGACCTGGTTCTTGGGACATTGTCAAGAAGGAGAGGGACTGAACTTGTGAACTTGTGAGCCCAAATTATCTTTGCCTTTGCCTCCTCCTTTCAATTTCCTATTCTTATTCTTATTCTTCTCCTTCTCCTTCTCCTTCTCCTTCTCCTTCTCCTTCTCCTTCTCCTTCTTCTTCTTCTTCTTCTTCTTCTTTTGTGGTGGTGGTACTGGGGATGGAACCCAGGGACCTTCTACCTCTGGGCTATCCCGCCAGATCTGTTTTATATTTTATTTGGAAACAGGGTCTCACTTAGTTGCTGAGAGCCCCACTAAGCTGCTGAGGCTGGCTTCAAACCTGCGATCCTCCTGTCTCAGCCTCCCAAGTACTGGGACTACAAGCGTGCGCCACCACGCCCGGCTCCCTCCCTACTTCTTGTCAGGTATTTGTTCACAGTGATGAAAATGCTAATTAATACGCAGCTGGTCCTGGGGGTCCTTCCCCAGGTCTTCTCCATCTGTCTCTGGCTTCCCATCAGCCCTTGGCCCAGTTTTCCATGTCTGTGCCTTCTCAAGTTGGAGTCCACCTCCTTTCTTTTTGCGATACTAAGGATGGAACCCAGGGGCATTCTACCTGAGAGCTGCAACACCCTCCCTCAGTCCTATTTTTTTTAATTCATGTTTTTAAACAGGGTCTCACTGAGTTGCAAAGGGCCTCACTAAGTAGCTGAGGCTGTCCTCAGACTGCAATCCTCCTGTCTCAGCCTCCCAAATACTGGGATTACAAGCGTGCACCACCACGCCCAGCTAGAATCCACCTATTATCACTGCTAATTCTGTTAGGAACATAACTGCCCATCTCTGCACTGCCTCCCTGCCCTCTGCCCAAGACCCATACACAATAGAGGTACAGTAAGCATTTACTGTAATAAACTTAATTAAGTTCCCTTGAATGAGCTTGAGAAAGAGAGACAGACATTTGAGTTGACTTTTCCTCCATATCTCAGGAGCCAAATTCCTTGGCAACTATTGGTACTGAAATGTCGTTGTTGTTGTTTTATTACCAACGTCAGCATTTATTTATTATTGGGGCGATTTTGATATATCGGAGAAATTGGAAATGAACAAAAACTACCAATATAACAAAAATAATAATTGCCCATAAATCAAGGAGAGATAATCACTTAATTTGGGGGATTCTATATATCTCAATCTGCTGTACACACGTATATATGTCCTACATAGCTATTTCTATCCAAATTGGAACCAAGTCGAATAAACTCTTTCCAAGACAGTTTTTTTTTCACTGAACATTATGTCAGGAGAATTTTCTCCTAATTCATATATTATTCATATACTGTTCAAAATACAGTTTTAATGTTTGTTCTTGCGCATAAACCTTTGCCCACAATACCTTCCTGTTTCTTTAGAACCAGCTTCTGGGAAGTGGTCCTTCTTTGTCAAAGGATGTGAGCTCCTTTTAAACCTCCATATCTGTTATCAAATTGCTTTTGAGAAAATGTAGCACTCAGACCACCAGCAGCTGTGGAGGAGAAAGGTATATATGAGCAGCTTCATGGTATCCTGAGTCTTTCCATTTCGGACAGTTTGGCATAAGAAATGCTGTGTCTTCTTAGTTCCTCCGCTCTTTGGTCCAGATGAACTACTTTGTGAATCATCCCTTCGTATCTCCCAGCCTTTTGTTCTTCTAATAGGTGAAGATGCTTCTTTTTAATCTTGGAGACCTCTTGATAGAAGGAAGAAATTTGCCCTTCCTCCACTTCAGGAGCATTTTCGTTTTCTTTGCAGTGCACCTGTTAAATGTGTTGTGGTTGTTATTCTTGTTTGGGTTTTTTGTGGGCGTTGGGATTAAACCCAGGGATGTTCTACCTCCAAGCAACACCCCCAGTTCTTTTCATTATTTTGAAACAGGGCCTTGCTAAGTTCCCGAGGGTCTCACTAAATCTCTGAGGCTAGCCTTGAATCTGTGAATCCTAAATCTCTGAGGCTAGCCTTGAATCTGTGAATCCTCCTGTCTTACCTCCCAAGTATGGGGATTGCTGAATGTTTTTGCTTTTGTAGAGATGCATTTTTATTTTTGTACATCCATCTCTACCACTCCTTCCCTATGATTCTAATTGCAGGTCTATTTAAAAAAATTTTTGAACTCTTTTTTGAACTGTATATGCCTTATGGATTTTTTATGATTCTAAGTTTGTGTTTACCTCTGTCTCTAGAAAAATTCAGTATGAATGTTTTAAGATTAAAATTATTTTAAATAACAAATTTACAAAAAGTATATACTAATAAAATCATATATAAAAACGCAAAGAAAAAATAAAGTGCAACCAGCATCTTACGCCTATTTAACCAGTGTTAACATTTTTAAAATATTGTTCTAATCCTCCTCCTTAGTTTTTCTCACCTGTTGACTTTTTTCAAGTAAATGTTTGAATCATTTGGTCATATTGCAAAAAACAATTAACCCAAAGGCTATTGGTTAAGAAGATATTGATAAGTTCATTTGAGAAGAATTGACATGTTTACAAACTAGATTTTTTTTCTTCCAGAAAACAATAGGCTCATACATTTTTTCATAGCTTATTTTTGTCATCCCAAAAAAGACTTTTCTACTTTACAGCATATAGGTCGTACCTATTTTTTTATGTTTCTTCTGCAAATCTTGGATTTACTGCTGTAATTTAAGAATGAACACAGGGTTTTCTTTTTCTTTTGTATCTTTGCAGGAAAGGCTATTGCCTTTTCTCTGTTTTATACCTAATCCACCCACTTCATGAAACAGTGATTAGCTGAGAGAATTCCAGGTTATCCTATTGAAATTATCGGGGACCCTTGGTGTCCCCTGGTTTTCCTTAGGTTACTTTTGTCTTTGCTATTAACCATGATGGTACCCACAGGTTTGCACTAGATATTCTTTCTCATGCTGATTGAGGGGCCCCACACCCCTCACTTTCAAAGAGGTTTCCTCCCTGTTTTAATTGGAAATGGGTGCTAAATGTTATCCAATGCACAGCCAGTGTGGGCCATTTATAAATTCTGTGTGATTATACCTTTGATCTGTATAAATGTCCCCTTTGTTCTAAATGATAATGCTTTTCCGCCTTTGATTTTTACTTTGAACTAAATGCTTAAACAAAATAAAAAAAGATTTTTTGCTTGTATTATTTATTAAATTTGGGGGCAATCTCTCCATTTTCAATCTTTCCATACCATTCATGTCTAGTACCTTACAGTTAGACATTTAATAAGTACTGTTCCCATGCCTACCTTGTGCCAAACACTGGATTACATCCTGGGATGCCCAGACCAGAAAACAGACAGAGCCTGCAGGAAGGATGCATCTCAGCCCCTCCCAGGCTGGGCACTGTGGTTGGAGGGGGGGAGGGTTCACAGGCATCCAGAGCTCCTTAAGAGGCCTGACCCGGCTGGGAACCTGCCTGGAGGCCTCGACACAACGTCACACAGATGACACAGATGATGCACACAGGTAATCCAAAAGGAGTCGACTAGTCCTTGGGGAGAATGGGAGTTTGGGTCCTCCTGGGCCCAGATAACTCCAGGATCCCATGGAATTTGGGATCCCCCTGGGCCACCACCATGAACTCAAAATACAGGCTGCCTGGGTTTTTTTTTTTGTTTTTTTTTTTTCTCTCTCTCCCTCGCTTTCTCTCTCTACCTTCTTTCCTCATTGCTTCTGCCTGCTCGGGGCTTCTCCTCCTGTGCATGAGTCACTCTCAGCAGCACCTACTCTCCACCAGGTGCTGAGGAATCCACAGGGAAGCAGGTGTGAAAGAGACCTGCCATGTTTCTGAAGCCGGTGTGCTAGAAAGGGCAGCAGACTGTGACCATAAAAGCACAGGGGAATTTCCAGTGGCGGCACGTGTCAGGAGTGAGCCTCTCTCCCACAGCTTCTTGTTAAGAATAGAATGAAGCCGGGCGTGGTGGCACACACTTGTAATCCCAGCATTTGGGAGGCTGAGACAGTAGGATTGTGGTTCGCGGACAACTTCAGCTACTTAGTGAGGCCCTTTGCAACTCAGTGAGACCCTGTTTCAAAATAAAGAAGAAAAACTAGGGCTGGGGGTGTAGCTCAGAGGTAGAATGCCCCTGGGTTCCATCCCCAGTACCACCAAAAATAAATAAATAAATAAATAATAAAAAGACTAGGATGAAATCCAGAGTGCTACTTAACTAAAGTGTACATGAGTGTACACACTGCTGCTACTATTGCTACTACTACATGTTCAGTCCTCCTCTCTGTGCTCTCTGAGCTCCAACCAACCTCCTGGCCTCAACATCTGCAAACAGGCCATGCTCCCCTCTGCCTGGGAGGCTCCGCACCATCTGTATCAGTGCCAAATGTCCCCAGAGCTTGTTGCACACCTCCTTGAGCTCTGTTTGCATGTCACTTTCTCCAAGCACTCACTGTCTGTCTGTCTGTCTGTCTGTCTGTCTGTCTGTCTCTCTCTCTCTCTCTCTCTCTCTCTCTCTCTCTCTCTCTCTCTCTTTCGGCGGTGCCCTCTCCCTTCCTCATCACCCAAAGCCTTTGCCTGTGGTTAGCCCCAGGCCCTCAGTACTGCCTGACCCTGTAAGATGCATGGACCTAGGTCATCATTTGTCATCTTCTCCACCTGTCTCTCCTGGTAAGAACTTTCTCCGTTGACTCCTCAGCCTGGGAACTGGTCCAGCAAAAGAGATGCCCAGTGAGCATTTATTGGAAGAATGAAGGAAGCAGCTAATGGCAGTGGTGGTGATGGTTCTGCGGAGCGCCTGGGCCGAGCAGGTGCCCTCTGCCGGCAGAAGAGTGCAGAAGGGAAGGAGAGGGGAGAAGGGCTGACCACTGAGGGTCCCCTCATCCCTCAGGCCCATCGCTCAGGCGGCTCCTTTACCCCCTCAGGGAAGAGTGTGGGGTGGGGCCCAGAGGATGGGGAGAAGCCCTCCCTCTTGTGTCAAACTCAACTTGTTTCAAACCCAACCTGGTATGACTTTTGTCTTTATCCTTGTATAAGTTTTGCCAGAATGTGTCTGGAAATGGTACCCTTCCCCTTAGTTAGTTAGTTAGTTAGTTAGTTAGTTAGTTAGTTTTTCTCTCTCTCCTGGAGCACAAGGAGATACTGCATTCCTGCCCAAGGTCTTCTCCAGTTCCATGAAGATGTCTTCCGTCTTCTATTCTTCATCTGCTTTTTTTATTTTCTAGATTCTCTTCCTGTTTTGCATTCTGGGAGAGCTTCCGAGTTCATATCTGGGTCCTCGACGTGGCTTTCTTCCTGGTCTTCCCAGCCCCATCGCCAGGTCAGCTCAGTGGCCCAGGCGGCTCTTCAACCTCAGCCTCTTCCTCCTGAGAACTTTCTATTTCTTCCATCCGCTGTGTCTTCTTGCTTTGTCTTCTGAACTTTTCTTGTGATTCCTGGAGTAAATCATTTCCAGAAGAATATATTTTCTCCAAACATTACAAATGTTTCGTTCATTCATTCATTCATTCATTCATTCATTGGACAATGCAATTCATTGGCCACCCCGTGCTGAGCACTGAGCCAGGCCCTAGGGCAACCCAAGGCCATTGAATCTGTGTTCCCATAAAGGGGAGAATGGAATGGAAAAACTAAGCAATTATACAGGCATTTTTTATTAAGTGTGACAAGAACCATAAATAGGGCGTGTGCGTTGTAATCATAGGAGCACATAGCCTTGTCTCAGACAGAGAAGGATCAGGGGAGAGAAAACCACCTTCCTCTATTCTGAGACCTTATTTCGTCCTCCAGCACACTCGGTGTGTTGAGCTGGTTTTCCACCCTAACACCAGTCCAATAAGCCATGGTGACTCTGACTTCCTGAGCAGTGTCAGATGGAATATGGGTTCCCTAGTTCTTCCACTGTCCCCTTGGTCATCCATCATGCCAATCCCCTTTCAGGTCTAAGACAGATGACAGCTTGTACACAGCGTGTGAGCCAGTCTAAGGTGGGAAGAGGCAGGTATTCTAGTGCCTCCCTGCCGATCTCAGGTGAGGTCCTCTCTCCCCTCTGCCTTGCTTTCAACATTAATAACCAGCCCGTGTTGTCCAGACAAAGCCCAGATCTCCAGCAGGATCGTTTCTAGGGCTCTTCCAGAGTCGGTCAGTCCAGAGTGGACACTTTCTTCTAAGACTGATCTCTCCCACTGCAAGTCCACATGGATTTGGTGCAGTTTATGGAAAACCACAAAGGCTTGGTGTGTTTCCAGTGCTCTTTAGACATTGGCAGAGACCATCTGGATGGTGCTAAGAGGCAGGAAAGCAGAGGAAACACCCCCCAGTACATCGAACAGGGCGCCCAGAACACAGCAAAGAATCGGATTCTAAGGGAGGGAAGACATGAACACATTTCTCTAAGGAAGGAAGGAGCATAAAATGCAGGCTGGTGCAGAAGGAGAATGTAGCCAGGTTTCAAGGAGTTCAGATAAATATTTAAACTTGTCAGGAATTACGAGTCTCCAGGAATGGTATGCGTCATTAATTCACAGGCAGTCGGGTTCGCGCTGAGCTGGTAGAGAGGCGGCCTCTTGAATTATTCTTTTAATGGAGTTCCCAGGTTAAAGTAGATTTCATTTAAGGTCAATCAATAGGCAATTTTATCCGGGCTTGGTGATTAAAAGAAAACCATAAAGAAGTCATGACAGTGATCCATTTGGGCTCAGTCAGACCTTCCTATAGACCGGGAAAGCAATGGACGAAGGCTGCAGCCATAGATCAAGACAAGGGCTCCGGGCCCTATTTTCCAACACCCCAAGAGAATATTAACTGGCTCCCCTGGAGCCAGATGGTTCAGTCCGCACCCCCAGACGAAGAGAAGAAATTCAGGCTCCTTTCTCTTCCAGCACACGAAGCACATCGGAATAATTTAAGTTAACAGCGTAGATCTCGTTTATTTCTTGTATTCCCAATGATCGGTCACAGTGAATTAATATGAGTCAGAATTTTCGTTTGACAGGAGTGATTGTATTAGGCTCCCGTGAGCCTCCCGGTCTCCCTAATGCGCCGTCTTCATTAGAAGTAGCCTCAGGAAATCAGCAGCAAATGAGATGCCCAGGATCATGTATCTCAGTGATCCACCATTGACTTGGCTAGGAAATTAAGGGGAGAAGGAAGTCTCCAGAAAATGAAATTGCCTTCAGGTCTCTGGAAGATTGATTCAAGTGCTTTCAAAATGCATCCAGGAATTATAACATCCAAAGAAAAGGCGGCGTTTCTCTCTCCGTGCTGGTCTTCCGGGAGAGTCTGCGGAACCCAAGGACTGAATCCTGGATTCTTCCTCTGAATCCTAGGTGCTTGGGCGTGGAACCGTGTGTCCTTCTTTCCTTACATATAATTTTCTTTTCTTTATAGGCCAGGACTTTTTCTAAAAGTCTGTTTTACCTGATCTAGCATTTTGAGTTTATTAGACAGGATTTTATTTTTGCAGTCTGTGGCTTTTCACTGAGTCGAGACTATGAAAAAGAAAGATTCTTGTTGCCATGTGCTTATTTTTAATAAATTGAGCTTTAAAGGGGCTGCTGGCTGCCTCTCTCTCTCTCTCTCTCTCTCTCTCTCTCTCTCTCTCTCTCTTTCTCTCTCTCTCTCTCCAAAATCACTGTAGTTTCCATATTTAAAAGACAGAGGAAAAAAAAATCCCTGCTGTGAATCTAAGGAGGGGAAAATAAAGCCCTGAATCAGTCCTCTTTGCTTATCAAGAATCAAAAGGTGAACAAGGAATGTTTAAAGCAATACAGAAATTGCATTAGAGAATGTGAAATTTCTACGCGGGATGAGAATAAATCCTGCATTGTTGCGAGGATGCTCAGGCCTGTGGATATATTCTCCCTGTTGATATTCACAGGCTAGTGGATAACAGTGTTAGAAGTCTAGAGACTTCATAGAATCCTTGCTAGTTTTATTTTCCTAAAGGCCCGAGGAAAAATAAAGTGTTTTCCTTTGGAGACAAGAAGAGCTTCTTGAAAGACTTTAATTCTTACTGTTCTTGAAAAGGGTTGTGATCACCGTTGGATGCATTTATTAAAATGATAGATGAGGAATAGTAACAACAAAAATAGTGGCCTCGGGTCTGATTCCCTTGAGCTTCTCGGCTCTGAAGTCGTTTGGCAGTGGCTTAAAGGAAGGCACTCGACTCTCTGAGAATCATCCCGGAGCACAGGATGGAGTCAGGACCCGCGTAAAAAGTACGTCTGTAGACCCAAGCTCAAAGCTCGACCACAAGCGCTCTTCGACGTGTAGAGTCAGCCATGGGAGAGGCTTAGCACGGAGGCTGGAACTCTATGCCAGAAACTGGGGCAGGGGTGGGGGGGAGTCCGCAGAAATACCTTTCTGTGAATCTGTAGAACTGCTGGCTCTCTCTCCATGCATTGATCTTAGACCTCGACAGCTGAGAAGTACATCTTTATCATTCTGTTTGCCGGGACTAAAGTATTAAATATACTTGAATGCAGCAGTGTGTTTTATTTTCCAACTCTGCCAAGATTCAATCTACTGGTATTGAATATCCACTGAAAGAACTCTGGACGATTGCAGAGTGCGCACAAAAGAAGTACAGAGACGCCCATGGGCCCCATTTCTCTCTCCAACTATGATAGCAATAAAGCCCCGACTACACCTTTTCGCTCTGGGATTCTGACTAATAAGCAGAGATGGGGGAGAAAGTGAAATTGAATCTCAATTATAAGAGACATAGGCGAATGGGATCTTTTATTGCATTTATGGAATTTGGTCTTTCCTATGTTTTACTTAATTCTGTTACCAAAGGAAAAATCTTTTTTTTTTTTTTCTAAATTCAGCTCGAAGAGCCTGAAGACATTTGAAGAGTGGTGAACTGTAATAAATCATTTTAAGAGGGAAAACATTTCACAAAAGTAAATCAGAGTCATTGTACTCCCTTAGAACTCGAGTTTCCATTACTTTCAGGAGGTTTTTGACTTCAAGATGAATAGACTAACCGGGAAAAGAGTTTATTTGAGCTTAAAGTTGGCTATATGAATGAGTACAAAATTTAGAACAGAGAAAAATAATAGGGAATTGAATGCTGCCCATTGAGGACAGCTTGCCCTATTCAGCCTCTAAAGATAGAATATTCGGATGATGGGATTGCCAGGGAAATTAGGGATCCCAAGCACTAGGAGGATTAGGCCTTGGGTTCCACACACCCAGTCAGTCAAAGTACTCCCTATTGGGCGGCCCCCTGGGAACTGTTGGGCAGCTGATCCGATGAGTGACAGAACATGGAGCCCACAAGGGCAAAGTGACCAGAACCCCTCGTTAGGGAGACAGACGTCATGTTAATCGCGGGTCCCTGGACTCATAACGTATCTCAATGCCTCCCATTACCTTCTGGTTAAAACCTAAACTTTGCAGCTTGGTTCTGATTTCTTCTGATAGCATACTGGGTCTCCCTTGTCTGTGCTTTTACACGCTCCTTTGCCTAATTTGTATTCATGCCCAGGGCTTAGCTCAAATTTCTTTTTTTTTTTTTTTTTTTTTGCATGTGTGCGTCTGGGGATGGAACCCAGTGGCATTCGACCTCCAAGCTATACCCCCTGCCCTATTTTTTTTTTTTATTCTTTAGTTCAAAACAGGGTCTCAGTAAGTTACGGAGGGCCTCACTTAGTAGCTGAGGCTGGCCGCGAACCATGATTCTCTGGTCTCAGGCTCCCGGATGCTGGGATTACAGGCGGATGCTGGGATTACAGGCGGATGCTGGGATTACAGGCGTGCGCCACCACGCCCTGCTCCAAGGTTGTTTCTTTGGAAATTCACCCTGACTTCCCTCACCCCATCTTCAATTTCCCTTTTTGATGCTCTCATTGCACCTTGAGCTCAGATGGTCCACAGCTAAGTCCATAAATAATTTTATCCCTCCCGCTCAAGCACAAGCTTCTGGCTCGAGGGTCAGCTCCTCCACCTCTACGTTTATGGTGCTGACCTGGATATCATTCTGGAAGATACCTACCTCCTCCCTACACCTGTTCTCCACCCTTCTCCTGCCTGTTCTGGACTGTAGCCGGAGACTCACACAGACTCATTGTTCTAGTTTTCTAGTTGGGAGCCGGGTTAGGCTCATGATCTGTGGAATATTATCTTCTTTCTAAGACTGAAACATGCCAAATTGGACACTGCCCTCTGGCTTCTGGTTTGGAAGGCACAGATGAAAGGGGGTTGGGAAGAGAGGCGTCCAGGTGTTTCTCCTCCTGGCTCCCTCCCTCTGAGCCTTGGGCTGGCCTGAGCCACTAGCCTCTTTCTATTTGTTTGTTTATTTATTTAGCTGTACTGAGGATGGAACCCAGGGGCATTTTACCTTCGAGCTACCCCCCTAGTCCTATTTTTTTTATTCTTTATTTTGAAACAGGGTCTCACGGAGTTGCAGAGGGCCTCACTAAGTAGCTGAGGCTCTCTGCAAACCAAGAATCCTTCTGTCTCAGCCTCCCAAATGCTGGGATTACAAGTGTGCGCCACCACGCCTGGCCCCCAAGCCTCTTTCTAAGACACAGCTCCAGAGGAGCACCCCCCTCCCCGCCCGGAGCCTCTCCCCACTCTTCCCTGTGGATGGAAACAGGGTGCTTTGTCATCCCTTATTGGCTTCCTTAACCCCTCCACAGCAGGGTCAATGGTTCCTTCCTTACACTCTCTGCAATTAACCGCATTGACTATGCCACTGCCTTCCTGCAGAGATCCTGACCAATCCATTGCCACATGCAGTCTCCGGCAAAGCCTAGGAATCCATACGTATCTGATGCATGCATTTTATAAAACTAAGGTCATGCCATACAGGACATTAGATGTCTGAAATTCCAGATCCCAGCTTTGTCTCTGGCACGGTGTGTGAATTTAGGCGGTCTTGAAGCACCCACTCCCTCCCCACTTTCTCCAAGTATAAAAGGAAGCTTGGGAGCAGATTCCTCCGGTGCCCCTCCCCAGCCCCCACCACTCTCTTGCACACCGTGCTGGTGCTGAGTGCTTAGTGCAATCCCCCCCAAGTTCCCCGGAGGGGCGGGAGAAGGCTGCCTGGAGGCTCTGTCTTGGGATCGATTTCTCCTAAGCTAGAAGATATCGATCCCCTGACAATTGCTGTCCTGCCTTTCTTCCCGTGAGGAGCTGCCAGCAGGCCCAGGGCTGGTGCACAAAGCCGGGTGTTTCTGAATAACAATGGCACATTGTCCCCAGCATTGATTGTTCTGCAGTCTAACTGGGTTAGACCTGGCACTCATTTCCTACCCCCTTCTCTCTCTCCTTCCAAAGCTTGCCCAAGCCTTTGAAGAGGGCAGGGTGCTGTAGACAGAAAGGACTGCTTGTATTAATATGCAGATGCCTAGCTTGCAGCCAATTACATTTTTATTTCTTTTTGAGTGCTGAAAATGGTGCGTGTCAACAGTCCTGCAGTTGCTCGGCTTGGGTCCCAGGGGGTGTACTCCAGGCCCCTGTCCCAAACCCCTGCTGAGCTAAGAGGAGCTCTGGCATCTCTCTCCTGGGCCTGTCCAGCTCCTGGCTGATTTCTCCAAAAAACAGTGTCTGGGGACCACTGTACTGTTCCAGGCATATACACATATAAAAAAAAAAGTTCTAAATTTAATTTCTTCTAACCCAGAAGAAAAGGCAAATATAAGAATGGTGGATTATAATAATAAACCAGTTACATTATATACTCCAATGGCAATGTGATTGTAAAATACAATTCTCAGTATTTTTAATGAAAAATTAAAAGGCCACCAAAGGCCAGTGCACCCAGGACCCACACTGCCCTGCAGAACTCCATTCCAAAGAGTCCGGGGAGTTCAAAGACCGACCACACCTCCCCAGGGCCAGTGGCAGCCCACGCAGGCAGGTCACAGGGCCAGCGCCATCCCGTGGCAAGAACTGACTTCTCTTCCATGAGCCAGCTACTCCACGAAGTACACAGCTACAGAACATTTGGAAGAAATGCTGATCTAAAACTGGTTTTTTTGTTTTTTGGGTTATTTTTAGCCTAGATAATGCTTCAGGATTCAAGTAAACAACCTTGTATTATTTTTAAGTGCCTCCTAAGAAAGTTATAGCTCTAAATACCTGTGTAAAAAAAGAACAAAAAAATAAAATAAAGAACAAAAGAGAAGCAAGCTCCCAAATCAATAACTAAACTTTCACCTTAAGAAAATTTTTTTTAAAAAGGGCAAAACAAAGCCCAAATAAACCAGAAAGGAGGGTGTAATAAAGAAGAGGACAGAAATAAATGAAAGAAGAAATAGAAAAATAAGATGGAAATTAAGGAAACCAAAGATTGGTTCTTTAAAAAAAAATAGTTTAGCCAGATTGATAAAGAGATAAAGAAAGAGAAATAGAGAGGGAGGGGGCTCATATTAGGAAAGAAAAACAGCACTACTCGACAAAAATGAAACAGATGATAACTAAAACAGACTGTAAAGGGATACCATGAACATTGTATGCCAGCACATATTAGAGCCAAGATGCAGTGAAAAGATTCTCTAAAAGACACACAGACACTTATTCAAGAAGAAAGGGAAAATCTGAATCGGCCCCAAACAAAGAAAAAGTGACTACTAATGAGCACACGTTTATTTTGGTGGTGATGAGAAAGGTTTGAAATTAGTGTTATTGGTTACACAACTGTGAAAACACTAAATCCCACTGAACTGTAGCCCTGAAAAGGGGGGAGTTTTGTGGTCTGTGAATTGTCCCTCTGTTGTTTGCTCCACTCCCTGCTGGAGCCTCCCTTCCTGGGTCTGGGGCTGTGTTCGTGTTGGATGCCATCTGTGCTCTTTCTCTCCATCCCTCTCACAGTTCTCCTCTATCAACTCTGGATCTTTTCAGACTGAACAGTCTCCATGTGCTCATTCATTCATTCATTCATTCATTCCTTTGTAACCTAGTAACTGAGTTGCGCTGTGTTTCAGAGCCCAGGGCAGCAGGTTTGCTGGAGACAGGCTGGTCCCTGCCCCCAGAGAGCTACAGTCTAGCTCATCCTGCACTTAGAACTAAATTCTGGATCCCTCTTTCTTTAGGCCTCCTCATGTGGGGTGAAGGAGGGAGTGGGGAGGCAGGAACAATCATCTTTTTCCATTCCAGCCCTGAGTTCAAGTCTCTGGTAGAACCAGCTCTCAGAATGAGACCTGTTGGCCAGAGGTCAACGTACAAGCTTTACCTCCCTTGCTTTCTATGTCTGAGTTGAGAACTCAAGAAGTATGGGAAGAAGATGGCCAATATTCACTGGGCCCCTGGCGTGTCCTGGAACTGTGTGACGGTCATCCCTGCAAGGCGGGTCACAGGAGCAGCAACAGTGCAATGGCCAGTATTGATGGAAACTTCCTGTGTGCTGGCACCGTCTCACCCCATCCTCCCAACCCCTTCCTGGTCTCTATGTCAAATCACCTTCTCAAGAATCACCCAATGATGCAGTTAAGGAGTTGAGGTCCTTGTTCATGCAGCTACCAGAGTGAGGACCATGACTGCATTTCCCTGGATAGTTGCAGTTGGGACAGAGAAAGGAGTTGCGCCCGCAGGACAGTGCGCTTTGCTGACGCAGGGAGAGGATTCCGTAAACCCTAGAAGTCTTTATTATCATTCGTGGCCAAACACGGCATTGGGGACCTTGAAGCAAGTCAGTGGATGAACAGAATAAGTAAAGGAATAAGTAAAATCATGTGCATGTACAGAAACAGGGTCAGCCATAACCAGAGCAAAGGGAAACAGGGTTAAATGGGAAAAGACACGTTGGTGGCCCACTAAGACTCGATAGTGGCCTCCGCTTGCAGAGGAGGCTGCGTGAACTGTTTCCAAAGACGGGTCAGGAAATATTAGGCCAAGAAGCCCTGTTGAGAACACTAGGGAAAGTTAACCAGCCACCCCGCTGTGTCACATCTGCCCAAATGAGGTACCCAGAACACGCTTTGGGAGCAGAGATTCCCATTCTACTTAGGCACTCTATCCTTGGGCTGTGTAGAACAGATTGGCACTTAAATATGTACATTGCGTTTAGATTTCCCCAGAGAAAAAGCTCAATGAAGCCTTTGCCTATTTGCAGAGCATGAGTTTAATTGTGGGCTGGGCCCTCGCTTTTGGGCACTGGATAGCTTGCTTTTTGGACCATGCTGCCCTGTGAAAGATCCCTCTCCAAAGCCCACATATTTTCATTTGAAACCACTCTGACTCTGGAGTTTGTAATGATGCTGAGCAAAATTCTCGTTGCGGTAGAACGGGGGCTTTGTTTCCTATCGCGGACGTCCATCTTGGTGGAATGACTTACAACAGCTGCTGTGAGGAGTAAAATCTGATAGAAACGGAGTCTGCATAGATATAAACATAAACATTAGTTTCTATGGAAACAAAAGTTGCAGCGCGATGGCCGGAAGGCCTGAGAGCCTGTATCTCAGGAATCTAATGCTAAATATACAGTCGGCGCATCCACCAGGGATCACACCAATAACGCAGAATTCTTTCTGAGAGTGGAAAAGACCACATATAAGATTTGGGCTGAAATGGGCACTACCCAGCAGAATCTATTTGAGGAAAGGCGTCTTTTCTGCCCCAAATTGAAACCATATTTCTTTCCTTAATTGAAAGCCTTGGGGCACTGCATTGAGCTTTGATGGAATTCAGTCAACAATCATATCCACAGGCACTTCACTCTGGTGTCCAATAAAAGCTCTGAAGGCCTGATAAAGGTTCAAAGTCCCAGCACTCAGAGAAAAATGTTCCCCAAATTTCCTTTAAATGAATCAAATTCTCCTGTGACCCCAGCATCATGTATCCCACAGGGCTGGCCACTTTCCCTCCCCTCCTCGACCCCTGTCCCACCATCACTGGGGGCCCCAAAGCAATATTTCTAAGGCTGAAGGACCGTGGATTAAACGACATTAGAACCTTCCCCCAGGAGAGCCCAAGGATGTATGTGTGAGGCCATGATGTTGGACCAAGAAAGATGGGTTCCATGTTGTATATATTGGATTTTAGGTGTCCCTGAGAAAGCCAGCAAGAGCCAGCCCGTGTGTCTCAGTTATCACTGCTGTGTAACAAGTTACCCTTAAACTTTGTGGCTTAATAGAACTTTAAAAAAAAAAAAAAAAACTAGGCTCAAGGTTTCTAAGGGCCAGAAATTTAGGTAGGCATGGTAAAAAAGATAGGTGGTCTCCACTTCATGGTGTCTGGGGCTCTGCTGGGAATGTGCAATACCTGGAGGCGTGGCCGGGTGACATAATAACTGGAAGTTAGAGACATCGGCAAGTGCCACCTATCTAGGGCTCAGGTTAGGGGGCTAGTGCCAAGCCCAGTCTCAGCTGGGTAGTGTCTCCTTGTCCAGGGAACTGGGAGGGCCTGAACTCACCTCCCTGAACATTCCCACCAAATATTAAGAATAATAAACAGATAACCAGAATCATAAATCTCTCAGGTACTGAGGGCGCACTGCCTGCTGGCCACAATCGTAAGCATTTAACATGGATGATCTCACTGACCGCTCACAATAAAGCCATGAGTCACCATGACTTTCACCTTACGGATGTAGAAAACAAGGCCTGGGAGGGTCAAAACTACTTTTCCAAGTTAGGTGATAGAGCTGAGATTTAAACCCAGATCCACCTTGCTCAACATCTGTGCTTTCTTTCCTCTACCAACCACCACCGTGGGTGCACCCGGGGGCAGCTCTGCCAATTATAGACCTCCAGATGCTGCACCTGTGTGAGAAGTCAAGTCCACACACCTAGGAGGTTGGTCAGATGTGGGAAGGTGAGAGTGAAGGAACCGAGGATGCTTTGCCCATTACAAATTTGGATTATTCTGGTAGATGGGAGGTTTAAAAAAAAAAACTGGGAAAAGACCAAATGATGGACCAGGAAAGACAGAGTCATGGGTTTTGTTTTGGACATGTTGAACTTCAAGGGCCCCTAGGATAGCCAATGACAGCCAGCTCATCTGTTCCAGTTACTACCGCTGTGTAACAAATTATCCCTAAATTTGGAGGCTTGAAAGGACCTTTTTATTATGTCCCCGAGGCTATATGACAGGAAATCATAGAATATAGGGCTCAGCTGGAAAGTGAATCACTCCAAATAGCTGGGGGTGATTCATAACCGGGTAATTTAAAGATTATAAGTTGGAGACTTCTGGAAGTACCCCATATATGACGCGTAATACTAGCTGTAGACTGAGTCTCCAGCTGGTGCCATCACCTGGAACACCAGCATGTCATCTCTCCAAGTGACTTGGGCTTCCTCACAACATGGTGGCCTCATGATGACCAATTTACACAACGACTAGGTTTTCAAAAGCAAGGGAAGCCTTTTATGACCCAGCTTCTGAAGACTCACTCAGCGATAATACCACTTCCCCTGTACTTTGCTAGTTGCAAGTAACCTGCTAAAGCCATCTCTGATGCAAGGTCTTCCTCCACCTCTGAGTGAGAGCATGACAATTTCCAGGCATGCTTTAACATTGAATTCCACATACCAGTGTTAAGAATACAGTAATAAACTACACATGTACCTGAAGACTTTAATAAAAAAAAATTTAAACTGTAAAAGAAAATTCCATACTTGATGGGTAGTAATTTGTGACCACATTATAACAGGATCCTAGTGAATCGACTGGTTTCGATAGAAGTTCTCTCCTTTAGCCAACAAACCTATATGATGTTGGCATTAGCCATCAAAGGAGGGCTTAAGGGACCTGAGTGTCTAGGCATGCACCACTCGGCATTTATGTAGACCACTTAAAGCTTAGCATAAGAGTAATTACACGTGCCCTTTGGACCTCTGCTATTCTCCCTGCAGAGTTTTGAGAAAAACTTGACCATAATAGTTTCCATGGCAACAGAAACATCTGCAGTGCATCCAGCCTGGGGGATATTTAGGAAGCAGAACCTGATCAGACAGGAATGGGTTCGAGCAGGAGACTAGAAAGTGTCTTCCCTAGGCTTAACGCCTGCCGGTTGTAAATCTTCAAAGAAGGCAGACCACACAGAGTTGTACAAATAGGCTGAGGGCGAGTAGAAATTTGGTGCAAAAATGACAGGTGCTAGGTTACGGGGTCAGTGAGGGAGTGAGGTAGAGCATGTCAGCAGAGAGACAGAGTGAGCATTCAAAGAGCCTCCGCCACACAGTGTATCACTAAGATATCCCAGAGAGCCCCGATTCCTGCACAAATTCAACTACTGCTTATCAAAACCAGACTCGACACTGGGCCTTACCTATATCACTGCATTCAGTTTTACAGTATATTCCTGCAATAGGGCTATGACTACCCTTGCAATGTAGTTAAGGAGATAGAGATTCAAAGGGGAAGTGGCTTAGCCAAAGTCAAAGCTGGGATTCAAGTCCAGATCCTCCGACTGCCCAAGGTCTTTCTCCCAACCAACATGGCGCATCCAGCCTAGCTGGAAATGTGGCGAGCTTGCCAGATGGAAAACTGCCTTGGGCTTCACGCACTCCAGTCCTCCTTGGGAAAGAGGCCAACTGAATGATGTTGAAGAGGAAGGCACGGAGCGGCTGTGCCATGGGAAGGAGACCAGATTTTATTCTCGGAGCAAAGGGACAAACCTGTGTTCATTCACAAATCACTCCCTGCTTTTTCTTCATCTTGCAAGCCTGTGGCCGACCCTGGAGACACAGCAGTGATAAGGCAGACGAAACCCTGCGCTCCTTGCCCTAGAAGAGGCCGGCACAAGGCAGGCACGTACATATACACGCATGTACACACATGCACACGCATATACACGTGTGCACACAAATGACTACAGACACACCTTATGGAGAGCTCCAAGGAATGGAGAAAGGGTCCTTTTTATCTAGAATGATCAGGAAAGGCTTTCCTGATGACGGAGTATTTGAGCAGAACCCTCAAGAAGAAATAAGTCTTGCAAGAGCTGGAAGAATAGTCCAGACAAAGGAAGCTGAGGGTGCAGTAACTCAGTAATTGGAAAGGGCTCAGAATATTGGAGGCCACTATTGCTGGGGCAAAGGAGAAAGATTAAAGTGTGAGCTGGAGTTAGAAAAGTAAGTAAGTAAAAGCCGGGCGCGGTGGCACAGGCTTGGAATCCCAGCATTCCAGAGGCTGAGACCGGAGGATTGCGGTTCGCGGACAGCCTCAGCTACTTAGTGAGGGCCTCTGCAACTCAGACCCTGTTTCAAAATAAAGAATAAAAAATAGGGCAGGGGGTGTAGCTCGGAGCTACAATGCCCTTGAGTTCCATCCCCGGTGAAAGAAAGAAAGAAAAGAAAAGAAAAGAAAAGAAAAGAAAAGAAAAGAAAAGAAAAGAAAAGAAAAGGAAAGAAAGAAAGAGAGAAAGAGGGAGGGAGGGAGGGAGAGAAAGAAAGAAAGAGAAGTAAGGAAGGAAAAAGTTAGAAAAATAAGTAAGCAGGCCAACCAAGACCCTTGTGAGTTGAGATATCAAATCAAATGCAGAATGCCTGTCTACACTGAATGTTGGATACACCGCAAATATTACTTTACTCTAAGTGGGTCCCACGTAGGCATGGGACATACTTATACTTTTTAAAATAAGCATATTCATAGTTTCTCTATGCATTCCATATTTTCATTTACTAAATCTGCCAATCCTGGCTAGTGACCATTCAGGGATTTTTTTTTTTTTTTTTTTTTTTTTTTTTTTTTTACAGTACTAAGGATGGAACCCAGGGGCATTCTACCTCTGAGCTACACCCACAGCCCTATTTTTTTTTTTCTTTTTGGTGGTACTGGGATTCCTGGAAACCCTTCTACCTCCAGGCTACCCTTCCAGACCTATTATATATTTTTTATTTGGAAACAGGGTCTCTTAAGCCAGCGCGGCTGGCTTCGAACCTGCACGAGCCTCCTGTCTCCGCCTCCCAAGCGCGGGGATTACAAGCGTGCGCCACCACGCCCGGCACACCACAGCCCTATTTTTCTTCTTTATTTTGAAACAGGGTCTCACTGAGTTGCAAAGGGCCTCAGCAAATAGCTGAGGCTGTCCACAAACCTCGATCCTCCTATCTTAGCCTCCCAAATGCTGGGGTTACAAGTGTGTGCCACCATGCCCAGCCCTTTTTTTTTTTTTTTAATAAAAAGGTCTTGCTATGTTGCTAAGGGTCTTACTAAATGACTGAGACTGGCTTGAAACCAGTGATATCCTGTCTCAGCCTCTCAAGTATTGAAATGACAGGCATACGCCATGACGTACAGCGTCAGGAATCAATTCTAAGACTTATGGGAGGTTGGTAAAGGATTTAAATCAAGGATCGATGTAAATTGGTTACTTTTTAGTGATTATTCTAGCTGACGTGTGGAAAGTAGGCGGTAGTGGTACAAGAGACGCAGCAGGAGAGAGTTGTTCTAGAGAATCCGAGAAGAGATGATGGTGATTTGGGTGGGGGTGGCGGTGGGGTTGGAGAATACACAGTTTCAGGATCCCTTGGAGGTGGACCCGACAGAAGTTGGAAGTCACTGGATGGGGTAGAGAGATCGAAGATGACTCTGACCCACTAGAGTAGACTGTCATCTGCTTCTTGTGCCTAGGGAAACCTCTTTGATAAAGAAGTTGGCCTTACCAAACCAGAGGTCGCTCAGTGGTCAAGACACGTGGTGACGTCAGCGGCCCTCGCGGTCCTCCTCAATTCTGTAGCCTCGGCCAGCACCCCTGGACTCGACCGTTACCATGTTTAACCAAACACTACGTGCCTGTGTGCTTTAGAACTCTCAGGAGTGGGGGCGAATCCCAGTTTCCATGTTGCACGTGACATTCCTTTCCACTCCATCTGTGGAGGCCAAAAATAGCAGACATCTGGGGCTCTGGATTTTTCCATTTGTCAAGCCAATTTTGCAAGACGAGGTTGCTTTAAATCTGAGCTCCAATGACCTTTACCCAGGAGAGACACAACAGTTCGTTAAGTTCTTGCAGGCTTAACTAAGAGAGACACGTCTTGGAGCCAAGAAGAGCTCACGAGCCGAACGCCGCTTCCCAGTGCCAGCCCAACTCACTTTGGGGAGTAGAAACTAGTAAAAAGAGACATTGAGGAAAGAATTTAAGAGAACACATTCTAAATATGGCAGAGCAGAACAAAGAGGCACTGTGTTCCGCGGGTCTGTGGGTCGCTTTCGGGACACTAGCCCTACTGTATGCGCTCACAAAAGCCGGAGAAGTAATCACAACACATTTATCATTCACAGGGCAGAATTATTTTGGCAAGAAGTCTATGCCCTGGGATACATTCAACCTGTTCTGAAAAAATATATAGATTTTCAAAGCCATTAAGTAGGTGCTTAGGCAACCACGCCAGGCTGAGGGCCCGAGCGATTAGGTCATCTCTGTGCATCAGATATTTTGGGTGTGCGTTCCGTGATCCACAAAGTGAGGTCTTTTACGGCGGGGAGTGGAGACCAGTGGCTTTGCCAATCACACAGTAGAAGCCAGGCTGGGGGAGGCTGATTCTGCTCTGGAATCCCCAAGAAGAATTCCTAATGCTCAGGGTGAAAAGCTACATGAATAAATGCACGAGTCTAGACATTAGGATTGTGAAGGCTGAAAGAAAGCTGCTTATCCTCTATGCATAACTTGGTCGCTGAAGGAGGCCCCAGAAGAATTTTTCTGGGGGTGGCAAGGAAGATCAAGATGGAATTTCCTCCTGGGAACCGTGTTGAGGGTGCTCTGTGGTTTTGTTGTTGTTGTTGTTGTTGTTGTTGCTGCTGGTCCAAAGGTGCACACTTGGTTCATCTCAGCTGCTGCAGGATTCCTGGATGCTTCTCTCCTTAGGAATCCACAGGGACTTGCGTGTTTAGGGGACAAAGGAAAGGAATTTCTCTAGGTCTGGCTGCATGCTGATTTGAAGGAGCGATGTGAGTTTATGTCCGATTGACAGGCGAGGGCAGGGTTTCTCAATCAGCACTATTGGTATTTGGGCTGGATCATTCTGGGTTGTGGGGCTGCCTTATGTGTTGGATATTTAGCGGCACTCCTGGGCTCTACACAGAGGATGCCAGGAGTACTTTCTGCCTACTGGGACAATCAAAGATGTCTCCAGACATTGGATTATTAGATTGAGGTGAATCCACGGACTGAAGACAGGTGTAGCACTGAGCTGCAAGCCCCTAACCTCATAGGCAAGAAAGGGAACCCCTCACCCCCAAAGAGCAGGCTGTAGCTAGGTCACACCGCTGGCCCGGGGCCACAAGAACAGAGTCTTCTGATTCCACCCCACCCAGGCATGTTCTCTGCCCTGAATCCACCCTGCTGGGTGTAAGAGAGAAATAAGGTGGAGATTAAGTCAAACAGCAGCTGAGTTATGCTTGCTTATGGTAGGTCCTGCAAAGACAGACCACTGAGATCTACTCTCCCAGGATACCTTCCTCCCTCACGTTCGGGTGGACTTTTCTCCTGCAGGGAGAAGCTACTGCCTCTCTTTCTTGGGACGCAAAGCAGGCGAGATTGAAATGCAGCCCCTCGCCAGCTTGTCTTCCTGAGCCCCGGGAGAAGGAAATGCATTCCAAAATATCATGAGTGATAGTGTTTGCTTATAAAGTATCTCTTTCTTCCTTGGGTCCCGACTTATCGACTACATTATAAAAGCCAGCCTTCTCAGGGACATCTCCAGATACATTCCTGGGGCCCCTTCCTTTAGGAATCTGTCCAGTTTCTTCTGTCTTCAAGAAAAGGGATGTCAGCGTGAATCTGCTTCTCCTCTGGGCCTTGTATGTCTTAAAACTGTATTCCTTTGAGCTAACTGGCCCGTCTCTTCCCATCTTTGCCTGGGAGGTTTCTCTGAACCCCACAATCAAAAGCAAAATCAGGAAAAAATTGTTCCAGTAACCCATGAAGCCCCATTCTTCTGTTGAAACCTGGGCCCAGACTCACTGGGTGGCTGGAAATGGTAGCTATTTTCATAATCCCCAATCTCAATACCCAACAAGTATGTATAGTATGTTCAAATATTTTCAACTAATGAGTTGCCAAGATGTAGGAGAGTTGTTCTTTCTTTCTCACCTGTAGGACAGGGCAAAAGAGAATTCAATTTATGGACTAAGGGATCTCAGGCCTACTTAACCAGCCCTGGTAAACCAAACAGAAAACTTGATTCTCCAGGCTGGATATATTATATAGACTAGGTACTGAAAACATATAACAGTAAGCATTATAAAATAGGGACCTTATTTCATCTATACATCTTGAAATGATGCTGTTATGCAGGGTAATTACATAATAAATTTGTTAGGGGAATATAAAGCCATAAAAATGGTGGTAATGGTTTGTCATGTAATAGCTGAATTGTAAATGAGTTTTTCAGCATTGATGTAGCAGGTTGCTACAATTAGAAGACCATTCTTATGGGTGTCTTTAATTTCTTAAAAAAATGTTTTTTGAGGTTTAGTCTCATTAATTTCCTCATCTAAAGAAGCTACATGTTTAACCATTTGAAGTCAGAGGCGATTATGATTTTTTGAGGAGTTAGAACCATATGAGCTAATAATATATATGCCAATGTGTGCATGAATATAGCAAGTTTTTTTGTGGTACTGGGGATGGAACTCAGGAGCATTACACCTCCAAGCTACACCCCCCAGTCCTATTTTTTTAGTCTTTTTATTTATTTTTGTTTGTTTGTTTTTGTTTGTTTTTTTGTTTGTTTTTTCTCTTTTTGGTGGTACTGGGGTTCCTGGAAGCCCTTCTAACTCCGGGCTACACTCCCAGACCTATTTTTTTAATATATTTTTTTGAAACAGGGTCTCTTACGCCAGCACGGCGGGCTGCGAACCTGCGCGATCCTCCTGTCTCCTCCTCCCAAGTGCGGGGATTACAAGCGTGCGCCACCACGCCCGGCTAGTCTTTTTATTTTTTGAAACAGGGTCTCACTGAGCTGCGAAGGGCCCAAGTAGCTGAGGCTGTCCACGAACTGCGATCCTCCAATCTCAGCCTCCCGAATGCCGGAATTACAAACGTGCGCCACCACTCCCGGCTAAGAATTTTTACCTGTATAATAATTCTATCTGGTGTCACAAGAATCAGGGTTGCATAAATACATGGCAAGCAGTTAGCCACTTTTCAATTATATGGTCTTGACAGAGGCTTCAAATTCCCAAACCTCCTTTCTGAACCTCATTCATAATATGGAACTAACAAACCAACCCTCCTGGCCAGGTTATTGTAACATTATTGTTCCATGTTGATGGATTAAGTCAGATAACATACACAAAAGACTTCATGGATTCCACGGTTCCTAGTGCGAACTAAAAATGTAATTATTGTCTTTGCTGATCCCACCATTCATCTGATATCCTATGTCACTCTGATCATCTTGCCTTATTTATTTATTATTTATTTATTTTGGTACTGGGGATTGATTCTAGGCTCCATCTACACCTGGGCAATACCCCCAGCCCCATTTTTTTTTTTTTTTGAGACAAGATCTCACTAAGTTGCTGAGTCTGGCTTCAAATCTGTGATTCTCCTGCCTCGGCCTCCCAAATACTAAGATTACAGATGTGGACCACCATGCCCAGAGCTTTTCACTCTTTTATTCCAGAGTCTACTCCACTCCTAAACCTCTGTCCCCAGGTGTCCCGTCTTCTAGAATGGATTAAAACTAGGAAGACAGATATTTTTATCCCCCAAACCACCTGCCACTAGGCCATAATTCCCTTTCTTGTCAATGAAATCAGGAAAAGTATCATTAATGAACTCGTCCTATGAACGCTTCCTGCATGATCTTGCCTATCCCTTAAATCACCCTTGGGAAACCAGCTTATACTATTTTCAGATGAGAAGTCCAACAAGTTTAAGCAACGTGTCCAGCGTTCCTCGGCTAAAAGGTGCCAGAATTGGGATTCCTACCCAGTCTTCTCCCCTGGACCACCCTCTCTGGCTAGAAGAAACGCCTGGTACTGGCAAGGCAGTAGTCCAAGTATCATATGGTAGGAAGAGTGGGAGCAGAGCTTGCCTATGTAGAAATCAAGCCGAGAACCAGCTCCATTCCCACAGTAGCTAGGAAAAAGACATGCCCGTAAATAAAGCCCATAGGAATTCAGAAGCAGGGTCCTCCGTCTAGGACCTGGCCTGTGCCTGCCTGTTTGTGTGTCTCTATCTCCTGTCCACCATCATTCATGCACTGGGCTCCTGTCCACCAGCCCCCTTTCTGGCGGTCAGCTGAACCGAGTTTATTCCCACCTTTGTCTCCAGACTTTGCCTGGAGCCCTGATCCGCTTGGGGCTTCACGGCTGTGTCTAAGTCTCAGCCTTCCCGCCTCACAAGCCTTCACTGCCTCCCAATCCCCCAGTCCCGCCCACGGTCACCCCATTCCCTATCGCCCTGCCTTATTTCCTTCCAGGCAGTTGTCTTCCGTGTCTGAAATGTTTCTGTGCATGGGCTTGCTTGGTGGGGAAAAAAAAAATCATCTTCATTCTCATAGTAGTAAGAAATCTAGTTGTAGTGGTCACCTGTCATTTTGCCGGCCATCCGTTTGCCATTTCCCTGGTAACCGGATATTGGTTTGATCTTAGAGAGCGATTCCTTCTCAGCTGAGCTCACCACTTGGAGCCAAAGAGAGTCACGTGGCTCACGCCTAGCCAATCAGTATTCGCCATTCCTCCAGCCACGGTGATTGGTCCAGAGAGGAACATGTGACCCAAGCCAGGCCAATGAGACTGCATTCTGAGACTTTATGCAAACTCTTAGGAAACTGGGCTCTCCCTTCTGTGCGTGTGTCCTGGCTGGTGGAAAATAAGAGGCTCTGGTTGCCATCCCGCTCGCTCAATGGGCTCCCATCTGCTATCATCTATAAACAAGTTATGCTGCTTGTGGCGGTGCTGATTATCATTTCACCACTAGAAGGGAGAGCTGTGTGAGCGGGAAGCCGACACTGGAAAACCAGACAGGAAGATAATGAAAGAGAAGAGAGACCATAGCAGAAAAAAACCTCTAGATCCAGCCACACTCGAAGCTAAGCTGCCTCTGGGCTTTTTAATTGATGAGCTCATAAAAATCAATTTCACTAACTCAGTCTGAGCTGTTTGCAATCAAAAAGTGAATATGTGAGAGTCTTGAGAAGTCTGGAACCTGTGCCCGAACGCGGTTCGTGGCTCACAGGATGAGCTTAAGCTCTTTCAATTCTACATAGACAACACGTTGGGCTCCAACCACAAGAAACACCTTAAAGCAAACACTGGAAATATTTGGGTAGAAAAGGACGTTTGTTTATCTTCCAGCTCATACATGGTGGATGTGAAATTCTAATCTCTTTCTAAAGGGCAGCTCCTTGGAACCGGATGCTGCTTCAATGCCGGGCCCAGACAGCTGCCAAGGGGAACGCCATCCAGTTATTATTTTTCAACAGTGGTGAAGTGGATGGATGCCGCCACGTTTTCTCATTTCCATGAAACAGAGAAGAGGAACGTAGATTATTTTAGCTGCGAGTATGAACTCAGCCCTTGGATCAGTGCAAAGGAAGAAAAGGCAAAGAAAGGAAGTGAATATTGCCAAGCACCTACTGTGTGCTCAGGAACTAGTGATGGGTGTTTGATGTGTGTTAGCTCACTGTGTTAGAAATCAAAGTTCTGGGGTCAAGCTTAATGTGTTAGTCAGCTTCCCATCACTATGAAAACTACTTGAGATAGTCAACTTTGACCTAAGACGTCCCACTAGGCACCACCCCTTAGAGGTCTCACTGCCTCTCAGTGGAGAGGACCAAGCCTTCCATACATGGCCAGGGGAGGACATTCAAGTCCAAACCCTAGCACCCAGGCCCCGCCACTGACTGGCCACAAGATCTTAAGCAGCCACCTGGCTACCATGGCCTTGAGATTTTTTATCTGTCACCTGGGACAGTAAGTATCCACCTCTATCAGAGCGTCATGCTCTGGATAGCTGGGGTCTATCTAAAGGCATTCTTGAAGGAAACACCAGAAAGCATTAGCGATATAAACTTACTGATGTCCCAAGTTACAACTCTTCCAAGAGATGCTGTCCTCCCATCTCTGACCTGCCACGGTTGGCTGATCCCAGAAGCGCTTCTGTTGACTGTGAGCTCCAGCCCTGGGGTAACGCTGTGCAGCCCGTGGCACTGGCACGGTGTGTGATGTGTCCTTCATCAAACCTGTTTTCTCATGAAAAAGCTAGAGAAGGCAAAGGGTCATTAGGAGGATTAGCACAGAGAGAGCTGTGCACGATGCCAGGCATATAGTCGGTGCTCCATAAATGCTAGTAGTTGATATTTTGAGAGCCACAGCGGATACTTCTGTTGTCCAGAAGTACTGGAAGCATGTATGGACATAAATCAGAGACCCGCCTCCTGGAATCCTCTTGCTCTAGGGTCCCTGAACAATCTCAGCAAGCATTTTGTCCTCTCTAAGTCACCGTCTCCTCAGCCAGAACGTT
The DNA here is from genome assembly GCF_963383645.1 of Muscardinus avellanarius. Lineage (NCBI taxonomy): Eukaryota > Metazoa > Chordata > Mammalia > Rodentia > Gliridae > Muscardinus > Muscardinus avellanarius. The sequence continues at coordinate 11,131,998 of NC_137788.1, forward strand.
CAGAGAGGAAGGGAGATAAAGAGAGGTAAAGATGGGGGGGAAAAAAAAACATAGTCCCTAAGTCCCACTCAGCTCCGACCTGTGACGCTTATAAAACAGATGCTCTTTGACTTCCGATGAGGTTGTGGCTGGGAAACGCATCAGGGGTTGAGAGTCTTCTAAGTCAAAACCACGTTTCCAGCACCTGACATAGTGCACGCCATCGCTTCACAGCACCGGAGATCGGATCCTCTGGGACTTTCTGTGCCACCCCCAGCACAGAGGATTGTACCACGCATCGCTGGCATGGGAGAAGACCAAAATTCAGAATTCTTAGTCTGGTTACCACTAAACACATATTGACTCTTGTACCGTCATAAAGTCCAAAAATTGCAAGTCTAGTCACTGTAAATCTGTACTTGGAGACTTACACAGAGACCGTCTGTACTTGGAAATCGAAATTTTATTTAAATAATCAAAACAGTGTCGGGAGTCAGAGAAACAGCCCTTGGCTACCCAGCTTGAACCCCTCAGAGGCAGCAAGGGGGTGCCCAGGGGACTGGGACTTGGGGTTTGGGAGTGTGAAGAGTCTGAGAGCCGGCCCTCGGCTTAGCTCCACAGATCTCAAAGCCCAGCTCTTTGGGCAGAACCCGGGCAGCGGGAGGACATTGCAGGTGAGCCGAGACAAGGAACATGAAGCCCGGCTAGTGTCTGAGAAAGTCCTCCCCGAGAGCCGCAGAGACAGCGGGACCATGGGAAGCTCCCTCCCTGACCTTCCTGTCCCTGAACACTCACTGTCCCTGGGGAGCGCTGACCAGGGAGAAAGCAAAGCCCACTGGGGCCCTCGAGGTTCAAAGCCTAAGCCAGGCACAAGACATGGATGCATACATGGGCTGTGTCCTCCAGCCTGGAGGAAGAAAAGAGAGTTGAATAAGACAGAATGATTCTGGGAATCCTGGTCAGAGGCCCTGCACCCCCAAGAGTTTGGGGGAGATCAGCCCACAGGGAGACCCATAAAAGACAGGAGAGGTCCCCTACATCTGACATGACCCAGCAGCAGGAGAAATGTCCACATTAGTAGAGGGTGGGCCTGGGGGGGCTCATAGGACTCCTCTCCAGGTGCTCAGAGAATCTCAGTGGGAGAGCCACGGGTTCCTTCTGGGAGCCTGGGCGTCCGTCACTGGTGCGTCCCCTGCCGAGCCACGGGTCTCGCCGTATGTGGTCACAACCGGGGCCGGGGAAGACAGGGCAGTGATGTGTGTGGCCCAGTGACAGAGGACAGACAGATGGAGGGAACTTCAGATGGTGGTGGCAGTGCGGTGCAGCAAGGACACGGGGTCCAATGGCGTCCTGTCCTGCCATCTGTCCATTCACAGATATATTTACCAGATGCTCTGCTGGGTGAGGCTGGGCTATAAACCCAGGGGAAGAGGGGGCCACGGTTCAGACCGCACAGTCTCCTTGTGCCAGTGGCCACCGCCGGATGGAGGAGACAGACTCAGGGTTCAGGAGAGCTCGGATGTGCAGGAAATGGGGAAGCAGGAAGAGATAACTGGACTTGCACTTACATCAACAACAGGCCTGTGTGCAGGATGCCAGGCACCCAGATATTGGGGAGCAGGAGCCAGGGAAGAGACCCACACACTCTGATCCGATGTCTTGCACCATAAAAATTCAGCTGCTCCTAGGACAACCCTGCAGGGGCCCCGTGGCATTTCTCTGCTTCCTCTCCTGCCCTGGTGCTGGTGGCTGAGGCTCTGAAGGGCCTGGGGAGCCCACGGCAACAGTCACCAAGGCAGCCTCAGGGTGCAGACATCCTTGGAATTTCCTCAGTATCCACGTGGGCAGAGATCAAAACTGAAAAGGAACAGAGCCTTTAACAGCATGTGACCATCCTGCCAGCCCCTCATTCTTTTGTTCTAAACCAAAGATATGTGTGTGTGTGTGTGTGTGTGTGTGTGTGTGTGTGTGTGTGTGTGTGTGTGTGTGTTTGCAGTACTGGGGATGGAATCCAAGGGCATTCTACATCCGAGCTCCACCCCCAAGTCTATTTTTTAGTCTTTATTTTGAAACCGGGTCTCATTGAGTTGCAAAGGGCCTCACTAAGTAGCTGAGGCTGGCCGTGAACTGCGATCCTCCTGTCTCAGCCTCCCAAATGCTGTGTGTGCCACCATGCCAGGCTCTGGTTTATTTGTTGTTTGTTTGTTTGTTTAACACCTGCTTGGCCCCAGTGCTGGAAGCACTCCATTAATTCATTGGGCCCCATTCTCTGGACACAGCGGGGGCCCCTCAGCTATTCCGCTGATGGAGCAGGAAGGGGCCTGTGAGCATCTGGGGATGGGAGACGCATGTACTAGGTAAAGTCCGGATGGGCTGTGGGTGTCGTGCCTGGGGGTCCCGAGGCCCGACCGATGCAGAGGGAGGGGGCGCCTGCCTTACCAGTGACTGTTTTCTCAAAGCATTCTGGGAGAAATGGAAATTAAGAAGAGGCCAGGGGGGCGGGGTCTGCTGACGCCCCAGACGCTGGCCAGCACACACTCTGACATTTACAGAGAGCCACAACCGCTCCAGCCAAGGCCCTCTGGGCTCCATATGCCCCACGTGGTATTTAAACAGAAACGCCACCCTCCTGGCATTTACGTCTCCGACCCCTCAGAACCGCGTCTGTTGCTGGAATGGCTCGTCCGTGGTCTCTGTCCAGGGCCAAAGTGAAAACTTTCAATAAAAAAATAAAATAAATGTGGGCATTAGAAACTGGGGATGGAATCAGGCCAGGTCTGTCAGTCAAGTGTGAATATTGTAATGCTGAGAAATCAAAATAACCCTTTCCCTTTCAAAGCTCTGGTCTCTGAACCTCTTGTGTGACACCAGCACCCTGGTCAATGCTATAGAACAACCCACAGAAGAAACTGGCAAAGCAGCTGCCCTAGAACTGGGGCCTGAAAACCGCATCCCCCGGCAGGAGGCCAGGCTGCCTTCAACTCATCCTTTATCTCAGGAAGCTGGGGAGAGGTGGAAGCACAGTTACCTAGTATTAGGCTTAAATCATCCTTGAGTTGGGGTCAAGGTACTGAATGCTGGTTTACTTCATTAGAATTGATTTTTTTTTTTTTTTTGCCCAATATGCATCTAAACACTGCCATTTTAAGTGCACCATAAAAAGAAAGTTCTATCTGGAGTCGTCAGCACATTTCAGAAAGCGTTGCGACCAAATTGGAAAGAATGTGCACTTTCAAGATTTCTAATGTAGATGCAAATTTGTGTTCGGGAATATACAATGAGTTCTGTTATTACTCAGGCCCTCTCCACCAACAGTTTCATAGACACTCTATGTTTTTGTGAAAACGGCAACAAAAAAAATCCCCGCATCTCTACCCGCACAGAGGTACCTCTTTTTTGCCAGTGAGATTTTCTGCAAGATAGCCCAGAGACTTGGACGGACAGCAAGATTGTCCAGGGTGGTGGTTTATCAGATGTGGATTCAGCCATCTCTGCTACGTTCTCCCTAGTGAGATACAAGGTACCAAACTTATCGTGTCTTCAGAGAACCAAACCCTCGGAGACCTGTTCACATCTCCCTTGTCTTGTTGGCTACAAAAGTGTGCACTTTCTAATCAAAACTGGACTTGGTTAAAGCCTGGCCGCAGACTCAGCTTCCTGCTGCTGACCTCTTTGAGTCTGACTGTGATTCTAAGGATTGAGGGTCTCAGGAACGGGCCCGCCAAAGTATTCCCTGCAAAGCTTCTCCTCTGAGTTGTTACAGATCCATTTGTCCTTCCTCACACAGTGAGTCTCGGTATTTGAGAATCTGATGTAAGGATTCTGGATAGATGGCTTAGAGGAGAAAAAACTGCAAATGGGTATTGCTACAGATTGACCCTCTGTATGGCACAAGCCACAGAATACTGACCCGACCTACCACAAAGCACTAGCTGATGCGCCCGCGATTACCAGGATACTTAGCATGCACGGGGCAACTTGTAGGCTTTGTTTTGCAGATATAGAAGGAATGAATAAGCCGTAGGTCACAGACTCCGATGTGGAATCAGTATCATATCTTTCTCCTTTCAAGCTGGTTAATCTCCCTGTTCCTACATCCCATCAGGTAGACAGGCAGCTCAACCTCTCTGATTCTCAGAGTACCCCAAACCCCAGCCCGGAAGGTCTTTTTCAATACCAAGGTACCAGGAGGGTCCCCCACTTTACACATGTAACTTAGACTGTATATACAAGTGGATCCTCCGATTCTCCAGCCTATACCAGCTGTGATCACCAGACCATGCTGGTTGCCATGGAGACACTCAGCATCCTCGTCGACGGGTCCCTTTAGGTCTAGGGCTGCTGCTTCTGCACCAGACAAGAAGGCTGGAAGATCTTGGAGAGGCTGGCAAGCCCTTGCCCGAGTCCTTGGCACCCTCACCACCCCCCTTGAGGCCAAGCCAGGGACTAGGATGCTGGTGCCCTGGGCTCTCAGAATGCCTTCCAGGAAGAAAGAGACTTTTACTCAAAGACCATCTCTCCCTCCCTCTGCACACCCCTCTCTCAGAGGAACCCCCTCCATTCCCCAATCTAGCCACCTCTGTGAGTTAACACTTCAGCAAAGCAAAGCCAGAAAGGGAGCATCCCACGGGCTGCTCCAGATCTACACCTTGCTCTGAGCCTCGCAGGGGGAGCTTGTGGCCTCTTCCAGAAATGAAAAGTGGGAAATAGCGAATAAATACAAATGTAACCGAGTGCCACAGGTGTTACAAAGTTACCTGTCTATGTTCCTCTCCAGTGTCACCAGCAGCCTTCCTGGGTGTTCAGAGCTTCTTAGCTTTATCTGTGCATTCTTCATTGTGCATTCTGTCTGCCTCCCTGGCCCCTTCCTTTCCCGCCAGCGCCCCCACTTAGGTGACCGCAGGCAGTGGATAATGTGCACACGAAGCCAATGGTCCTGAGCTCTGTTCGTGGTCTCTGGCAGATGCAGGAGAGCCCAGAGACTGTGATGTAGAGGAAAGGGCACGAAAAAGCCACATCATGTGGAATAAAAAACACCACATATCTGGGATGAATTGAATAGCAAAGGGAGAGCAAAGATTCGTACTGAAAGTATGTATCGAGGCCAGGTGTGGTGGTGCAGGCCTGTAATTCTAGCATTTGGGAGGCTGAGACAGGAGGATCGTGGTTCGAGGACAGCCTCAGCTACCAGTGAGGCCCTTTGCAACTCAGTGAGACCCTGTTCCAAAACAAAGAATAAAAAAATAGGGCTGAGGTGTAGTTTGGAGGTAGAATGGCCCTGGGTTCAAACCCCCAGTACCACCAAAAAATAAAAAATAAAAAAGTATATATCCACATGATGCACAGGGTCCACGCTGAGTGACCTGGGGTGCCCTGGATTCAGGGAGATCAGGCTTCAGGTTGGAACCCAGAGCCAGTGATCAGCTTTCTAGACCTAGACTTTTTACCAAGAACACTTGAGAATAACTCATAACCCTTCTGACTCTGAATTTGCTCCTCTCCAAAAATCAAGGATTAGACCCACCGATTCCCCCAGCTGACCTCAGCTTTAATGGTCTCAAATGTTCATCATTTTTAAAATAAACAAGAGTTTTAAGTGCCATTTCATGGTGAACAGGGCACCTGCTCTTTACCTAACTGTAAACCAGGGTGGTTTTAAACCCCCAGGCGTGTCACAACCACGCTCGCACTGTTCGACTCTATAAAACCCAGCAAACTTTATATGTATTAAAGTTTAATAGCAGCCCAGGCGTGAGAAGGAGAAAGAAATGCGAGCAGCACCTCAGGGGCGTTTTCCGCGTGTTGATCCTCATATGTATGATAAATAGTTCCTCTGTCTGAATTTTGGATAAAAGTAGGTTCTAAAAGACCTCAGCAAGGAGAGCCCATAAGGAAAACGGAAATCATCTACCATAAAAGAAGGAGCTAAAATATTCATACATTTCTTTGGGGACCCAGCAGGACATAAAGAGAGCCAACCATTTCAACTTGGCCAGACATATTTGCGCCACTACAAATCTTACGCTGAAGAGACGCTGAGCGGGGTAGCGTGGCCATTAAACAGAGGCTTGCTTAGGGAGCTGTAGGGTCAGAGCGGATGACACGTGGACCCGTGAGTCCCGCTGTCCCAGGTACACAGATAAACACGTTCTTGGATACACATGTGTGCGCAAATGCATGCATGTAAGGAGTATATAAATACATGCACGGCAGGGTACAGTGGCCAATTATGCAAGCTGTCTCTTAATATGTTGCTTGTGAGTTGGTTTTCTTTGTTATCATGGAGAACAGAGGTGGACATATTTTTCTATCAAGGGCTAGAGAGTAAACAGTTGAGGCTTGTGAGCTGTACTGTGTCTGTTGCAAACACCCAACTGGCCATTGCAGGGCGAAAACAGCTACACGTGGTACATAAACAATAGAAAGTGCTGGCATTTCGGTCAAATCTTATTTATGTGCGCTGATTAGAATGTTCACATGTTGCCAGATAGTTGGCTTCTTTTGCTTTTTTTCAACCATTTAAAAGCACGAATGTAATTGTCTGCTTGCAAACCATACACACACAGGCAGAAGGTCAGGTTTGGCCCGAGGGTCAGAGTTTGCCAATATATAATTTAGAACGCCATTTTCCCCAGAAACAAATAATTGTAGAAACTGTGTAGGTTACCAGATCAATCTACAAAGGCCAGTTCAATCCAGGAAAAAGTCAAAATATAGCATGTAGAGGATCTGATATATTTGAATGTTCTGGCTAGGCACTGTGCTAAACTTTTTATTTTCCTTATTTCCCTGGATACTCAGTGCAGTCCTTTGGGGAAGCAGGTTTCGACGGCTTCAGTGGCCTGTCCATCTCAGCTGAGAAGCTAGAGGGCTGGGATTTGGACCACGGTCTTGGGATCTCAGAGCTGGGATTCTTCCAGCAAGGACACGTGTGTGGGAATGACGGTTGGGGCTGAGCTCTCCAAGCACCCATTTTCATCATTATTGCTAATTGCACTAAGTCAGCCCTACCAAACCGCCACTCAGGACACCATGTCCTCAATTCGGGTTCCAACCTGGGATTCCCCAAGCACTTTTCCCTCTCCTGACTTTCAACACCCCTGAAACATCACGTGCCACTAAGGATGGGAATTCTCCAGAGTGGGTCGCGTTTACTCTTTAATTACCTGTGTGCCTCTGCCTCTGCCTGAGAGCAGACAAGTCAATCATTTCCCCAGCTGTCCCAAGTAAGAGAACGCAAGGCCAAAGAGGACCCCTTTTGCAGCACAGTCTGGGGAAGCTATACTTAAACTCCTTCCCTGCCTTCTCCTAGGTCCGAGTTGCTAGCAATTCACGCATCAAGAAATCAAGGCTTCGGACAGACACGGGTTCAGCCATGAGCCTTGAAATAGCTCCTCACCTGCAACGCCCCTGATTATTTTAGCGTTCATGCAAGCTATAAAGTTTTCTGAGAAGAGAGAGCGCTGGAATTAGCCCCAGCTAAGACTGACAACTTGAAATAGACAAAAATAAAAGTGAAGATTGTGTCCCTCCTTCAATTCTTATCTGTCTCCTCTTAGATCAGCCTTTTTCCAATTTCTGAGATGAGCATCTCTTAAATGTAGCCTCGCTTTCTCTGCCGTGCTGGACACCAAAACATTCTTACCCTGGGGATGTTTTCAGACATCAGGGACACCACTTCACAGAGGGCATAGAGAACCGATTAGACTCAAGATGTTCCCGCCGCCGTCACCACCCCCATTGTACCCATCTTGAAAGAGATTGCCTGTCAACCCGTGATCGTTCTCTCTTGATGTGATTCAGGACAGCAGGGCAGAGTTCTTGCTAACATCTTTCTGATAATATCATCTAATTCACCGATGACTAAGCCTAATCTTCCACCTACGTAATCAGATCATGAACTCAAATGCTCAAATGTGGGCTGGTACCTAGTATTGCATAAGACATCACCCCTAAATTTAACGGATTGAAATAGTTTATTATTACGTCTCCCAAAGGGCTGATTGAGTTCAGCTGGGGGGACCTCACTTGGGATCTCGTATAAGTTGCTGGTGGCTGGGACTAGAGTCACCTAGAGACTTGTTCATTCGTAGGAGCCTGGGCCGGGAGGATGGAACCGAACTGTGAGGTCTGATTCAGATTCACAGCCCCTCCCCCTTTCCTATAGCCTCTCTGTGTGGTTAGCTTGGGCTTCCCCATGCACGCGTGCTACCTCCAAGCTACATCCGCAGACTATTTTTCATTTTGATTTTAAAACAAGGTCTCGGGAGGATGTTGAGAGTCTCACTACTTACTGAGGTTGCTTAGGCCGTCCTCAAATCTGCGATCCTCCTGTCCCAGCCTCCCAAGAACTGGGATTATTTTTGTGTGCCACCATACCTAGCTGTAGAATAAACTTCTTATGTGGCGATTTAGGGCTCCAAGCACAAGTTTCCTCCAAAGATGTGAAGCGGAAGCTTTTAATTTTTTACAACCTGGGCGTAGAAACTGGTGCAGCCTTATTCATCCCCACCGTATTCTATTGTTGAAGCCGTCACAGAGCCCACTCAGCTCCAAGGAGAAGAGACACCGACCCGGTTTTTCTAGAAAGAAGTTTAGGAAAATTGTAGCCCTCTTTAATCCACCATGAGTTGGATGAGAACGCAGGAGACATCTTGTCCAGTTTCTTTAGAAGTCATTTTATCTATGTTTCAGCAAGTGGCCAAGCCCACCCCATACCTGTGACTCCTCAGGTCACAGAAGCCGCACTACCTTTCTGAAGCAGTCCACTCCAACATGGGGCATCTTCACTTACCTAGCGATGTTCAGGAACTACCACGCCACGCCTCCTGGCTCTCCAGAGCACAGCCTTTCAGATCTTCCAAGACAATTCTTCTCCCTCCTCCCAGTCTTCCTCCATCCAAGCTTCACATCCCAGTTTCCTCCTCCACCTCCCAGGCCATATATGTTGTGTCTCTGTTCTCTTGAAGGGCCAGCAATTATTATTATATGTATCAACATATATTCAATATATATACAAAATATATATAGTATGTAATTACTATCCAATGCTATGTCACTGTGTGTGTGTGTGTGTGTGTGTGTGTGTGTGTGTGTGTGTTTCTTTGGGGAGGGTACTGGGACTGAGCCCAAAGGCATTCTACTTCCAAGCTACACCCCCCCCCCAGCCCTTTTTAATGTTTATTTTAAAACAGGGTCTCGCTAAGTTACCGAGGCTTTCACTAAGTCCCGGTGTGCTGGCCTTGAACCTATGATCCTTCTGTCTCAGACTCTCAAATACTGGAATTGTGGCTACCAGCCTTTTAGCCTAGGAAACATTCCTCAAGGCGGAGGCACTGGGAAGGCTCTTCTGGGTGGACTGGGAGGTGCAAGGGCAGCGAGAGAGACAGGCTGGAGAAGGACGAGGGACGATGGTCGCAGCTGACCGGCTGCGTCTGGGCCCCACTCTCCAGCTATATGATGGCGATTCACTACGAATCTCCCCCTGCCTCTGGGTTCTCCTTTTCCATACAATATTTCGTCGACCTCATAATTACCACTGAAACCACCTGACATGTCCAACCCAACAAAAAGGGGAACTTTGCATTAACCAGGGAAGTTAATATTAAGGAAGCTAATATTAACCAAAAAAAAAATATATACCATGGAGTTTGCAACATGCAAAAATTTTTCCCCTATGGTTTCTTCTTAAAGCATTTTAGGTAGTGATTTTTAAGCTACAGCCCTAGGTTCCTGGGAGCTTCCTCCCCCCTGACCCCCTTGGGAGAGGGAATGAGGAGGGAAGGTGCTGGGGTGTGCAGGACTCTCAGCTCCTGCTGTGATTTCAATTTTAGGGGCAGCATGATTTTACATGCCGCACCATGGACCAAATTCCCAAGTTTTTTTTAAAAAAAAGTTACAAGAAAACAGTTTAAATGATGCTCTATTCATGTATGAAGGGGTCATTACTCATCTAGCTATTATTTTTTTTTGGGGGGGTGAGTATCAGCTTTTCGTATCATCAGCTGTTACGTTTGGGGAGGGGGAACCTGAATCCTACCAAGACCTGTTACATGTCTGTTTATATGAATTTGAACCTCACTAAGATGTAGAATCATAGTGCATCAATGAAAGTGTCAAAAAAAAGTTGCAAACTCATTGACTCCAAGAAAATAGTACCAGGGGATGGAGGTGAGCTCTCTGGGGACACGGCGTCCTCCTGACACGTTCCTCTGTCATGGGCTCCCTGGGTCACTGCTCAGCGACCAGAAATAACATCACACTCACCCCTCCATAGCCCAAGGCTGGGGTCTTCAACCCGGGCATGGTGGCACATGCCTGTAATCCTAGTATTGGGGAGGCTTAGACAGGAGGATCACAGGTGTGAGGCCAGCGTCAGCAACTTAGCAAAACCTTGTTTCAAAATACAAAACTAAATTAAAAGAGGACTGGGGTTGTAGCTCGGAGGTAGAATGTTCTGGGGTTCAATCCCCAGTACCCAAAAATAAAGAAATCAAGAAAAAAGTTTCCCAGCCCAGAAACACTGCTTTTTCACCTTTATTTCCAAAGGGACACTTCTGACATTACAATTCACTGAACGGCTGAGTTGAAAACCTGTATTTTTTAAAAGCTTCATTTCTTTCCTCTCTCCAGAATGGGAAAGATGTAACTGTGGCCCGGCTCCTAGAGAGTGTTCCCTTTTTAATGATTGATAGAATCCTTAATAACACAAAAATTGCCCAGAGCATAGCACGCGGAGTTATGAAGTCATTAACATTTCTGGGGTAAACACACTGCCCCGGGACAAGTTATCAGACACATCACAGTGGAGGGACGGGAGATCCGTTGAAAAGGCCCCTTGTCTCGCAATGACAGGTGGGAAAAATTCACCTGTTTTTGGCTGCAGGCAGCGGAACCTGCCCTCTGCATCCCACACGCAGACGCCGCGGCCTTTCCTCAGTGAGCCAATGTGGCATATTGGATATTGGTAAAAATTTAAAGAGTCAGCACGTTGGTGTCCCAAGGCCAGCAATCTCTCCAAACTCTCGGCTCTGCATTCTGCCTCAAGGTTCCTGGTATTTATGATCCTGTCCGCCACAGAATGGCTGGTCTCCCCTCCTCCGTCTAACGGATACGTAACAAATTTTATCTGGCTGCGCTGTTTTCTTTCAAATTAGCAGGGGAATCCATCATCGGTGTTCCCACCTCCCTCCCCGCAGCCCTGGCGCCCACCTGTCCTTCAAAGCTCTGCTCAGGGGCTGCACTCAATTCGAAGATTCCAAACAGCAGGGACCATATTTTTATGTTTTCTTTCCTCTTTGATAAATAACTCTAGTTTATCTTACTAGACTTTTTGTTTTCTTTGGTTTTGGGTGCCTTTTTTTTTTGGTGGGAACATAAGCCAACCATTCCTAGATTATCCTCCCTTTCTCTGAAGCATCTGTTTCAATCTCTGATTCTCCCACAAGAATCAGAGATACAGAAAGAGACCTGGGGACTAGTCGCGCACACTTGCAATGAAGCATCCTGTCCTCTGCCTAAATCTCCAGTTGACAAGGATCAAAGTGTCCAGAGGTCCCCCAAATGTTCTTTTTCCTTAAAAGTTTACCTTCACCTGAATGGTGCTGGGTTTGGCTTCTCCCTATGACTTAATGAAGCCCTTTGCAGAAGGATGAGATCTAAGAGGAGGGCGCGGCCCACACAAGAATCGCCTCGCTCTCCCCCCTGCATCCCCTGCAGCCTCTCATCCGCACGACACCCTGTCCTTCCCGATCAAGTGCTCCAGGAGGCCCTCTCCAAGTCCTGCTGATACATGATTAAAAAGCACACACCATCTCTAGGGCAGACCCTGGAAAGCCAGCCTCCAGTGATGTGACCCTTGAAAAGTCAAATAAAATTGGAGCACTGTCCAGTGCTCAAATTTATACCTCTGGCCATGTAGGACATCCCGGTCCCAGGCTCTAACCCTCTTCATGAGAAATAACTAGTAATAATGGCTCTATCTAGACCATGAAATCTTCTACAAACCCACAAAAGCCATTCAAAATTTCAGGTGTGAGCCGGGCATTGTGGGACACACCTGTAAACCCAATACTTGGGAGGCTGAGACAGGAGGACTGGCCATTTCCATATTCCCCTCTCCAGCCTGCCAGGCTCTCCCAGCTGATTGTCTATTTCCTGTGACCATCTGTATCCCCTAGTCATCTCTGCACCACCATCACCTCCCTGTAGAAATGTTGCCACTGAGTCTACCTGCTAGACATTGCAAGTGGGTTTGTTTCCCATGTATGTGCTGGAAAATTGTGCTCTCAAACTCAGCAGGTGATTCTGGTGTCAGAGGAATCCTTTCCAGTCCTGAACCTTGACTCCACTCTCTGGTCCATATTTCTTTCTTCTTTTTTTTTTTTTTTTTTTGGTGGTCCTGGGGTTCCTGGAAGCCCTTCTACCTCCGGGCTACACTCCCAGACCTATTTTTACATTTTTATTTGGAAACAGGGTCTCCTAAGCCAGCGCGCGCGGCTGGCTTCGAACCTGCGCGATCCTCCTGTCTCCGCCTCCCAAGCGCGGGGATTACAAGTGTGCGCCACCACGCCTGGCTCTGGTCCATATTTCTGAACACTGATGCTCCCAGGTTTGTCTATTACAATATCAAAAGTCTTTGGCTATCTAGAACACAGCCCTCAGCGAAAAACATGGGTGACCTGCTGCTCTACTGTGGGGCCAAATCGGGAACCCAGATCTCCCAGGAAGCTGGATGAAAATAGAATGCCCTCTAAATATTTGTTAAACAAAATGGCCACACACTTTCTGACCCAGCCAGAGCAGTCTCCTAAGTCACATGAACTCTAGCTCTTAATTATTGGAACTAAAGAAAGTATCAGAGGTATAGGGCTTCTCCTGGTTTGGGACACATGCGGCCAGAGTGTGGTCTTCATTCCCTCTGGTCTGCATCACAGATAAATTGCTATTAATAATGACTGGAGGTTCAGCCGGGTGTGGTGGCACACACTTGTAATCCCAGCATGTGGGAGGCTGAGACAGGAGGGTTGTGGTTCTCTGACAGCCTTAGCTACTTAGTGAGGTCCTTTGCAACTCAATGTCCTGTTTCAAAATAAAGAATACAAGGCCCTTCGCAAGTCAGTGAGACCCTGTTTCAAAAATAAAAAAGACTAAGAAATAGGGCTGGGAATGTAGCTTGGAGGTACAATGCCCCTGGATTCTATCCCCAGGACCGCAAAAATAAATAAAAAATTAAAAAATAGGGCTGAGGCTGAAATAGGGCTCAGAGGTAGAATGCTCTTTGGTTCCATCCCCAGTATCACAATAAATAAATAAATAAATAAATAAATAAATAAATAAATAAATAAATTTGTTCAGTTTGTGAATAAATTAATGAGTTTTTTTTTTTGCTGGTGACTGAATGCTGAAGGGGCTTCAACTTACACTCACAGAGCCTGAATTTTGAGAAAGTTTCCAAATCTTCTTCTATCCTTTACAACCATCAGAGAGCCAGACTCCCTGAGGACCCCACGGAACCCAGGTAGACCATCCCTGTCCAGCAAAACATTCGGTGATGATGATAGAAATGTTTTATTTCTGCTGTGTCCAACACAGGGGCCATTAGATCCACATGGACCTTGAATACAAAATGCGGTACTGTGGCTGAGTGCATTCGTCAGCTTTCTGTAGCTGTAACAGATGCCTGAGGTGATCAGCTTATAAAGAGAAAAGGTTATGGCTCACAGTTTTGGAGCTTCCAGTCCATAATGAATCGGCCCCATTGCTTTTGGGTCTGTGGCAACATAGCACATCAGAGTAGGAGCACTTTGTGGAGGAAGCCCATCCGTTGCCCAGCCAGGAATGCAAGAGAGAGGAAGGGTGGGGGCTGGGCCCCACAAGTCCCAGTGACTTAATGCCCTCCCGCTAGGCTCCGCCTCCCAAGGTTCCTCCATCTCCCACTAGTGCCACCGCTCGGACCAGCCCTTTAACCCTTGAGCATCAGAAGAAAGTTCAAGGACCAAGCTCTAGCACTGAGAAAGTGAATGAGAAGCTGATTTCATTTAATTCTCCTTGTTTGCTTTTTTAATACTATTTTCGGTACATTATAATCATACATCACGCTCCCCGTGCATGAGAGTGAGCTTGCTGGTGGCGCCTTCAGGTGCGGACACAATGTTATTTGACCCACTTTCATCCTTAAGCCTTCTTTTCTCCTCCCCACCTCCCTCCTCCACCTCCTTCCTCTCTTCTGCGGTCTCTCTCTTCATTTATTTGAAGTCCCTTTTGCTCTCTCTTTTCTTTTTAGCTCCCACATAGGAGAGAAGACATACGACCCTTGACCTTCCGCACCTGGCTGATCTCACCTAGCATAATATTCTCTACTTCCACCCGTTTCCCTGCAGATGACGTAATTTTGTTTTTCTTTATGGCTGAGTTTAATTCCATGGTGGGTAAACACCACATTTTCTTTACCCGTTTGTCTGCTGACAGAAACCAAGGTTGGTTCTATAAGTTGTGTCGTTGTTAATGTGCTGAACTCTTAGTATGAATCTATCACTGTGGTATTCTGACTTACTCTTTTGGAAAGATACCCTATAACCCAGCCTACATACTCTGAAAAAAAATGTAAATGTTGACTTACATGATTGACATATTGGTTGAGTGTTTAGTGCATAATCTTGACATATTGCTTTGAGTGTTTAGTGCATAGTCTTTAAAATGTTCGACTTTCTTTATAGGGAATTTCTTCATAAAGGTGAAAATATAGAACTTCCAACTTTATTTTACTTATTTATTTATTTATTTATTTATTTATTTTTCAGGTCTGGGGATGGAACCCAGGGGCATTTGACCTCTGAGCTACACCCCCTGCCCTATTTTTTATTCTTTATTTTGAAACCGGGTCTCACTGAGTTGCAGAGGGCCTCACTAAGTAGCTGAGGCTGTCCGCGAACCACGATCCTCCAGGTCTCCGCCTCCCAAATGCTGGGATTACAAGTATGCGCCACCACACCCGGCTAGAACTTCCAACTTTAAATAAATTCTTACACATTTAAATTTAAATGAATAACCATCTGTGGACTGTGGCTACCACATTGAACAGTGCAGGTCTAATCTTATGAGTGACATCCAGCTGTGATCTGGCCCATCAGGAGCCTGGGCTCTACTTGGAGTTCTGCCACTCAACCCACTAACGTACAGTTGTTTTAATTCCCCAGTCTTGCCAGGTGTGGTGGTGCACACCTATCATTCCCATACTTGGGAGGTTGAGACAGGAGGATCACAGGTTCATAACCAGCCTCAGCAACTTAGTGAGACCCTCGACAACTTAGTAAGACCCTGTTTCAAAATAAAAAATAAAAGAGGTCTAGGGGTGTAACTCAGAGATAGAATGCCCCTGAGTTCAGGTTCTAGTACAAAAATAATAATAATAATTCCTAAGACTCAGTTCCTACAGTTCCTGTACCAAGGGTGAACATATATATAATGAGGTCCCCTCTATATCACAGGCCAGTGGGGATGCCCCAGAAGATGCAAAAAGTATGCTGGACCCTCCGAAGTTCTGTTCACATGTCAGCTTCCATCTTCCCATCCTTCTACCATGAAGATGTTCCCAGTTTCATCCTGGCCCTTGATAACACAAGGTTCAATACAAGAAGTAACCCAGGGAGGGGAGAGCCAGCCTGCTGGTGACCTGGCAGGGAGTGTGTCTTTGTGTTCAAGGAGTCGAAGTTAAAAGGAATGACGAGTCATGTAGACTATCACAAATAAAAAGCAGGGGTTCTCACACAGAAGACCCCGGGGATCCCAGGGCAGGCGTCTCTGTGAGGACAAAGGTAACCTTAAAGTCTGGTGCGATCCCACTGAACCTTTTGCTAAATGACTTGCTGATTAATGGCCAAGTGTCTGAGACAGCTGGGTTTAGATCTTACCTTTCACTCACCACATCAAAGACAGGCAGCTAAGAGTGCGCTCTTCAGCTCACCAAAAGTCATAGTTTTCCACCCGGATTCAACTGTCGGATTAGTTGGTATATTAGACCTTTTTTTTTATTTTTGGCAGTAGTGGGGATGGAACCCAGGGGCATTCTACCTCCGAGCGACACCCGCAGCCCTATTTCTTTCTTTATTTCGAAACAGAGTCTCACTGAGTTGCAAAGGGCCTCAGTAAGTAGTTGAGGCTGGCCGAGAACCATGATCCTCCTGTCTCAGACTCCCAAATGCCGGGATTACAAGCGTGCGCCACCACGCCCGGCTCAGACAATTGTTGGATGCTTCAAATAATTACTTTTTTCTGGCTTCGGTTTATTTTTCTGAAAATGGGCATGATCGACCAACATAAAGAACATTACCAGGAGAGATGTGTAAGAGGAGGAAGATGTTAGGATGAGGGCCCCCAGGCTCCTAGTCACTGAGCTTTGTTTAGAAGGTTTGGGGAAAGAAAAGTTCTCATTTTACCATATAAAAGTATCAACCACATTATCACTTATAAAATTAGTCCTCCTTCTGCTTAACACTCGAATGATAATCCAAATAGTTACCATCCAATATGGTCCCAGCATTCCCCCACCATTCCAGACAGGCCCCTCCCACCGGAACAGGGTCCTGGGCGCCCCCTGCTGGCCAAGAACTTACCCTGTAATTGCTACATCCGAAGGGGAAAGGCTGGGGAGGGGACCCTCTGGGCATAGTTATTTATTAAAACCTACAGAAATCGTTTAATATTTTAACAAACAAAGACTGTGTCAGTACATACAAATTGAAAAGCAGCCTGAAGACAGGCACGGTGGTGCACACCTGCCACCTCAGTACTTGGGAGCCTTTGAGACAGGAGGGTTGAAGGTTCGAGGCTAGCCTCAGCAACTTAGCAAAACTTTGTTTCAAAATAAATAAAAAATAAAAAGGTATAGGGGTGTAGTTTGGAGGCAGAATGCCCCTGGATTCGATCTCCAGTACTACAAGAAGAAAGAAAGAAGGAAGGAAGGAAGGGAAAGAGACAGAGAGGGAGGAATTTAACCCTAGCATCAATTCCCAGTCCCTTGTGCCCCAAAACTGAAACAATTGCTATTGTTATTGCTGTTGTATTATCTATTTTTATCTTTATTTTTATTATAGCGCATTCATTATTTCTTTAACTGGTGCATGTATCATAGCATGATTCAAAGTGATAGGCTCTGCCGGGCGTGGTGGCGCACGCTTGTAATCCCCACGCTTGGGAGGCTGAGACAGGAAGATCGCGCGGGTTCGAAGCCAGCCTCAGCTACCTAGTGAGGCTCTCAGCGACTTAGTGAGACCCTGTTTCCAAATGAAATATAAAAAAAGGTCTGGGAGTGTAGCCCGGAGGTAGAAAGCCTCTGGGTTCCACCCCCAGGACCAACAAAAAAGAAACCAAAGTGATGGGCTCATATGTAAACAAAATATGCCTTGGTGTTCCCCTCCCCATATATGATAGGGATACATTCACATACATATATAACATAACTTAGTCAGTGAAATCGTAGCTGTTTGCCATCAATCTCCTGCTATGTAGAAGTCCAAATACTGCAACCAGTATATGCTTTTTACAAGGTCAGTAAAGAGTGATGTAGAGAAATCCGACTCCAGGAGAACCATTAATACACGGCGATGTGGCAGAATTAGAAGAGGCATTGTAGACAAAGATGGTGCTAAGAAGGATTCTCCAAAAGAGAAGCACTGTTAAATGTAATGTGGTACCCCAGATTGGATCCTGTAACAAAAGGGCATTTGTGGGGAAACTGGTGACATCTAAGTAAAGTTTATTATTTAGTCAGTATGGCAATGTACTGAGGTTGATGTCTTAGTTCTAACAAATGTCCTGTGGTTGTGTTCAGATGTTAACACTGGAGGAACTGGGGTGAAAAACAGATGGGAACTAGCCTGGGGTGGCGGCACATGCCTACAATCCCAGTCCTTGGGAGGCTGAGACAGGAGGATGTAAGGTTGGAGGCCGGCCTCAGCAACATAGGGAGGTCCCTCAGAAGTTAAGTGAGGGACTAAAAAAAGAAAGAAAATAAAAACTAAATAAAGGGTTAAGGGTAGAGCTCAGAAATAGACTGTCTCTGAGTTCAACCTCCGGGACTAAAAAAATAAAATAAAGTAAATGAAATTTTCTCCTACTGTCTTTGGAACTTGCTGATCAATATAAGCCTATTCAAAAATAAAAAGAATGACTAAATATCAAAAGATTAAGAGAGACTCATGTGGCATGAGGCCCCCTGAGACAGATCTGAGTTGCAGAACTTGGCTCTGCTGTGATGCTGGTGTGTGTGTGTGTGTGTGTGTGTGTGTGTGTGTGTGTGTGTGTGAGAGAGAGAGAGAGAGAGAGAGAGATGTGAAGGGGAGATGAAAGACGTTCTAGTTGGATGGAAAAAAATTCCCAGATTTTACTTCAAATCATCACTTCACTCGTGCTTCTGTTAATTCCAAGAATTAGTACCTGTTGTTAGAACTTAAATTGGTTAAATGTAAGATAATTAATTTTTTATTTTTTATTTTTTTTATTTTTTGGTGGTACTGGGGGTGGAACCCAGGGGCTTTTCTACCTCCGGGCTATGCTCCCAGCCCTATTTTATGTTTTATTTGGAAACAGGATCTCACAAAGTAGCTGAGAGCCTCACTCAGTAGCCGAGGCTGGCTTCGAACCTGCGCGATCCTCCTGTCTCAGCCTCCCAAGCGCGGGGATTACAAGCGTGCGCCACCACGCCCGGCTAGATGTTTTATTAGTTTCATGTTTCACGATGAAGTCTCATCCCACTCATACAAAACCCCCCACCACTTAATCTAACCCCTCCTCACTAAGTGAAAGCTCTTTCAGGCACCTCTTCCTGGTCCCAGTGGCATCGGGTCAAGTGGGCCCCTGCCCACCCCACCCTTCTGTGTATAAACCGCCCCAGCCCCGGCTTCCTAAGTGGGTTGCTCTGCACTGCTGGAGGAGGGTGGGTCATCAGAAGTTCAAAGCATGACGGCGCACGCTTGTAATCCCAGCATTCGGGAGGCTGAGACCAGAGGATCGCGGTTCGCGGACAGCCTCAGCTACTTAGTGAGGCCCTCTGCAACTCAGTGAGACCCGGTTTCAAAATAAAGAATAAAAAGTAGGGCAGGGGGTGTAGCTTGAAGGTCGAATGCCCCTGGGTTCCATCCCCAGACCCGCAAAAAAAAAAAAAAAAAAGAAGTTCAAAGCAGACCATTTCGCTTTATATAATAAAGGCACTGACAGACCCTGGAAGGGTTGCTAAGTAAAATGGGGTGTCTCTTTGCTTTGTCACCCCCAAGAGACCTTCAGCGAATCCCATGCTTTGGCGGAGGAGCTGGTTTTGAGTTGGGTTTTGATGACCATCTGGTGACTTTGGCCTTGCAGGTGAATGCCAGAGGTCCAGGGTCATGCCGGACACGCCCATGGCTGGGCGGCTCTCACTACCTCCCCCTCTTAGACGGGCAGAAACCATCAGGCTGTTTTGTGAAGAAAAAACGAAGGCCCGGATGGGTTAATTGGACCACCTACCTTATTTAAGGATTGCAAATACAAACGCCTCCAGTAGGGACCAGATTTGTCCCCTCGAAAGGGGAATGAAGAAGGTGCGTCCAGGGTGTGTGCTTTGCGGTTTTTCATAAGAAACAAAGACTCCGGAATTTTAGGTGAAATAAGTTCTTCTTGGTATGGGCTTGGAATTGTATCGCTGGGTATCGATGGGACTGAGTCTTCAAACCAGTTAAGTCCGCAGTCTGTGTATCTCCATGAGCGGCCACTTGCCAACTTCTAAATTGGGAAAATATTAAAACTTGGGTTCAATGTAGGTAGGCACCTGTCGCTTTGGAAAATAAATTCATTCACTCATCCTCTGATCTGAGGGATCTCTACCTTTTCTTCTTCGCTTCAGCGAATTTTGGACAACGCGTATTATAGACATTTATGAATTGCTAGGCGGCGTTTTCGTCACGGTGACCAAAAAACCAGACGCGCCCAACTCAGAGGGGGAAAAGTTTATTTAGCTCACAGTTTCAGAGGTTCGGTCTATAGTTGGTTGGCTCCAAGGCAGAAACTTCAGGACGGCAGGGGTGAAGGAGAAAATCTGCTCAACGCGTGGGAGATGTCCATAGAATGCTCAGCTCTGCCCGCCTCTGCGCCCTGCTGCAGGGGGGGGCCCTGCATTCATCCCAGAAGCTTCGGGAAATGTTCCAGATTCAACAATAACAACATAAACGAATGCATATCTGTATCCAAAGGCGGAGACTCTAGTTCCTACTTAGCTTTTTCAGATCGTCTCCCCTCCCTTCTCTTTAAAGCCTCCTTAATAACTAGATCGCTATGGGGAGGAGTTGCAGTTACACAGCCAACACAAAGCCCTTGCAAGAAATTTCACGATTCCAGCCGGGCGTGGTGGCGCTGGTTTGTAATCCCAGTACTTGAGAGGCTGAGACAGGAGGGTTGCAGGTGCATGGAAAGCCTCAGCTACTTAGTGAGGCCCTCTGCAACCTAGCGAGACCCTGTTTTAAAAATAAAGAATAAAGCCGGCCGTGGTGGCGCACGCTTGTCATCCCCGCGCTTGGGAGGCGGAGACAGGAGGATCGCGCGGGTTCGAAGCCAGCCGCGCTGGCTTAAGAGACCCTGTTTCCAAATAAATAAAAAAAAAATAGGTCTGGGAGTGTAGCCCGGAGGGAGAAGGGCTTCCAGGAACCCCAGTACTACCAATAAATAAATACATAAATAAATAAATAAATAAATAAATAAATAAATAAATAAATAAATCAGACCAGGGGTGTAGCTCAGAGATAAAATGTCCCTGGGTTCAATCCCCAGTACCGCAAAAAGAAAAGAAATTGCACCATTTTTAAGGCATAAGCAGCAGAGCCTGGCACCGATATGAACAGCCAGCTAGCTCCAGTGTACAAGCCAATCCTCATTTTCAAAAAGAACATCCTAACTCAGCTCTCCCAGACCCAGCCACCATATTTCTCAGAGTTCTTGAGTTTCTGTCAACAGATATGAAGTTGAGGCTGGCCATTTATCTTCAGCCTCTACCTTCTCCAAGGACAAATGAAATAGATACAAATTAAGTCTTTTTTTTTTTTTTCAAAAGGGCAATGACGAAGACAAAATAAATTCCCAGTGTAATGTATGGGACAGCCAACAAAGGAGAAACTTAGTACTGGAGGGCGATTTGTGAATATGTACGGATGTGTTTCCCTGAGTTCTTGTTTGTTTGTTTGGTTGGTTGGTTGTTGTTGTACGTTGAGGTCAAGGCAAGTTCAGTCCCAAACAGGGGAAGCGAATTCTGACTTGAATGTTCCAGAAGGGTAGCACGGAAGCGAAAATCCCGGGCCAGGATGCACTGGAGGATTTGCTGATGGACCAGGTTACCTCGAGTAAATCACACAACCCTCTTCTATGAATCAAGTGTTTGGAGGATGAGCGAGCTCTCTTCTGAGAAGGGCTCTGGCATTTCTATCTGAGGCCAAAACCTTCTCCCTGCTCTTCCAAGAGTCCCTGTGTGTTTCCAGCCCCTGTTATGAGTTCTAATCTCTTCTGATCCTGATCCTCGGTGTTCAACTCCACAAGAAAAAAAAAGACATTTGCCTTCCGTTCCTGGGGTTAGCAGGTCAGAAGCCAGTTGAGACTTCTGTTTCTCTTTTTGGTAGCCCAGGGATGGGGCTTAGAGAGGCAGAGGCCTGCAGCGGTGTCTGCCAGCCTCTCGAAGTCCTCAAAGCCATTTCCTTCAATGGCTGATGGATTGTCCAGGGCCTTGTGAATTTATGCCAGAAGGCAGCAGCTCCGTGGTCCGTGCCCTAGAGTGTCCTATGACCACGAGGCACATTTATCTCGTGCAAATCCTATACATTCACTGACGCTCACAAATCGAATGCTTGCCATACAGAGCCAGATATTATGACAAGTATAAGTATCCATATATATATATACTACATATTTTCAAGGCCCAGGAAATCAAACGGAAGTGAAGATGCCCTTCTTCTCCTGTTGCTCAGCTTCAGGGCTGACTGGGCAGGCAGAGGAACGGCCAAGAGGAGTGGGGCTTCAAGCCATAGTCATCACCCCGCACTAGGGGGCGCTGCTCGTGTGGTCTAGAGCATCGCACAGCTCAGCCCACCCAGCAGCCCTGCCAATGAGTATGGAGAAGATGGAAGGGATGGGAAAGGAAGCTAGCACTGAGGCGGAATGCCTACTGTGTTAATCGGCTTCCCTTTACTATAGCAAAATATCAGAGAAATGAACATGTAAAGAGAAAAGGGCTTTTATTGGTTTATAGTCTTGAGGATCCAGCCCCCGAGCCAGTGGCCCCTTTTATTAGGGCTTTTCAAGAAATAGCACATTAAGGTATGAGATTAAGGCAGAGCAAAACGAAGGCCGGACGGGCCACGGCCCCCAAATCCCTTTTGAGAATCCGGACCCAACAACATAAGGATCTCCCCATAGGTCCCGCCTCCAAAAGGTTGCAGCCATTCCCAGTGGCGCCACCTGGAGGACCAAGCCCTAAACACATGTACCTTTGGGGGACAGTACCCAACCATAGCACACACTAACAAAGTGTGTTATTATAATAACTATATGATCGTATAATTATAATAACTAGCTACTACGCGCTATTAGCTAGCGATTAGCATGAAGAGACGCACCTGCTCCCAACTAGCTGGTGACCTTGGACAGTCCTTGACCTTTTTGAGCCTCAGTGACTCATCTTTAATTGGGTAATTTGGCCGGTGTCACACTGCGCTTTAAAAAAATGTACTTGATCACAAAAGAGGGCAATTCAACATCTACAAAGTTAACGGTAACCTCTGTCTCAAGCGCGCCCCAGGGGTGGCTGCAGAAGACCTTCAAAGCCGACACCGGGGGCTATCCTATTTAGCATAAAGGACTTCACAAATTTTTTTATTGGTTATTAAAACGTGTGTTGTTCAAGATATGTGGCTGGCAAGGGATATCCAAAGGGCTCACCACCCTAGCATCAACCACTTGCAAGAATGCGACCTGCCCAGTAACGAGTCCTACACATGCGGCTCTGCCCCGGGGGATGCTCAGCCCCTGAGCTGTGCGATATGAATTGGCTGATCTTGGAGCGGGCCGCCTCTGCCAGGGCCCCTTCAGAGCACCAGAGGACAGAGCATGGCGAGGCCTCTCTGTCACGCATTGAGTAACTCAGCGCCACCCTTAGAAAATTATATCAGCTCGTTAAGAAATGACTGTCGTCTTCCCCTGGGGGGCGGGGCTTTAATAGCACACCCGTTCCATGGAGCTCAATATCACGCTTGCTTCCCTGATCCCATAAATCACAGCTTATGGGTCTGATGTCATAGTTATTTCTATCTCAACACAAGAGCCATCCATTCCTGCAGCCTCGGGTCACTGGAGACTGCCTGCCGCACGGTGAATGCTTTCCTACATTAGCAATAAGAAAACCGAGAGTTACATGTGTTACAGCTGCTTGTGTAAGCAAATAAATCAGATAAGGAATAGTATGACAAGATGACCGAGTAAGCCACGCGTGGCGGCACACGCCTGGAATCCCGGTACTTGGGAGGTGAAGGCAGGCGGGCAGATCATACGTTTGAGGACAGCCTTAGTAACACACCGGGACCCTCAGCAACTCAGTGAGACCTTGTTTCAAAATAAAATAGGGCTAGGGGATGTAGCTGTTAGTTAGAATTCTTGGGTTAAAAAAAAAAAAGCCTTGGGTTAAAACAAAACAAAAACTGTAAGAGGATCAATTAAAAGATAGGACTACCCTGGCATTGTTAGAAAGATAATTAATTGTAGGTTTTGAGCCCTCTTTGTACATTTTGTTGCCTATTAAGATAATGAATCGATTCTCTAAGGTTGGGTCTAAATACGTGTTTCGTCAGCTAGCAAGCGGTCATTATTTTTAGGCTCCAGGAAATGCTTATTTTTACCGACCAGTTTTGAGACAGGCTTTGCGTAGTTTAGAAGAAGCAAGTTTGGAACCTTTCATGGAGTTCCAATTGACATCAGAAATCTTAAGGGGAAAAAAACTCGTCATAAAGAGAACAGTTTTGGAAAACCAGCACCCGGGCCTTCCTTGCACTTAGAAGAATGCCTTGAATGGAAATTTCTGAGTCGAGAATTTAGGCATTTTCTTTTTTTTTTTTTTTTCTTTCTTTGGGATTTCTCAGGGGATGACAAATGGGGTGTAGACAAACCACAAATCACCACTTTGAGATTTGGGTTTGGGGGTAGTTTTCTTCGTTGCAAAGAAACTTCTTAAAAATGTGGAAAGGATTTCTTTAGTGCCAAGCAACTAAGAATCTGGAGAGCTTTGATCAAATATATGAAATCATAAAGATATGCAAAGGAGAAACAGGGGCTTCTTGTGAAATTCAAAAAGATGAATGTCTTTCTTCTTGAGTAGGAGCTTAAAGCTTTAGCATGAATTCAAGGAGAACGTATTTTAAAACAACCTTTCCTTATCTAAAAAGTAGTGTGGACATTGGTCATTAAAAGGACCCAGCTCACCGGGAATGGTGGCTCATGCCTATAACCCCAGGACTTGGGAGGCTGAGACAGGAGGATGGCAGGCTCAAGGCCAGCCTTATCAATTTTAGGGAGACCCTGTTTCAAAGTAAAGAAATGTTTCAAAAAGGCCTAAGGGTGTAGCTCAGAGGTAGAATGCCCCTGGGTTCAATCCCCAGTACTAATAAATAAAAAGAAATGAAAACTATGCTGTCAGGGATCATTTCTAGAGGTCCTTACTGGAGGACTTTCTCTGACTGTGGAGCGTATCAGAAATGACGAGGAAGAGGGAACGTCTTTTCTTCTGAGCGTGAAGCTGGCCTTGGGCATCACCTCCGCTGCTGCTCTTTGCCCTAGAGGTTCCTTCTTCTCACGCTGGGGGCATGAGAGGAAGAGAACACCTTCTGAGTACTTCCTGTTGTGATTTCAGTTCCAAAACAGAGCATTTCATGCCGGGCATGGTGGCATATAGCTGTAATCCTAGTACCTGGGAGGCTGAGACAGGAAGATTGCAAGTTTGAGGCCAGACTCAGCAACTAAGAAAGGCCCTCAACAACTTAGACCCTGTTTCAAAATGAAAAATAAAATCGGGCTGGGTGTGTAGCCTGGAGATCGAATGCCCCTGGGTTCAGTCCCCAGCACCAAAATAAATAAATAAATAAATAAACAAACAAACAGACCAACAAAATGACCAAACTCAATAAGCTTCAGGGTGAGTTCAAAGAAATCCCTGGGAACATATGTGTGCTTAGTTATCAAGGAAGAACTAAGTGGCCCCTAGAAAGCACCTCGAGCCGCTGTTCAGCTCCACCCGGCCATCCCTCTGCCTCCATCCACAGTGTTAGTGGCTTTATTAACATGGCACTTTTATTCTAGGAGGCAGCAAGTTGGGAGGAGGGACCACCAAAGGTCGATTTTAAGACACCTTCTTTCTTCTTCCCTGGGTGCAGCACCCCAGTTGCCCAAAACAGCCTGTTGGATGCTGTGGTTTTCGTCTCGGGCCCAAGCTGGATTCCTAGCTTTACCACACGCCCGCTTCGTGACCTTGGGCCAGTGACCTAATGTCTTCCCTGCCCACAATGCTTCATCAGTAAAAGGAAGATAAGTTTAGGGTTTACTTTACAAGGCTGTTGTAAGAACTAAACAAAGTGATCCATACAGAGTATTTAGTGGATTATCTGTCCCATAATTAGTGTATGAGAAACATGCATCTGTCAGTATAGGTTAGTGTATGCTGTGGTAACAAAAAAGAAAAGATCCCAGTGGCTTAAAAAGAAACAAAGTTGCATTGTCTACTCAAGCTATATACTCATATAGATAGGCCGGGGTCGCTAGTTATCTAAACCATGCAGGAATCCAGGATAAAGGAGCAGCAACCTATCATCACATAAGAGAGAGAGAAAAAAATGGCAAGTCACCCTGGCTCTTAAATGTCCCACCAGAAGTTGGGCACATTAGTTTCCCTCATACAGATAGCCCTGTATATCTGTGGGTTCCACATCTGTAACTCACCCAACCACAGATCAGAAATGCTCAGAAATAAGCTGGGCATGGTGGAGCATGCCTGTAATCTCAATACTTGGGAGGCTTAGATAGGAGGATTGCAGGTTCACGGCCAGCCCCAGCTACTTAGTGAGACCCTGTTTCAAAATAAAGATTAAAAAATAGGGCTGGGTGGGGGTGTAGCTTGGAGAGAGAATGTCCCTGAGTTCAAGCCCCACTACCACAAAAATAAATGTGTTCAGAAATAAATATTGTAGCCGGGCGTGGTGGCGCACGCTTGTAATCCCCGAGCTTGGGAGGCAGAAACAGGAGGATCGCGCAGGTTCAAAGCCAGCCCCGCGCGCTGGCTTAGGAGACCCTGTTTCCAAATAAAAAATGTAAAAATAGGTCTGGGAGTGTAGCCCGGAGGTACAAGGGCTTCCAGGAACCCCAGTACCACCAAAAAAAACAAAAAAAAAAAAAACAAAAAAAAGAAAGAAATATTGTATCTTCTATACTGAATCTATACAGACTCTTTCTCTTGTCATTATTCCCTTAAAATATAATGATTATCTCCATAGCACTTACATTATATTAAGGCATTACAACTAATTGAGAGAGGACTTACGTAGATCTAGGAAGATATTTGCAGGTTTTATGCTTTTGGTGTTTAGACAACAGAATGTCCCCAGAAAGACCTCATGTATCGATGTTCAGAGTTGATATAATTAAATCATGAAGACCTTAATACCATCAGTGACTATGATTTATTGGTGGATTTATTGGGTGATAACCTAGGCAGGAGGGGTGTGGCCTTGGAGACTTGTGTCCTTGAATTTCCCTGCTTGGGCACTTTCTCTGCTTCCGGCCTCCATGATGTGAGAACAGCGCCCTCTGCTCCCCACGCCATGCCCTGAGCTCCACTGATACAGCCTGGCCGAACCTGGACTAAACCCCTGAAATCTTCAGAAGTGTGAGCAAGCAAAGCCCTGTCTCTCAGTTGTGATTGGTCAAGTGTTTAGTGAGAGTCCTAGCAGTGAGAATGCCGACTGAAACACGTGCAAATAGTATGCAAGCACTTTCTCTACAGAGTGGATCATCTAGGAATTTGGGTATATCTGCAGGGGGCTCCTGAAACTGATTCCCCAGGGAAAGCAGGGACAAATATATTTTCTGGACCAAAGCCAATGGACACGTCGTACCTGCCACTTAGCTTCTCTGAAGCAGGGAAGTGGGATCCTACCAGGTGTCTAAAATCAGGGAGAATCAGAAATCTATCTGGTGAATGGTTTTATTGGGCCGGCTGGCACTATGATGATGCGGGCTCCTGCGCTGTGTACCTTGAGGTTTCCTCCCGTATACACATAAGCGCTGATGGCATAAAACAGGGGTTACTGTGCCGAGGCTCAGCTGTCTATCCTCTACCCTGGCCCAACGTAGACTGCACATAGTACTCCCCGACGATGATATGATTTTACAACACGCGTTCGCAGTAGCCGATCATTTTCAAGCAGGCTCAACGCAACCTTTCAGTCTGCTAGTATGACAGATGGAAAGAAAAAGCTTCCAGGGGTGAGATGGAGCAAGCGTCTCTGCTTTTCTTCCAAAGCCTAAGAAACAATGACAGAGTGCTTAAAGAAAAATAACCCCCAGGTCCTCTGGCCCGTCACCTGACTTAATGTGAGAGCATTTCCTTTTCTTTTCTTTTTTTTTCCCCCCTCATCCTTTATGGAAGGTGAGAGGCAATAGAAGCAGAGAAGAGGCCTCCCCCAGTTCTAAACGGTTTCCTAAATGTTTCCCAGTGATTTACGTAGCAAATAACTAAAACACACAAGCAGTCCGGTAACTTCTCATTTGATCTTTCCCGTAGAGAAGACGAGGAGAAGAGTGTGCTCGCACGACTTCAGAGGCCGCTAAACTGCTTTCTATTGATTTTATACTAAGATGCTTTATCACTCTTGTTGCTTTAAAAAGAAATGCAATCTGTGTCAGGGTCTAAATAGACTTTCCTAGAAAAATCAGGCCCCTCCGTCCTCTGTGAACAGACACGAAGGATGATTATCAGCAGCAGCAAATCAACTTCAGGGAATTTTTTTTTTCCAGTAGCATCTTTTCTGTTCTAACATCCCAGTCCTTGAAAGCACTGTCACTGGAGTCTGACTTGCTGAGATTAAACTCTTCTGGGTCTGGAATTTATGTTAAAAAGTGGCACGTTCAATGTCCTTTCTGGGCACCCAGGCAAGTGTGGGTTGGAGGTTTAGGAACTTGGACATACTTAATGGCTGCTCCAAGGACAGAATCCAAGCTCAAAGCCAAGCTTTGCAGAATCTCAGGATTGTCATAAATGCCACCCCCAAGCGGCTTCTCTCACCCCCGTGAGCCAGAATGTCAACAGGTTCAGCCTGATGTCACCGGAGGAAAGACTGGGGTGATGTTTATTGTACTATTCTGACCCTTCTCAGTGAAGCTACCTCTGGCCTATTTTCCCGTCTATATTTGGAATGCCATTTCTCCTGTCTTAAGGAATCCAATAAATCAGAACCCTAACCCACAAAACCGGTCAATCACAGAGACCTTTTGTTTTACAAAATGGTTCTCTATAAGGAAGGGCCCAAATTCTCATCTTGACTTTGTCATGTCCAGTTTCATGTCCGAGAAAATTCAGAGAATCATTCATGGCCCGAGCATCTCCATTTATTTGACAGAGGCGTTGGGGAAGATCATCTTTAACCTGGGCGTGGTGGCGCACACCTGTAACCCCAGCACTCGGATGCTGAGACAGGAGCATCACAGGTTCAGCCTCAGCAACTTAACAAGGCACGCCTGCCACTTAGTTTAAAACTACGAGCTGGGCGTGGCGGCACACACTTGTAATCTCAGCATTTGGGAGGCTGAGACTGGAGGATCGCGGTTCGCGGACAGCCTCAGCTACTTAGTGAGGCCCTCTGCAACTCAGTGAGGCCCTGTTTCAAAATAAAGAATAAGCTGGGTGTGGTGGCACACGCTTGTAATCCCAGCATTTGGGAGGCTGAGACTGGAGGATCGTGGTTCGTGGACAGCCTTAGCTACCTAGTGAGGCCCTCTGCAACTTAGCGAGACCCTGTTTCAAAATAAAGAATAAAAAAAAAAATAGGGCAGAGAATGTAGCTTGGAGGTCAAATGCCCCTGGGTTCCATCCCCAGACCCGAAAAAAAATTTTTAAAAATAAAAATAAAGAATAAAAAATTGGGCAAGGGGTGTAGCTCGGAGGTCAAATGCCTCTGGGTTCCATCCCCAGACACGCAAAAAAAAAAAAAAATTAATACTACTATTACTAATAATAATAGTAATAATAGCAAAATAAAAAATAAAATAGGACTGAGGTATAGCTCAAAGGTAGAATCCCAGTTTCCTGATATGCTTTTTGGTTTTAAGATTTTTTTTTTCTTTTTTGCAGTATGGCGTATGGAACCCTGGGGCATTCTACCTCTGAACTACCACCGCGGCCCCATTTTTTATTCTTTATTTTGAAACAGGGTCTCACTAAGTTGCAAAGGGCCTCACTAAGTAGTAGCTGAGGCTGTCCTCGAGCCACACACGATCCTCCTATCTCATCCTCCCAAATGCTGGGATTACAAACATGCGCCACCACGCCTGGTGGTTTTAAGGTATTTTTAAGATTTAAAAAAATGTATCTTGAAATAGTTCATATTTATGAAGAAGGTATATAGGCGACTGCAGTGAGCTCCCATGAGCCCATGGCTACCTATCCAGGGCCCACGGAGAACAGGTGATGATCCTCTTACAAGCCCCCCGACCCCATTATTTACACACTGAGAACTTTCATTGGGCCTTTCCCATGGACAAGAAAACCTTGGATTGGTCTCTTACCCCCTCCGTGCATTTCTGGGTCACTTCACCAGTATGTTTATTTCCCTTAGTGATATCTAATTCTGTTTTGTGTATGTGTGTGTGTGTGTGTGTGTGTGTGTATATATATATATATATATATATATATATATATATATTTTTTTTTTTTTTTTTTTTTTTTTTGGTGGTACTAGGGATGGAACCCTTCTATCTCCGGGCTACACTCCAGGCCTATTTCATATTTTATTTGGAAACAGGGTCTCTTAAGCCAGCGCGGCTGGCTTCTAACCTGCGCCATCCTCCTGTCTCCGCCTCCCAAGCGCAGGGATGACAAGCGTGCGCCACCACGCCCGGCTTCTATTTCGCGCATTTTGGATCTTTACATTCGCTCCTGCCGTTTGCTTCTTCCTCCACGCGTGGTCCTTGCGTTCCTCTCTTTGGTACTCAGCTGGGTGGTTCATACCACCTTTTGCTATAGATTATTTCATTAGATGAATATAGCAAGTTCACATACATTCTTATTGGTGGAGACCAGGGTGTCCCTACTTCCCACTGCTAAAACAACCCTACTCTGAGGATCCTTCCATCAGCCATGACGCACAGGTGAGATTTCTCCCGGTGGACGCACAGGGGCCGGTCATTGGACGCTAAGGTATTTGTTGCTTTTATCTTTATGCTATTGACTTTTCTCCATCCATAAACATGATCAATCTCCCCATTTATATGTCTTGGGAAAAGTGTATAATTTTATCCAAAACTGGCTTGCATACATTTTACTTAATTTCCTCCTAGACACTTTAAGAATTAATTTATTCCTAGACAGACACTTTACTTAATTTATTCCTAGACTCTTAACTGTTTCTGTCGCTATCATCAACAGTCGCCCGTCTATAGGAACGCAATTAATTGTGGTGTGCCGATCTTAAGAAAGCGTGTACATGCTGATCTCATTAACTCTAATAATTTTTCGGTGGAGCCTGTGAAGTTTTCTAGGTAGATAATCATATCATCATATCGTTTTAGTTTCTTTCTAATCCTGCCACTCACGACTGACAACACTGGCCGCCTATCCACCATCTACTCCCCCAGCCCCGCCCTTTCTTTCTCATTAGCAGAATCCAGAATGACTCCCTCTGCACAGAGCCCAGCTAAAAATACTCAGTCTCCCAGTCTCCTGACAGCTGGGAGAGAGGAGCCGCATGAGAAACAGTTCTGGCCCGTGGAGCAGAGGTCTCAGTTGCTGGAGATAAAGGTCTTTCCCAAATAGAAGGCAAAGTTGTGAGAGGGAAACTTCTGGGGCTCCCCCTATTCACACCCGCAGCTCAGACACAGGATGGCACTGGCCAGAGACTGCTTTGTGTTTATTTCTCATTTGAGGATTCCTGGGCTACGTGGGTAATGCCCCTGTCTCAGTCATCTTTTCATAGCTACCACAAAATACTTGAGGCAGACCACTTATGAAGAAAAAAGGTTTACTTAGATCCCAGTTTTGAGGTTCAAATTTCAGGACCAGGCAGGCTCCATCTGTTCCGCCTCTGGTGAGGGCAGACGATGGCCCCACGTGGTGGTGGAAGCAGGTGGTTACATCTCAAACCAGGAAGCAGAGAGGGGGAGGGACCTTTTATAATAAACCTCTCATCAGAGGCTTATTATAAAGGGCCTTTGATGATAAGCCTCTCATCAGAACTATCTAGGGACCGCACAAGAAATATCTCCGTCCCTTTTGAGAGCAGCACCGGCAATGACCTAAGGACCTCCCGTCAGGCCCCACCCCTTAAAGGTGCCATCGCCCCAATACTGCCACCGGGGTTGGGGGCCGAGCCTTCTATCACATGAACCCTTGGGAGACATCCTGCTAGGTATCTCCTAGCCGGGCCCACACGTATGAACATACAGCCTGTTACAAGAAATTCTCCTAGCAGCCTTTAAAGAAAAAATACAGAACAAGCTTGGTGTGGTGGTACATGCTTGTAATTCCAGCATTTGGGAGGTGGAGACTTGAGGTTCACGGTTCACGGTTAGCCTCAGCTTTTGGCGAGGCCCTTTGCAACTCAGTGAGACCCTGGTTCAAAAATAAAAAGACTAAAAACTAGGGCTGGGGGTGTAGCTCAGAGGTAGAAATGCCACTCGGTTCTATCTTCGGTACTGCAAATAAATACATACATACATACATATATATTTATTTACATACATAAACATGTAGGTATTTATTTACATACATAAATATGCATATATTTATTTACATACATAAATAAATACATAAATACAGAACAAGCTGGACAAGGGTTTGTCATTTCCTTGGACAGTGGGTATTTTCCCCCATGATTCATAACTCTCCAAGCACCCCAGTTTCTGTGGTTTGAATGTGTCCCCCAAAGCTTATTGTTACAAATTTGCCCCCGCTATGGGTTGGCTATGCTCTGAGCATGACCCCACAGGTTTATGTGCTGGGAGTTTGGTCTCAGTGTAGTGGCGCTGAGGAGGTGGGACCTTTAAGAGGTGGGGCCTAGTGGAAGGTAATGGGATCCTGCAGGCTCCCCCTTCAGAAGGGACTCTTGCTGGCCTGACAGCATGCCAGTGGGTTGCTGTGAGGGAGCCTGGAGCCTCCTCTGGGCCCCTCTGGCTTCCTGTCTGCATATGTGACCTCTTCCTCTCACAGGCTTCCAACCTGATATGTTACGTGTCATCCACCATGTGATACGGCCAGAAGGCCCTCACCAAGCAGGTGCTGGTCCTTTAATCTGCAGAACTGTGAACAAAATGAGCTGCTTTCTTTTCTTTTATTAAGCAGCCAGTGTCCATATTCTGTTAAAGCAATACAACATGGATTAATAGAGTTTCTGATACAGCAGGGGTAAGAGAGGGAACCTTCGGAAGGTGATTGGGTCATGAGGGCTCTGGCCTCATAAATGGATGGTTTAGTAGATGAATGTTTAAGTGGATTCCTGAAAGAGTTATAAAAAGTTACTAATGGATGAGCAGATTATAGAAAGAGCTTTTTGTTATAAAAGCAGGCTCTCTCAGCCGAATCCCACTAGTTTGGAGGCTGAGATAGGAAGATCTCAGATTCAAGGCTGGCCTCAGCCACTTAGTGAGACTCTGCTTCAAAATAAAAAATAAATTTTTAAAAAAGGGGCTGGGGGTTTTGCTTGGAGGCAAAGTGCCCCTGAGTTCAATCTCTAGTAAAAGAGAATGAATGAATGAATGAATGAATGAATGAATACATACATACATACATACATACATACATACATACACCAGCAAGCTCTCTCTGACACACCTGCTCTGTGTGACTGTGAATTTTTCTCTACTATGTTGTGATACAGCAAGAAAAATCACTCCATATGTGAGCACTTGGTAATAAACTTCTTGGCCCCCAAACAAGGAGCCAAATCTATTATTTATTTATTTATTTATTTTATTTTATTTTGCAGTACTGGGGATGGAACCCAGGGGCATTCTGCCTCTGAGCTACATTCCCAGCCCTAATTTTTATTCGTTATTTTTTTGAAACATAGTCTCACTGAGTTGCAAAGGGCTTCATTAAGTAGCTGAGGCTGTCCATAAACTGATCCTCAGCCTCCCAAATGCTGGGATTACAAGCGTGCACCACCACGCCTGGCTACTTCTATTCTATATAAATTACAAGTCTGCAGTATTCAGGTATAGCAGCGGAAAAAGACAAAACCACCAACTTTGAGCCGTGGCCCCAATTCCTTCTTCCCACGTTGGGCAGGTCCAAGGCCTGACTCCTGCCTGCAGAAGAAAGCTGCTTGTTACCAAGATCACCAACGCCCTTCGCAGCCGTGGCCTCGGTTCCCACCCCACACTCTGTTTTTCTGCCTCTTCTGTATGTTTGGTCCTCAGAAATGTCCCTTGATCTTTTCCAAGCTCAACACAGCAGTGAAGATGCTGGTTTTATCTCATTTACCATGTCTAGATGTTTTGTAGTGGAAGAGTTTTTTAATTGGATATGGAAGTCTCTTCTATAATTTCGGTTCATGGGCCAGCCTGCATCATTCCCAGAAATGTACAGCTTCTGGGGAGCACATCTGCTGCACTGAGGGGGCTGTGATAACACTCAACGCTTGTTTACTTAGCACCTGCTTGTGTCAGGAACCATGTAGGATCTGGGGGTGTTGGGGTGAGGAAGGCAAAACCAGTTTTTTCTGGGCCGGGCATGATGGTCGTGCACGCTTGTCATCCCCGCGCTTGGGAGGCGGAGACAGGAGGATCACGCAGGTTCGAAGCCAGCCGCGCTGGCTTAAGAGACCCTATTTCCAAATAAAAATATATAAGAAATAGTCTTGGAGTGTGGCCAGAGGTAAAAGGGCTTCCAGGAACCCCAGTGCCACAAAAAAAAAAAAACAAGTTTTTTCTGCTATGATAACATGGACATCGAATGGGAAGAAACACAGCCTACAAGGAAATGAACCAAGAAGATTTCAAAAAGGGATAAATATTAGGACAAAACTTAAATAGTAGAGCCATTCCCCCGTCCACAGCCTTCCTTTCTGCAGTTTCTATTACCTTCAGTCAACCACTCTGTCTGAAAATATTAAATGCACCATCCCTGAAATAAATAATCTATACGTTTTAAATAGCATGCTGTTCTGGTATTCATCATTTTATCCGATAGTATGATGTCGTCTCTGTGGTCTCACTGCATCTTGCCCGGGATGTCAATCATCCCTTAGCCCAGCGTATCCACACTGTATACGCCACCTGCCCGTTTGTTACTCATTGGTCTTCCCAGGTATAGATTGACTCTGAGGGTGTCATCGTGCTTGTGTTCAAGTAATCCTTATTTTACTTAACAATAGCCCCAAAGCACAGGATAGTGATGCCGGCCATCCGGATATGCCAAAGTGAAGCTGTGAATAAGTGCTCCTTGATGTGAGAAGAGGGAAGTTTGTCACCGGTGCGTACACCTAGGGAAAAAAGAGAGTATACATAGGGTTCGGTACCACCCGAGGTTTCAGGCACCTGCTGCTACTCTTGGAATATATTACTGTGGATAAGTGAGGGGTACAGGTGTAATGTAAAAGAGAATAAAATGGGAAAGAATATTAGCTAATAGTATTCAAAATATTTGACCCAAGACCTGCAGCTCCAGAAGCCGGCCAGGTAGGGATCTGGATATAAAGGTGCCAGGTTGGGGGAGGAGGGTTCAGCAGATCCAAGACCCTGAGCCTGGGAAGGTATGGACTTGAATGGTGTGACCACCGCAGAGCATATACATTTTAAATTATCTATTTTGGTTTCTTCCCAGGTGCCAGAGCGCACTATAGCCAAAACAAACTACTTACTCTTCCTCCTTGGATGGGGAATCTAATTGAGGCTAGGGAAACCTTGGGCTTAAAAAAAAAATAGTTGATTAGCCTCAAACAAAACCTGAACGGACCAAGTTCTCTTTGTCTCTCTCGTCCTCTTTTGGTAAACATAAAAGCAAAAGGAGAATGCAATTCTGAGTGTGTCCAGCAATCAAACCCCATCGACAGGGTTTTTCCCTCTAGAGATCAGAGTGCAGGCACTGTGTTGACAGTGGGTTTTTTTGTTTTTTGTTTTTTTTTTTTAATAAATTCTTTAGTCTGGATTCCAGGACAATGGTGGGAAGGGAGAGATGGCCGTCACTTGCCAATGTTGTACTGTGTCTGTCGTGACCAAGTGGAGAGAGGCCTGGGTGAACAGGGCCCAGCTGGAGAGGGCATCATAGAGGAGAGATTTGGGCGGTGCATAAAGAGGGCAGGTGAATATTCATGAGACCAGTGAGACAGGGCTGCTTCCAGGGAATGAAGATGGCTTGGCAAAGAAGCAAGAAAGGAGATGACCAGATGCAGGTCAAGGACAGCGAGTCATGAGAGCTGGCCCTTTGGGGCAGCGCCCTGACCCCACCTCTTACAAGCTTTGGTGCCATGTGAAGCTTCCATATGTCTAGACACCCACCTCTAGCATCCCTGCCCTGCAGCAGAGGACCTGCTTTCGCTGCTCCTCAGCCCCTTGGCAATGATCTAGCAACCCATAGGCACCCTGCCAATGGCCTAGAAGGAGGGAATGGTCAGAACCCACTCTCCTGGGGAAGCTGAGGTCAGTATGAGGAGCTACAGTCATCCCTTCACATCCACAGGGATCCAGGACCCACCAGGACCTGCATCCACGGATACCCAAGTCCCTGCTCCGTGATGGCGTAGGACTTACCTAGGACCTACTCCTGTCTTCCTGGCTAAGTCATGTCCAGATGATTTCTTTTTTAATATTTTTTATTGGAGCATTATATTCACACATCATATTAGGGTAAAGAAACTTGTATGTACAGACATGTACACATCACTGATTTAACCCCTACCCAATTCCCACCCCATTCCCTCCCTGTCCCTCCTTCCCTTGCTTGGCTTAGTGGTTGACTTCGATATGTTTAAGTACATTGTGTGTTTTAGAGATTTTCCTCTTCCCCCCTCCTTTCTCCTCCTTTAGGTTGCCTTGTTTGCTCCTCTATAGGATTTCCTTTTTCATCTAGAGTTCCTCCTATGACCCGTTTCTTCCTAGCTCTCACATATTAGGGAAAGCATCTGATTCCTTATTTTTTGTGACTGACTAATCTCAGATGATTTCTAATTCTCGATACAACATAAATACTCTGTAGATAATCTTGTGTGTTGGGGCACAGGGGTTACTGGGTATTGAGCACCAAGGGGTGTTCTAATTCTAAGCTACACTCCCACATGTGTGTGGGGGGTGTATTGGGGATTGAACCCAGGGGAGTTCTACCTATGAGCTATAATCCTAGCCCTTTTATTTTAATTGTTAGCTTTTAATTTTGAAACAGAGTCTCTCTAATTTGCTGAGGCTGACCTTGAGTTTATGATTCTCCTATCTCCCAAGTACCAGGATTATAGGCATGTATCATATGCCTGGCTTTGTAAATAATTTGTTGTTGTTGTTGTTGTTGTTGTTGTTGTTGTTGTTGTTGTGTGTATATGTGTTTGTGCGCGTGCGTGCACGTGCTTGTGTATGTGTGTGTTACTATACTAGGGATTGAACCCAAGGGCATTCTATTTCCAAGCTATACCTCCAGCCCTGTTTAATTTTTTTTATTTTGAAATAAGGTCTCACCAAGTTGCTGAGGCTGGTCACAAAACTGCAATTCTCTTATCTCAGCCTCCTAAGTACTGAGATTACAGGTATGAGCCACTGCACCCAGCTTTGTAAACAGTTTCTTTTTTTCCTTATACTCCATTGTATAGGGACTAATGACAAGAAAGAAAGTCTATAGCTCACTACAAATGCAATTTTTCTTTACAAATACTTTCGATCAGTGGGAGGTTGAATCTGCCGGTGCGGAACTCGGGGACACACAGGGCTGGCTGTAATGACCACGAGGTGCTTGTCACATTCTGATTTCTAAATCAGCTTTAGCCAATATTATATCATATGTCAGTGGTGCAGAAAGTGAAGCGTGGAGAAGCCAGTGTTCACGGGGAGGAAGAAGGTTAGTGCGTACTCAGATGGAGTGTGGGGGCCATGGAAGGGTCAGTGTCCTGCCCTGGTTTGTCTGTCTGTCTGTCTGTCTCTCCCCTGCCCCTACTTGCTTGTAAAAACACAGCCCTCAGGATCAGAAAGAAATTCCTCAACCAGGCAGACCCCCAAGCCAAGGGTTCCTTGGCAGTTCCTGCCCACATGTGGTTCCTGGGGGCGCCCTCTTGCCCAGCCCCTCAGGACCCTGCCTCTGCCCTCCCCCAAACACCATGCTTCCCCCTCAGCACCCCAGGCCTCCCCTTCCTCACGAAGCAGCCTCTTCCCCCTCGTTTTTTTCTACTTTATTCACACTTCTCTGCTCCCCAGAAATATTACCTTACCCAGGGATTGCACTGGGTGTAAATCAAGACGCGAATAGATTCGCATAAATCGAAACATACATTTGCATTACACGTATTTTGAATACATGGGTCTCCCCTCATCAGCCCCGCCAGCCCTTGGCCATAGACTTGGGATCCATCGCCCGGTGGTCAGTCGGTGTTCAGCAAGCCCACACCCGCACTGCCTGCGCTTCTAATGAGGGTGGGAACTTCGGGGCGCACACACTTTGCCTTCTCCTCTTCCTTACCATGCACGGCAATTACCGGTGTGCTGTTCTCCTTGTAAAACTTTGCACAGCTCTCTAGGATAGGAGGAATCAAATTAAACCCCTGTAGAGGATTCGGGGCATCTCTATTTATGCAGCAAGGCCCCGCACAAATCTAATATTCTGTAAAGATGCTAAGCTCTGCGCAATTTGTGTGCACATGGTGCTGGGTACAAAGGCACTCAATAAATATCTCTTGGCTGTTTGGTTACAAATAACAAAGCACCAGGATAGCAACTGTGTAGTGTTATCTGCTCCCAGCTTTCTAGGTCAAGCCCTTCCATATGTTAATAGCGCTCTGGGCTGGTACACAGAGGTGAGTCAGCTGGAGACATCCAGGGAGAGAGGCAGAGAGATGTTGCAGGCTTGAGGCGCTGGATGCTTCCCAGACCGGTCCCCATGCTCAGGCCCCAGCAGAGACAGCAAAGCCCTTCACTAGCTGTGTTCAACCACAGGGTGGTAATTACTGAAGGAAAGAGACACAGGTTTAATCCACCCAGGGATTAGGAAAGGCATTAATGGCTACCTGGACTAGTCCTCCCTCCTTCGCCCTGTGAGAATATATATATATATATATATATATATATATATATATCCTGACACCAAGTCCTTTTCTCTCCTCATTACCATCAGAGAACATTAAAGAAAATATTCTTCTCTCTCTCTCTCTCTCTCTCTCTCTCTCTCTCTCTCTCTCTTTCTCTGTCTCCTTTTTTTTTCTTTCTCATATTCATTCTGTTTCTTTTTCTTGTTTTAATGCTGCCAATATGTTTTGAGTGCCCTTGACCAAGATTTCTAGAACTCTGTTCAAAGCTGAGAAACTCAATTATTCCCTTGGTGCCCCTAAAATATAAATTTACCCTTTGGAATATAAACGCTTTAGAATACAAATGGCTGAATGCCTTCAGCCCAAGAAACCAAACGGTTTCTTGAGGCAGGCCACATTTCTGCCTGTGTGGCCCTCCTCCCCCCGACTTGTGCGTGGATCTCTTGAGAGGTGTGGTATAGAGAGACCGCACCTGTGCCCTGGAGCCTGCCAGGCCCCAAGGAGAGCGGGCTGGGCACCTAAGGAGGAGGGCAGCATCTCCTGGCCCCGATCGGGTCCCATCCGTGCCACTCACACTGCCTCCCCTTCCCTTCCAGTAAGCGGCAGCTTCGATTCCCAGCTGCAGAGTGTGCCAACCCGAAGCCGCAACTTGGGGGTTGCCAGGGAAACCGCTCCCTGTGTTTTTGGGTGGAAACTGGCCGTTGATGTGCAGCAGCTAGGTGTGTGGTCGGGGGAGCATCTATATTCAAAGGCGGGTTCCCTGCTCCCATCACAAAAGATGCAGGCAGGTCCCAGGACCACCTCTGAGCAAGACTGGGCAGATGCACGGTGGGGGAAGGGAGGCAGCCATATTCAAGCACTGGCTGAGCAGAAGTGAGCGGCAGTAATAATAAAATACAAGTACAAAGAATTTGTCTTTATGAACTGCTTACTAATGAGTCAGGCGGCGGGTGGAGCCTTCTTAAATATATTATCTAATTTAATGTCCGGTAAAGATCACCAGTTCATATGGCTCAGGGGCCAGTTCAGGGATGGAGACAAGTAATCGATGCTGGTGTAGGATAATAAATCAGGGGCAGTAATAAGTCAGGGGCGGTATGGGCTGGGACACCTGCTCCCCATCAGGGGGGAAGCTGAGGCCCAGCCCCTGATGCCTGGGCTCATCAGGACCCCAGACACCATTCTAGAGATCAGGAAACTGGGACTCAGAAGCATAGCCTCCACTTTACCAGAACATGCTGGAAATAGAGATGTTTAAATGCAACTTCCTGAGGCTCGCAGCTTGGTAACTAACCGAAAACCACGTTTCAGCCCCGTGCACGCAAACCTTGACGTGTTAGCACACCAAGGTCAGCCCTTGGTCCTAGCACTCCATGAAGGAGAAGACGGGATTTCCTTTTTTCAGAGGAGGAGATTCTGTCTTCCTGCACTTTCAGGCTGGCTGGGGGCTAGGAGCAGCAAAGGCTTTGTGCTGAGCTGACGGTGGATCCAGGCTACAGCAGGCATTTGAATCTCCTCTCCTGGACATAGGCGCCTAGGGCCACAGTTTGGCACCATGGCCCGTCTGCATGGTGCGCAGCTCAAAGCCCAACACTGCCGCATAAGCACTGGCCAGCCCAGCAGCTGTCAGGCCAGCCGAGCATAGGGCCAACCTATAGAGCTTTGTAAATGACTGGTACGGGGCCACACCTAGGGAGGCTCTCATTTAATCGGCGGCAGGAGGTCCCCGGCATTGTTATTCTTTGGGTGTGGTTTTGGGGATTGAAACCAGAAGCATCCTACTTATGGGCTATACCCCCAGCCCTATTTTATTTTTTATTTTGAAACCTGGTCTCACTAAGTCATAGTACTTTGGCCTTTAACCTGGGATCCTCTTGTCTCAGCCTCCCAAGGACTGGGATTACAGGTGTGCACCACTGAACCCCACTCAGCATTGGTACTTTTTTTTTGGTGGTACTGGGGTTCCTGGAAGCCCTTCTACCTCCGGGCTATACTCCCAGACCTATTTTATACTTTTTATTTGGAAACAGGGTCTCTAAAACCAGCGTGGCTGGCTTCGAACCTGCGCGATCCTCCTGTCTCCGTCTCCCAGCCGCGGGGATTACAAGCATGCGCCACCATGCCCAGCAACATTGGTACTTTTTTAAAGTACCCCTTTATGATTCTTATGTGCAATTAGGGGTCACAAGCCCTTAGAGCAGAATCCTGAGAATAAGTATATTGATGGGTGATTAGAAGCAGGAGTAATGGAGCCAGACAGACCTGGGGCTGCGTTCCCTGCTGGGGGACCTTGAGAAAACCAATGCCCACCTGAGCCTCAGTGCCCTCCTCTTGATATTGGGGGTGATGCTAACCACTGCATTGGGTTCTTATGACGAACACACAGGATGGGGTCGGAGACAGGCATGCAATTAGCATCAATAATAGTTGGGCTTCGGAGAGCAGAGCTGCCAGCTATAGCCACAGATGCACAGAAGAAAAAAGAGCAGAGAGTCTGGGAGAACTTGGGGGATTGAATTGCACCCCCACATCACCGAGATGCCTGCACCTAATGTCAGCTCATAGCTCATTCCCAGATGGTTTGGGGGAGCCACACCCAAGAGGGACTTTGATGCTCCTCTCTGGGCAAAACCATCCCTTGGGGAACGTGTCAGAGTCTAACCTTCTGTCTTCCCTTCCTGCCTGTCATGTCCAGAAAGACCTGGCAGGACCAGCTGGTCCCCACACATTCAACAACAGCCGAGTGCCCCCCCACACACACCATCTTCTTCTACACGCTTATGCTAGATATGATCTGAGACGATGAAGCAATTTCCAGGAAAGTATCTTAGAAATATTAATCCGGTGCTTGGGGTCTCTAGAAAGATCTGTGTGTTTGGAGTGCACATTTTCACAAACAGGAAATCCCGTAAAATGAAGATCAAAACCGCCATCTCTAATCTAAATGGACTCATCGGGTAGAAACCCCATTCCCGCTTTCCCAGACCCCTCCCTCAGCCCCCGCTATAACAGATCATCACGACTGGTGAATTAGGTCCACATCGCATGTCTCCAACCAGCCCAGAGCTGCGCAAACTAAACGTTGCTTCTGTGAAAACATTTTCTGTTCCAGTAAGAGCTCCTTGGCTCTTTCCACAGGTTGTATTTATTCCAAAGAACAAATTAATAGTTAGAGTTACAGCTATAGAGGGATTTTTTTCTATAGAGGGTTTTTTACAACTCTGGAGTTGGTTCTCTGACCTGCTGGCAATGATTGACAAGGACAAT
Organism: Muscardinus avellanarius; assembly: GCF_963383645.1. Classification (NCBI taxonomy): domain Eukaryota; kingdom Metazoa; phylum Chordata; class Mammalia; order Rodentia; family Gliridae; genus Muscardinus; species Muscardinus avellanarius. Next base: position 11,173,724 of record NC_137788.1, read on the forward strand.
TTCAGTGTGTCTGTACCCCAAGGATGGGAAGTCTCTTTCCAATTAGCGGTGGAATGTGACCCAGAGCCCAACACAGCAGATCTGCAGAAGCTTTGTAAACCTGTGGTCAACTGATACATGTGGGCACCACTGGCGACCTCACACTTTAGGCGGGAGCTCCCTGGACATGGCATTTCAGCCAAACCCATTCACAAGTTAAAAGGCACAATGAGAAATTGGAGTGATAGTGATTTTTTTCATTGACACATTTGCCAGGAAAAAAAAAAAAAAAAAAAAAAAAAAAACAGTATTTCTCCGAGCTCTCTCTCTGCAGCATTCTGTGCAAATTGGCGGTGAATGCTTTCTCGGTCCTAATAGTGCTATAGGAAGTCGCTTAACTCTGGAAATTACATCGATTCTACTTTCAAGATGTTTTGGAAACCGGGAATGTTTTCTGACATCCCTAGAGATCAAAGTGGTCTAGGAACTTTTGGGTTGTAAATCCTCAGCGGAGGAAGAAAGGGAGCCCCAGGCAGTCTAAAGTCATTTGGTTTGTTTTATAAAGCTGGCTAGTGATAAAAGGGCAGATAACTCAGCCACCAGATACCTAACCGTTGAATTCCACATGATAGCCAGCTCCAAGCTCTCTCTGCGGCATAGACTGAGTCTGTCTGGTTCCCTCCTGAATCCACAGCGCCTTCCATGAAGTCAGACACAGGACAGGGGCTCCACCAGTGTTTGCTGACTGACTGATTAACAGACCCGGGTGTGTGTGCCATGTGTTGGTGTGAGCGCTGGGATTCTTGCCTTTCATGAGGCGTGGCATCTGCAGAGTGTAGACAGGCTGCCCTGGAATCAAGCTTTCGGTGGCCTCTGAAAACTGTCTGTGTGGTAACAGTTATATCAGGGAGCAGTTATGTGCCTGCCTCCCAACTCTCCATTCAAGGATGTAACATTGACAGCCTGAATTCAGCCATAGTAGCAGTATCTACACCATGGATTTTGTCAAGGAAGGGCTGTTTTGTGTGTGATGTAGGACAGTTGGTAAACATTTAAAACACATTAATGCATATGTGTATAGAAACTAAATTTTATATCTCGGAGATCATGGAGGTACGCACCTAGAATTTTTAACCTGAAATCAACAACTGAAGGTTGATTTTCCTTTTCTTTTTTCTGAAAGCCCACCCATAAAATGTTTTCCTCCAAGTTATTTTTCTCAATTCTGCTACTGTACTTAAATGATAGCTCCTTACTGTCCAACAAGTAACACTGTACTTAAGAATCCCTGTCTTTATCTTCCTGTCATCATTAGCATAGTGAACACACGGCCTTGGCCCCTTCGCCTCCTCTCTCGACCTGAGTTACTCCATCTCTAAGAAAAGAGAGTGACAGCAGATGAGCTTGTGGCCCATTTCGCTCTGTCATTCCAAACCTGAGTTTTATTAACAGGCAGCTCTTGGCTTCCTAAGAAGCCTTAGCTGACCGGTCTGATTTGTGTTAAAAAAAAAAAAATAAGGTTGTCACCAAATTCAGAAAGCAATAAATGGTGGACCATTTGGGAGCTAAAAGAATTCACTCTGTGCCCCAAAGCAGCAGGTGGGAAGAGAATTTCCTTAGGGTTTGCTTTAGCTGAGACATCAGCCACTCAGAGAAGTAGAACTGCAAAAATTTAAAAGCTTTTCTAAGGCCAACAAAAGAAAATGTACGGACTTCCGGGAAGATAACAACCGAGAAAAGCGGGGCTTAAGAGCCCCGCTAACAACCAATCTCCATTACCACAAAATCAGCGCCTTTCATAGCCAGAAAACACCATCACCAGAGAAACAAAAAAATCACCAGGCTCCAGAGAGAAAGCGGACTGAGAACAGAGCTCAGAGCCACAGAGGAGATACACCGGCCTCACGCCCGAGGACGCGGCAGCAGTGCCATACTGCCGGCGGCAGCGGCAAATTCACCGGACGGCTACAGCAAGCCGAGGTAAGCCGCTGCGGAACAGCCAGGCGGGATCTTTCGGCGCAGGGAGCATCTAAAACTCCCAGTGGCTGAGCTCAGCACACGCTGCAGGGACTCAGAGTGGAACTCAAAACCAGAGAAGAAAAAATACGCCAACCTCACGGCCGAGGGCGTGGCAGCGGTGCCATATTGCCACCGGCGGCAGCAGCAGTGAATTCACCGAGTCCAGTACAGCTACATCTGCGTACTCAAGAACAGTGAGTCAAATTGCGGGCCACAGAGGAGAAATCCCAGTACTGTACTCCCTGGGACTTGACCCAGTGGGGGAGTGGCGGTGGCAGAGATATCACACCATAGGAGAACGTGCAACCTGGCACCCCCCATAGTCTAAAGCAGCCTCTATCGACTCCCTGGGTCGGAGACTCTGTGATACAACCCAGTAAAGGAGTAGTGGGGTCAGAGATACTACAGACTCGAGATCCAGAGCACCTTAAGCGAAGTCATAGTGACCCAAGGGAAGAACCCAGAGAAGGCACAAACTTCGAAAATCATGGGAAAGAGGAATAACACTGGAGCAATGAATGCCCACAACCCCACAACATCAGAACCCGATAAAACAGAAAATCAGAGATTTCTAGAAGATCAAATCAGGAAAATAACTGTAGAAATAATAGAGGTACTTCGAAAAGAACTCAGAGAGAGCCAAAAAGAGATAAAGGATGCAATAAATGGAGAAAGGCCTCAATTCAGAGCATGAACAACCGATTAGACCACATGGAGAACAGAATCTTGCTCTTAGAAGATGATCATTCCAAAAATGAACGCATAGTTTCTCATCTAGAAAAAAATATCCGACAGCAGGAATCTGACATTGAAGAAATATGGGTCCATTTTAAGAGAGCTAACCTAAGAATAATTGGACTAGAGGAGGGAAAAGAAAATCAAACCAAAGGGATCAACAATCTCTTCAAGGAAGTAATAGCAGAAAATTTTCCAAACATAGAGCAAGAGGTTGATACACAGATCCAGGAAACTTATAGAACTCCCTTTAGACAGGATCGGAGAAGAGGATCCCCACGCCACATAATTGTCAAAATGACCAATGTGGAAGCCAAGCAGAGAATCTTAAAGGCAACAAAAACAAAAGACCAAGTGACATTCAGAGGCAAGCCAATTAGAATCACTCCAGACTTCCCAAACCAAGTCATGAGAGCCAGAAGGGCTTGGAGTAACATATTCCAAACTCTGAAAGAAAACAACTTCCAGCCAAAAATTTCCTACCCAGCAAAACTTTCTATCAAATTAGATGGAGAAATAAGAAGCTTCCATGACAAACAGAAACTGAAGGAATTTATGTCTTCAAAACCAGCGCTAGAGAAAATACTCAAAGAGATTAACTACAAAGAAGAAATAGGTAACACATACCAGAACCAGAGAAACAAGATTTTCCATCCAACAGACAACTAAGATTGGTTATCTGTGGAGATTCATTATTTATGTTAGTCTTTTACCTATCTCTAAATTGTACTGTTTGCCTTTATTGTTGTTAATTTTTAGGATGTCTAGTTGGAATATTAATATACCTTCAGATATAGCATTTGGAAATATTTTATCCCATTCTATCAGTAACTTTTAACTCTGTTTACATTGTCTTTGGATATACAATATTTTTTTTTATTTTTTAGTGAGTTTGTTTACTCTTCTGTTGGCTGTGCCATTGAAATCATATCCAAGAAATCACTGCCAATTTCAATGTTGTGAGGTTTTATGACCCAGATTTTCTTCTAAAAGTTTATAGTCTTAAGATTTATATTTAGGTCTTTTATCTATTTTGAGTTAATATTTGTATATGGGATTAGGTAAGGGTCCAATTTTATTCTTTTCCATGTAAGTATTATTTTTCAACAATATTTAGTTAAAAGATTATTATTTCCACCACCAAATGTTCGTGGAAACCTTGTCAAAAATAACTTGACAATATAGGGAAGAATTTAGCTCTAGGCTTTTATTTAACTCCAATGGTTTATATATCTGCCTTTAGAACAGTACTACACTGTTTCAATTATTGTAGCTTTATATGGTTTGAAATCAGAAAATATATATCTTCTAGCTTTGTTCTTTTTCAAGATCGTTTTGGGTATCTAGAGTCCATATTCAATATTAGGATGGATTTTTTTCCTGAAAAATAAATATATAAATATATGATAGTTTCACCTAAAAAAAATAGAAAAAAATATTCTCTGGTAAGAAAGAAAGCAAAAAGAAATATTGAAATGTTATGTTTAAGTCATCAAAAGCTTGGTATCAGACAAATGAAACTGTTATGTGAGATTATCATTTTTAATTTTTGATAAATTGCTCTAATACTAGATGTCAACCACTAAGCCAAGCATGGGAGGGAGGGATGGGGAGAGAATGGGGTGGGGATCGGGTGAGGGCTGACTGGGCGATGTGTGCATGTATGTCTACAAAAGTTTGTATCCCACTATGATGTATGAATACAGTGCACCAATAAAAAAAAAATGAAAAAAAATGTACTATAGGAAAAAGTAAAGTCAAAATCTTAGTAGACTGCAGGGGAGAGATGATACGAAAACAAATCAATGTAAATCTTAAATTATACCCAACACTTGTTAGCAACATTCATTTTGAAATCAGAAAACACAGGCGAGAGAGAGAGAGAGAGAGAGAGAGAGAGAGAGAGAGAGAGAGAGAGTGAGTGTGTGTGTGTGTGTGTTTTACTGGGATGGAACCCCAGGACATTCCAGTCCTATTTTATTTTTTTATTTTGAAGCAGGATCTTACTAAGTTACTGAGGGCCTGGCTAAGTTGCTGAGACTGGCCTTGAACCTGAGATCCTCCTGTTTCAGCCTCCTGAGAACTGGTATTACGGGCGTGCACCACCACAACCTATAGCTAAATATGAAAGCTATTATAAATATATAAATATTATAAATAGCTAAAAATGAAAGCTATTTTTGAAAGACTCTTTTATGTACCCCAGTGATCTACATGGGGAGCAATTAGAACAGCTTTAAAGTAACTGGGCCCAAAACAGAAAACTCCCATGTCTGCTGGTACCAGATACACGATACAAACGAGAGGGAGGCAGTCCAAGAATCAGAGAAGTTGGCGCAGAGTCTTTTTTCCAAATTAAATATAAGCATATTTGTAATAAATAAACATAGATATTTATAAACATATAAAAATATATAGGGCCGGGCGTGGTGGTGCACGCTTGTAATCCCCATGCTTGGGAGGCAGAGACAGGAGGATTGCACTGGTTCGGAGCCAGCCTCTCTGGCTTAAGAGACCCTGTTTCCAAATAAAATAGAAAATAGAAAATAGGTCTGGGAGTATGGCCCGGAGGTAGAAGGGCTTCCAGGAACCCCAGTACCACCAAAGTAAATAAATAAATAAATAAATAAATAAATAAATAAATAAATAAATAAGATAGTCTTCAGCTTCATGAAGACATTTGGCCTGCATTAGGCTTCTTCAGAGATACAGAACCAATGAGAGAGAGAGAGAGAGAGAGAGAGAGAGAGAGAGAAAGAGAGAGAGAGAGAGAGAGAGTAAACAGATTGTCTCCAACTTCATAGTGGTTGGATTTACAGTTTGCAAACATTCCAGTGGTGGGAGAACATGCCCATGTAACCATCCTGTGTTCTACCTTGAGTAGCTTTCAAGAAATGATCATTTATTACGAAACAAGTTTTGTGCTAGACATCTGTTCCCAACTGGGCTATTGTAATATTCTCAGTATGTTTAAGCTAGGCTAGACAAAACTATGGCTTTCCAGAGGTTAGGTCTATTAAATATGGAATTAATTTGCGCTATTTCAACTTTATCGGGATGTAACCCTATCATCCAAGAACGTGTGCGTGCACGAGCGCACACACACACTTTGTGTCTGTGTGTATGTGCATGCCTATATAAATGCATATGTATATACACAGGAGATTTGTTACAAGGAGACGGCTTGACTTGCTTGACTGTAGAGTCATATGAGTCCCGAGATCTGCAGGGAAGCTGCTGCTGTGTTTCCAGTCTGAAGGCCACCAGGGTCGAAGCCTAAGAAGAGTCAATGTTTCAGCTGGAGCCCCAATTCAAGGGCCATCAAGCAGGAAGAAATCGGTTCACTCAACACCAATTTAAATGTTAATCTCATTTAAAAAAAATATAATACTCTCATAGAAACAGAAACACCGAGAATAATGTTTGACCGCATTATCTGGGCACCTGGTGGCCCAGGCAAATCAACACATAGAATTAACAATTACAGGACCTCTGCCACTTTTTTTTTTTGGCCTATATTTTTGTTTTTCTATTTTTCTTTTTTTCCCCTGATTTTTAAAATATCGGTATTGGTGCATTATATTCATACATCATATTGGGGTAAAAAAAAAACTTGTGTGGACATACATGTACACATCACCGATTTAACCCCTACCCAATTCCCACCACATTCCCTCCCCATTCCTCCTTCCCTTGCTTGGCTTAGTGGTTGACTTCGCTATGTTTAAGTACATTGTGTGTTTTAGAGATTTTCCTCTTCTCCCTCCTTTCTCCTCTTTAGGTTGTCTTGTTTGCTCCTCTATAGGATTTCCTTCTTCATCTAGAGTTCCTCCTATGACCCATTTCTCCCTAACTCTCACATATTAGGGAAAGCATCTGATTTCTTATTTTTTGTGCCTGACTAATCTCACATAGCATAATGTCCTCCAGTTCCATCCATTTCCCTGAAAATGATGTAATTGAGTTTTTTTTGATGGCTGAGTAAAATTCCATTGTGTACATATCCCACAGTTTTGTAATCCATTCATCTGTTGATGGACATCTTGGCTGGTTCCATAGTTTGGCTATGGTGAATTGTGCAGCTATGAACATAGATACACATGCATTAGTTTGGTAGTTTGGTTTCCTTTCTTTTGGGTAGATACCCAGAAGTGGTATTGCTGGATCAAATGGTAGATTTGTTCCCATTCTTCCGAGGATTCTCCATACTGTTTTCCAAAGTGGTTGCACTAATTTGCAATCCCACCAACAATGTCTTAGAGTTCCCACTTCTCCACATCCTCGCCAGTATCTGTTGTTGTTTGTGTTTTGAATGATTGCCATTCTAGTTGGAGTTAGGTGGAATCTCAGGGTAGTTTTGATTTGCATCTCTCTAATTGCCAGAGATGTTGAGCATTTTTCATGCATTTATTGGCCATTTGAATTTCTTCTTTTGTGAAGTGTCTATTTAGTTCACTTGCCCATTTTTATTGGATGCTTTGTTTTCTTAGTGTTGAGTTTCTTGAGTTCTCTGTATATTCTAGATATTAGTCCTCTATTGGAGGTGTAGGTGGCAAAAATCTTCTCCCATTCTGTTGGCTCTCAGTTGAGGTTCTTGACAGTTTCCTTTGCTGAACAGAAGCTCTTCAGTTTCATGCAATCCCATGTATTGATTCTCCTTTTAATTTGTTATGCCTTTGGGGTCTTGTTGAGAAAGTGTTTATCTGTGCCTGTGTGTTGCAGTGTTGGACCTATGCCCTCTTCAAGGAGCTTCAAGGTCTCTGGTTTGATTTCCAAGTCTTTGATCCATCTTGAATTGACTCTTGTGCAGGGTGAGAAAGTGGGATTAATTTCCAATTTTCTATATATGGTTAACCAGTTTTGCCAACACCATTTGTTGAAGAGGCTATCTTTTTTCCAGTGTATGTTTTTGGCCCCTTTGTCAAAAATTAATTGGCTGAAAGTGTGTGGACTTGTTTCTGGATCTTCTATTCTGTTCCATTGGTCTATGTATGTGTTTTTTGCCAGTACCATGCTGTTTTGATTTCAGTGGCTTTGTAATATACTTTAAAGTCAGGTATTGTGATTACTCCTGCATGGTTTTTGTTGCTGAGAACAACTTTGGCTATTCTGTGCTTTTTGTTATTCCAAATAAATTCAAGGATTGGTTTTTCTATGTCTGTGAGGAATGATCTTGGTAGTTTAATGGGCATTGCATTGAATCTGTAGATCACTTTTGGGAGGGTGGCCATTTTAATGATATTTATTCTGCCAATCCATGAACATGGAAGATCTTTCCATCTTCTAAGATCTTGTTTGATTTCTTTTTTCAATGTTCTATAATTTCTTTGTAGAGATCTTTTACTTCCTTGGTTAAGCTTATTCCTAAGTATTTTATTTTTTTGTGGGAGATCCTGAGTGGAAGTGTTTTTTGAATTTCTTTTTCAGTGGATTTATGGTTGGTGTGCAGGAAAACATCTGACTTTTTAAGATTGATTTTTTTTATCCAGACACTTTGCTGAATTTATTGATCAGTTCTATAAGCCTTTTGATTGAGTTTGTTGGGTTTTCTAAATATAGTATCATGTCATCTGCAAATAGTGAAAGATTGAGTTCTTCTTTTTTTATTTGTACTTCTTTAATTTCCTTTTCTTGCCTTATTGCTCTGGCTAGAGTCTCTAGTACTATATTGAAGAGAAGTGGTGATAATGGACATCCTTGTCTCATTCCAGTTTTTAGGGGGAATTCTTGAAGTTTTTCCCCATTTAATATGATGTTGGCGGTGGGCTTATTGTAGATTGCCTTAATGATGTTGAGATATGTTCCTTCTATTCCAATTTTCTGCAGTGTTTTTATCATGAATGGATGTTGGATTTTATCAAATTCTTTTTCCATGTCTATTGAAATGATCATGTGATTTTTGTCTTTGATTCTGTTTATATGGTGAATTACATGGATTGATTTTCGTATGTTGAACCAGCCTTACATCCCTGGGATGAACCCTACCTGGTCATGGTGTATGATTTTCTTGATGTGGTTTTGAATGCGTGTTGCTAGTATTTTGTTTAGTAGTTTTACATCCAAGTCCATCAGAGATATAGGCCTGTAGTTTTCTTTCCTTGAACTGTCTTTATTCGGTTTGGGTATTAGTGTGATGTTGGCTTCACAGAATGTATTTTGGGAGACTCCCACTTTTTTCTATTTCACAAATTAGTTTGAGAAGTATTGGGGTTAGCTCTTCTATAAAGGTTTTAGAGAATTCACTTGGAAAGCCATCTGGTCCTGGGCTTTTCTTTGATGGTAAGCTCTTTATTGCTGTTTCAATCTCTTCGATTGTTTTTGGTTGGTTTAAGTATACCATATCTTCTTGATTCAGTTTAGGAAGGTTGTATTTATCTAGGAAATTGTCGATTTCCTCCAGATTTTCCATTTTGTTGGAGTATAGTTTTTAAAAGTAGTTTCTGGGCACACCAGCCGGGCTGAACTGCGCGTAGCACACCAGACCCATGGAGAAACCGGGCCCAGTAAGACGCTGGGTTCTGGGCAGGGGTCGCGCGCGGGGCACGCCAGCCGGGGTCCAGGTCACGGGACTCTGGGCCCTGGGCCGAACTGCGAGGAGCACGCCAGACCCCTGGAGAAACAGGGCCCAGAACAGAAAAAGATAAAGAAAAATATCGGAGAGGAGGTAAGAAAGCCATTATGGATGCCAGGACACTGGAGTTGCAGACAAAACTTATCTAAATGCAATGAAACTTATGGAAAAATTCGCCGTGAAAGAAGACTGCTATTTCTCTATATTGTTAAGAATCTCAGACATCACCTGTAAGGAGAGAGTTTAGCGGAGACCAAGGAGAAATGCGGTGTTGAAAAAGTTCTCCACGATGGTGGTGGAGACTTGTATTCAGGAGAAGCAGAAACCGGATCCTACCAACTTTATTTTTTTGGAGAAATTACACCAAATGTCGAATGCTACCATCACGCATGCTTAGGAACACTGGACAACATTCAGAGTGGAAAAAGAGCCTGGGAAGGATTTGAAACGGTGGAGGCAGTGGCAATGCCAGTGGCCAATACTCAGGGGAGGCAGAGATCTGATACATTACACCTGGAACCTTTGAAATAATAACCACAGAGACAGTGATCGGAAACTGCTGAGGGGTTAGGCGGACGCGGGGGCCAGTGGCCGACATTGGAGCTGCTGTGAGGCAAGGCCACTACTGAGGCCTATGTGGCTGGGATTGGAACCTGCCGAGGGGTTTGACCGATGCTGGGGCCAGTGAGGCCGGCATTGGAGCCTGCCATGAGGCAAGGCTTGTGCTGGGGCTTCCGAGGCTGGGATAAGAGCCTGCCGAGGGTTAGGCCGGTGCTGGGGCCAGCGAGACCGGCATCGGAGCCTGCCGTGAGGCAAGGCCGGTACTGGGGCCTCCTAGGCTGGGATCGGAGCCTGCCTTGAGGCAAAGCCAGTACTGGGGCCTCCGAGGCCAGGATAAGAGCCTGCCAAAGGGTTAGGCCGGTGCTGGGGCCAGTGAGGCCGGCATCGGAGCCTGCCATGAGGCAAGGCTGGTACTGGGGCTTCCGAGGCTGGGATAAGAGCCTGCCGAGGGTTAGGCCGGTTCTGGGCCAGCGAGGCTGGCATCGGAGCCTGCCGTGAGGCAAGGCCGGTACTGGGGCCTCCTAGGCCAGGATCGGAGCCTGCCTTGAGGCAAGGCCAGTACTGGGGCCTCCGAGGCCAGGATAAGAGCCTGCCAAAGGGTTAGGCCGGTGCTGGGGCCAGCGAGGCCGGCATCGGAGCCTGCCTTGAGGCAAGGCTGGTACTGGGGCCTCCGAGGCCAGGATAAAAGCCTGCCGAGGGGTTAGGCCGGTGCTGGGGCCAGCGAGGCCGGCATCGGAGCCTGCCTTGAGGCAAGGCCGGTACTGTGGCCTCCGAGGCCAGGATAAGAGCCTGCCGAGCGGTTAGGCTGGTGCTGGGGCCAGCGAGGCCGGCATCGGAGCCTGCCTTGAGGCAAGGCCAGTACTGGGGCCTCCAAGGCCAGGATAAGAGCCTGCCGAAGGGTTAGGCCAGTGCTGGGGCCAGCGAGGCCGGCATCAGAGGCTTCCGTGAGGCAGGGCCAATACTGGGGCCTCCGCGGTCAGGATAAGAGCCTGCCGAGGGGTTAGGCCGGTGCTGGGGCCAGTGAGGCTGGCATCGCAGCCTGCCGTGAGGCATGGCCGGTGCTGGGGCCTCCGAGGCCGGGATAAGAGCCTGCCGAGGGGTTAGGCTGGTGCTGGGGCCAGCAAGGCTGGCATTGGAGCCTGCCGTGAGGCAAGGCCGGTACTGGGACCTCCGAGGCCGGGATAAGAGCCTGCCGAGGGGTTAGGCTGGTGCTGGGGCCAGCAAGGCTGGCATCGGAGCCTGCCGTGAGGCGAGGCCGATACTGGGGCCTCCGAGGCCAGGATAAGAGCCTGCTGAGGGGTTAGGCCGGTGCTGGAGCCAGTGAGGCCGGCATCGAAGCCTGCCTTGAGGCATGGCCCGTGCTGGGACCTCCGAGGCCAGTATCGGAGCCGGTCCAGGTGCTAGGCCAGTGCTGGGGCCAGCGAGGCCGGCATCGGAGCCTGCCATAAGGCAAGGCCGGTACTGGGGCTTCCGAGGCCAGGATAAGAGCCTGCCGAGGGGTTAGGCCAGTGCTGGGGCCAGCGAGGCTGGCATCGGAGCCTGCCGTGAGGCATGGCTGGTGCTGGGGCCTCCGAGGCCAAGATCGGAGCCTGCTGAGGGGTTAGGCCAGTGCTGGGGCCAGCGAGGCCGGCACCGGAGCCTGCCATGAGGCAAGGCCAGTACTGGGGCCTCCGAGGCCGGGATTGGAGCCTGCCGAGTGGTGAGGCCGATGCTGGGGCCAGCGAGGCCGGCATTGGAGCCTGCTGTGTGGCAAGGCCGGTACTGGGGCCTCCGGGGCCGGGATAAGAGCCTGCCGAGGGGTTAGGCTAGTGCTGGGGCCAGCGAGGCCGGCATTGGAGCCTGCCGTGAGGCAAGGCCGGTACTGGGGCCTCCGGGGCCGGGATAAGAGCCTGCCGAGGGGTTAGGCTGGTGCTGGGGCCAGCGAGGCCGGCATTGGAGCCTGCCGTGAGGCAAGGCCAGTACTGGGACCTCCGAGGCCAGGATAAGAGCCTGCCAAGGGGTTAGGCTGGTGCTGGGGCCAGCGAGGCCGGCATCGGAGCCTGCCATGAGGCAAGGCCGGTACTGGGGCCTCTGAGGCCAGGATAACAACCTGCTGAAGGGCTAGACCAGTGCTGGGGCCAGCGAGGCCGGCATCGGAGCCTGCCATGAGGCGAGGCCAGCATCAGAGCCTGCCGTGAGACATGGCCAGTGCTGGGGCCTCCTAGGCCGGGAACGGAACCTGCCGAGGGGTTAGGCCGGTGCTGGGGCCAACAAGGCTGGCATTGGAGCCTGCCGTGAGGCTAGGCCTGTGCTGGGGCCTCCGAGGTCGGGATTGGAATCCTGCCAAGGGGTTAGGCCGGTGCAGGGGCCAATGGCCAGCATCGGAGCCTGGCGTGAGGCAAGTTCACTTCTGCGGCCTCCAAGGCCGGGACCAAAGCCAGCTTAGGGGTTAGACCGGTGCAGGGGCCAGCGAGACCAGAACTGGGGCCTCCCATGAGGCAAGGCCGCTGCTTGAGCCAGCGAGGTCTGGATCAGTCCACTGAGTAGCCAGGCCACTACTGGGACCATCAAGAGTGGGATCGGTACTTGCAACACAGCACGCACAGAGAAATATCGCAGAAAATATAAATCAGATGCTTCTCTTAATCAGCAATAACTAGGAGGAAAAGGGCAACAGGAAGAGGTTGAGCTATAGAAAGGGCCCTATAGTGAAGCAACTAATGTGACCAATCAGAGGGTATGTAATACTGGAGGACGGAGCCTCTTTAAAACGCAGGAGGTACATAAACAAATGTATCAAAGTAAATCACCAAAGAAGCGTGGGATGGAGGGAGGGGGAGGGAATGGGATGGGGGCTGGAGGAGGGCTAATTGGATGATGTGTGCTTGTATATCCTCTCAAGTCTTGTACTCCAATGTGATTGATATATGACTACAATGCACCAATTTAAAAAATAAATTAATAAAAATAAAAAAGCAAAAAAAAAGTAGTTTCTGCTAATCCTCTGGATTTCTACACTGTCAGTAGTAATATCTCCTTTTTCATCTCTTATCTTCATAATTTGGGTTGATTCTCTCTTTCTTTTTAGTTAGGTTGGCTAGTGGTTTATCAATCTTGTTAATTTTTTCAAGAAACCAGCTTTTAGTTTTGTTGATTTTGTGTATTTTTTATTCTCTATTCCATTAATTTCTGCTCTAATTTTAATAATTTCCTGTCTTCTACTGGCTTTGGCGTTCAATTGTTCTTGCTTTTCAAGGGCTTTGAGTTGTGTCGTTTGGTTATTTATTTGAAGATTTTTTGTTTTTCTTATGTGAGCACTAAGTGCTATAAATTTTCCTCTTAATACTGCCTTCAAAGTGTCCCAGAGGTTTTGATATGTTGTATCTTTATTTTCATTTGTTTCTAGAAATTTCTTGATTTCACCTCTTACATCTTCTATGACCCATTCTTCATTCAAAAGTGTGGTGTTCAGTCTCCACATGTTTATGTTGTTGCTCTGGGTCTTCTTATAGTTGATTTCTAGTTTCATTCCATTGTGGTCTGAAATGACACAGGAAAGTATGTAACATTTTTTGAATTTGCTAGTGCTCATTTTGTGTCCCAGGATGTGATCTATTTTGGAGAAGGTTCTGTGAGCAGCTGAAAAAAATGTAAACACCACTGTAGTTGGGTGAAATATTCTATATGTGTCCAACAGGTCCATTTGATTAATGGTGTTCTTTAGTTCTGAGGCATCTTTGCTGACTTTTTGTCTGGAAGATCGGTCTAGTGTTGTGAGAGGTATGTTGAAGTCTCCTAGTATTATTGTGTTGGGATTTATGTGTGACTTCATGTCACAAAGAGTTTGATTTATGAAAATAGTTGCACCTATGTTTGGGGCATAGATGTTGATTATTGTTATTTCCTCTTGCTGGATTATTCCTTTTAGCAGTAAAATATGACCTTCTTTGTCTCTTCTAATAAGTTTGGGTTTGAAGTCTAACTTGTCAGATATCATAGTTGCTACTACTCCTGCTTGTCTTCGAGTTCCATTAGCATGGATTACCTTGCTCCAGCCCTTTACCTTGAGTTTGTTCCCATCTTTACTTGTATGGTGTGTTTCTTGTAAGCAGCAGATGGATGGATTCTGGTTTTTAATCAATTTTGCCACTTCATGTCTTTTTATTGGGGAGTTGAGGCCATTTACACTCAATGTGATTATAGAGAGATAATTTTTAATTCCTAACATGTTAAGATTTTATTTCTGTTTGAGATACTGTTTATTCTTCTTTGCTTAGTTGTCTGCTGGATGGAAAATTGTATTTCTTTGCTTCTGGCATGTTTTACCTATTTCTTCTTTGTAGTTAATCTCCTTGAGTATTTTCTCTAGCCCTGATTTTGAAGACATAAATTCCTTCAGTTTTTGTTTGTCATGGAAGCTTCTTATTTCCCCATCTAATTTGATAGATAGTTTTGCTGGGTAGAAAAATTTTGACTGGAAGTTGTTTACTTTCAGAGTTTGGAATATGTTACTCCAAGCCCTTCTGGCTTTCATGACTTGGTTTGGGAAGTCTGGAGTGATTCTAATTGGTTTGCCTCTGAATGTCACTTGGCCTTTTGTTTTTGTTGCCTTTAAGATTCTCCTCTTGGCTTCCACATTGGTCATTTTGACAATTATGTGGCATAGGGAACCTCTTTTCTGATCCTGTCTAAAAGGAGTTCTATAAGTTTCCTGGACCTGTGTATCAACCTCTTGCTCTATGTTTGGAAAATTTTCTGCTACTACTTCCTTGAAGATATTATTGATCCCTTTAGTTTCACCTTCTTTTCCCTCCTCTATTCCAATTATTCTTAGGTTAGCTGTCTTAATATGGGCCCATATTTCTTCAGTGTCAAATTCCTGCTGTCAGACTTTTTTTCTAAATTAAAAACTATGCGTTCATTTTTGGAGTGCTCATCTTCTAGGAGCAAGATTCTATTCTCCATGTGATCTAATCGATTGTTTATACTTGGAATTGAGGCCTTTACTTCAATGATTGAATCCTTTATTTCTTTTAGACTCTCTCTAAATTCTTTTCAAAGGTCCTGTATTATTTCTACAGTTATATTCCTGGTTTGATCTTCTGGAGGTCTCTGAATTTCTGTGTTATCAGGTTCTGATGTTGTGGAGTCATGAGAGTTCATTGCTCCATTGTTATTCCTCTTTCGCATGATTTCAGAAGTTTGTGCCTTCTCTGGGTTCTTCCCTGGGTCACTACAACTTCACTTAGGGAGCTCTGCATCTTGAGTCTGTGGTAATCTCAGTCACCACTACTCCTTTACTGAGTTATATCGCAAAATCTCAGATCCAGGGAGTTAATCGAGGCTGTGTGAGACCATGGGGGTGCCAGGCTGGGTGTTTTCCCACAGGGAGCTGTGACTAGGAGGTAGTATCTCTGCCACTGATACTCCTTCACTGGGTTGGACTGCAAAATCTCAGACCCAGGGAGATTATCAAAGCTGCACAAGTCTCTTGGGGTGCAGTACTGGGATTTCTCCCTTAGGGGCCACAATTTCACTCATGGTTGTTGAGTGCGCTGATCTAAAGCTGTTGTGGACCTGGTGGACTCGCCTGCACTGCTGGCGATATGGCATTGCTGCCACACCCTCCGCAGTGAGGCTGGTGTATTTCTTTTCTGGTTTTGAGCTCCATTCTGAATCCCTGGTGGGCGTGCTGAGCTTGGCCACTGGGAGTTTTAGATGTTCTTTGCCCTGAAAAAAACTGCTGAATTACACCCAGATGATCCGCAGCTGCTCACTTCAGCTCCTTGTTTACCTTTCCTCTCTGGAGCCGTGGTTTGTTGAGTGAGCCTATCAGGAGCTGTCACATTTGAGATGAACTCACCGCCGCTGCTGGCTGTATGGCGCTGGTGTTGTGCCCTCGGCTGTGAGGCTGGCACATTTCTTTTCTGGTTTTGAGCTCCGTTGTGAGTCCCTTTCTTCTCTGGAGTCTGGTGCTGTGAGGGAAGATGGCGCCGACGCGGCTCCACCATTGCAGTGAGGGCTAGTTTCTTTTCTAGTCTCTGGTTGTTCCTCTAGCCTTCTTTTTCTCTGTCCCTTGTATTTACAGTTTTTATTTCTCTGCTGATGGTGTTTTCTAGCTATGAAAAGTACTGATTTTGTGGCAATAGAGATCGAGTGTTAGCGGGACTCGTAAACGCTGCTTTTCTCAGTCACCATCTTCCCAGAAGTGGCCCTATTTTTCATAAAAATACAAAGGAACATTTTTCTCCCTTAAGATAAAGAGGATGTTGAGTGTGGTGGTGCACACCTATAAAACCCAATACTTGGGCTGCTGAGACAGGAGTATCGTAGGTTCGAGGCCAGCCTCAGCAACTTAGTGAGGCTGTTTCAAAATAAAAAATAAAAAGGGCTGGGAGTATAGCTCGGATGTAAAATTCCCATGGGTTCAATCTCAAGTACCAATTTTTAAAAAAAAGATGAAGAGGACAAGCATGATGATCTCATATGACAGCGGCCTTAGTGAGAGCTGTGGGGGAGGGTGCTTTCCAAACCAGGATAAAGCAGCTCTCACCACCAGCCGGGTATGGACATGAGAGGATGGAGTCCAGCATGGTCTGTGAGCAGATCTTCTGAGCTTTCATAACATCCTGAGCGAAATAAAACAAATCTAAAAGGCAGAGAAGCCCTCCCCACCACCCACGCCTCCCATTTCAATGTCCACCTGAGGCTGTGACCAGGAATGCCCTGGCATGGCTGATTTACATTTATATCCCCAGATCTAGCCACGGAACCTGGTGTTCAGAAATCTTTGGTGACTGGCTGACTTGGATTCAGAAACCAGCAAGAGTGCTAAGAATAGTACTTGACTTTCAAAAGCCCCTCCATTAGGAGAACACAAACAACTGTGGGTGTGGTGGTGCACGCTTGGAATCCCAGCATTTGGGAGGCCAAGACAGGAGGATAGAGGTCTGTGGCCAGCCTCAGCTACTTCTTAATGAGGTCCTTTGCAACTCAGTGAGACCCTGTTTCAAAAATAAAGAATAAAAAATAGAGCTGTGTGTGTATGTGTAGCTTGGAGATAGAATGTCTCTGAATTCCATCCGCAGTACTGGAAGAAAAAGAAAACTTTGCAAATTTAGCCTGTGCTATGAGGTTTGCTAAACTCTGGCATGGAAGAGGAAATAATTCTCCCCAGATTCCAGGGCCACTCTGGTGATGGCAGGAAGATTCCCTTCTTAGTTTCAAGTTCTATAGCCGTGGAGTAACAGAGGCCACAGCCAGGCCCCCGCCCCGCACCCCACCCCAGTTACCTGGAGGCACTTGGTGGACCACCCTTCTGCTGAGTTCTTTAGAGAAGGTCTAGAGTTGGCATCATGAGGGTCTGTACAATAGGACAAGTGCCATTTTATCATCCTACTATATGGGCCCCAAAATGAACCACCGGTGGTAAAAGCCAGAAAGTGATCAAGCCAGCGGGGCGCGTGGCAGGTGTCAGTAATGTCTGTGTCCAGCGTGCCCAGCCTCCCTCCTCCCGAAAGGCAGGTAAACAGCTTGTTATTTTTCCTGCGTGCCACTCAGCTTCCCCCAAGGAGCTGAGCCAGAATTAATGTTTGTTAAGACATCCTAGATGAGCTAGATTCTGTGATAAATACAAATTGGTAATATTGATATAATCATTAAACGTCTTCTCGCCTGGGCTGCATTTGGGTTCTTGTTCCTGGTAAACATGTAGCCATGCTCTGTTTCTTGATCAACTGTTTGGAGGGAGGTCTTGGAGCTGCTGTGGAGCATTAAAGGGCGTAAGGCAGCTGGCCATCTTGGTGCATGCCTGTAATCCCCGTGCTTGGGAGGCTGAGGCAGGTTTGAGGCGAGCACATGGGCCATGGGCCTGTCTCAATTTAAAAAATAATAAGCTGGGTGTCGTGACAACCGCTTATAATCCTGGTACTTGGGAGGCTGAGACGGGAGGATCACAGGTTCACGGCCGGCTTCAGCTACTTAGTGAGACTCTGTTTCAAAATAAAAATTAAAAAATAGGGCTGGGGTATAGCTCACAGGTAAAAGACTCTGTTCAATTGCCAGTACTACAAAATAAATGAATAAATAAACAAACAAACAAACTCAGTGGTAGAACACCCACCCCTGGGGTTAATCCCCAATTCCACTAGAGAAAAAAGATACGGAGTTCACACAGCAGCGTGTGGGCTTGTGGGTGTGCCCGTCTGCAAAGGAACTGGCTTCCACTTTGTGCTGGGACATAAGCTATCTCACCAGCAGCAGTGACCCACAGCTCTCTGGAGCATCTGGGTCCAGAGCAGGCTATTGTGGCTCGGGATCTTTTTGTGCCCAAACAAAAACGCACTCAAACCAGCTCACGATAAAAGAGGCTCGAAAGAGGCAGCCAGAGCCTCGTGGAGAACACAGAATCGAGGCTTTCTTCTCTTTCCTTCTCCTCTCCCCCTCCTCCACTTTCTCATCTTGCCCTGGCCCCAGATGGTTGCTCCAGTTCCGGTGAGATATGATCCTGATCCGGGGGGGGGATAGGCAGTCTCTGAGTTCAAGCACCTGCGGTGACCTGCAACTTCCTTTTGTATTTCTTGATCCAAAAGGAATCTGATTGGCCCCAGCCAACCGCTGGAGCCTCCTATTCCGATCAGCTGGGCGGGGCCTGACGGAGGGTGACAGGGCCAGGGGATGGGTGCCTGGGACCCTTCTAGTGATGGAGGGAGAAGAAAGAAATATAATTATGATGCAGGTATTGCATAATCAATGACAGCTGAACGAATCAGCTCACCAGCTAGAGGGCCTATCCCCGCTAACACCTAGAGTGAAAGGAACACCGGACTGGAGATGAATCAGGGCCAAGCTCGTCCCTGGAGGGCGGGCCTCACGGCCAGGTTCCGCCCTTGCAGTGGGTGATGGTGGCACCTCTGGGGAGCCTGCCTGCCAAGCCACTGATGGTAAAATGGAAAACGAGTGGCCTGCAACCTCTCTGAATGAGAGTTGATTCAGCTCTTAGATGACCGCAGAATGATCTGCCTGTCGGGGCAGCTGTGAGAATTGAAACGAGCCCCGAGCAAAGAAGACGCTAAATTCTCAAGACTGGGCTTTGTGCCCAAGGCCAGGAACTCCAAGCCACTAGCACAGAGAGCTCAGGAAGTCCACTCTTAGAGACCTCAGTTTGTCATTTGAGAGGTGAGAAACCTTCGCCACCCCTGGTCCAGACATGATACCATGCAGCAGAGGGGGTCAAAAGGTTCAAAACCGAGTTTCAAGAAGTCGGCTTGCAAGTCCTTGTGCGGCCTTGACGATGCCACTCACCTGTTCGGGCCTCTATTTCTTCTCAGGCGACGTGGGAATTGGTAGGGGACCAGTGTTCAGCCCTCCAGCCTCCCTAGTCCAAGACCCGGGGCTGCAGCTGGGCCCTGGTTTAATTCCCCATGCAGCAAAACTAGAAATATGAGTCAATATAATGAGGTCTTTGTAAAACCCGTCCAGAGGCCTAGACTGTATTGTGAGGTTACACTCCTCTCCTCCCCCACACTCTTTTTATATTAAAGGCCTTTCTATAGAGATGGGAGAGGTTGCACTTTGTTTTCACCCTCACATTATCCTTTTTTTCTCTTTCTTTTTCTTTTTGGTACTTTTATTGGTGCACTGTGCTCTCACATCAGAATGGCGTTCAGAGTTATAGGGCCACGCATGCACACCGCACCTGGTGAGCTTGGCCCTGCCCTGGCCCACTCCCTCTCCTCCCCGTCTCCACCCCAGACACGACATTGAGATGAGCATTGGTCATTTCACACATGTGCATATTGTCGATGGAAGTTTTCCTTCATTAAACCCCCCACCCTGCCCCAGGCCCCTCCGATGCTTCACTGGGGCCCCCTCCTGTATCTAAAGTCTCCCTGGGTCCTAAATCCTCCCTAGCTTCCACACAGGAGAGAGAGCAGAGGATCCTTCCATTATTCTTTCTTGAAAGCATGAGAAGCTGACAAGCCCACATCCGTTCACCCTGCTCATTTATTTCCACCGGTCTATGAAACCCCAAAATATGGCAATAAGGAGACAAAGGTGAGCCCTTTCCTTCCTTTAAGCTCCGATGGGCTCAGATTTTAAGGGATGCATGAGCGCATGCTCAGACCTGGAGCCAGACTCTCGTTTAGAACTGACTGACCTGGGAAAGTTCCTTTCTAGGAAAAATGAGGATAATAGTAACATTTACCTGTCTGAGTTGTTGTGAGGATTAAACATGTTTAAGGGTCTAAAGCACCTGTCATCCCAGTACTTGGGAGGCTGAGGCAGGAGGATGGAAGGTTAGAGGCCTGCCTCAGCAACTTGGCAAAGCTCTCAGCAACGTGGCGAGATCCTGTTTGAAAATTTAAAAATCAAATGGGGGTAAAGTGTGTCTCAGAGGTAGAATGTCACTGGGTTCAATCCCCAGGACAAAAACAACAACAATAAAATCTAAAGTGCTTTAGACGGTGCCTGAAGAGATGGTGATGGTAATGGTGGTGGTGATGATGATGGGGGGAATGGTGGAAAAGGAAGAGGAGGAAGAGGGAGAACGAGGAAGAAACCAGGGGTAAGAGGAAGGAAGATGGATGGAAGGGGGATGGGAAATATGGGAGGTTTGTTTTGTTGTGGGTTTGGCTCTCTTTAAAGTGGCAGAAGGAATGTTTTCTATCAGAAATGGCAATCCAGAAGGTTGCACAGAACCCATGGCAGCTCTGGCCCCTGGGATATTACACTGACCCCACCCTCAGGAGAAGGAGTCTGTGCTCTCCATATCAGGCCCCATTCCACTAGGTTCCATCCCTCTTCCTGGGAAAAATTCACATCAGGTTTCCCATAAAACGTGGGCAGCCAGTGGATTGGCTGCGCTCGGATCAGGTGTCCTTCCCTGGCCCAATCAGCTGAGGGGGGCGTGGCCAGGCGCTTGCTGCCCCTCAAGCTCAAAGTTCTCAACAGGACTGCGCCTGGAGGAGCGCTGCTTTCGAGGCTCCTGCTAACTTTTCGCTAATGGCACAGCTGACAAGAGATGGGAAAACCAGAAAAGGTATTTGAGAGGGGTCAGGAAGGTACCGGGAGAGACTCAGGACTGGGGGGAGGGAAAATAATCCTGCAAAGGCTGGTTTCAGGACGCTGGCTTGATTGGCTGCTGTGAGGTCATGTGCTCAACCCGGTGGGGTCATGTGACCAGAAACCTAGACCAAGAGTTGTACGTGGGCAGGTTCTCCTTCCCAGAAGCTCTGGTCATTAGAGGAATAGGACTGTCCCAGTCTTCCCATTTTGAAGTCTCAAAAAGCCTCTGAAATTACTCTTTGTCGAAGAGAAGTAGTCCCCAGAGGGAAAGCCTTGGCTAAACCCAGGAGGCCAACAGACTGATTTGCGTCTCGCTGGGGAAGAACCCATGAAAGGCGCAGAATTACTTACCAGATAAGTGGTAACATCTTAATCTTTTATTAGGTGAACAACCACTCCTTGGGGGACACAGGAGGACTTCCATTCTGTTTGTTCGGCAAATAGACTGAAATCGCCCAGCTAATTGGGAGCCACCCATGCTACTAACTCCTCATTTGGAAAAGGGTGAATTAGTTGTGAGCAGTTGCCTGAGAGTCAAAGCAGCTGAGACCAAATCCCAACCGTCAGGGAAGGGGGAGGAAAGCCATTTCGAAGGTAAAAAGTATGCCGGCTTTGATTTTTGGGGTAATTGATACTAGTTCCAAAGCCACAGATATTTTGTAGCTTGGCTTACCTGAATCAATTCCACTGTATAGACCTTAGCAGACTACAGGATTGGCTCTGAAAGACCTGTGGTCCCTTCGAGGTAGGAATCGTCCCTGGGATCTATTTGAGTGCACATACACACGCCGATGTTCTGAGCTGCTCCGTAGATCCTCTGATTAGCCTGGTGTGATGCTGCACACCTGTTGCCCCAGCTACTGGGGAGCCTGAGACTGGAGAATTGCAAGTTCGAGGCCAACCTGAGCAATTTAGTGAGACCCTCTGCAGCTTAGGGAGCCCCTGCCTCAAAATAAAATAGGGTTGGGGGTGTAAGTTCAGTGGTAGAGCATCCTTGGATTCAATCCCCGTTGCCAGTTATTTCTTAATTAGAGATCCTTTCATTCCCTGGCTGGTCTTTCTTTCTTTTTTTTCTTCTTCTTTTTTTTTTTTTTTTTTTTTTGGTGGTACTAAGGTTCCTGGAAGCCCCTTCTACCTCCGGGCTACATTCCCAGACCTATTTTATATTTTTGAAACAGGATCTCATACGCCAGCACGGCTGGCTTCGAACCTGCGCGATCCTCCTGTCTCCGCCTCCCAAGCGCGGGGATTACAAGCGTGCGCCACCATGCCTGGCTTCTGGTGTTTCTTTAAAACAGCTGCAAATATGTAGCAAAGTATCTTTTCCTTTAGTCCCGAGGATGGAAGATAATGGGTGTGTAGACGCCAACCTATTTCTGCAGATGTTCAGTGCACACCTACTAAGAGCAAGGGACGCCCTGTGTTTGTGTTTATTTTTCCATCGCTTGCAGCCAGTGTTTATTAATGAAAGAGCGTTCGTTCTTCCCACACGTCCATATGGCAGTGCCTTCCAGAGATTGCCGGTGGACGCGGGAGATGGCTGTTCTAATGATCAGCCAGCCGGATGCGCGCTTGCATAGTGCTCTGGAGTGCATTTAGCTAAGACAACTCATCTCTGAGGGGATTTGTGGGAGACAGTGTTGTGGATCATTTAAGAGCCCTCACAAGTGGCACTTTGACGTGTTTGTTAAGAGGCTGGCACAGGCAGACCAGGGCGAGCTGTCAAATCAGGACAAAAGATACCCGCAGCTGCTGGAGGCGTCGGACCGGTGGCTGCGCCCTGTGCGAGTGGGGGGCCCACGTAGGTGGGGAATTTAAGCTCCAGGCACTAGGACCTTCAGCCACAGGCTCCTCCCGGTGCGGTGAGGGCTACAGCTAGAATTTGCTCTAGTCCTGACCGGCTCCTGGGTCCAGATTACACCCCTGTGGAGCCCTCCTTTAGCAACCTGCAAAAGTCACCTGGGGTGCTGGTTAAAAATTAAGATGCCAGCTGGGCGTGGTGGTACACACCTGGGCTCAGTACCTGGGAGGCTGAGACAGGAGGATGGCGGGTTCAAGAAAAGACTTAGCAGCTTAGCAAGACTCTCGTCAACCTAGGAAGACCCTGCACAAAATAAAAAGGACTGGGGGTGTAGCTTGGGGATATAATGCCCAGGTCAATGAGAAAGAGGGGGGGGAGGAAAAAGAAGAAGAAGAAGAAGAAGAAGAAGAAGAAGAAGAAGAAGAAGAAGAAGAAGAAGAGAAGGAGGAGGAGGAGGAGGAGGAGGAGGAGGAGGAGGAGGAGGAGGAGGAGGAGGAGGAGGAGGGAGATAGTCCTGATCCCACTCCCAGAGATTCAGGTTCAGTTGTTCCATGGTGGGGTCCAGTAAGACATATTACCGCAGACCCCAAAGATCCCAGTCAAGTGTCCCCCAGCCTGTTCTTTGAGAATACTGGTTCCTAAGATGCCCCTATCATGGCCCCTCTTCTGAGCTCCTGGCTCAGCTAGCCAGCACTGGTACCCAGCTGTCCCAAGCCCACAGCGGTGAATTCCTCTGCATGCTCTGAGAAGGCACCACCCTCAGCCCCATGCCTCCATCTGCGCCTGCGCCAGGGCTTGGCAGTCACCCTCAGTCACTGGTCCACCTCGGTTCCCCAGCCCTCCTCTCTCTCAAGTCCTATCTGCTCCATCCCCGAAGAGCAGCCCATCCTCCCATCCCTCTCTGTCCTCTTGACCTTGCTAGAGAGTGGCTGTCTCCCTTCCCAGCCTGTTTCCTAAAAGAGCTGTCCACGTGTCTCCTGGTCTTTGGTTTTGCTTGAGTGTTTCCGTGCAGCTACGGATCCCATTAGGCTTTGGTGTCCAGTTACTCCCAGAATAGGGTTCAAACTCCCAAGCACGACATTGGAGGCCCTTTGGTACCCACATCCTGCCTTCCTGCCTCCTCCCAGCTCCCGCTGCCCTTCCCTGGGTTGTGACACCCCCAATTGGCTATGTCACTCCTCCCTCTCTTCTCAGCCTCGTCCACCTGGGGAGCTCCTCCTCGGCTGCCGGGTGACACCTGTCCAGAGCCGAGCCCTCATATACATTTTCTGATTAAATTCAGGAGGCTGAGGTGGTCCCGGGTTCCCCTCACGGACACAACAGCCTCATATCCCCAGCTTTTGTGAACTGGGTTCTTTTATTCCACTGCTTCTGTTTCATTGTTTTGTTTTGTTTTTTAACAGCCTGATGGCAGTGTAAGTTATATACCATCAAACCCACCATGTGAAGTGTACAATCTGATTTTGTTTAGTGTCTCTACAGAGTTGTGAATCATTGCCATCTAATTTCAAAACATCACCATCCCCCCAAAAAACATACCTCGTAGCCAGGCACGGCAGGGCATGCCTGTAGTCCCAGTATGCGGGAGGCTGAGACAGGAGGGTCGCAGGTTCCAGGCCAGCCTCAGCTACTTAGCGAGGCCTTCCCGCAACTTAGCCAGGCCCTGTTCTCAAAACAAAAATAATAAAATAGGGTTCAGAGGTAGAATGTCCCTGAGTTCAATCCCCGGTACCACATACAAAAATAAATAAATGAGTAAATATATAACTTGTGCCCATTTACTTGAGTAGATGGATTTTTTCCTTTCTCTGGATACCATTTGGACCGGTTCCCACCCTCAGCCCCAGGCAACCACTTCTCTTCTTTCTGTTTCTGTGGTTCATTCTGGAAAGTTCCTAGAAGCGTGCAATAGTCTCTGTGTGTCTGGCCTATTCACTGGGCATGTTTCAGAGGTTCATTCCTGTTGGGTCTGGACTTTGTTCCTTTTTTCTTGCCAAATAGTAGTCCCTTGGATAGAAACACCACAGTTTACCAGTTTATCAGCTCATGAGCATTTGGTGTTGTTTGTACTTTTTTTTCTTTTCTGTAGTGCTAGGGATGGAATCCAGGGGCATTCTACCTTCAAGCAGTACCCCCAGCCCTATTTTATTTAATTTCTTATTTGGAAAAAAGGGTCTCACAAAGTTGCTGAGATCTCACTAAGTTGCCAACGCTCACTTTGAACCTGTGATCCACCTTTCTCAGCCTCCAGAGTGGTGGGATTACAGGCGTGCACCACCACACCTGGCTACGAGGTATGTTTTTGGGGTGATGGTGTTGTGCGCCACCACACCAAGCTTGTATTTTTTTTCTAGGTCCTCCACTTTATTATTTTATTTTTATTTTTTTAATTTATTTTTATTGGTGCATTGTAATCATACATCACATTGGAATGAGAATGCTACTGTGGCTATTCATACTTGAGATACTTGAGTAGATGGATTTTTTTTTAATTTCTCTGGGTATCGTTTGGACCTGGAACACCTGCCAGGGCTCCAGTGTTAAAGCCTTTGTCATCTCTGTGGCACTGTTGGGGAGTGGTGGAACCTTTAAGAGGCGGGGCCTAGTGGAAGGAAGTTAGGTCATTGGGGGCGTGTCCATTTAGGGAATGCTGGGACTCTGGCTCCTTCCCCTCTCTTCTCCTTGCGTCCTAGGGGCCACGAGCTGAGCAGCTCACTCCTCCGAGTGCTTCCTGTATGATACTCTGCCTCATCATCGGTCCAAAGGCAACAGGGCCTGAAACCTCTGAAATCAGGGGCCAAGATACGTCTTTCCTTCTCATCAGTTACTTATCTCAAGTATTTGGGCTCAGCCCCAGAGAGCTGGCTAACACGGACACCTCATAGCAGAATTGCTGGGTCACATGGTGATTCTATGTTGAGCATCTTGAGAAATCGCCAAGCTGTTTTCCAGAGTGGCTGCAGCATCGGCCAATCTGGGACCGACTTCTCACTGTTAGAGCACTGACCCCCCGGGATTTCACCTCTCTAGCTCTTGCCTACCTGCCTGCCTGGATAACTGTCGTCCAGCTTTTCTGCATCCTTTATAAAGTTGCAGCTTTAATTTTTAACATTTTATTTTGTACTAGAGATTGAATCCAGGGACATCCTACCTCTGAGCCACAACCACAGCCCTTTTTAAATTGTTTTTTATTTTGAAACAGCGTCTCACTAAATTGCTGAGACCAGCCTCATACCTGCAATCCTCCTGTCTCAGCCTCCCAAGGACTGGGATTACAGGCATGTGCCGCTATACCTGACTAACAATTTCTGTTGTGCAAACTAGTTTTTCTAAGCTCTGACTTCAATTGAATGACCCCCGACCCCAGTCCTACTGGTGCTCACGCAGGACAAAAGTCCTTCACCCTACTTGATTCCCCCGCCCTTGGATTTATTTCTAAAAACAAGATAAATATAATCTTACAAAACTGCACTCCGAAATTTTAAACTAAGAACTGAGCAAATCAGTTTGCAGAATGCCTCAGATATTTTTTTAAAAAATGACTATTGAGGAATAAAAATAGATCTGAGGTTAAAGGGCTTGGCATAATAGTGCCTTCGTGCAATAATTACACCAAAGAGAAATAAACTACTGTGTCTTGCT
This sequence comes from Muscardinus avellanarius, assembly GCF_963383645.1. Classification (NCBI taxonomy): domain Eukaryota; kingdom Metazoa; phylum Chordata; class Mammalia; order Rodentia; family Gliridae; genus Muscardinus; species Muscardinus avellanarius. The sequence continues at coordinate 11,200,078 of NC_137788.1, forward strand.
CAACACTCTTCACCGTTTTTATGTTGAAAAATCTGTTCTGCCGGGCGTGGTGGCGCACGCTTGTCATCCCCGCGCTTGGGAGGCGGAGACAGGAGCATCGCGCAGTTTCGAAGCCAGCCGCGCTGGCTTAAGAGACCCTGTTTCCAAATAAAAATATAAAAAAATAGGTCTGGGAGGGTAGCCCGGAGGTAGAAGGGCTTCCAGGAACCCCAGTACCACCAAAAAAAGAAAAAAAGAAAATCTGTTCTCTGCTCACTGAACCCCCTCTGCAAACTTGCACTGTGCTCCTAAACTTCGTTTGGGCTTCAGCCTAATTCAGTAAAACTGGCTCTTTGAGAGTTGAATCTCTCTGGCAAAGCGTATATGAAAACCTCCGGTGGGAACCAGGTCTCGGTCCCTCTAGGCCACCACGAGAACCCTGCAGATCTCCTGGCCAGCTGGTCGAGGCTCAGGAAGCCACCAGACAGCAAGGACGCCTCTTCCCGCCCCAAAGACGCAGCCATAAGTTTGCTTTTATTTGTGCTGCTTGACCTGGGAACACTATTAGCAGTAGCAAATGGTGGTTCGTCCTTAACCAAGACTCCATGGAGATGAACCCTTAGCGGTATGCTCCATCCCTCTCGCTGGGCTGGCAGCTGGAGCGGTGACGGTGAGGAAGGAGGGCAGGTCTTGTGTTCGGTTGGACCGGAACATGCAGACGGTACACGGTACATTCAATGTAGCTGCTCCAGGTGGGTTAATCCAGAGCCTCCACCTGCCCCAATAGAGAAGGGCGTGATGCTGGCCTATGCAGAAGCCCCAGGTGGGGCACAGGCCCAAGCTAGTACAGTGGGAAGGTTGTCCTCTGCACCGTCTCCGCCTCCTCCCTACACCGTCCCCACCTCCTCCCTGCACTCAGCCCTTCGGAACCAGGCCCAGCCACTTTGACCATTTAATGGGAGGGTGGGAAACCTTAGAATAACTCAGTAGGTAACACATTACATTGAAGCATGGCTTTGCAGCTTACTTCAGTGGCAGCTCAGGGAACACTTAGGGGCTTCAGATTTTCCGGTGCAGATTAGCAATGCGGAGGCCCCTGGTTTGGCACTGTATAAAGGTCAGGCCTTCACATGGCCAGCTGGCAGACTGTGCGGTCTCAGGAGGTGTTGGCACCAGAACCCAGGAGAAAATGAGAGGGGCTGGACACTGTCCTGCTCCCAGGGCCTTTCCGGGTGAGGACGGCCCCAGGTTTCAAAGGGTTTTCTTTGTATCCAACACCCTGGAGGAGACTCTCTGTAATGCCCTGCTGCGGTTCCCAGATCTCTGATCCATATGACACAGGGCTCAGCTGTCATATGCTCCCCATGTGCACTGGGCCCAGCAGGGTGAGCCTGTGAACTGGTTCCTGTGGCAGTAACAAAGTTGCCACCCCACACTGGTGAAGCAGGTAGGGCCCTTTAAGGAGTATGTGCGGAGCTGGGTGTGACTGCCCATGCTTGTCATCTCAAGACCTTGGTGTCTGAGTCGGGAGGATTACAGGTTTAAGGGGAGGATAGCAGTTCACGGACAGACTCAGCTACTTAGTGAGGCCCTTTGTAACTCAGTGAGACCCTGTTTCAAAATAAAGAATAAAAGAATAGGGCTGGAGGTATATCTTGGAGGTAGAATGCCTCTGGGTTCCATCCCCAGTACTGCAAAAAAAAAAAAAAAAAAAAAGTTTGGGGTGTAGCTCAGAGGTAGAATGCCCCAGGGTTCAGTCCACAGTAGCGCACACACTCACTATGTGTGTGACTTCGTGACTTCCATTTGTCCATTTGAGGGTCCCCACCCCAAGATAAGAGGAGGAACCAGAAGTTCTCAATGAGTCAAGAGACACTCCACCTGGACTTGTTATTTATGTTTGCAAACATAAACTTTCACTGGGTGAATCGTGTATGCAACCATTAGGCACTTACTGTATGCCAAGCCCTCCTCTGGCATTGTTGAGTATGGACAACAAGGAAATAGAGAAAGTGCCCCCTGCCACCCGGAAAGCTCATGTCCCACCTGTAGCCACCTTCCAGAAGCCGTGATGTAACAGACCAGAAAATGTAGCCGACTGCTCAGCTGCGCCTCAGCTCTGATGGACCGGGAGAGGTCCAGAGTCCTATTTCATGCATGAGAAAGAAACACTTCGGATTCATTACATCCCTCTCTCTGAGGGGTCGGGAAGCCCATTTCTCCTAAACTGCCCAGAGCCTCCCAACTCCTTCTCGGAGCCCCCCTGTGTATGTAGGGAAATGTAGCTGAACCTTTCCACCTAATGCAGAGGGCACTCTTCAAAGAGAAATTAAGTAGCTTTGCTTTTAGGAATCTACTTGAGACTTTCCCATAAGCCTGCTTTCTGCAAAATGCCAAGTATTAGAAATACTTACCAACCCAAATTAAATGAGCACCAGTCAGACTTTAAAACAAGCCAAGTGTTAGACGACTCTAAACCCGGTGAATAGCAGTCTCTTGTTCTGTATGTCAAAGCTTTTGTGCTTGGGCCGGGCAGTGTGTTTTAATCCCAAGGCTGTCGCTTTGGGAAGTGGATAAAGAAGGCGTGATTCAGGCCCTTGAACTAGCGTTTGAAACTGGAAGCAACGTCAGTACCATGCCTCATTTAAGATGAGCATTACCAGTGCTGGAGGTGGCTGAGAGCTCAGAATCTGTTTACATCAGATAAGCAGCCGTTCCCGTAGGGCTAGTTGATTTCCCTCTAAGAATGTGTGCCCTTGTTCCAAGAGGATGGATTCATGGATCAATAAAATGAACGTTCCGGAAAAGATATCTATACCAGGTTGTGTTCTTTCTCAGGATACAAGTTTCCAATGAATTATTTTAGGGGTCCATCTCAAAAGCGAGTATTAGGAATACCATAGGGACTCCAGATAATGGAGGGGAAACCTCAGCAAAGCCAAAATGGAAGGGTAGGAGAGGAAGAAGGCTGAGGTTGATTGATGGGGGAGCCACACTCGAATATGCGTAAAAGTGTGAATGTAGCATGGTCAGCCTGGACACTCATGGTTGGGAGGGGAGAAGGGGAAGCGGGAGGGGCGAGGGCACCAAGCATCGCGTGACTGTATGCCATTTTCAATATGATCTGCATAAATATAATAAGAAAAAGCTCTGAAGGGATTCTTGAAGGTCCATAAGGATGTGTCCCTTTAGAATAAGTCAGACTGAAGGCTGACTCAGATGGAGCAAGTCACTGTCCGGATGGTGTCATCAGGTGTGCTCACTGGTCCCGGCCCCGAGTCTCCTCTTTCACGGCACACGCAAGCCGGGTTTCATGATGGCTCCTAGAACTCCCTCAAGAGCGGTGCAAGATGTTGGAGGAAGCGCGTGGCGGGAGGCTGCGGGAAGCTCTGAGTGCGCAGGGCAGGGCCTCCGAGACTTCACATAGGAGCTGGCTCTGGAGGGCACCACAGAGGAGGAGGGGAGGGGACAGGGCACACGTGGGCGCTCACAGCACATTCAAGGGTCCGGGTAGGCAGGAGCTGGGTCCAGGTGGGCCCTTTATGCCACACTTGGGCGTCTGAGTCTGATCCTAAAGCAACTCAGGGTCCAGTGAAGGAACTCTGCAGAAAAAAAGACCTGATTAAAATACAGTTCAGGGAGGCCACTGGGGCAGCTGGGTGGAATTTCAGTTGGTTGGAAGGGGACAAAAGTGGAGGGGTGGTTACGGAAACCACAAGGAGGCTGCTGCAGGCATCTAAGTGCCAAATAACCAGGGCCCCAGTTAATTCAGTGGCAGTGGCCAGAGAGGAGGAGATAGAGCTGGAAGACAGGAGGTAATCCACCTTCTTTTTTTTTTTTTTTTTTTTGGTGGTACTGGGGTTCCTGGAAGCCCTTCTGCCTCCGGGCTACACTCCCAGACCTATTTTTACATTTTTATTTGGAAACAGGGTCTCCTAAGCCAGCACGTGCGGCTGGCTTCGAACCTGCGCGATCCTCCTGTCTCTGCCTCCCAAGCGCGGTGATTACAAGCGTGTGCCACCACGTCTGGCGTAATCCACCTTTTTACTTGAAGAAGTAGTGATACACTGACGGACCTGGCTCTTCTATCTTATGGATGATGTTTTAATATTACTAAATAATTGTGTATTCATTCTCATTCATTCTCGCCCCTCCTCTCTCCTCCCCCCTCCCCAGGCTGAGGGAAAGGAGGGATGGCTTCCGTTGCCTTTGTGGTCCACTGTTAGATCTCCAGGCTTTAGGCAGCACCTTGGCACGTGAATGAGTTCAAACTCAGCCTCTTAGATGAACCTGGTGGTCGGTTTTCCCCTTTCAGATGTTAAGTTCTCCCCATGGCTGACAAGTTAGATTCTTGCCTGAGGCAGTCAGGTGGGCCTTGGAGTTGGGACGCGAACATGGTGAGACTGCCCTTCCCCTGTGATCTGCATGTCTTATTTTTTTGTGCCTTGTAGTCATACATCTTAGCGGGGTACAAGATGGTAGAGGCAGACGTGCTCACATCACTCAGCCCTTCCCCTATTCCCACCTCATTCCCTCCCCTCCTTCCTTCTCATGTTTGGCTTCATGATTGAATCTGACGTGTTTATGAATGTCCGTCATGCGCAGTAGGGGATTTCTGTGTGTCTTGAACAAGTTACTCGACCTCTCTGAGCCTTTCTTTCCCCTGCATAAAATGGAGATGTTGTTAGCATCAAATGTCACAGATTATGGCTAGGACTAAAAGAGGTTATGTGTGGTAGCGACTTGCAACATCTGACACAAAGTCAACAAAAACAATGGTAAAATCAGAAGAGTGGAGGGGTGGAGAAGGATGGATGGATGAATGGGTACATAGATGGATATTAATGGAGGGACGATGAATTAATGAATATATTAGTGGGGGGATGGATGGATATATTAGTGGAGGGATGGATGGATACATGGATGGGTGGATGGATACACAGATGGATATATTAATGGAGAAAGGGATGAATGAATGTATTAATGAATGGATGGATGAATGGATACATGGGTGTGTATATTAATGGGGGATATAAGAATAACTGATACATGGATGGATGGATAAATGGGTAGATGAATGGGTGGATACATGGATGGGTGGATGATTTGATAAAGTAGAAGGATTAATGGATATATCAATACATTGATGAATGATGAATTCATGAACAAATAAAATGAGTAGTCTGGCCAGGCGTGGTGGCGCACGCTTGTAATCGCACCATTCGGGAGGCTGAGACAGAAGGATCGCAGTTCGCGGACAGCCTCAGCCACTTAGTGAGGCCCTTTGCAACTCAGACCCTGTTTCAAAATAAAGAATAAAAAATAGGGCTGGGAGTATAGGCCAGAGGTAGAATGCCCCTGGCTTCCATCTCCAGTACCAAAAATAAATAAATAAAGTCTGAATAAGACATGTGTGCCAAGCCATGTTCTTTTCACATCAACCTTAATCCCACTTTGGGGTCCTCCGTGTCACCAATTAATGCTAAAAATTAAGAAGCCGTTGGTCTTGGTTTCTATGAAAGTCGTATGCCTGCTAGCATTGAACGCTCGTGACTTTAAGTTCTTATTATAGGCTCAGTCTAGACTGCCCTCTAAATGGGAACTCTATGCTAATCTGCAGGTGTTGCTTATGAACAGGTTATTTCTAAATAGTAGCTGGTACACAGCCAAAAAAAATCTAAGAGTAAATATAATAGTTGTGGAGAGCAAGGTCTTTAGTGAGGAAGACTCCTCATCCGTTTGTCCGCTCTTGCGTTTGTCCACCTGCTTCCTCCCTAGACGCTGCCCAATTACTGGCGAATCAGATGTTCACAGTGGGTGTGATTAATTAAATGCATTTGGACTAATTAATTTAAAAACCAGTATACAGGGCCTCCCTTTGGTAATTTGAAGATGCAACCACTGCTACCTGGATGAAGTGAAGCCACTCTGCTTAGAAACTAGCACGGGAGGGATGGGGTCCCTTCTACACCATGTCTTTAAAGGTTTGTCAGGTCATCTCCTCCTGAGAGGGCTAGCCCCCTTCGTCAGTGAGTATAGAATTCATCTGAGACCATAAACTGGATCTGGCGATAGCATACATCAAATCCCAAACTGAACGTCCAAAATAAATTGCATCAAGATTTTTGTCACACACATTGATTTCTGCTTTTCGAGCTGGTTTCTGGGGCAGCCACATAAAAGTTAAATACAAGCTATCTATGGGGCTCATTGGATTGCGGTCATTCATTAAAGCCCGGGTGGCTTTAATAAATCTGAGCATAAAGATTGCTTGCACAGACACCCTGAGCTTGGAAACATGGCACTAATCAAAGAGGGTGGCAAAACTAATCACACCGGCGCACGAGGGAGACGAGATGGAGCTCTGAGGGATGCGGTGGGCTGACCTCCAAGGAGAGCATCTTGCTTTAGCATCAAGGACAGGTCTGGGAAGTGAGGAGCCCCCTGTACCGGCACCTGTAGCTGGTGGCTGCACCTGCTCAGCACAAGCAACTGGTTCTTTGAACAATGCCGGTTTTCATCTTTAGTCAATATGCCCTGTTGCTGCAGGTTGCAGGGTTTGTCTTTCTTTCTTTCTTTCTTTCTTTCTTTCTTTCTTTCTTTCTTGCAGTACTGGGGATGGAACCCAGGGTAATTCTACCTCTAAGCTACACCCCCAGCCCTCTTTTTTATTCTTTATTTTGAAACAGGATCTCACTGAGTTGCAGAGGGCCTCACTAAGTCGTAGCTGAGGCTGGCCGCGAACCACGATCCTCCTGTCTCAGCCTCCCGAATGCTGGGATTACAAGCGTGCGCCACCGCGCCCGGCTACGTCTCAGGGTTTATAATGCTCACTGCACTCTTGCTAGTTTGCAAAGCACTTTCTCGTCCAGTGACTCCTTTCATTCCATAGCAATCCCAGAAGAAACAAGGCCAAGATCTGTATGAAACCCACTTTATAGATGCACACACTGAGGCTTAGAAAGCGAAGTGAAGCCGGGCGCGGTGGCGCACGCTTGTAATCCCAGCACTTGGGAGGCGGAGACCGGAGGCTCACGGCGTGTGGACAACCTCAGCTAATGAGGGAAGCCCTTCGCAACTCAGACTCTGTTTCAAAAATAAAAAGACTAAAACCTAGGGCTGAAGGTGTAGCTCTGTGGTAGAATGCCCCTGGGTACCATGCAAAAAAGAAAAAAGAAAAGAAAAAAGAAGGAAGGAAGGAAGGAAGGAAGGAAGGAAGGAAGGAAGGAAGGATGGATGGATGGATGGAAGGAATGAATCATTTACCAACCTGAAAGAAAGGTCATTTACCAACCTGAGGTTGGTAGAGCTGGGGCCCACAGCCTAATTACCAAAATGTTTGAGCTCCTGGTTCTAATTCTCCCTCTGCTCTAGGTTCAGATTCTCCCTCTAGGACCCCTAGTTATGGGCCCTTGGGTAGATCAGTAAATCTTTAAAACCTTCCTTTTCTCAGCTCTACAGTGAGGATAATCAAAGTATCCATCTCCTACTAGGAAATGTAACGAGCTCTGAATTTAGACCACAAGCCCAATAAGAACTTAGCACACCTTTGCCACAACTCATAGAGAATATCTGAGTTGTACCAAAATTAAAGCAACTTGAACGAGGTCTGGAAAGAAACAAATAGGATTTTGCGGTTTCGCACTCACACCGGGGAGGGGAGGGCGCTTTGCCCTGGCCAGGCGGAGCAAGGTAGCCGCTCGTCCCAACTTGTTCCACAAAGCGCCCTTGTGGCTGGTGTGTGTTAAAAGCAGCCATGATATTTCAGTTCTTTTCAGCTGTGACTCATTATTGTAAATAGCCGCGCAAGGAGGAGATGAGAAGAGAATTTAAATACACGAAATGACAGGATTTTTAGGGAAAGTTGATAAGCAAGGAGATAAAAAGCAATCAGAAAGAATTTACATAAACCCTTGTGATCTCAAAGGTCATCTATTTAGGAGTCTCCTAATGGAAAGGCGTCTTTTTAGATTTTGGGCGATTATTCAATTGAGAAGGAAAAAGTCTAAATCAACTCATCGAAACAGAGTGGATTTATATCAAGAGCAACCAAAAATACATCTTCCTCTCTTTCTTTCTTCTTTTTTTTCCCTTTAGTACTAGGGATTGAACTCAGGGGCATTCTACCTCTGAGTGACACCCCCAGCCTTATTTTTTTATTTTATTTATTTAGAAATGGGCTCACTAAATCGCCAAACCCCTCACTAAATCGCCAAAGCTGGCCTTAAGCCTGCGATCCTCCTGTTTCAGCCTCCCAAGTGCTGAGATTACAGGTATGCACCACCACACCCAACTGCAAGCCTCTTTTAGGGGAAAAGTTAGGCCACTCAAAAAACAAGTTAAGCCGGGCATGGTAGCGCATGCTTGTAATCTCAACATGCTCAGTAATCCAAGCATTCGGAGGCTGAGACAGGAGGAGAGTGGTTTGTGGGCAGCCTCAGCTACTTAAGGAGGCCCTTTGCAACTCCGTGAGACCCTGTTTCAAAATAAAGAATAAAAAAAATAGGGCTGGGGGTATTGCTCGAAGGTAGAGTGCCCCTGGGTTCCATCCCCAGTACCGCAAAGAAAAAAAAAGAAAAAAACAATTGATAATTTATTAGGCCTTGATTCAGCACTTTAGGATACGTTGCTATTAACGTGCTTTATGAGTTTATCTTTTAAAATCATCTTTCCATTATACCCCTTCCTGTCTTTAGGAAAGAGGATGGTTTTGTATCCACTAATTTACTTGAAGCCGGGTGTGGTGGTGCACGCTTGTAATCCCAGTACTTGGGAGGCTGAGACAGGAGGATTGCGGGTTCCTTGTCAGCCTCAGCTACTTAGGGAAACCTCTCTGTCTGTCTGTCTATCTGTGTCTGTCTCTCTGTCTCTCTCTCTCGCATCAAATGTCCTACCAGAATCTCTGAAATGCTCTGCCTGCAGCATGAGCCTTTCTCAGAAGACAGCACAGAGCAGAGGCCTTGTGCTCTGCTCCCTCTGCACCCGTGAGTTCAAATCCCAGCTTCGCCACTTATTGTCCATGTGACCTTCAAAGTTCATGTCTTAGAACCTTAGCTTCTAACGCTGCTAATAATACCTAGCTCGTGGAGTCGGTAGAGTAATTAAATTACAAGATACGAAGTGAGACGTGTAGGACACTTCACACGCTATCTGACGTCTGCTAATGCTGAGAAATTGTAGTTCTTGCAGTCTTGCGAGAGTATTTAGAAATGCTGGGACAGCAGATCTGTTCGACCACTGCGGAATAGTGGTGGTTTTGTTTGTTTGTTTGTTTGTTTGTTTGTTTTATTTAAGCGTGCCTTCGTCGTCAGATTCAGAATGAACAGGAACAAATGAACTAGCTGGGGCATGGCTGGGTGAAGAACTGAATCCAGGGGACTCACATGGCAGCCAGGCAGGAGTGCTTAGCGCTCCCGTGAAAAGATGCTCCTCTAACTTAGTGTACCGCGCCGGTATGAATCAGCGGCAGGAAGCCCGGTGCGAGGCTGCCCGCTGCCTCTCACACGGGCCCCATCTCCTTTATTACTTTCTTATTTTCTAGAATATCATATAGGCCTTTTGCCAAGTGTTGGAGGGGGGAGGGAGAGGCCTGCTAATTTATTTTCCAAGGTAGGGATAATTAGTACCAGTTGTGATTCATAGCTACAGGAATCCGACATCTTTTTCATGGCATATAACTTAGGATATTTGCAAATTTGCCGATTGTCTCTGAGACTTTCGGGGTAATTAAATTGGGTTATAGTCAGCTTTTCACCGCCGCTAGTGAATGTATCTTTAAAATATATTAGGAGCACAGTCGTGTACAATGGAAGAATTATGTGGCTGATCTTCTTGGGTGTGGGGAGCTTAAGGGCAAGTAGCTAGAAGCTGTGAGTTGAACAAGTCTTGAGGTAGGTGGCGGATTAGAAGAGAAGGAGCTGGCATTTAATGAGCACCTGCTACGCTCCGGGCTTTCAGCCAGTCGGTTTGCGCATGTCAGCCCACTCTGAGGCCCCCGTCAGGGTCACCTTGTGGCCTCTGTGTTCTGGGCTTTTGGTCAGTCCTCAACTCTGATTGCTTCCTTCGCCTGTCAGTCATAAGGACTCACCAAGGCCTCCTCCAATCACTTTCTCTCCAGGACACCAAGCCTGATTTTTCCCTCCCACTTCTCTCATTCTTTTCAGTCTCTTATTTCTCCCCTTGTGCCTCTGACCCTTAGATGTTGGAGGACCCCAAGGCCCAGTCCTTGGGCCTTCCCCTTCTCCATCCACATGCATTCTTTAGGAAATTTTTTCCAGTTTTGGTCTTAAGCCTCTGAATAACTCCTATGTGCTGACAATTTACGTATTTCCCATTTCCAATTCAAACTCATCCCCTGGACTCCAAACGCACGCATCCAGAGGCCCATTTGGTATCTTCTTGTTCTAACATGCATCTGAAATTTAGTACATACCCTGCTTCCAAACCTGCTGCTTCCACGGCCATCCCCGTTCTGTGAGTTTTTCGTTCTTCTGATCTTTAAACCCAAAGCCATCAAGTCACCCGGGCTGCTCTTTCTCTCACTAGATCTAACCTGTCATCCAATCCTGTGGCTCCGTCTTCAGCACCTACGCAAACCCCAGTTGCTTCTCTCCATGGCCAGCCCTCAACCCCACTTCCATCCTTTGAACCAACACCGAACCTTGCGAGCCGTTGCAGCAGCTGCCCGAGAGCTGCCCTGCTCCCCCTTCTTGCCCCTACGGTCTTTCCACACAGCAGCCAGAGGAGCATTTTTAAGCATCAATATCGCATGATGTTCTGTGGCTCAGAACCGCTCAGTGGCTTCAGTTTCCCTCAGAAAGGGAGCCAGAGTCCTTGCAGGTCCTAACTGTCCCTGGGCAGACCTTACCCAGTCCTCTTTCTCTCTGACTAAATCGACTCCCTCCTTCCCTTGCTACATCCAGCCAGGATGGCGACCCTGCTGCTTATTACTCAGCCAAGGCCTCTCACTTCCCACCAGGCATCCCCTGGTACCTGGAATGTTTTTTCTGTAGAAATCTACGTGGCTTACTCCCTTGCGTGCTGGAGGTCTTTATCTAGGTCAGCATCCTCACTGCTACCATGCAAGACAGCTGACCACGCAGCTTAGAGGAAGGAAGATTCATTTGCTCATAGTTGTTAGAGATTCGAGGGTCCAGTCCAAATGAGACCCGTGTGCAGAGCTCAGAGGGTGTTAGCAGGAAGTGGGGAGGGAGTGCGGCTTTGCTGCGAAAGAGAGAGAGAGAGAGAGAGAGAGAGAGAGAGAGAGAGAGAGACAGAAGAAAGCAAGTGGGCAGGGGGAACCATTTCATCCCCACACCTCCAGGGACCCCTCCTTAGCAGCCAGGCTTCCAGCATCGCTACCTTGTTTCTGTGAGCGGTAGGGGGATATTCAAACTCCAAACCATCATGGTCTCTGCTCCAATTTCACCTTACTGGCAAAGCTGGATTTTCTGACCACACTCTCTATAAAATAGAAACCTGATTCCATTCCCTCGTCCTTCTTTAATTCTGTTCCCCTCTCTCCTCCCACGGACACATCGTACACATACACTTACACAGAGTTTTCTCTGTCTCTTACCACCCAGACTAGAATACAAGCTTCGTGAGTGAGCGCAGCGTCCACCTATGGGTTTTTCCACACTATAGTATCTCTAGCCCCAAGAAGAGCACTTGGTGTGGGGTGTGTGTATTAGGTGTTCAACACACACACACACACACACACACACACACACAGTTCCCAACTGGCAATGGCTCAACTCAAGTTTTGTTTTGTTTTGATTTTGATACTGGAGAGATTGAGCTCAGAGGCATCCTGCCTCTGAGCTACACCCCCAGCCTCTTTTTTTTTTTTTTTTTGAAACAAGGTCTTGCTAGGTTGCTGAGAGTCTAACTAAGTTGCTGAAGTTGGCCTCAAACTTGTGATCCTCCTGTCTCAGCCTCCCAAGTACTAGGATTACAGACATGCGTCACCATGTCCGGCTAGCCGGTATAGTTTGAAGCCCTTTATACTTCCTAACTCATTTAATCATCAAATGCGAAGCCCAGCTCCTTTCTCCAGGTCACAGAGCTGGAGATCCCAGGCCGTCTGGGTCCAGAGGCAGCTCTGTGTGCCTCTCTAAGGCACCATCCTGCCTCTGGCTCTGGTCGTGTGCCCTTGGCGGATGGCTGGTGGGTGAATGAACAGATAAACACATGAGTAATAACAATCATAATGTCATTAATGAGTAATAAGGATAATGTTGAGGCAAGCCCCTGTGAGCACCCTGTGTACCGCCAGGGCATCTTCAAAAGCAGTTAATCTAGGAGTGCAGAAGGGAGGCGGAAGTCAGGCCTGGGTGGAGGAAAGGCTGGCAGGAAGCATGCTCGGTCCAACCCCCAGAGGGAGCTCTGGAGCTGTGTGTCCCACCAGGGGGGCCCCAGAGGAGGCAAAGTGCGTCACCAGCTGAGGGCTGGTCCCCAGGCCCTTGGGTGAGGCGTGCACTCTGGTCTTTAGTGGCTCCCAGGTGATATTCCCAGCCTTGGCAGGTGTGTGCCTGGGTGTCCAGAGAAGAGTCGGGGCAACCCCGCAGCATCCACCCCACCTGTGAAGCCTTTTGCACAGTGACCTCACTTAATCCTCCTTGCCGTCCTGTTACGAGGTTCACACGTGTTTCCCCCACTTTATAGCAAGAGAACTGAGGCTTGGCAGAGTCAAGCAACTTGCCTAAAGCTGATCGCCTAGCAGGTTGAGGCTGGGATTGAAGCCGGTGCATGTGGATAAAGCCCTGAGGCTGTCCTGCCTAAGACGGCCAGGCCTGCAGGCCCAGACTTATCAGCTTACCTCTGGGACAGGGGTGTGTGTGGTGGGCATAGACATCCACTGCCCAGGTCTATCCAAGGTCCTTCTCCTGCTGAATCGCTCCTCATCCTTGGGCATGAGCTCCTCCCTACGCCCGTCCCTTGGGCAGGGAGCTGCATTGGGACCTCAGGGATGGGCACATTGCCTGGCACAGTTGATTGAAGTAGCACCAGTCCCCTGGTCTCCTGACTGGCTGGGGGATAGGCCAGGTCTTCCCTGGGGGGAGAGGAAAAGGGGGGATGGGAGGAAGAGGAGGAGGAGGAGGAGGAGGAGGAGGAGGAAGAGGAGGAGCGGAGTAGGAGGAGAAGGAGAAGGAGAAGAAGAAGAAGAGGAGGAGGTGGAGGAGGAGGAGGAGGAAGGAGAAGGAGGAGAAGAAGGAGGAGGAAAAGGAGGAGGAGGAGGAGGAGGAGGAGGAGGAAGAAAGAAGAAGAAAGAGAGAGATTTCCTACTTCTTCCATGGTAGCTAAAGCAGAAAGGTATGACCTGGCCGTGTTGCCTCCTCTGCTTGGAGAAAGTCTGGTTACAAAGAGATGCTCATGGAGGAGGGGTCTGATTGCATTGCTGGCACTCCCAGATTGCCTGGGGTTGCACAAGCAAATCCCGCCTGGGTATCTAAGCCAGTGCACACTGCCTTTCATCTTTAAGCAGGACTGTGGGTTGCATTCGGTCCCATTCCTCCCAAATTCATATGTAGAGTGTGAATGAGGTTCTCGTGGTACCTTAGAATATGACTGCATTTGAACTGGACATGGTGGTCCATGCTTGTAATCTCAGTACTTGAGAGGCTGAGACAGGAGGATGGTAGGTTTGAGACCAGCCTTGGCAACTTGGTGAGACTCTCAGAAACTCGGCAAGACCCTGTTTCAAAACAAAAAGTAAAAAGGACTGGGGGTGTAGCTCCTCCAAGGTAGAATGCCCCTGGGTTCAATGGCTCGAGTGTGTGTGTGTGTGTGTGTGTACACATACATACATATATGATTGCATTTGGGAAAAGGGTCTTTAAGGATGTAATTAAGTAAAATGAGGATATATGCATGGGCTCTAATCTAATCAGACATTTAAAGGTACCCTTATATAAGAGGTTAGGACACACGAGCACACAAAGGGGTTATATAGGAGGAGAGAGGGAAAAGATGGCCGTCTGCTAGCCAAGGAGAGAGTCCTCAGGAGAAACCAATCTACCCACACCTTGATCGTGGACTCTGCCCCTGGAACTGTGGGGACTCTGTCATGTAAGTTCCCAGGCTATGATATTTTGTTATGGCAGCCTGAGCCAACAATACACTCACTCCCCAGGATCCACCGGGGATGGGTTGCAGGACCCCCCCGCACACAGATAGAAAAATTTGTAGATCTTCAAGTTCCTTCTCTAAAATGACATCATAGCCGGGCGTGGCGGCGCACGCTTGTAATCCAGCATTCGGGAGGCTGAGACAGGAGGATCTGGGTTTACAGCCAGCCTCAGCTACTTAGTGAGGCCCTCTGCAACTCAGTGAGACCCTGTTTCAAAATAAAGAATAAAAAAGAGGGCTGGGGGTGTAGCTCAGAGGTAGAATGTCCCTGGGTTCCATCCCCAGTACTGCAAAAAAAAATAATGACATTGTGTTTGCATATAACTTATACATGAGCTTCAATATATTTTATGTCACCTCTAGATGGCTTATAATAGGTATAATTCAGTGTGCAGTAAGACTGTGATGTGACTAGTTGTTATACTGTGTTGTTTAGGGAATCCAAGTTTTGATTTTTGAAGTGTCTGGAGTTTTTGTTGTGGTGGTGGCTCAAACATTTTTAGTCTGTGGTCCGGTGACTCTGTAGATGAGAAGCCCATGGAATCAGAAACCTTAGATACAGAGGGCCGACTGCACAGGCAGGATCACACCCATAAGTTAAGGTGCTTGCTCTCGGCATACATTAGTCAGTGTTTGCCATGTAACACACAGCTCCCAAATCTCCAGGCTTTGACAGCGTTCATTCTTCTCAGTGGCTCTGCAGGTTGGAAGGTGTAATTGAATCTGGGTGGATTTTACTCCAGGCTAGAGGTCTGGCTCCGGTCTGCTCCCTACGTCCTCAGTCTGGGGCTGAGCCCAATGAGATGGCTCCCTGGGGCGTGCCCTGTTCATGAGGGGTCCCGGAGCATGAGGGGCCAGGCCAGACGGCACTTGCTGCAAACCCACTCTCATCCCAGTGGCCAAAGCAAGTCACCTGCCCAGCAAGTCACCTGGGCAAGGCTAATAGCAGCGGGGCAGGGAAGAGGTACTGGCAAAAGGCAGGAAGACCTAGAATCCTAAATCCTATTAGTAGGAGGGAGTAAGGAACTAGAAAAAATAAGCCAGTCAACCACAAATAGGCAAATAGTGGGAGAAGGTGTTAAGTGATTTCTGAAGCAGTAAAATACCCCAGCCCAGCACACGCTGATGTCCGATGTCCCCTACGGTGTCCTGTCTCCGTGCCCCTGTCCCCAAGGGAAGATGGGCTTCAGCTGATCCATTACCGCAGAGTCAGCTCGCCCCGGCTCCTTCTCAGAACCGCACATGCCAACTCCAGGCTGGGGCTCCGTGTGCCGAGAAACCAGATCCTCCCTGGGAGGTCAAAATCAATTTTAAATAGATACAGCTGTTCCCGAGCAGGCCTTCGGAAGGGAGAGGAGGAGAAGCTGTAGGAAATGTTTCATTTCTTTTTAAGTGGAGGAAATAAACAAAGACGATCTTTAAAGGTTTGATTCCTAATTTCTGGGTGCGTCTGTTGCCAAGTTTGTGATCGTCTTCTTGGAGAAGAAACGAAGGATCAAAGGAGCCTCCCTCAGCGGAGGTCTCTGTCTCCTACGGAGTTTGGAGGCTGCTCAGAACAGAAGGATGAAAAGTGGAGCCATTGCCGTTTCGATGGCCCTCCGACAGTAAATCAAATGCCACCGTTTAATGCATCGCACGGACATTTACTGAACATCCCCCAAGCCTGTGCGCTCGATTATAGAAACGTAAACAAGTCTACAATAACATTAAGTATTGCCACACCGTGCGTACCAGGGCACCGGGCAAGGCAGATTTTTCTCCCCAGGTCTCATTTTTTTTTTTCGTTTCACTTGTAAAGTAAGCATGTTTGGTGAAGTTTGAACTCTGAGGTCCTTTCCAGATGGGGAATTCTAAAGCCCACAAGCCAGGCGATCTTCTCTATGCTGTGGTCAACAATTAAAAGTAGAGGAAGTGTGCCTTCAAAGCGAGGTGGAACTGCTGAAGGGTTGAGAATCCGTAGGAACGAGCGGGAATGTTCCAGGTTCTGATCAAAGGCCAAGAATCCCCAAGGCAGACTGGTCATTGTACCCCTGGTCATTTTCCTTTCTGCCTGTGTCCCCAGAAAAAGATTCCGTGTCCCTTGTCACCCTCAGGTGTGTATATGAATTCTGACTTTATCCCAGTATTCCATTAACAGTACCCTTGTCAATCATGGGCCAAGAACTGATTAAGAATGATCATAAAAAGGGAGACTTGGTAATACTCCGAGCCACACTCCCAACCCTATTTCATTTTTTTTTTTTAATTTTGAAACACGATCTTACTAAGTTGCAGAGGGCCTTGCTAAGTTGCAGAGGATGGCGGCGAACCTGCGATCCTCCTGACTCAGCTTCCCAAGAGCTGGGATTCCAGGTGCACGCCACCAAGCCCTTAGCTTATCTTTTTCACGTATAGTAACCCTTTTTGTTTGCAGGTCTAGCCATTCATTTTGTCTTTATGATTTCTGTGCAACATGGGTAGAATAAATGACTTGATAGTTAGTTTGCATTTATTTGATTATTTATCTGCTTGTTTTCTAACTCATGAGAAAATTGTCAGAAAATGTCCTCTGACTTCTTTAGGATTTCCGTGGCCAGGACTGTTGAAGTTGCGTCGCCATCTTAATTTCCCCTTGTAATTCCAGGCGGTTTTGTGCTTTGTACATAATATCAGGTACCAGAGAGAGACAGAAAAAAATGAAAACAGAACATCTTTCAATTCCCAGTATAACAGACAAGAAAGAAAATCTCGCCGGGCGTGGTGGCGCACGCTTGTAATCCCCGTGCTTGGGAGGCGGAGACAGGAGGATCGCACAGGTTTGAAGCCAGCCTCGCTGGCTTAAGAGACCCTGTTTCCAAATAAAAAAATGTAAAATTAGGTCTGGGAGTGTAGCCCGGAGGTAAAAGGGTTTCCAGGAACCCCAGTACCATAAAAAAAAAATCTCAAGTTGTCATCATGTCATCAGAGGGGTCGCTGGCACCCTGATGGCCTCGGTTTGCATCCCGGTACTTGTTCTCTGCTTGACCTCGAGTGGGCAAATTAACCTTCCGGAGCCTCAGTCTCCCCATGTAAAAATGGAAATGATAACAGTTAACCCAGGTTGCCAGTGATACCTAGCATCGAGCCGGATGTAAGAACCTACTAGGATCATTGCCAGGTCTCCGACCCATAGTGCCCCTTCCAAACGCACTTTCTGGCCAAACTGGATTTTGCCTTCTCTGGTTCATGGAGCCTCCTTCTCCTTAGTCGAGAAAGAAAGGATTATGCTGTCATTGAAATTTAATGAAAATAGGTTCCTTCAGCGTTCTTCAGAGAAAGGTATCTACTTGTGGGAATAAAAAGCTATGTGTTCCTTTTTTTTTTTTGATGGAATCCAGGGGCATTAGACCACCAAGCTACACCCCCTGCCCTATTTTTTATTCTTTATTCTGAAACCGGGTCTCACTGAGTTGCAGAAGACCTCACTAAGTAGCTGAGGCTGTCCGCGAACCGCCATCCTCCAGTCTCAGCCTCCCGAATGCTAGGATTACAAGCGTGAGCCACCACGCCCGGCTTATTACTTTGAATTAAAACAGTAGCAATGAAAAGATCTTCAAGCCCTGTTCACCATGGGGACCCTCTGAGCTGGGAAGGTGAAAAATCCCTGGTTTATGACCCAGTTGCTTATTTTCCAAGGTAACTGATGCCCACTAGGGTCAGGGCTCTGAGCCCTCTGCCTTCAAAGAGGGCTGTGTTCACCCTGGAGAATGCAGTACGTTTGTTTCTGATTTGCAAGGAGGTCCCTGCAGGCAAGCCCAGGCCCTTGACAGTCCATCCTTTGGGCGACATTTAAATTCACACTGTGATTTGATGCCTCCTAATGGATGACGAAACAAGGGCCTAGATCTGTCTTTCTTCACTTTCAAGAAGCTGCCAGTAGAGGATCCAGGCTCTCGGATCCAGAGCTGTTAGGCTCTTAGTACCGTGCAGTGGTCTGCGGAACTCACCCGGCTGCTGCCTGGTGGGTGGGGAAGAATGCAGGTCTTTTGACAGAGAGCCCCATCTCTTGGATACAGGGTGGCCATTTCAGAGCTGGAGGGAAGTGTCTTGCACTGGACACTCCTGGTATCTCAGGGACCAGGTATGGGGCTAGCACTGGGAAAGGTCTCTGGGTGGTGGACTTGGGTGGGAAAGACAGAGAACAGAGGATGAAGAGGGAGAGGGGGCCCTTCCTCCTCTTATTTATTTTCACAATCTCTCCCCTTTAATAACCAAAGTTCAGCTGGGCGTGGTGGTGCACGCTTGTAATCCCAGCATTCAGGAGGCTGAGAATGGAGGATCAACCTCAGATACTTAATGAGGCTCTTTGCAACTCAGTGAGACCCTGTTTCAAAATAAAGAATAAAAGCCGGGCGTGGTGGCGCACGCTTGCAATCCCAGCATTCGGGAGGCTGAGACCTGGAGGATCGCGGTTCGCGGACAGCCTCAGCTACTTAGTGAGGCCCTCCGCAACTCAGTGAGACCCTGTTTCAAAATAAAGAATAAAAAATAGGGCAGGGGGTTTAGCTCGGAGGTAGAATGCCCCTGGGTTCCATCTGTAGTACTGCAAAAATAAATAAATAAATAAATAAAAACCAAAGCTCTAGTTGGGCATGGCAGGGCTTGCCTATAATCAAACACTTGGGAGGCTGAGACAGGACGATTACAGGTTGGAGGCCAGGCTCAGCAATTTAAGGAAACCCTCAACAACTCAGCGAGCGATCCGCTTTCAAAATACAAATAAATAAAATGGGGCTGGGGTGTGCCTCAGAGACTGAGTGATTTGGGTTCAATCCCCAGTACCATATGTTTTTCTCCCAACCCCAAAATATCAGTAGCTAGCTATTCCAGGACTAAGGGATGGGGACACTGCACTGGAGCCAGCTTGGCCAGGAGTCCCAGTGCTGGTGTCATCAGAGCATCTCCAGCTGCTCTGAGCCATGCACACACCTGCTCAGGTGACCGTGTGCTGCAGAGGATGGGATTACAAATGGTTCTCCATCTCCCCAGCCCCAAAAGAAGACTGGTGAGCAATTAAAGAGGCGATCGATTGAGATAAATACAGCAACTTCACACCTTCCTAGCTAGAGACACATTATCCATCGAGTCGACTGCAGATGACACGGCTTTCTTCCAGTCGGATACACAACTGCCCAGCTGAGCCCGAGGCTGGGGCAGATGGTGGCAGCTCTGGCTCTTTGTGGCATCCTAGACTGAACGGTCTATCATTGAACTAATAAATATTTTTCCCAGGGCCACTCTGGTGCTGGAAGAGTCTAGTTCTAGCTGGAGGGACGAGGTCTAGCTGGGCTTGGACTTGCTGAGAAAGGGTGTCGCAGACCGGGCACGTCCCTGGTGGTTTTGAGTGAGGGCGGGCACGTGCTTCTCTGCAGCCTGTTTGGGGGGAGGAGGCATTTTTTTTTGGGGGGGGGGAGAGTGGAGCTAGCTACCCCAGGCACAAGGCATGCTAAGAATAGAAGCATTGAACTCCGAGACAAGCAGAAGCTCACGAGAGTCTGGGCAGGTGGTGGGGCGTAAGTAGAACTGAGCGTAAAACGCTCCTGCTAAAGATACCATCGAGCTAAATGGGTGAGTGAGAAACAGCGAAATATGGCCATCAGGGCGCCCTGAAAGCCCCATGCTCGTCACACTGCTCCTTACCAATCTAATGCGCTGGTGTGTGGGGGGGGGGGGACTGGGGATGGAACCCAGGGGCATTCTACCTCCAAGCCACACCCCCAGCCCTATTTTTATTCTTTATTTTTATTCTTTTATTTATCACTGAATTGCAAAGGGTCTCTCTAAGTAGCTGAGGCTGTCCACGAACCACCATCCTCTGGTTTCAGCCTCCCAAATGCTGGGATTACAAATGTGCCCCACCACGCCCAGCTAATGTCCTGATGCTTAAAAAGACCCCAACCCAGCCCTTGGGAGCCTGAGACGGGAGGATCGCAGGTTGGAGGCTGAGATAGAAGTTAGTGAGAGCTTGTTTCCAAATTAAATAAATAGGACTGTAGGCATAGCTAAGATGTAGAATGCCCCTGGGTTTAATACCTTAAGAAATAAACAATAAAAAAAATCTTCCCTAGAAGTGGGCATGGTGGTGCACACTTGTAATCCCAGCATTTGAGAGGCTGAGATAGAAGGATTGCGGTTCACAGACAGCCTCAGCCACTAAGTGAGGCCCTTTACAACTCAGTGAGACTCTGTTTCAAAATAAATAATAAAAAAATAGGGCTGGGGGTGTATCTCGGAGGTAGAATGCCACTGGGTTCCATCCCCAGTAACACACACACACACACACACACACACACACACACACACATATAAATAAATAAATAAATACCCTCAAACCCTACCCCAAAGCATAGAAAATAATTTGTATTAGGATAGAGATCACAGTGAGAAAAAACCAAATCACCCATCATTTTGGGTAGGTCTGTTAAGTATTTCTAGCCGCTGGGTACCATATTATGAGCCAAAGAAATGAACTTACCAAAATGGTTTCCCAAGGCCCCCCAAAACAAACACAGTAGCCACAGAGGAGATGCTCTCTTCCACCTCTGACGCAGCAGACCCGTGTCTTTTGCAGGGGATGGCGGGTACCAGGTGGGAAGGGGACCCACAGGTCTCTCAGCGCATCAGCCAGCCCAGGAAAAAGACTACATCCGTGCATTGAAGGGGGGATGAGGGAAGAAAGAAAAGCTGAAATCCTGGCAATGGACATACACACTTGGATTTGAATGTGGCTATGAGACACTTTAGTCTGGCAAGTGTGGGCCAACTCGTTCTCTCCTGATGATCATAACTTCAGTGTTGGAGGATTCAGTCCACGTTAGTAGGACTCAGTGGGCAAGCACAGTGGCTGACCAGGATGGACGTCCACAGAGCAGAAGCTGCCATGACAACTCTCAGCATCGCCATCATTTCTCTCCATCATCTCTATCTGCATCCTTGAGAGCATCTCTTGAGTTCTTTCTGGGTACCAGACACTCTGCCAGTGCTTCGTAGGGATCATCTCATTTAATTCCTCAACAATTTATTTTATTAATGAGAAACTCAAGGCTCAGAGAGGTTAAGTGACTCAGCCAGGGTTGCAAGGCCGGTAAGGGACAGAGCTGGGACTCAAACCTCGTTCTGACTGGCTCCAGACCCTCTGCATCGAGCAGCACCCCACCCAGAGACAGAGCGTGGTCACTGGTAATGTCTTCCTGCACACTTTTGCTTACGTGGGAACTTAGAGCTGATTTAGAGCGTGTGCAAATGGCTGGAGGAATGTTCTTCATGGCTTTTCAGGGAAAACCTCTCAGAGATGTCTTTGGGATGCTGGACAATAAATTGGTACCCACCTATGGAGCTAGCCCTGCGGGAGTGGACAGGAAGGCGCCTGTGGGTTGGACCAGTTCTTCAGGTGGCAGCGATGGTCCTCCTAGGTGGAAATAGTGTCTTGAGGTTGTGTCCTTGGCTCGGCTTTTGCTGTTTGTCCTCAGTCAACCACAGTCCCACGACAGAGCCGGGATCTCGGTCTTCAGACTTCTCTCGCAAGCCCCACCCCACGTCTAATAAGAAACTTATCAGAGGACCGGCAACAGCCAAGATGGAAAAACATCCCACTTGGTGGCTACCAAGAAATAGGTGCTTCGAATATCCATGCTTAGTCTGTGTTTGAGAGTGTGGTCAGCACATATCCTTAATATTGGTCTCTTTCCTACATAGGAAATTCAGATGGAGGCGATTAGGAAAGGACCGTTTGCAAATGAGAAATCTGCAGAAGGGACCGGGTTGGTTAAAGACACACAGATCGGAGGCGCCTGGGTACCTGCCCCAGCTTTCGATAAAGAGTGGCTCAGGAAGACACGTCACTCTGCACTCTAATAGCTCTGTGGGGGGTGTGTGTGTAAAACATACATGTGTAAACACACACACTCTCATCTCTGCTCCAGGCTAGTCCTGAAGCCCCATATTCCTTTCCCCCATTTCTCCTCCTACTTTCTAATTTTTTTTTTTTTTTTTTGCCATCTCTTTGTTTCCTAACTGTGGTTAGGAGGGTGATGGATGGGGAGAGGGCCATAGCTGTTGGGGTTCCGCTGCCTACACCCCCTTCTCTGCCTCAGTCCCCCCCTCTCCCAGTCTGCTTGCCTGCAGCCCCACCCCTGGCTGCGAGACCCGTTGCCCTTTTCCCCAGAGCATATGTTAAAACCCACTCGGCCAAAGTAAACCGTGTAAATGTACAAGAGATACATCTCCTAGATTGGCCGGGATTCACGTGTAACAATTTGAAGAAACAGGGCATCCATCTGCAGAGAGGGAGGGTAATTCCCCAAGGACTCCCAGGCAGAGCGGGGCGGGGGAGACATCTGGAAGAGTGAGGGCCGGAGGCCCTGGCAGCCTTTCCTGAGGTGTCCCTGAACTCACAAAGCTCCTGGTATTTGCATATTCCCACTGGCGGATGATGCTTTGAGACACACCCGAGTCTCAAACTCCACCGCGCATCCCCCTGGGCAGTGCATTGCATCTGTAGATGTGGGTACCACTCGGGGCTTCTGGTTGGTCAGGAGCAGGGCCTGGGCTTCTGCATTTTAACAAGCATCTCCTAAGGGTTCCGTATCAAGGGCGTCTTCATCCTCACTTTGAGAAACACTGCAGTTGACATGAAGTCCAGAGATGTAGCTCACAGAGCCTGGGAGAGACATTGTTTGCAGGCAGTGGTCTTTAAAGTTGAAAGGCAGGACCACATCTCTGGGTGTTTGTCCGGATCCTGTAGGCAGCCACACACGGATTATAAGAAGCCTGGGGGATGGTCCCTGACTGTTGGGCCAAGGAGTCTGTCTCACGCTGGCTTCTCTCCCAGCCCTCCCGTCACCATCTCTCTCGCGTGAGGATTCTGGAGGCTGGAGGCTCATCGCTCAATCTTGCCACGTTAGAGCCAGACAGAAACAACGTCCCTAATTGAGTCAGGAGAAAACTGGGCCGCAAGTGGGTGTAGCCGAGTCCTGGCCCCCGGCTCATTCACGTAGCAAAGAGGTGCTGCTCACTGGGACATGCCGGGAGGTGAAAGGCGTGCGGGCAGTTGATCCTCCGACAGACCCAGCGAGGACCCCAGTGGCTTCACCTGGCACAGGCAGGTTCTAGTCCCCTCTCCACCCAAGGGCGTCGTTGCAAGAATAAAATAAGAAGGGAGCTGTGAATGTACTTTGCAAATTAAGATGCGAGTAGAATTCTTGGGGAAGACGGAGGAGTCTGAGAAGGGTTTTAATGAGAGAAGCCAGAATACTCGTGGGTATGGAGTTGTGGGGGAAGCATTTCTCCGTCATGTACAAATTCTTTGATGGAGGCCCAGGCAGTAGCGCCAGAAAGAAGAACAAGACCCAGAGCTGCCTTCCTGGGGCTCACAACCCAGCTATGTGGGTGGGTGGGCACGCTGGGGGATGGCGTGGTTCTAGGCCAGGACATTGTGTTGCACACAATTGAAGTCATCAGATGAGATCAGGAAAAGGGCATTTATTCTTGGAAACACTGTGAAATCCAGCACAGCAGAATTGCATCAGGGAACCCCAGTAGCAGGAGTTCAAAGACCTTTACCCCAATGAACCAAACTCATGGGGACTCAGCTCGCAGGTCCTCCCGTGTAGACAGTATTTTTTTTTTTTTTGCGGGTCTGGGGGTAGAACCCAGGGGCATTCGACCTCTGAGCTGCACCCCCTGCCCTATTTTTTATTCTTTATTTTGAAACCGGGTCTCACTGAGTTGCAGAGGGCCTCACTAAGTAGCTGAGGCTGTCCGCGAACCGCGATCCTCTGGTCTCAGCCTCCCAAATGCTGGGATGACAAGCGTGCGCCACCACGCCCGGCTCATGTAGACAGTATTTCAAATTAACAAACAAGTTGGGCACAGTGGTGCACGCCCGTGATCCTAGTACTTGGGAGGCTGAGACAGGAGGATCACAGGTTTGAAGCCAGCCTCAGCAACTGAGCGAGACCCCTCAGCAACCTAACAAGGACCTATTTTCACAATAAAAATAAATAAATAAATGCCGAGGTTGTAGCTTGGAGATAGAATACTAATGGGCTCAACCTCCTGAATCAAAACCAAAACAGTAATCAATAGTGATAAATAATATGAAATAGGTCAATGTCAGTTGTTAAATCTAAGGGATGACAAAAAAGAAAATCTAACACTTAGAGCCAGGGGGAATATTCCAGGCAAAGGCAAGATAAGAAAAAAAAAAGTTCTGAGGTCAGCAAGAATTAAGTGGCCAGGGTATAGTGAGCAAGAGAGGAGAGGTGTGGTACAAGAAGTTGGTGGCCAGCTGACGCAAGGCTGCGGCCCCGGCTTACACCTATAATTTAGGAAGTGCTGTGCGATCCACGTCAGTAGAAAGATGGGCCGTTTTCAAAAGCCTCTGAGTTTCATCCCTCCTGGCACTTCTACCAACGGTGCCGCAGGATCCAGGCCTGAATCCGGGCCTCCGCTTCTCTGTAAACCAGGAGATCTGAACTGTATGGTTCAGTTGTAGAACAGGGCACCGTCTATACCGGGGTTGTCTAAGCAGCTTCAAAGCATCTCCGTTGGCTCTGAAAAGTGTTCCGGTTTGGACGTTAAATTACAAAGTTACTCTGTTTACGGGAGAAGAGAGATACAGATACGTGCCGCTGTGTTGGCTGCAAGGAGCTAGAACTCTTTGCTTTGATTCCTATTAAGAATGAACTTTCTAGCCAGGCGTGGTGGCGCACGTTTGTAAACCTCATACTTGGGAGGCTGGGACAGGAGGATCGCAAGTTCGTGGCCAGCCTCAGCTACTTAGTGAGGCCCTCTGCAACTTAGTGAGACCCTGTTTCAAAATAAGGAATAAAAAGTAGGGCTGGGGATGTAGCTCGGAGGTAGAATGTCCCTGGGTTCCATCCCCAGTACACCCCCCTCCCCCTAAAAAAAAGAATTAACTTTCTCTGGGCTGGAAGATTAGTTTTGCAGATTTTCTATAATATCCAGGCAAGCTTGGGGCAGGAAGATCAGGTACTCAGAAAATACGGGCAGAGGCTGGGGGCTATGCCATCCGGGCACCCACCCTCCTGGCCTCATCTCTCCCTGATTATCTCCCAGAGATAATCACCCCACCTCCAGAAACCACCGAGTTTTCAACACATGATATTTTGGAGGACCCATTCAAATCACAGGACTCGCTAACATCGGCTCACAGTGTGTGAGGTGGCAGCTACTGTAGGAAGACCCAGCCCGAGGCCGTGTAGTCCCAGTGCTTGGGAGGCGGAGACGGGAGCATCCCGGGTTCAAGGCCAGTCTCAGCAACTTAGCAAGACTCTGTTTCAAAACAAAACAGTGCTGGGGGTGGAGCTCAGATGTAGGAAGGAAGACCCTGAAACAGAACCTACTATTCAGTCAAATTCTCATAGCCGTGGGCCTCAAATAGAGTGAGTTTGTGGATGATAGACGATTCTAAAGTCTTCTCCCCCAGCATATATATATATATATATATATATATATATATATATATATATATATATATATATTTTTTTTTTTTTTTTGCAGTACTGGGGATGGAACCCAATGCATTCTACCTCTGATATACACCCCTCAGCCCTATTTTTTATTCTTTATTTTAAAACAGGGTCTCACTGAGTTGCAAAGGGCCTCACTAAGTAGTAGCTGAGGCTGTCTTTGAACCGCAATCCTCCTTCTCAGACTCCCAAATGCTGGGATTACAAGTGCGTGTCACCACACCTGGTTCAAACATTTTATGTGTCTCCTAACTAAATGGTTAGGTAAGTGCCTATCAGCCCTCCAGATAGGCAGAGGGTTTCATAATAGGGCATCACACCAAATCTGGACGGATTGTAGCTTGAGGTCACTTAGGGAGGGGCTGCGTCCAGCTCAGGGTAAGAAAGGCGGAGCAGTGAGCCTTTTGGTGTAGACCAAGTTGATCTTCAGAGTGTAACTGGTCACAGACTTTCTGAGAGCTGGTCCTTTTGGGCAGGGGTGATTTAAAAAGGAGAGACAGCTGGGAAAAGCCCCCTTTTCATGTTCAGAAAAAAAATCTCCAAAAATAAAATAGCTTAACATACTGGGCAGCATCTCGGGAGTGTCTAAAGCAAGTTTCTTGAAAGCTCAGAGGAAGAGACAGGAGGAAGGCTCGAGGCGTGAGGCGTTGCTTCCTTTCTCCTTGTTTGAGGTTTCGTTGTGTTTTGATGTGGAGACTGGGGTGTGTGGGCATCATTTCACTGAAGACGAGTGAGCAACCCTAGGTCGGTCTGTTTGGGCTCACGCGGGCTCCCTCGCAGCCGTGCGGGGAGGGGTGCGGGCGCGGGCTGGGCGGCCAGGGTGCAGAGGAAAACACGGGGCTGCCCACCCTCCTCCCCTGCCCGGGAGGCTCAGGGAGCCTGAGATGGGCAGGTAGACAGGAAATGACCACCCCTTCCGATGAGCGCCATGGTGGGGGCAGGTGAGGGGGGGGGGAGGGACAGGAAGAAGGTAGAGGAGGAGGAGGAGGAGGAGGAGGAGGAGGAGGGGAGGAGGAAAGAGAGACAGAGAGAGAGAGAAAGAGAGAGAAGGAAAGAGAAAGAGAGAAACACAGAGAAACAGAGAGAAAGAGAGAGAGAGAGAGGGAGAGAAAGAGAAAGAAAGAGAGAGGGAGAGAAAGAGAGGGAGAAAGAGAGAGGGAGAGAGAGAAAGAAAAAGAAAGAGAAAGAGAGAGAAAGGAGAGAGAAAGAGAGAGAGAAAAGGAGGAGGAGGAAGAGGAGGAGGAGGAGGAAGCATGTTCACACACACACACACACACACACACACACGCACATTCCTCCCCAAATAGAACTGCTCTTAATTATTTTATCAGGCGTGTTCCCAGGATACCCCTACCACCTTTTTTGTATTTGCATATATGCTGATTTTTTCGTTAAGCTGAAACTTGCAGAACATGAAATCAGGCACTTTAATGTGGACGGTTCAGTGACATTTAGCACATCCATTGTATTGTCCAACAGCCACCTCTGTCTAATTCCAAAATATTGTCATCAACACCAAATAACCTCTTAAGCAGTTAATAATATATTAATGGACCATTAAGCAGTTAATCTCCATTCTTCCAGCCCCGGGCAACACTCCCCTGCTCCCTGTCTCCATGGATGTGTCTGTTCTGCATATTTCCTATGAATGGAATCCTGTCATAGGTAACCTTTTGTGTTAGCCTGCTTTTGCCTAGCACAATCTTTTCAGGTTTCATTCACATTGTAGCGTTCCTTTTCATGGCTGGATAATATTCCATGCTGTACCTATAACGAATTTTGTTGGCCCATTCATCTGCTCATGGCCATCTCTGCCTTCCTGCGGCCGTGACTAGTGTTACTAGGAACTTTGACGTATTTCCTGAAATTCACAAGATTTTGGTTTGGACATCTGTCTTCTTTTGGACAGATACCTCGGAGTGGATTTACTAGCCCACGTGTAATTTCCCAAGGGATTGCCAGACTGTTTTCCATAGTGGCTGCACCCTGACACCCCCCTTCTGAGGACCCACAAAGTTCCGTAGCTTGGATACCACGGGAGCAAAGGGATTGCAAAAACGACGCCTTGGTCTCCAAGTACAGGAAGCAGCTCTGAGTACTGTGGTTGGTCCATTGGGCCAGAACTTGTGCTAATGAGGCTAGGTCAGGGCTCCAATCCCAACTGACCAGTGAGTGACAGAGTGGACACTGCGCCCTATCCCTGTGGCCCCGTCCGTCTCATGCCATCATGCGTTTTTATGATTTCACCTACAAGAAAATAAATTCTAGCATTCACAACCAACGGAAGGCGCACTGGGGCCCGTGGGCATCCGAGTATTTACCTGCCTCCTCTCCTCCTTCAGCTGATTCCTGTGGGCCACAGAGTAAACTGCTGAACCCAGCCCAGAGCCTGGGTCTCTAAAATGAGGCTGCTCCTCTGTGGAAAGAGACCACGTGCATAGGAAAGCAGGCTGCCTGCATCCTTTGGCTTGGCCCTTAAGGGCCTCCTCTAGATGCCGTTGGGTCCGCAGGTCGCCAGCCTCCCCGCGGGCCAGCGCCCCGTGGGCCCCTGCGGAAGGCGCTTAGCCGCTCTCCCCAGGTTGACTGCGCTGGGATGCTGGCACGCTGTTGTCTAGGGGGGTCCCGCTGGCTGTTTTAAATTGTCCTGTTTGCATGGAATGAAGCTTGCTATGGTAACCAGGGCTGGTGGCTGGAATCCAGAGCCCCAGTGAAAAATGCAAAGCCTGTGCCCGGGGAGAGAAAGAGGCGCTAGGAGGGGCTTATCCACAGGGTTACCTCCCATCTCCTGAGAAGACAGAGTAGGTAAACTGTGGCACGAGTCTCCTACACCACAGCAGAGAGAGGACACAGCCCCACAAGGGAGGCCCCAGTCCTTCCATCCCATCCCTCTCCCATATTTAGCCAGCTCAGGGCCAGGTGGAGGCTGCTCCCTCCACATGGGGGACGCAGGCCCAGGCTGGGAGTTGGGCAGAGGCCCCAGCGCCACTGGCCCAGACTGGGAAGGACAGCACCCCATTGGGGGGTGGACAGCACGGGGTCAGGCTGCCCCGTGGGGTAGAGGCGGAAGGACCCCCCCAGCCCAACTCCCAGCTGGGCATTTGGAACCTCTTTCAGGCACCCACAAAGCAGGTACCCCATTCCCTCCCTGGTGCAAGCCGCCCCCTCCCTCGGAGCTCCATGGGGTGGCCCTCTCCCCAGCACCCTCACCCCTGAACACCCACCGCGCCCCCAGCCCGGATCAGGCTTGGGGCAGTGGTCCATTGGGGCAGAGAGGGGAGGGGACCGAGGACTGGCTCTGCCTGCGCGCCCCCATCCACGCCAGGGGTGCCGCCTTGGCCCAGTCTGGGTCCAGGCCCACCGCCCCGGCCCCCTGGGGGATGTGTCCTGGAGGTGGGGGGCGCGGGAGGCCCAGGGCGCGCCCGGCCCCGGGCCCCGGCCCCCTCCCGAGCGGCAGGCGAATGGTAGGCTCCGCTGAAAGAGTGCCTGGCTGGAGGCGCGCGGTGTCCTCTGCGTGCAGCTCCGGCGCCCGCCCGCGGGGTCTCCGAGATCGCGGTGCTCCTCCTCCTCCTCCTCCTCCTCCACCCCCTGCCTCCTCCCTCGCCTCCTCCCCCGCCGCCTCGCCACCGCCGCGGCTCGGCTCGGGCTGGAGGCGCCGCTGTCACTGCTGGAGGAGCCGGCGCTGCTGCCGGGGCCCGGGGGTCGTGGCAGGGGCGAGCCGGGCCGCGGGGGCCCCGACAGGTAGAGCCGGGGGCGCCCGGCCGCGCTCCCCCCCAGCGCACCATGCAGCCCTTTGTCACCTCTCTCGCCCCCAGGCCAAAATCCTGAACATGATGGAAGACAATAAACAGCTGGCGCTCCGCATCGATGGGGCGGTCCAGGCGGCCAGCCAGGAGGTGACCAGCCTGCGAGCCGAACTCACGGCCACCAACCGGAGGCTGGCGGAGCTGAGCGGCGGCGGCGGCCCCGGGCCCGGCCAGGCGGCGGGCACCAGCGCCTCGGCGGCGGCGGCGGACTCGGCAGCAAGCATGGAGAACCAGCCCCATGGCGCGCAAGGTAGGGAGCGCCCCGGCGCCGGACCCGGGGCGAAGCCTCTGCCTTGGGGCTTACGACCCTGTCCTCCCCGGGCACTGCCACTGCCGCTGCCCGGCTGGGAGTTGCAGGCTGCTGTCATTAAACGAAAGCCCGGGCAGTGTGCACGGGGTCACATGGTCACACCGGCCCAGGCGCAGACAGAGAGTCCCTTCCTTCCCGCAGAAGAAACTGCCTTTGCGATGGCACAGGGCCCCCAGCTCCGGGGCAAACTTTTCATGCGCCCACCCCCGCGGCGGAGGCGCATGCCATCACCTGCCTCTACCCCCCACCCCCAGCTCCCCAGGATTCTTCCTTTGGAAAGACTCGGGACTCTGCTGCTGCGGGCGCTGGATGGGACCGGTGTGCACTTTTCTCCAGGGATGCCCAAACCCCTTGTCTCGGTTGCATGTGGACTTTTATTACCTCCCCCTTTGAGATGGTGTGGGCAGTGGAATCTATCAATGAACAGCAGATGCTCTGCAGGAAGTTTAAATTTCCAGCAACTAGGGGCTTGGAGAGCCACTTCCCAGGGGGGAGCTGGACCTCAAAGGTTGAGTGATGGACGCCCGGTGGAAGGGGACCTGGGGGAGGTAGGTGGCAGCCCCTGTTTGGAGGGATTCGCTGCAGTTCACAGGAAGGGGAGAGAGACAGCTGGCTTGTGTTGACATTGACAGAAATGAGGCTCTGAACCCCCTACAGGGGTTAAAGGTGGATGAACGAACGTCCCTGTGATGCTCTACTGGGTTTCCGTGAGTTGGAAAGTACAACAGTAAGCAAGCTTTGGAGGAGTCTCCCCCCTCCCAGTGCCTTTTAAGAAACAGCATTGCTGTTTATTGACATAATTTAGATTGTAAACTAAACTGCTAAATTCTGAACAGGACGGGGAAGGGGGGACCTCCAGCCCACCAGGGCCACTTGTATGTCGCTGGAGAAGTACGGGGTACTCCGCGGCTCAGAATGATGTCCTGGTTCTGTGATTTCAACTGCTTCTCCTAAGTGTGGGGAGAATGTTTCCATACAGATGTCGGATGTCCTCTTTCTCTCTCTTGCCTGGCCTCACCTGGCTGGAAAGGCAGGCCTTTGAGAGGTAAAGCCTGGCCAGGAGCAGTTTGGTGTCAAATTCTCAGTTAGATCTGGACTTGACACTTCAGAAACCTAGTAGAGGTCTCCAGGAATGGGAGAGTGATTTGGTAACGGAGTAGCCATGACGTAATGTTGGGAAGAGCGGGTCCTGGTGTTAGCTGCACAGTTCCCAAGGTTGATTTCTGGTTATCCTTATCATCCATCCCTTGTTATGTCACTGCATTGCGAGGAAAACGTTCTCCCCAGAACCTGGGGCGAAATTAAAAAAGAAAGAAAAATAAATGGGAAAGGCAGATGGCAAGATAATGCTTTACTTTTTCTAAGAAGAGTCTTCTAATATCAAAGCCATAGCTAAGAACCGGCATCTTGCTAAGACTTCAAAAGCCTCGTAAAAATACGCTGAACAACGCTGGTGTATTTGCCACTGTCTGCCCTTTTCCTGGGCGTGGAAAAGTTAAGTAGCTTTTTATCTAGGGGAAGCCGGGCAGCGGCGATGCGCACCCGCTCAGCTCGGATGCTGAGGTCTGGCTGCTGGTTAAAGAGTTAAAGTAGAAAAACAACGTGCCCCTTCCGTTTTTCTTTTTTTTTTTTTTTTTCCTATAAAAATGCACAGAGCTGCAGAAGTGGAAATGGCTTTTGGATATCTTGACATCTGCACACATAAAACAGGCAGCTCCCCATGACCTCAGACTCACCCTGCCCTGACCTGTCAGTGGCTGGAGGGGAAGGAGGGTTTCCATCCGTCCTCTTTCTACCACTGGTTATTTCTGCAAACCTCTAACGAGGGGGACTCGGCCATTCTGTAATCAGGAAACATAACGTTAATTGTTGGCTACATATGTACTTAAATGGATGTGCGTTGATGTTGCTATGGTGGTTATAAAGAAGACAGGCCTCC
The DNA here is from genome assembly GCF_963383645.1 of Muscardinus avellanarius. Lineage (NCBI taxonomy): Eukaryota > Metazoa > Chordata > Mammalia > Rodentia > Gliridae > Muscardinus > Muscardinus avellanarius. The sequence continues at coordinate 11,231,749 of NC_137788.1, forward strand.
CCTCTAAACACAGGGCCCATCATTTATTTATCTAGAGTACCAGCACCCCCAGTCTGGTGGTTTTCTTGCTGTTTGGCCTCTTGGAGGTTTTGGGTTGTGTGTGTATAGTTTCTCACGGCCTCTGGCGGCATTCCGGAAGCGCAGAGCTAGCCTCCCCATTTCTCTCGCTATGGCTTTTATTTTACTAGAGGAAAAGTGTTGAGTTCCTGCAAGTTGATTTTAAAGCGTGGCCGATTGCTTCTTCAGAGCACACCTCCGGGATGGCTCACGAATGCGCTGCTGCCCGGGGCTCTCTGCCAGTTCTTCTGGAAAAAAATTGGTCTGGGGTTTCATTGCGTCCCTGCTGGTACCATTCAAGGGGGCCCAGACCCTAAGAGTATTTACTGCTATTAAGTTTTCACTTTTCAAATCAAGGTTTGAAATGAAATGAGTGTGTCTCAAAAAAAAAATACTGTACAAGTCATCTTGTAATTAAAGGGTACCATGCACGTCATCAACGCATGCTAACGCATCTTTAATAATACCAGCGCACACGGTTAGGAGAGTCACCTTTTGCTCCCCACGCCGAGAGATCTCGTTGGTTCCATTCTCAAATTTCTGCTGTTGTTTAAAGAGGTTCTCTCCTTAAATGAATGAAGCAAGCTTACCCATCTGTCCTTGGATATTTTGTCCTCGTGTTGACAACTGGCGTTGCTTTCCGATAAAGAAAATCTGGGTTTTCCTAGAGGGTTAATGCAGCGTGTCATTTAAACAAAATATTAACTTGGTTGGTACCCTCTGTGAGCTGGCATGGTTGCTATGTAACAGAATCTAGAAAGTGAACTGCTGAAAATCTGGGCTTTCGGCACTTTGCAGGATCTTCTTTCGGAATCTGTTGAAAGAACTTGGCGGCCGGCCCATCTTCTCCCTCCCGGCTGCGACAGAGCTGGATAATCCCTAATGAGGAAGCACCCGTGCAGGGTGGCACATTTCTCAGCTCCCAAGGCCGCCTCTTGGGTTGGCCGGGGTCACGACGACCGTTGACAGGTGGACAGAAGGAGGCTTGGCAAAAAAAAAAATAATAATAATAATAAAAGAGCCCAGGATTGGTCCCAATTTGTCTTGTCGTTGGTAGCCAGAGAAGGGATTTGTTGAAAGTAACATTTTAAAGTGTTTTCCTCAGCGTAACATCTCCAGGAAAATGTGTTTAAGATGCTTGCTGTGTTTTTGAGGTGGAAACATAGTTTGTTTCTTCGAGGATGTTTTATCTGATCAATGACTGATATTAGATTCAGTGGTTTGCTTTGCTCTGCAGATAATAAGACAATTAGGAGCGGCTGTGCCCAGCTCACCTAGGTGTTAACCGTATGTAACATAAAATACTTATGCCTGGTTGTGTGTGTGTATGCTGCAATTAGTTTCTTCTAAAAGGAAAGAATTAAATTTGTATGCCTATACGAGTGAAAGTGCTAAAAGCATCTTTCTTTGGTGTTGAGTTTTTCCTGTTTACCGAGTTTCATTAAATCCGGCGAGGGACCCAGCACGGTGGTGCACACCCCTAATGCCAGTACCTGGGAGGCCGAGACTGGAGGATCACAGGTTCCAGGCCAGCCTCAGCAACATGCTGAGACTCTCGGCAACCTAGTGAGACCCTATTTCAAAACAACAACAAAAATTTAAAAAGGGGATTGGGAGTGTAGCTTGGAAGTAGAATGTCCCTGGGTTTAATCCCCAGTATCACTAACAGAAAAGAAAAAATAGGGAGGAGGCCATTTCTCCTGCCTTTACATTTTGCCCTAGCGACATGCAAGTTTTATTTTCCTCCCCAAGTGTTCAAATAGGCTATTATTTAAGGTCTGGCTGCTCTTATCTACCATGACTACAACTCTGCAAACTCTTTGGTGAAGTATAAATTATCTTGGGAGCGAATTGAATGTACGAGCCGTCTACAGAGATGTTAGACCCTACTGCTTTGCAAAATAAGTTCTGTCTCTTGCCTTCTCCTTCCCCATTTATCCCGTCCCTGCTCTTGTTTCCCAAGCTAGACTTTTATCATCTTTTAAAAAAGAGAATTTTCTGATGGCGGGGAGTCCCCGGGGCCTCTGGGAGTTTCTCTCTGAGTTACAGAGCTCAGTCACCGTGTTTCAGCCACAGTAGGGGGCTGAAGGGATGTGTCTTTTCCCCACCTGGTGGGCTGTAGCGAGCTGGGGCTTGAGCTTTCTTCCTGAAAATTATCGTGCACTGTCCCAGAGACATTACTCACAGATCAGTACGGCGTGGTAGAAATTAGTTATTGCTTGGCTATTATTTAACTCTCCAATGTGTTTGGAAAATGTCTTGGGAGGGTCTCTTAAGTCCGGTTTCTGGTTCTGGCGAATTTCATGGTCCAAACCTTGGTCCCGGGCTTCCCAAAAGCATCTTTGCCGTCACCCAGGAGTCTTAGCCGACCCAATTTTTAGAATAAGAGCGCCGTCACACTTTGTCCCGCGGTAAGGCGGTTTACGTTTCCATCCTTTTATGCTCTTACTCCTGAAGACCATTGGCACTTTGAGACATCCTGTGGGGTTATAATTCGTGACTTCCTGGCTGCCAGGGAGTTGATGGCAGATGGTTTGGCAGGTAGAAGTCACTCGCTGGAACCCTGCCTGTCCACTCTGCAAGTCAGCGGGGCCCAGTAGGTCACTGCATTGCGTGCGAGTGTGAGTGTGTGTGTATGTGTGTGTGTGTGTGTGTGTGTGTGTGTGTTGTGTGTTTCTAGATATTCATTTTCAAGTGATCAGTCTAAGGAAAGTGACATTAACATGAGTCCCTATGTTCTTTTAGCCCCTTCATAGCGCTGGTTCTCGTGAGCCTTAGTCCTTGGTCTCACACCCCGCCACCTCTGGACATCAGCCAAGAAGACAGCTCTCTCTGCCTGTGGAGCCCAGGGAATGGGTTTTTAAGTGATCTTGCAAATGTAAATTAGCCAGTGTTGTGTGGGCTCAACACTGGGGAGAGTAGCCCCTGGGAGGGCGGGGACATCACCCTAGTCACTGCAGAGTCCCAGTGCGTTAAGATTCAGCAGAGCGGAGTTAAGAAAAAACAGGCCGGGCATGGTGGCGTACACTTGTAATCCCAGGACTTGGGAGGCTGAGACCTGAGGATCGTGGATCGTGGACAGCCGCAGCTACTTAGTGAGGCCCTCTGCAACTTAGTGAGAAAACTGTTTCAAGATTAAAAAAAAAAAAAAAAATAGGGCCGGAGCTGGGTGTGGTGGCGCACGCTTGTAATCCCCGCGCTTGGGAGGCAGAGACAGGAGGATCGCACAGATTAAAAGCCAGCCTCAGCCACTTAATGAGGCTCTCAGCAACTCAGTGAGACCCTGTTTCCAAATAAAATATAAAATGGGGCTGGGAGTGTAGCCTAGAGGTAGAAGGCCCCTGGTTTCCATCCCCAGTACCATAAAAAATAAAATAAAATAAAAAATAAGGCTGGGAGTGTAGCTTGGAGGTAGAATGCCCCTGGGTTCCATTCCCAGTACTGCAAAAAAACAAACAAAACCAAGCAAGAAAATACAGTTTCCTTGAAGATAATATAGCAGCCCCCCACAGTGGCAGCTCGCACCCAAGGGGCATCCCAACAGCCAAGAGCTCTGGGGACCCAGGGGCCATCTTCAAGGTCCCCATCCATGTCCATCTGTCCTGAATAACAGGGAGGGGGCGCCATCTTCCTCCCCTGTGAGGTTGGACGGGATGAGTCCTGGACGCGCTTAACCCTCTGATTCCACCTCGGATCTGAGCGGCAGGGTCTGCGTTGGGCTCTGAGACCTCCCTGCTCCCCTCATGGGATCCGGAGCTATGGCAAACAAAAAAGAAACTGAACCCAGTTTTAATGAGCTTGGCGAGGACAACTGTGTGGGCAGGTTGCTTCTCTAGGAAACCATTGATTCTCAACGGATTCCGGTGTCTTTGTTGACGAGGTGGTGCCAGGGCCTTTGGTTCAGGCTGAAAGGCCCCCTTTTTACCCCTTCACCCCTGATGAATGGGGATCTTCACGCTGGAGCTTTTAACAGGCAATTCTCTAGGCACAGAGCCACCCAGGCCTCTTCTGCCCTTCTGTGATGTGTGGCCAGGCTGGAGGATGGAGAGATGTCGGGGACGGGAGATGCCCTGCCCAGCTGACACCTCCTCGGGGCCCATCCGGAAACACGTGGGGTCAACTTCTGGAGTCAAGGTGAGTTGTTGAAGGCATCAGTGAATAAAAGCTACGTGTCAGTGATTTGGCCAAACTTCTCAGTGAGTGAGAAATCAGACACACCCAGTATCATGGTCTAGGGGACATTACCGAAAGGGCACTGGCTCTCTGAGCGGCTAAGTCCTTTATCTGTAGCCATGTAATAATGATGAGGACGTGACAATGACTGCAAACATCATCACAGCGTCTCCCCTGAGCCAGGTACTGTGCCGAGCAGCTTTCTTTTCAATGGTGTTACGTGGATGCGTTGGACCCTCACGGTGACTCTCAGACAGGTGCTGTTCATGAACCCATTTCACATATCAGAAAACCAAGGTGCACAGACGGCACAATCACTTACCAAAGAAAGTATGGCCATGACGTGGCGACGGTCATATTCCTTCCACTTGGTATCCAGGGTCACTCCGCTGCCACGTGACAGAGCCAAGAATTCAAACCCACCAGGTCTCTGCTATTTAAACTACCTGTGCAGCCGGGCGTGGTGGCGCACGCTTGTCATCCCAGCATTCGGGAGGCTGAGACCGGAGGATCGCGGTTTGCGGACAGCCTCAGCTACTTAGTGAGGCCCTCTGCAACTCAGTGAGACCCGGTTTCAAAATAAAGAATAAAAAATAGGGCAGGAGGTGTAGCTCGGAGGTCGAATCCCCTTAGGTTCCACCCCCAGAACCGCAAAAATTAAAAAATAAAAAATAAACTACCTATGCATCCCAGTCTGAGCTCCTAAGCCAGAAACATCCTCTGGTCTATCAAGTTAGGAAGGTCTGGGAGCCACAGGCCCGTCTCTGCTATGATCAGAGTTTCTCCACACTGTTGCAGTTTCTGGGCCCTTCTCTGGACACGAGAACTCTGCATGCCCCTCTGCCCTGGGCACAGGATAAGCTGATAGGACCCAGATGGATCCTGTTTGCAAGGATTGCAATGCCGGAGTCACTTGTCACCAGTGAAAAGAATCCTCTTGGTCCTGACCCCTGAGCCGCCTGTTGCTTCTTTCTCTTGGGGAACAAGTTCAAAAAACTCTGGCATCTTGTGGGTTCCCTTATTCCCCATCCACCCATGCCTCGCTCTCTTCTTTCTGTAGCCACAGGACCAGGACCAGAAAAGGGTCCTAACATCTTACAGGTTCCTTCACACCAGGCCTTCTCAGCCTTGGCACCGTCAACTTGGGTGCGATAGCTCCGTGTCAGGGGTTGCCCTGTGTTTGTAGGATATTAGCAGGATCCCCGGTCTCTGCCCACTAGATGACAGTGGAAATCTCCACATCCCAGACGTGGCAGCCAAAAACTGTCTCCAGAAGCTGCCAGATGTCTCCTTGAGGCTGGCTGAATTTATCCCTGGGGTGAATTGCTTTTTACACCATGGCATGGGGGACCTTGGGCGTGAATTCTCCTGGGGTGGCAACCCCGTGAAGGCAGGGAGTTTTGTAGGTCTTCTGCCGCCTCCGAGGACAGTGCCTGACACCTTTGCGAGCTCAGGCAAGGCTTGCCGAATGAATGGATGGCTAGAAGAGGGTGTGGGGGATTGGGTCAACTCATCACATTATACACAGTGCGTGAGAGTCACTGATTTCATTGATAGGTGATTTTGACTGAGTGGCCACATACCCATATATCAAGCACTGCTCCACATCTTTTACTTATAATACCCCCGATGAATCCTTCAAACCACCTTATGAGGTAAATGTTAGACTCGGCATCCTCCAGATGAGAAAATCAAGGCTCAAGTGAGAAGCTGCCAGCTCAGTGGTGCGTGTCTGTGATCCTAGGACTTGGGAGGCTGAGGAAGGAGGACCTCAGGTGTGAGGCCAGCCTTGGCAACGTAGTAAGACAACAAAACTTAAAAATAGGGTGAGGGATGTAGCACAGGGGTAGAATGGCCTTGGCTTCGATCCCCGATATAGATGAAGAAAAGAAGGAAGGAAAGGAGGGAGGGAGGAAGGGAGGGGAAGGGTAAAGGTTACATGAATTGCCCGGGATCACCAGGCCAGCACCAGGGAGGTCTTCTCCCTGGAGGACAAGTCAGCACCTCCCTTTCATAAATAAAGAAATTAAAGTTTAGAAAGGTTAAGTGGCTTTCCCAGGCCCCCCAAGGTGGTCGGCTGAGGGGCATAAGAGTATATCAGGACTCAGGCTCGTCTGTGGAGAACCTGTGTACCACCCTAGGGCAGGACCAACCAGATGGCGCAGCTAAGAGCCATGCCGGGAGGGTGTGTCCACCCTTCTGTGTAAAGCCTCCCTCCCTCCCTCTTCTCGTCTTCTTCCTCCTCTTCCCCTCTCCTCTCTGTCTCCATCTATTTTGCAAAATTGGGCACCTTGGTCCAAAGCCCACAAGATTTAATAAGATATGGACCATGTTATCTTGGAATTCGCTGATGGTCTAGCAGGTGCGACTGACTTGGAAACATAATTACATTTATAATAAAGGTCCAGACAGGTGTAATGGGAAAATAGACAGGGGAGTGACAAATCCAGAGGCCTCCACTGATAGCGTGACAGTGACGGTGTGCCACGAAGACACAGGGGGCCATGACAGGTGGCTCAGGAATGGAGTTTTGGGGGTATGTGGGGATCTGAGTCTGCAGAAGATGGCTACTAGCTGGGACCTTCTCATCCAGAGAAGACATGTCTTAAGGAAGGTATGAATGAGACGGGGCTTAGATCTTAAATAATAGCCTTTTAAAAATCATTATCCTCTCTCTCTCTCTCTCTCTCTCTCTCAAGAGAACAAGAAAAGATGTGCATTTCAGAGCAGACATGCCGGTGTCTTTGAGAATAATTTTCCCTCTATTTTCCCAGCTGAGGCTGGACCTTCTTGTCAGCTACGATAAATGGATTCGTTCATTTTCCTTGATTAACTTGAACTTTTTTTAAGCCATCGCACATAGTCTATTTGCTTTAATTCGGTAAGGGTGATTTGGAAAGCGGTAGGATTTGGGCTACTTTCCTCTCCTGCTCTCCCCCTTTTTTTTTAATTCTTGCCATTTGAAATTCCGCGCTCACTCCCTGGCTCTGGGTGGCGGCGAGGTGGGAGGTTTAGCAGTCCGATCCTGAGCCCAGAAGGTGCCATCGGGGGCCACAGAGTGTGATAAACGATGCCCAGGAAGAGCTGGCCTGGGATTATGTGTATATTGATTATCTTAATTACTGTGTGCATCGAGCGGATTGCTTTTCCTGTTCCTCCAAGGTTTACTATATGAAAGCAAAAAAAAAAAAAAAAAAAAAAAAAAAAGCACATCTTTAGATTTGGGAGTGAACAGAGAGGCCTGGCTGCTCTTGACTGACTGTCACCGCGCTTGGATTGATGCGTTCACAGCCGAAATAGCACCAGGCAGCCCTGCTGGAGGGAGCACCTGCAAGTCTTAATAAAAGTCGGGAAGAGCAGGAGCAGAATTCCATGGTCAGTGCCCGGTGTGGATCATTATTATTGACGATTACCAAAAAAATTAAAAATCAACTGGTCACCCAGTCAGTACCTGGGAGGCTGAGATAAGAGGATTGCAAGGTCGAGGTCAGCCTCAGCAGCTTAGCGAGACCCTGTTTCAGAATAAAAATAAAGGAGGGCGGAGGGTGGAGCCAGAGGCAGAATGCCTCTGAGTTTAGTCCCTAATGTAAGAAAGACAAGCAAATGGCTGGCTCGCACGCAGGTTGGTTCCTCATGGGTCAGCTCAGACTCCACCCTGCAACATGGTGAGTGGTGTTACCGTACCATCTCTAAAGCAAACACTTGGCGTAGCACCCTCGGTTCACAAAGTGGCTGCTTGGCACCTTTTCCCCAAGATGCCACTGCATTTATCCATTATCTTTGTCCCTTTGCTCTCTAGTCTTAACCGCCCAGCCGGCTCTTTGCAGTATCGAAGACCTGCTCGGGCCTCGTCCCCACAGACCCTCCCAGCTAGCGGGGACTGTGTGGAGGCCGGTGCAGCAAGGCACGTCTCCCCCGAGGGAGCAGACAGTGATGGAGCTGACCTGGCCAGCGCTGCCAAGCTGGTCACCGAGCCCCCGTCCTCCGGCGGCACAGTGGGGGAGAGGACTGCCCCGTAGCTGGGGTTAGGCGAGGTCCCACCCGGCCTTGGCCGCGGGCCAGTGTCTGCCTTGGCCTGGGTGGTAACACATTCAGCCCCGGCCGGCCGCCGAGCCCTCCTCTGAGCCCCACGTCCAATGAGAGCCCATGGCAGAGACGGAGGCCATCGTGACAAATGGAATCCCATAGCTGACACTAACTGGTCTCATCAGGGATCTGTAAACAAGAGCAAGGTCTCCAGGGGACTCCTGTAGGCACCTCTGGGACTCAACTTGCTGCAGTTCCGTACACAGACCTACCAGCTCGGGGATATCAGAACGGGGCCTTTTGCTGTGCGCCGCCGGGGGACAGAGGGGAAGGACGCACCCGGTGGTCTTTGCGGTGCGGGCGGTGGCCAGCTCCGATGCTCTGATTCCTAAGCTGCGCAGGCAACAGCTGCGGGACATTCCCGTGAGACGAGGAATAGTCCCTTCTGTGCTTTCCAAACCCCCATCAGCAAATCAGAAATAATAGACATTTGAACTTCATTTGAGGGTCTGTTTACAGTGGGTTCTAGAAGAGGAGAAAACATTTTTGTTTTTGTTTTTGTTTTTGTTTTTTTGTGGTACTGGGGTTCCTGGAAGCCCTTCTACCTCCGGGCTACACTCCCAGACCTATTTTTTTTACATTTTTATTTTGGAAACAGGGTCTCCTAAGCCAGCGTTCGCGGCTGGCTTCGAACCTGCGCGATCCTCCTGTCTCCGCCTCCCAAGCGCGGGGATGACAAGCGTGCGCCACCACGCCCGGCGAGGAGAAAGAATTTTTAAGGATCAAAATGGCTCCCCGCTTTGGGGTTTTTAGCTGTGTGTTAGCATTAAACGTGTCGGATTTCCCCGCCGCTAACAGGTATTGTTAGTTACAGAGCAGATGAAAGCGCCTCTTGATCCGGTTTCGAGTTCACTTTAGATTTTCATTTTGGGGGCTTCAACAGGGGAGCCAACACAGAAGTTGGCCAACGTGGCCTAGAACGTGACAGATAGTAAACATCTTGAGCGTTGGAGGCCCTACGGTCTCTTTCACAAGTCCTCGGATCGGCACCTAGAGCGTAGAAGCAGCCATTGACCATGGGTGAATGGACGGGCTGGTTGTGTTTCCATAAAACCTGATTTGCAAAAGCCCCGCACTATTTTATTTATTTATTTATTTATTTATTTATTTATTTATTTATTTGGTGGTACTGGAGTTCCTAGAACCCTTCTACCTCGGGCTACACTCCCAGACCTATTTTATACTTTTTTTTAAATTTGGAAACAGCGTCTCTTAAGCCAGCTCGGCTGGCTTCGAACCTGCCCGATCCTCCTGTCTCCGCCTCCCAAGCGCTGGGATTACAAGCGTGCGCCACCACGCCAGGCTAGTCCTTTTATTTTTGAAACAGGGTCTCACTGAGTTGCAAAAAGCCTCGCTAAGTAGCTGAGGCTGTCCGGGAACTGTGATCCTCTGGTCTCCGCCTCCTGGATGCTGGGATTACAAGTGTACGCCACCACGCCCGGTTTGCAAGGCTATCCCCCTTCTGTCTTAAAGATAGTCTGGCAGGTCTGCATGGGTTGAAATGGACCTGGCACAGATTCTGTGATACAACCAGGGTGGTGTGGGACCTGCCAACTCTCAGTCTCCCTGTCTGGATAATTCTTCATTGCGGATGTTGTCCTGGGCACTGGAGGGCATTTGGAAGCGTCCCTGGTCTCCGCCCCCTGGGCACCAGTAACACCCCATAAGACGACAAGCAAAGAGGTCCTTAGATGTTGACATATTTCCCCTGAGAACCAAAGTGCTCCTGGGTGGAAAACTCTTGGTTTGCTAGAGCAATCGAGTAACCTTGGTCTAATGGAGTAACGCAGAGTGTGCCTGGCACAGAGGGAGATTCCTAGGCTAGAACTCTTCCGTATTAATCATGCTAAGGGTCATTGAGTTATGAATTCTCTCCCCTTTCAATTGAATTCTCTTTATTTTCCCAGCGATTTCTGCCTCCCAGGGGCTTCTCCTGGTTCTAGAATGCAGGTTTTCACCAGGATGTGTGTGTGTGGCTTTGAGCCTTGTTCTTGGGAGGAGCCAGGCTTCCTACGACCTTCTCCATTCTAACACACCTGCACCCCAGACTCACCCTTGAGGTTATTGTCAGAACCCATAGATGGTTCATGTAAGAAGTCATCCAGCCAGGCACATGCCTGTAAGCCCAGTACTTGGGAGGCTGAGGCAGGAGGATTCCAGGTTTGAGGTCAACTGTAGTAAGTTAGCAAAACTCTCGGCAACCTAGCAAGATCCTGTTTCAAACACACACACACACACACACACACACACACACACACACAAACACACACACACACACACCACGATAGATAGATAGATAGATATATAGATAGATAGATAGATAGATAGATAGATAGATAGAAATCACCCAGAAGTCTTCAGTATGACCACCAGGAGGATCAAGGACTGATATACTTGGCTCATAGCAGGCCAAGGAAATAGATCTTGTGTCTCAAACCAGCACAACAAAGTGGCCATTTTCCCCGTGAGTGGACACACGTTTAACATTAGCCAGGGGCCAGCTTTCAATGGTTGAAGCTCTAGCCACTGTGGCTACTGCATAGCATTTTTTCCATTTAGATTTAACGTGTCTGCCATCCATCCTCCAGCTAGAACACCGATTCCCAGTTTTTAGTGAAGGAGAGAAAGAGAGAATATCAATGAGAATGAATGGATGAATTCTGGCCACCACACATTAGCAGTTATATTTTTTCACTGTTTGAGGACATACATAAATGCAGGAGATTACTTCAGTAGCTTTTTCACATGGGTGCTGCTTCTGGATTTGCATGTATTTGAAAAATAATGGCAGGTACATGCAAGGAAAAAATTATTTCTAGCTGGGCATGGTGGCGCATGCCTGTAATCCTACTACTCAGGAAGCTGAAACCGGAGGATCACAGGTTCGAGGCCAGCCTCAGCAACTTAGTGAGACCCTGTTTCCAAATAAGAAGGGCTGGTAAGAGATCAGAATTCCATGGGTTTAATCCTCAGCACAACACACACACACACACACACACACACACACACACACACCCCTTTTGGGTCCCCAGGCAGCACCCTGGAGATGGGTCAGTTTGGGACTTCCTGTCGCTGTCCCTGGCCACCCAGAGTCTCCGTGGCCCTTGGGCACTAAACGTATCTGGACCCGTGTGCTCCACCCTGTCTGGTGCAGTGTTCCACTTGGTACTTGACCAGTGCTTTGGCAAACTGTGGCTTGGGCCCTGGGACCCCGCCTCTTGCCCTGGTTGAAGGGGCGCCTCTACTGAACTCACCTCTGCCTCACCGTGACATCATCAGATTAGCCTGGAACCCGGGCTCAGGGCTTCAAGAAAACTCCTCCAAGACATCCGCTAGTGACGTGCCGGCGTGTGCACCAGGAGGCACCCATTATAGCCAGAATCACAGGACCGGCCCCAGACTGGATTTCAGGCGCTGTGATTTGACTGGCCAACGGCCATCCCTAACGAGCGTCATCCCGCCCCGTCTCCAGCGAGGCCCTGGAACCCCTCAAGCATGTGACCCATCACATCATTTTCTCATTTATGCCAGCGCTGGATAATGGCCTAATCTCTCCAGCGGCATGCAGATTTATGAGAGAAGATGGCACTTAAAAAAGTGCTTCACGATTCCCTGGCCAACACCCGGAGCTGGCCCGCGCTGTCTTATAATCAACCTGCTTTGGACAATACTTTATTACCTGCGATGAAAATGACCTGGGAGAACCTAGCAAGTGGGTTCTGTCTCTCTTCTCTTGTGTTTGGTTAATCTTTAGTGGGTGGGTTGCTTCTGGGAAAGCATTAGAAAGAAGCAGATACACAGAAGGGAAACGCCGCTCGGGATGAGAGCTGTCTGGCAGGACATGGTCATTCCAACGCCCGCTCAGCCAGCCCAGGCGACAAGCAGCTGGGCGTGTTGGCAGAGCGCCGGGTTTAGGTATTTGGAGGAAATATTATGTGCAAAACCAAATATATCCTGCGTGGGAGGAATCTTTCCTTCATTGAATTCTGTGCATGAGATTGTTTTCTTTTTGTTTATTTTGTACTGGTGATTGAACCCAGGGGTGTTCTACCGCTGAGCTACAACCCCTGCCCAATTTAATTAATTAATTAATTAATTAATTAATTAATTTTTTGGTGGTACTTGGGGTGGATCCCCAGGGCCTTTCTACCTCCGGGCTATATTCCCAGGCCTATTTTATATTTTATTTGGAAACAGGGTCTCACTAAGTTGCTGAGAGCCTCACTAAGTAGCTGAGGCTGGCTTCGAACCTGTGCGATCCTCCTGTCTCAGCCTCCCAAGGGCGGGGATTACAAGCGTGCGCCACCACGCCCGGCTCTAATTAATTTATTTTTGGAACAGAGTCTCGCTAAGTCGCTGAGAGCCTTGCTACACGGCTGAGGCTGTCCTCGAACCTGCCGTCCTCCTGTCCCAGCCTCCCAACCACTGGGATTGCAAGGCACGCCCGGCTGAGATTGGTCTTTGAAGAAATGCAAAGTTTAGTATACATAGCAACCCTAAGAAATGTTGAGAGTACGTATTGGGAAAGGAACTCTGTTTCTGTAAGGACTTCTTAGAACAAACTAAGATCCTGACACAGGGGAGCTTAACTTTTAAAGTATAGGATGGAAATCCCTGGAGCCCACTGCCCGGGTGACGTCCTGTCTCCTAATACTTCTTGGATGGCGAGCGGGGCAGTAGCTTTGTCAGAACCTGGCCCCATTCCTCACAGGGATGATCCTGGTCCTGATCGCCCTGGGCCGCTGTTGGGTGAGATTAGAGGGCGTATGATGTCTTGAGCATGGTACCCGGTGCTTGCCAAGTCCCCTGGAAATATGGTTAAGAAATGTTGCTAAGAGTCTGGCATCCCTGCAGGTGTAAAAATGGTTAAGAAATGTTGCTAAGTTTCTGGCATCCCTGCAGGTGCGGAGGAGGGAGACAGTCCATTCTTTGGGTGACACTTTCAATTAACATTCATGACTCTCACGCTGATTCACAAGATGACCATGATGGTCAACCGAGGAGCTCACCACCTGCTGGAAGCCAGAGGAGGAGGAGGAAGGACCGGGCGGCCAGGGCAAGAGGACAGCATGGGAATCAGGAGACCAGGACCCTACCCCCACCCCAGTTTGCAACCTCAGGATTAAAAGGAACCCAAAGGAAATGTCCATTTCTGCTGTGGCTTGTGATGCCAACTGGATGGTGAGGTGTGGGGCGTGCGGTCCCCCTGCCTCTGTGACCTGCGGACGCCCACTAGCTGCTTAGGGGGTTGGTAAAATACGCTTGTGGGGAGAAGCCCTCTGACGTCTCTTCTGTGTCCGGATTTCCGCAGCTTCTGGTCCTTAATGATAGCACGACGTCAGTCTATTTCACCTTTAAAAATCTTCTAGGTTGTTTAATTGAGGAGATGTCATCTTCACGGGCTTCACAGTAATGATAAAAGTGTGTGACGTCTACCAGAGACACGGGCTGAATGGGGCCGGCACGCTGGCCAGCGAAGCCAGTAGCCCCAGCAATGTTTGTTCTACAGAGGAAGCGGCATCGAAGACCAGCTCGTACAGTCTTTGCTTCACAGTTGGGGAAGCTGAGGCCACAGAGCACGTCACAGCAGGGCCCAGGATGGACTGAGGATGCTGACTCCCTGGTCCAGCTCCTTCTTCCTCTGTACCCCACGCTCCCCTCGCAGGCACAGACTGCGCATCACAGATGCGGCCTGTCTGGTCCTCAAGGAACTTCCAGTCTTCCAATACACAAGGTGGACACAGAGGAGCCCTCTGGTGCGGGCTTTATGTTCACTTTGGTTTTCTGGGAAGCAAAGAAGAGGGTGATTTAGAAGAGGAGGAGGGGTGGGAGAGAGAGAACAAGCCAGATGCCCAAATTAAAACACTAAATTTTCCCAGAGTTTATGTGCTCGGAGCAATGTAAATAAAGGTGAGGGCCGGACCCCTCCGCCCATAAATCAGCCTCCACCGCAGCTCACTCCCCGGGCTTGTTTGGGCATCTCGGCCCATCACCCACACCTCTTGGCGTTTCTGAGATACAAGGGGGAGGGCTCCATTTGTCATCCTGATGGGCCTCCCTAGGGTTTCTGGCGCTGGATCTCAGGGTTGCCTTCTGCATGAAATATTAAGCTCCAGGACAGAACCAGGACATTTCTGGATGCGGGCAGGCTACACCGGGGAGGCCGGTTCCTCTGCCCTGGCGATCTCATTTGCATTATTTTGCTCCCATCCATTTGTAATATAGTGGTGGGTGTCCATCAAAGAGCTATTAACTTTTCAGCCAGCCGCTGAGAGGCTGTCGGGGCTGCCTCTTACAAGTCCCGGGATCACGGGCCCTACACCTCGGATTTTCAGTGGTTGTCATGAGCCACTGTGGAAGTTAGAGCTGCCCCCAACCACCTTATTTCTATTAGGACCGTGTGAGTCAACAGCACTGGCTTTAACTGAGCTCAGGCTCAAGCACCAGCTCGCTGCCCCCTTGTGTCCATCTTGTTGGGTCCCATTGTGGATATAAAACACAGCTATTATATAACAGTCTATATCTTAAGCGAGTTAATATATGGGGGTCCCTGTGCCAAGTGTATAGCTCATATATACTAAAGGGCTGATGGATATCAGCTATATTAAACTGACTATTAAAACTCTGGAGCCAGGCGTGGCAGCGCACACTTGTAATCCCAGCATTCGGGAGGCTGAGACCGGAGGATTGCGGTTTGCGGACAGCCTCAGCTACTCAGTGAGGCCCTTTGCAACTCAGTGAGACCCTTTTTGAAAAATAAAGAATAAAAAATAGGGCTGGGGGTATAGTTTGGAGGTAGAATGCCCCTAGGCTCCATCGCCAGTACTGCAAAAAAAATATATATATATACATATATATATGTATATATGTGCATATATACATATATATGTGTATATATACATATATATGTGTGTATATATATACATATATATGTATATACACATATATACATATATATACATATACACACACACACATATATATGTATGTGTGTGTGTGTGTGTGTGTGTATATATATATATATATATATATGTGGTCCAAGGTGTCCAGAGAGCTGCAGTGTGGCTTCTCTGGAGAAGGGACAGCAGCTTTGAGGAGGCAAGAGTTAAAATTGGAATCTTGGCTTTTCTTTTTTTTCTTTTTCCCAAGTAAAAATCCCAGAGCGTGTGAAGTCTTAATGTCCTCATTTATTTTGCGGTTTGATCTATGGGGTTCCCCATTTGGCGGCGGCAGGAGGGACTCCCCGGGTACCCACCGCTCCCCGCGCTCACCTTAAATATGCCCAAGCAAAAATCTTATCTCTGACAGCTCATGCATCACCCTCCGGGGTGGGGAGGGAGCCCCGCGGACTCGCGGACCGGCCCTCGGCTAACGTCTGGATTCGCTACCCCTCTGTTATTCACGACCCGCCTGCTGATATCCCACCCGCTAGTCCTTCCCCTGGGAGAGGCGCCGAGTGCCGCCGGGCGCTGGGTCCGGGCTTCCTTGGTCAGTTGGTCTGGGCTGCATCATCTGCCTGGTGAGCCGCGTCCTGCATCCCCATAAATACTGGTTTATAGTCCTGGGATGTTCTAGAGGCCAGAGTGAGGATTCGACCCCGGGCTCTCCCTCCAGCTATGGTACTAGTCTGCATTTATCAGTTAAACGAGGAGAGGGTGCAGGCGGACCCTGGCTTCCGTCCACCTGTTTTCCATGCTCACCTGCTCTGTGGCGGGCCCCGCGCTGGCCTCTTGGATCTCATGAGGCCACTGGGGTGAAAGGAAAGTGATGGAGGTCTCAAGGACAATCACGGCACTCGTGTTCACCCTGTTCTCAGGAGGAACAAGAAGACACTGTCCCAAAAGCTGTCTGTGGGTTTCCATGTTGAATCCTCACATCAAACACACAGTTAGCCAGACGTGGTGGCGCACGCTTGTAATCCCAGCGTTCGGGAGGCTGAGACCGGAGGATCGCGGTTTGCGGGCAGCCTCAGCTACTTAGTGAGGCCCTCTAAAACTCAGAGAGACCTGGTTTCAAAATAAAGAATAAAAAATAGGGCAGAGGGTGTGGCTTGGAGGTCAAATGCCCCTGGGTTCCATCACCAGAACTGCCAAAAAAAAAAAAAAAAAGAATAAGCCAGGCGTGGTGCCGCACGCTTGTAATCTCAGCACTTGGGAGGCTGAGCCAGGAGGATCGCACAGGTTCGAAGCCAGCCTCAGCTACTTAGTGAGGCTCTTGGCAACTTAGTGAGACCTTGTTTCAAAATAAAAAATATAAAAATAGATCGGGTATGTTGCCAGAGGTAGAGACCCCTGGGTTCCAGGACCACAAAAAATTTAAATTAAATTAATTAAAATTAAAATTAAATTAAATTAAATTAAAAAATAGGGCTAGGAGTATAGCTCAGAGGTAGAATGCATATAGATCGGGTATGTTGCCAGAGGTAGAGACCCCTGGGTTCCAGGACCACAAAAAATTTAAATTAAATTAATTAAAAATTAAATTAAATTAAATTAAATTAAAAAATAGGGCTAGGAGTATAGCTCAGAGGTAGAATGCCCTTGGGTTCTATCCCCAGTACCAGAAAAAAAAAAAGATACAAGTGTGTATACATTTAGCTCTGTGTGTGTGTGTGTGTGTGTGTGTGTGTGTGTGTGTGTGGTACTGGGGACTGAACTCAGGAGCGTTCTATCTCTGAACTACCCACTCCCTAGCCCTTTTCATTTGAAACGGTGTCTTGCTAAGTGGCAGAGGTTGACCACGAACCTGAGATCCTCCTGTCTCAGCCTCCCAAGTACTGGGATTACAGGCAGGCACACTGTGCCTGGCTCAGTGGTTCTTGTTTTACTGTGGTTAAATACACATAAGAAACCTCATCACCTAAACCAGATGAAAGCATATAATTCAGTAGCTTAAGTAAAATGTTGTACAGGCATCTTTACGATCTAGTTCTAGAAGTTTTGAATCACCCCACAAGAAAACCCTCCCACCATTAAGCAGTTCCTCCCCCATCCTCCCTCACCCAGCCCCTGGCAACCGTCAGTCCATTGGCTGCCTGCTTCTGTGGATTTGCCCATACTGGACATTTCATATAAATGGAATCACACACTGTGTGACCTTTTGTGATTGTTTTCTTAGCATATTTTTGAGACCCGTCCATTTCTCTAGCGTGGCCGTTGTTCTTTTTCGTGAGTCAGTAATATTCCGTCGTGGTGACAGATCATTTGCCCATTCATGTGTTGATAAGCCTGTGAGTTTTTCCTACCTTCTGGCTGCTGTGAACAGTGGCACCAAGTCATCCTAAGTTCAATTGTAGCCTTTTCTCAGCTTCTCAGGTCAATTCTCTTCAACCTAAACCTCGCTGGGCAATGGTTTCCCACGTGTACGACGGTGTAATCTTTGTATTTGTGCATCCGTTTTTATCTGTGCCTGTATACTCTCTACAAAGGTATGCTGTCTTCTTTCTCTCTAAATTATACACTCCAGGGAAAATCAGCTAACTGAAATTGAGGCTCCAAAATTACCCTGAGAAAAATCAAAGTGAACTTCCCCCAGGTGTAAAATGGGGCTGGTAGGGGCACCCACATCCAGGATTTGCCTAGGAGGCTAAGTGCAACAGCTGGGCTCCGGCTTGGAGAACAGAGCCCAGCAGGTCAGAGCCCGGAGGAATGTCGGCTGTGATCACCATGGGAATGTCGGCTGCGCTCCTCACCGTCATGGTCTCCAGGGCTGGTTGCCATGTCCCCACCACGCTCGTGTTTTCGGGGCAGCAGGAAGCCAAGACCCATCTGTAAGGTCTAGAGACCCAGCCAGTCCTTTGGCGAGCCCTGCTGGGTAGATGTTGGACACATCTTGGCCGCAGGAGATTTGCGATGGGGTAAACCAAGAAGCCTGGCCTTCTCTTTCTGAAAAGACCAATTCCTGGTTTGGGAGCCGTTAGATAGACCTGGATCGATGCTGGTGAGATAGATGCTCCTTCCTGGAGCCTAGTACCCAGAACAACCAACAGTGGACTGCAGGGTGAGCAGCCCGTGATGCAGTCTTCTCCACTGCCCGACCTGGGCCTCAGTTTCCCCATCCATAAAATGGCACAATACAGAGTCCAGCTCATTTTGAGGTTTACTGCAATGGCGATACCAAGACATTGGGTCAGGTGCCCCTTCCCTCATAGGCTCTCTCCTGACTTTATTCTTTTGTTTTTGTTTTTGATTTTTTGGTGGTACTGGGGTTCCTGGAAGCCCTTCTACCCCCAGGCTACACTCCCAGACCTATTTTATATTTTTGAAACAGGGTCTCTTAAACCAGCGCGGCTGGCTTCGAACCTGCGCCATTCTCTTGTCTCCGCCTCCCAGGCGCGGGGATTACAAGCGTGCTCCACCACGCCCGCCCGGCTGACTTTATTGTTTTAAAGAGACACGCGCGCATAAATTACATCCCGCAACTTGGGAAGAATTGCTAAGAGAAGTTTAATATCCTTTAGGACTTCAAAGGTGAGAGAATATCTCCAGCTAAAATGTGAACGGTGACAATTTAGTTTGGGGATAAATAATAATCCCAGCTCTGGGTGTTAGCACTTGCTGCGCACTAAAGATTACGCTAAGCACCTTTCACTTTTACTCTGTCTACCTAGCGGCGTCCTTCCTTAGGGCACGCTCCATTGTAAAAAGCCTTCTCTACGATCCTCCCGGGTTCTCCTCCGATGGCCGTGACTGGGCTTTAGATGGAGCCCGTTCTGGCCCCTCCTCACCTCACGTAAGGATGCAGAAGGGAATTGAACCAGAGTCCATCCGCCCCCAGGGACCCTGCGGGCTCACTTGAAAGTGGTCCTCAGCTCCAGGCGACTAATGCACGCCGACAGGGGGACGCTTTAGTGCAGTCCACCCGTGCGGCAGCTCCCGTCCTGCAGGGAATTTAAATGGAGAGTCAGCTCTCATGCCGTGGGCCCAGAGCACCACAGGTTAAAATAGCAGCTGGGCAAGGAGAGCGCAGGGCGCGGACCCAGCTGCAGGACCTCAGCGGTCAAGAGGCGTTCGAGTGACAGCTGCGGACTCAAGCCCAGCCCCGCCACCCCCAGCTCTGTGTGACTTTTAGCATCGTGCTCCATCTCAGGCCCCCTCAGTCTTATCACCTTTAAAGTGAAAAGAAATACTAGCGCCACCTTGCAGGGCAGGTGTGGGGCTGCGTGTGGAAAGGGCTCAGCAGAGCTCCTGTACACACGGGGCTTCGGTGACGAGCCAGGCATCAACTGAGGATCGCCGACTGCGGGGTGAGGGTCTCTGTCCACTCTGCTCACTCTGGAAGCTGGAGCCATCAGGTCGCCCTCTGTGAAGGAACTTTGTGGCTGGTCCCAAGGAGGACTGTGGAGCAGCTGGGCAGCTCCGGGGGGACTTCCTCCTGGAGCCTCCGCCTTCCAGGGGTGACCCAGTGCAAAGACGCTGATAGAGGTGGGTGGATCCTGTGTGTCTGGTCGCCCAGGGCCAGCCAGTCATTCGTCGTCCGCTAATGGGGCTAAGCAGCGGGTGGACAGAGCCGGGCTCACCGCCTGCAGCTTTTAGAGCCACGCCAGGACTTGGGGGTGGTTGTGCTTATGCAGGTTTTTGTTTGTTTGTTTGTTTTGTTTTTAAGAATGCATTCTGTATCTGGTAAGTGGATCTCTGCAGCTTCTTCATGCAGAAAATGTGCCTGTGCGGTCCAGATGTTCATTTAAGAACAGCTAGAGCCGAACCGGTTTCCGCTGAGCTTTCCTGCCACCTGCGATCTGCAAGACAGTGGTCTATAAGGAGATCAGAGGGAGGGTCTCCCCAACCCCCAGGCACCTTGACCGCCAAAGGCATCTCTTTTAATCTTGGTGATTGAACCCAAGGGCATTCTATCTCTGAGCTATACCCCCAGCCCTATTTTATTTTTTATTTGGAAACAGGGTCTCACTAAGTTGATGAAGGTCTCAGTAAGTTGCTGAGGTCGTCCTAAAGCTTGTGATCCTCCTATCTAAAGCTTCCCAAGTCCTGGGAGCCAAAGGCCTCTTTGCTATGCTCTGATCCCAGAGCCCCGGCTCAGCCTTTGCGTCCCAGTGTCTGCCGCTGTCCAGCACTGGTCCCCAGCATGGGCCATTTCCCAGACCTTCTTTCCCGAAGCTTCTAAAAAACTTGGGCCTTTGCTGGGGATTTGACCCTCTTTTGCTCTGGAGATTCAGGTAGATGGCAAGAAAATCGCAATCATAGAAAGTTGCAAACCCTACCGGGGCCAATGCACCCTGCCCAGACAGGGTATAAAATGTGGGAGTCCAGGGACCAGAAGCTGCTAGCCTTGTCTACTTCAGACAGCCAGCTCCTGAGCCAGCCCACCTCCCCTCCCCTAGCCCAGGTGCAATTCTAAAAGAAGAATGCACAGATTGCTTTTCTGCTTTACCGTGAACTTCTTGAAGTCAGATGTGCCTCTGAGTTTTGAAATATAACAGGTATTTGATATATATCCATGGTCAGAAGCGCCTGCAGGAAGTCCCTTAAGACTCCATCTTGCAAGGTGTTTAGCCAGTACTCTTATGCTGTGACCCCCCAAAACCTGACCCCAACAGTGGCAGAGGAAGGAAGATTTATGTGCTGCTCACAGTTCTGGAGATTTCGTGGGTACAGTCCATGTTAGGTCAGGTGAAGTCTGCAGAGCTCAGGGCTTGGCATGGGGAAGAGAGAGAGAGAGAGAGAGAGAGAGAAAGAGAATGAACGAATGAGCTCAAAGACTCTGCTCCTACATCACAGAGGCCAAAAGCAAGAGAGAGATCTCGAAGGGGCTTCAAGGACACAGGCATAGTCCCTAAAGCCATGCCCACAGAGTCCGGCCTCCTCCACCCACACCTCACTGCCCAGGTCACCACCCAATAAATCCGTTAGAGTGAACGTATCCACCAATAAGATTAGAACCCTCATGATATGATCATGTGGCCGCTGAACATCAACACATGGGCTCTTTCAGGGGACATTCTATATCTAAGCCATAATAAAAAGGGAGACTGTATCAATATATTTTGATCAGAAAATGTGAGTTTGCGAAATCTCGGGCCTTTGTGAGACTTTGGGGAAAAAACACAGTAGACAGTGACAATTGGTGTTATGTTTAATAAAATAAGGCCCGTTTGATATTTCTTGGATTTTAGGAAAATGTTAATTAACACCTGTCAGAATCTCCACCTTTCAACCTTACCTGGAAGCCCAGTCAGGCGTCTGTCTAGAGTCACAGGTTGTTTAAGGAAGTAGATGTTTTCTGAGAACTGACTCTTCAGGCGGTATTATGAGAATGTGGACATGGGGTAGATTAGGTAGATCATTGACAGAATGCTGCTCAAGCTGGGAGCGATGGCCTGTAATCCCAGTACTTGGGAGGCTGAGACGAGAGGATCACAGGTTTGAGGACAGCCTCAGCAACTTAGCAAGGCCATCAGGAACTTAGTGAGACCTGGTTTCAAATAAAAAATAAAAAATAGGACCGGGGATAGAGCTCAGAGGTGGATTACCCCGGGGTTCAACTTCCAGTACAAAGAGAAAAAATGTTTTGAAGAGTCTGTAAGGTCCACTCAGCGAGACTTTCTTTGACAACCAGGGACTCAGTAAGGAGAGCTCATGCATTTATTAAGCAAATGTGAATTGAGTCCTTATGTGTGCTCCAAGTCCTGGCCGACCTTGACCTAGTCCCTGTCCACAAGGTGTGCCCCGTAAGGGTGGTGACTGGTGTGTCCTGTGCAGCCTCCGTGGCCGCCTTATCATCTGACCCTAGCAAAAGCCTTTCTTCTCCTACCTGCCACCGCCCGCTCTCGCCAGATATTACCCACAGTTCCAACTGAACAAACAGGTGCAGTACTGAGCCGTGCATGAGGTGATGTCTGACTTTTTCAATTAAAAAAATCACGGTAAATTGCTAGCCTGTGCCAGACACCGGAAATACAGAGAACTGCAGTTTCCGGACCCGTGTCACCTGAGGGATCCCCTCCCTCCAGGTAGCAGTTGTGGGGGGAAGTGGGTAGCGGTGCCGGGTCTGATGAACGTGGCTCCAGGAGGCCGTCTTTACTTCCGCCTAACCCCCGAAGTTGTTTTCTGCTAAAAGCTTCCGACGCTCAGTTCAGAGGGCGATATTGATAACTGTTAACCAGAGCAACGAGGCACCCTAATGAAGGGTGTGAGCTTCCTAGGCTTACCAGCCTAGACTCTAGATTTACCCCCGATTAGCAGAGTAACCCCTTGCATCACAAAGCCCCGCTCTGCTATCCAAGGAGAACGCTCCGACTGTAATTAAAACCTGGGACGAAACCTCACTTTCCCCTGCACGTGGAAAGGGAACCGTTTAAAAGCAGGGGACCGAACGAGCCACTTAGAGAAGTCAAGGTGAAATCCCCCCCCCAAAAAAAAGCCCCAAAGAGGCTTCACTTATAATTAGCAGCTAAAAGATTTCCAGTGACATTTCATCAATTTCTCTGTCGGGCGGGTTGAGGGGGAGCCTTTAAGATTATTTTGACAAGCTGGAGTTTTGACTGAGGTTGGGGGGGGAGCTAAAAGCGTTACTTTAAAATGTAATTATGTGAAATTTCAATTATCACCCGTCCTTTTAAAAAGCCTCTCCGTGTGGGCAGGCAATTAGTCGTCGTGAAGGAGGGCGGCGGTTCGCGGGTTCCTTGAGCTGCTTTCTGGGGATGGACACGAAGGAGAAGTTTCTGTTTCCGGCTTGCTGGGGCCTGAGCAGAGGTGAGAAGTGGGGTGATGGTCATCTGAGCCAAGGAACGTGGGTGTCTCACCTGCTACTGGCTGTTCTTGGGGTTGTCACCCTTAGCCAAATCCCATGTGTCTCTTTTTTAATTTCTCATAGGACCTAAGGAATCCTGACAGGTCAGATAGTGTTTGACCCAGATAGTATTCTCTTCTGGCTGTATACTTCATCCAGCACTTCTCATGAGAATTCTTTCTTAATTTTTATTATTAATTTATTTTTTGGTACCAGGGTTGGAACCCAGGGACAATTCTACACCCAACCCTATTTTTTTTTTTTTAATTTTGAAACAGGGTCTTGCTGAGTTGCAGAGGGCCTCGCCAAGTTGCTGAGGCTGGCCTCGAATCTGTGATCCTCCTGTCTCAGCCTTCCAAGCACTACAGAGATGATAGGTATGGGCCCCTGCTCCCGGCCAGCTCATGGGAATTCTTTTCTCTGCCATCATCCCTGATGGAACTGAGGAGCTCCAGCCCTGGCCCTGCATGGAGCCCTGCTTGAGAGGGATGCAGGTGTCTTTAGAGGCCGCTCCTCCTGCCCTGCTCCACTCTGAACGCATTATGCTGACTTAATGGCACGGGCTGTCAATCAAATAGCGCCATTATTCAAATTCAGCAGAGTTTAGATGCTGACGCAGCTGCTAAGTGCCAAGCTGAAAACGGGAAGCTGCAGCCATCAGCCCAGGAGCTGGCAACCCCCCCCCCCCAGCAGGCTGCCTTGGTGCCACAGGACGCGCCCCAGCAGAAGCGACATGCTGTACTTAGCCTCTTACCACAACCCACAGTGCCTGGTACGCCCATTCAGCAGACAGAAAGGCCGAGGCCCAGAGGGTCAAGGTCAAATGACTTGCCCAGAGATAGAGGGGATCCTGAGAGAAAGCTAAGCCGAGAGCCTGCCCGTGCCCTCTCCAGCCGGCCGGGGAGCTTGGCCTCTCTGGCTGTTCCCCGCAGCAGCACCTCCGGCCTCTGGTCCTGACCAAGGCTGCTGAAGAAGCCGCAGCCCTCTGAGCTTTCTGATGTGAAGCCGCGCTCATTCTGCGTTTGCAAACCTCAGGGCCACTCCAGCCCCAGCTCCTGGCTCCCAGACCCTGCTCTCTCCTCTCTCTCCAGTCTTATTTCTTTTGGTTACTGGGAGATCGAACCGAGGCATATTCCTCCTCCGAGCTATACCCCAGCCCTATTTTATTTTTAATTTTAGAACAGGGTCTTACTAAGTTGTCGAAGGCCTGGCTAAATTGCCGAGGCTGGCCTTGAACCTGTAACCTTCCTGTCTCGGCTTCCAAAGTACTGGGGTTATAGGTGTGCACTGCCGCGCCTGGTTTCTCCTCTCAGGCCGTGCTACGTTCACCATACAGCCTGAGCTTGCAGCCACACCAGGATCCACGAGCCCTGCCCCCCGCGTCTTCATGCAAAAAACAAAACCAAACAGTACCACCTGCACCACCACCCCAGAAATCCGCTGACCCTTAAGGGCGACTTCCGGGAAGCCTTCAAGCCTCTGCCAAAGAGCGCTCCCGCCGTCGCTGTCTGCTCCCTGGGCGCATGGCTGACCCTGGTCATCACACGGAGCACCTGCTGCTCACCTGCTGGGAGGCCCCTCGACAGGGCAGGCGGGGGCAAGATGCAGGGCCAAATGCCTCTGCGGGTGTCAGGTGGGGTTAAAGAAAATAAGCAGGAGACGGGAGACCATGAGCGGGGTCGGAGGGCGCCTCGACATTCAGGGTCTGGGGAGGGCCTCTGGGAGCGTGGAGAGGGCGTGGCGCCGTGGCCGTCCAAGCTTCAAAGCAGAAGGGAGAGCATGCGCAAAGGCGGGAGAGGCCGAGGCTCGCTTGTGTGTTTGAAGGACGCAAGGAGTCCCTGGAGCTAGGGCTTAGAGCGTGCGTGCATGCATGCGTGCGCGCATGCGTGTGCTGCAGCTCTGTAGGAGAAGAGGTGCAGGGGTCAAGGTCCACGGGTCACTGGCCCAGCGCGCAGAGTGAGCGAGGCTGTGGAACTGGAAGCTGGGAGGCCACTGGCTGTTTCTGAGATGTAATTTGGGCCTCCAGAGGCCCGGTCCTCCCTCCCCTGGGGTTCTGGATGCGATTTGCTGTCTTCCAGCCATGTTGCCAGCCCTCTGAAGGCAGGGGAAGGGCTGCCGCAGTGACCTTTACCTCCCCAGGGCTTAGCACAGTGTCTGCCTCCTGAGGGTACCAAATAAATAGGTGTGAAACGCCTTTCTGCCCAGCTGCGCTCCCCACTGACCATATCGCAGCAGACAGCGCGGAGAGGCCAGTGCTCTGTGCGGGGAAGGGTGACCCCCACCCTCAGCAACCAGTCAGAGGAAGTGTGCACCTAGGCCTGGGTGTCCAGCCGAGGCGCACCCCCTGCCCAGGGAGGGGCCGCTCTGGGAGCACCCAGGATTGTTCTCTGCCCACTGGAGCTCGACTCTGCGTTTGGGTTTCATGTGAGTCACAAATGCTGTGGCCAGCGGCCGACCACGGCGCGGGCAAGATGAATCTAGAACCCCCTCTCCCCGGTCGGTGGGTCTTCTCAGCCTCTCCTTCCCCAGATATGGGCAGCCTCCATTGCTGCAGGATAAAACCCCTGTATCACTGAAATCATAGCTGCTTTTTTTTTTTTAAGTACTGAGGATGGAATCCAGGGACATTCTACCTCTGAGTTATACCCCCCAGCCCTATTTTTGATTCTTTATTTTGAGACAGGCTCTCACTGAGTTGCAAAGGGCCTCACTAAGTAGCTGAGGCCGTCCTCAAGCCTTGATCCTCCTGTCTCAGCCTCCCAGATGCCGGGATTACAAGTGTGGACCACCACACCCGGCCTTATAACTGCTCTTAAATGGACTTCTGACTGAGTACACACATTTTCTTCATTTAGAAACCACAGACATCTACTTGTAAGATATACCACACATATTTTTTTTAGGGGTACTGGAGATTAAATTTAGGGGCATTTCCTCTGAGCTACACTCCCAGCCTTTTTTGTTTTAAAACAGGGTCTCGCTGAACTGCTGAGACTGGCCTCGAACTTACAATCCTCCTGTCTCGGCCTCCTAAATACTTGGAGTACAGGCATGCACCACCACCGTGCCTGGCTCAAAGCAGCATCTCCCCTGGCTCTCTCTCCCTTTGGAATGGGGCATCCCAGTCCTCCGCCACAGACTGGGCTGTGCAGGTATTGTGCCTGGCCTGCTCCTGGGGGGGGGGGGCTCGGGGGCAGCTCTGCAGACCGTGTGCGCGTATAGATCTGCAGGTCTCTTTGAAAGGATGACCTTTCGTCGGCAGAGTAATTTGAGTTTTAGTTAGCACCCGAGACAAAGCGGTCTTTCAACTCACCCGTAGCATATAGACAGCCAGGCTTTTTTTCTTTCTTTTTTTTTTTTCAATGAGATTGCAGGAAATTTGCCAAGTCGTTTGGGGCCTCTAAATTAGGCCTTGTTTAAAAATTTAGATAAAGCCCGATGTGAGAGAGAAATGCTTTCATAACATTAAACGTGAATTACTCCGCAAACCCCTTTCAAGTTAAATGGAACCGTTCTCTGGAAGCGCAGAGACATGAAATGCTTCAAATGTCAAAAGAGTTTTCAGTTATTTTCCCAAGTGAAGCGAAGTCTTCTTATGTGGTTTAATAGTTCAGATGCACATGGAAATGGAATTCATTTGGAGAATGCCGGGGCCTGTTTCGGGATCCACTTTCACAAAGCTGCCCAATTTCATTTCATCTCTCTAGTAACCCTGCGAGGGCCGGTACGGCCGGCCCTGCCCAGGCACGACGAATCCATGCCAGAGAGCCGAGCTCCGGCCACACGGGGCCTTTGAGCGTCGGGCTTCAATCTTGCAACCAACACGTCTCGCTTGATTGTTCCCTCTTAAAACCGGAAGCACCACCGGACGTGGTGGCGCACACGCTTGTCATCCCCGCGCTTGGGAGGCGGAGACAGGAGGATCGCGCAGGTTCGAAGCCAGCCGCGCGTGCTGGCTTAGGAGACCCTGTTTCCAAAATGAAAATATAAAAAAAAATTAGGTCTGGGAGTGTAGCCCAGAGGTAGATGGGCTTCCAGGAACCCCAGTACCACCAAAAAAAAAAAAAAAGGAAGCACCTTAAGCCAGGCGTGGTGGCGCACACGCTTGTAATCCCAGGACTTGGAGGCTGAGACGGGAGGATTGCAGTTTCAAGGACAACCTCAGCAAGTAGGGAGACTCCCATCAACCTAGGGAGACCCTGTTTCCAAATAAGAGATAAAAATCAGTCTGAGGGTGTAGCTTGGAGGTAGAATGCCTCTGGGTTCAATTCCCAGTGCCATAAATAAATAAATAAATAAATATTGGAAGCCCTACCCTGTATCCAGTGTCTCTCTTAAGGACAGTCATCAACTCTTGAGCCATGCATTGCAAGTCGAGTATCTTGTGGGTAGACACACTCCCCAGGGAAAGGGGTTGGGTTGGCTTCTGTTTATTTGTGACTGTCTGACGCTGTAAGAAGCGTTTTATGTATGGCCACCTCCGTGGGCAGCTCCCTCCTCTGAAGGCTGACTTTTTTGTCTCCTGAGTCACTAAGGGGCTGATTGATCACTTGCAAGAAACAGAAACCCAAATGTCACCGGCTGAAATGGCGGGGGCCCGTCATAACAGTTTCCGAATCCTCCAATTATGATGCGTGTAACTATAAAGCAAACCACGCCAAATGCACGGGCTGTAACAATAACATTATAAATCTGATCGCTGGAGAACCTGGAAGGTGACCAAGCCCTGGCTGGCTCGCCCCTCCCGCTCACCCCGCCCCAGCAGTCTCCCTCCTTCCGGTCCAGAGATAGCTGCAGCTGCTCCAGCGGACCTTGCTTCCTTGTCCACAGACACTGGGGGAAGAGCTAACTCTGGTTTCATTTGATTTTTTTTTTATTTTGTGGCTCTGGGAATTGAACCCAGGGGCATTCTACCTCCAAGCTATGCCCCCAGCCCCATTTTATATTTTATTTCCAAGTAGAGCCTCAGTAAGTTGCTAAGGGCCTTGCTAAGTTGTTCAGGCTGGCCTTGAGCCCGCCATCTTCCTGTCTCAGCCTCCCGAGTCCTGGGATTACAGGTGTGAGTGCCATGTCTAATGAGAGCTAACAGTTTAGAAATATTTTTTTTTTCAGTACTGGGGATGGAACCCAGGGACATTCTACCTCTGAGCTACGCCCCCAGTCCTATTTTCTATTCTTTGTTTTGAAACAGGGTCTCACTGAGTTGCAGAGGACCTCACTAAGTAGCTGAGGCTGTCCTCGAACTGCAAGCCTTCCGTCTCGGCCTCCCAAATGCTGGGATTACAAGTGTGCGCCATCATGCCCCGCTTGAAAAAAAAGAGTCCTGAGCTGTGTTCTGATTGGATCAGCGGGATCTTCTGCCAACCGGACGGGAGGAGATGAGGAGGGAGAGGTGATGCTCAGTGATGCTCTACTCAGACCTAAGTGAGCCCACTCCCTGGACACCTGCCCTGGAGCAAGCCAGGGGCAGACTGTGAAGGTTTAATGATGGGTTCCCTGAAAAACGAAATAAAATGCCCCCCCCATAAAAAGTATAACAGGTGTCAGTTCCCGCCATGGAACGATTGCTACAGCTGATTGAAGCTGCCAAGGTGGAATCACTAAAGAATGGTGTCGGGGAGAGACTCATAACTGTCAGGGCAGTACCCACTGCCACACTTCGCTAAAGCTTGTGCGCTCCACGGAGGGAAGGCTGGACCCCAGGACAAACCCAGGTCAGGGAAACAGAGGCCAGTAGGGAGGAAACCAGCCCCAAGATGCACCAGGGTCTCCCTGACGCCGCACTGGGACCGGTCCTCCGCGGTCTGGCTGTAAGCCAATCGCCCGTGGGTGCTGTCTCTTTCTTCCTGGAAGATATAGAGACGGAGACTTCAACTGGGGCCACACTTGAAGGTTCAAGACAGGACCTTTGGGGCAGTCCCTCAGCCGTTCTCAGTATCCTCACCCATGAAAAGATTCCAGCCACGGTCTCTCCCGCCAAAGGGCCGCTGTGAGGATGTAATGAGATGCAACTCTGGTCGTGCTTGCTAAACATAACGTGCTGTGTATACACAACTGGGTCTCCCGTTACTCCTCCCTCATGTTCCCCCAGCTGAACCATGGTTCCACAGTGTGGTGTAGAAGACCCACCCGTCAGACAGGCCTGAGTTCACACTCTGGCTCTGCAGTTTTTGAACTGTGTTTCTGTGGGGAAAACACTTTATCTCTCCGAATCTTTGTTTCTTCATCAACAGAATGCAAGATAATAATAGGATGGTAGCCGGGCGCGGTGGCGCACGCTTGTAATCCCCGCGCTTGGGAGGCAGAGACAGGAGGATCGCGCAGGTTCGAAGCCAGCCGCGTGCTGGTTTAAGAGACCCTGTTTCCAAATAAAAAATGTAAAAATAGGTCTGGGAGTGTAGCCTTGAGGTAGAAGGGCTTCCAGGAACCCCAGTACCACAATAATAATAATAATAATAATAATAATAATAATAATAATAAGATAGTAGACTGTTTCTTGAGAGATTGTTGCAATGATCCAGTAAAGGTGATGTATGTAAGAGGGTCATACAAGTAAAAGTCTTTTTTTTTTTAATCTAACATAATTTCATACCTAATACCCATTGACTAGGTATGAATTCTGGAAATCTCTGCCCAAATGCACTGCTTTTCTAGCAGTAGCCCTCCAATTATTTATTTATTTATTTATTTATTTATTTATTTTTATTTGCAGGTCTGAGGATGGAACCCAGGGGCATTTGACCTCCGAGCCACACCCCCTGCCCTATTTTTATTCTTTATTTTGAAACAGGGTCCCACTAAGTTGCAGAGGGCCTCACTAAGTAGCTGAGGCTGTCCGCGGACCACGATCCTCCGGCCTTAGCCTCCCGAATGCTGGGATGACAAGCGTGCGCCACCACGCCTGGCAATAGCCCCCACTGTTAATCCAGAGAGGTTTACCTTGTTCCTTTTTCCCCCCCACTGGGGATTGAACCCAGGGGTACTCTACCTCTGAGATAAATACACCAGCCCTATTATATTTTTTATTTTGAAACAGGGTCTTGCTTAGTTGTTGAAGGTCTCACTAGGTTGCTGAACTGGCCTTAAACCTGCAATCCTCCTGTCACAGCCTTTTAAGTACTGGGGTTACAGTCATGCACCACCATGCCCAGCTTCCCTTATTCTTAAGCTATGAAGTTCAGAAACCATCTCCTACCCTCCCTGCCCCATCCCACATCCTGTGGTTTGAGCCAAATAGTGTAGCTCTACCTCCTAGTCTTGTTATTAGCTCAGAGATGGGCCCATCCTCCTCCTTTCAGAGTGGATCTAAGAGCTTCAGTGAAGGCTACTAGGAAGTGGCTCCCTCTGTACTGGGACCTGTGGGACTAAAAGGGTGGAGCAGCTGTATCCATCTTGGTACCATGAGGTAAAACCCAAGGAGGGTATGGGCTAAAGAGATGGTGGGTACTAGCATAGTTTGAACCTACAAGTCACTCATCCTTAGGCATTTCGATTACAAATGCCCATATAATTTATTGCTTTATTTTGCTAGCTCGGGTCGAGAATTGCCACCAGTCAGAGCTAAGGGAGTCTTATTTGATAACGGAGAAACAGCTTGGGATAGGTCGAGTAGGCATGAAGTGCTCAGGCTGGGGCAGGCTCCCTCTGGCTCCAGACCCTGCTTCCTCCCACCCTAGGTCTCTGCACCATCTCCTCCTCAGGAGGAACATTCTGAAGCTTCCAGCCGGTGCCCCAAAATGCACGAGGGAGACATGAGACTCCAGATTGCACGCGTCCCAGCTTCTCACATCACACGGTCCACGGAGACAGCGTGAGAGCTCAGGCACCTGCATCCTTGGGCGGGCTGGATATTTTCCCAGGAAAAGAGACAAGTGCGGACTCCCAGGCAGCTGCTCCCCTCCGCTGGCCAGGAAGCTCAGGATGGACCGGGCCTCTGTGTCCACGTGTCTGTAACCTGTGCTATTTTTATATGCAAAGTTAGGGGAAGCCATACAAGAGATCTGGGGTCAGCTGCCTTCAAATCATACTTGCAGGTCCTGGCAAGCACCCCAGGTCTTTAATAAACGTTATTTTGATCGGATCGAGAAATTCGGAGAAGACAAAGTGACACATTTTCACAGCTCCCTGTCAAACCAAAGCATGACTGCCAAAGTGCGAGGTTTTAAAAAAGCAGTCAGAGAAGCAGCCCGGGGCCTCTGCCGTAAGCTACATCTCCCGCTGCCGTCTGTGGGTGTTCCTTGCTGACCAGAGCGAGGCTTTCTGCTGGAGAGGGAGGAGTAGAGTCCTAGAACATTCAAAAGACTTTCGTCAGGCAGAGCAGGTTTTCAAATGCATTGGGGGTACTTGCTTTTATTTTAGTTTTTTTTTTTTTTTTTTGTGGCACTGGGGTTCCCGGAAGCCCTTCTACCTCCGGTATACACTCCCATGGGCTACACTCCCAGACCTATTTTTTAACATTTTTATGTGGAAACAGAGTCTCTTAAGCCAGCGAGGCTGGCTCCGAACCAGCGCGATCCTCCTGTCTCCGCCTCCCAAGCGCGGGGATTACAAGCGTGCGCCACCACGCCCGGCATTAGTTTTTATTTTAAAGAAAACTCTGTGTGTGTGTGTGTGTGTGTGTGTGTGTGTGTGTGGAGTACAACAACCCTTTAGAGGCTGGTGTGTAAGAGCATGGGATGGGAAACCTTTTGTACACAGAAGAATCCTTCTGTGGGAAAAAATATTACCCTGGTATCAACATGTCTACATCCAGAAATACCTCTATGGTGAAAGGTCAGCAGCATGTAAATAATGAACTGTGCGTGTTGAGAAGATTCCCCTCTGGACGTGTCACACTCCCATGCACACCACCTTGCGTCACCATGCCTGGACCTCCCCTGTACTTTAAATCATCTAGAGATGACTTATAATACTTAATACAATGTCATTGCTATGTAAATAGTTATCAGTAGGAAATAACAACCTCAGGAAAAAGATCTGT
The DNA here is from genome assembly GCF_963383645.1 of Muscardinus avellanarius. Lineage (NCBI taxonomy): Eukaryota > Metazoa > Chordata > Mammalia > Rodentia > Gliridae > Muscardinus > Muscardinus avellanarius. The sequence goes on from NC_137788.1 coordinate 11,263,790, forward strand.
TGGGGCTGGGGATGCAGCCCAGTGATAGAAGACATGCATCTGGGAGCACTTGGGTTCTATTCCCAACGTTAGAAAGAGGGAGAAGGAGAAGGCAGAGTATGGTGGGGCACACCTATAATCCCAGTGCTTGGGAGACGGAGACAGGAGGATTGCAGGTTGCCGGCCACCCTCAGCAACTTAGTGAGGCCCTCATCAACTTATTGACACCCTGTTTCAAAATAAAAATAAAAAAAAATAGGGCTGGGGGTATAGCTCGGAGGTAGAATGCTCCTAGGTTCAGCCCCCAGTACAAAAGGAAAAAAAGAGTTTCCCCATCTTTAGCACAGATGTGGTCATCACAGACAACATATATGATACAGGAACCAGAAACAAGGCCAACAGTGCTCAAACGAGTGGCAGAGAGAGACTGAGGATCCATGTAACAGCTGGAGGTCACGGCAGGGTCTGTCTCCACACCACTCCATTCACGAAATTCTGCAGAGTTCTTAGAGCCAGGCCAATTTCAAGTATTACTTTTTGGAATTTTCTAGAATTAAAAAACATGTATAAATATACGTATTTATATATTGTTATATTATATATCATATATTATTTTAATATATTATAAATGTATAAATATATAATTTTATATCATATATATATATATGTTTTTTTTTATCTAAGGTTGATTTAACCCACGGATACGGGACCTGTGAATATAGAGGGCTGACTGAATTAGACGCTGTGGTTGGCAGAATAATGCTCCCCACCCCAGCCCCGGTGTCCATGTCTTAGTCTCCAGACCTTACATGGTAACAGGACCTTTACAGATGTGATTATGTTCAGGATCGTGACGAATGGATTGTTATCCTGGATTGTGTGGGTGGGCTGAACATAATCACAAGTCCTTATTAGAAGGAGGCCAGAGAGTCCCAAGCAGAGAAAGCCAGAAACAGGACAGAGCAATAACATTGCCAGAAGGGACCACAGTCCAAGAAATGTGCACACAGACTTTAGATCCTACGAAAGGCAAGAAACAGATTGTCCCCCAGAACTTTCAGAAATAATGCAACCTTGCATATAACTTGGCTTTAGTCCCTAAGACTTAAGATAATAAGTCCCAGGACTGTAAGATAATAAACGAGTTTTCTTTGAAGTCACTCTGTGTGTGGTTGTTATAGCAGCCATTGGAGACTCATACAGACCTACCCTGTGCACAGCATCAGAAAGACACACCCTTCTTAGCCCTTGGGCTCTACCATTCTCTCTTTGATGATTCACAGGTATGTTAAGTTCCTACAGTGCCCTGGGGACATTATGAGAATAAGTTCTCTTGTTGGTGCTGGTTAAGAGAGAGTTTGTTTGCTGGGATGTGGAATGAGACAGGTTTTACTATATTGTTTAAAAAGAATAACAGCAGAAAGCCCTGGTACTTTGGAGTGGAAAGAAAAACGCCATGATTGCTTACTCTAAAAGCCAACAGAATCAGGAGCTGTTCTACTCTGCTTCCCAGGACATCAGCCCTGCCTACCATATAATCCAGCACCTCAGGACTGGAGATCATGTTAAATGCAGGCTTTGCAGAGAGGAGCCCATTCCTTCTCCTCCTTCTGCATGCCCCGTTCCTATTAACGTCACCAGAATTGATGTGTGTGTATTTTGGGGGGAACAAGTACCATGTACTGTCATACTGTACGACCCGTCCACAAAATACCGCTTCCCCGGTGTCCACACTTGAACTCTCCCTCCCCCGGGGCCACGTGCCACACCTCCCAACTCCATTCTCCCTCCCAAGCCTGCCTGATACAAGATGAAAGCCCATGAAGTATTTTGCTCTCTTTTTTCCTTTTGTCTTAGAACATCTGCCATTTCATAACCATACAGGGAGAATCTGTCTTCAGATATGGATTCAGTGTTAGCGGGAGGTCGGATAAATAGCCAATTATTGCTAGAAGCCCGCAGCACCGCAAGTAAGGTGCGTTGTTGTTTTCTAGTCTCGATCACACAATAGAAAAGCAATCATCTGCGGTGGGGAGCTGAGAGCCTGCCTCCGCTCCCCTCCCCCAGCCCCCAGTCGCATCCTGTTTGTGCGGCCTGGTTAGAACAGGCTGGCTTTGTTAGCTAAGTTGCAGTGTACAAGAAAGGGCAGGCCACAGTCAGGAATCCTAAAGGTCAAGATGCCAAGGATCTTCCCAGGGCAGGAACCTGCAGGATGGTCCATCCCTGTTTTCCTCCTCTGGTGGTCAGCTCGGCTCTCTTCCTTAGCAGGAATCCACGCATGGGTGCATGGGTTTGAATGTCGGCCCTTGCTTCTTATGTGTCCATAAAAAAAAAGAAAAAGAAAATTGTTGCCAGAGGTGGTGTCGCATGCTTGTAATCTCAGTACTTGGGAGGCCGAGACAGGAGGATTCCAGGTTGGAGGCCAGCCCCAGCAACTTAGCAAGACCCTGTTTCAAAATTAAAAAACAAAAAGAGGCTAGACACATAGCTCAGAGGTAGAATGTCCCTGGTTTCGATCCCCAGTACCACCAAAAATAAATAAATAAATAGTTTGGGAAGAAAACGACTCAGAAATCTACCGTGCAGTCCCTCAACTTAGGTAGCGTCAGGGATCGAACACGATAGTTTCGGTGGGTTCTCAGCTTCCGTGGTGAAGAGAGCTTCAACATGTGCTGGTCAGAGATAAAAGCAGAGGTTTTAATTCAAGTAAAGATATACGTTCAGGGGAAACGCAAGCCATCTCAAAGAGCGTGAGAGCAGCTGCGGGGGGAGAGACCACGAGCTGCAAAATGCTACCCAGTATCTAAGAGCTGCCCCAGATGGCCCACAGCTCCTCAGATCTAGACTTTGTCCTAGGGCCTACTGGAGTGGGGTGGCCAGGGGCACATGGGATGGCGGCTCCTTCTTTGAAGCCTTAGAGTAACAGAAGGTGGGACTTTCTTTGGGGACAGGACTCCTTGGGAACAGAGACAGTAAGTTGGGGCTGCTGGTGTGCGTGGGGCTCTTTAACACAAGGTGTCACTTTTCGGGGGAGCTCTGGCAAGAGGTGATGCTCCCTGGGGTTTAATCACCCCAGGAATTTCCCCAGCCAGCCCACTATGATTTAAAAGTATGGGCCTGGCTTCCTTTATTTATATTTTTAAGCATAACCAAACTCTGATATTAATCTGGATCTGAAGATTTTTAGATTTTAAAACTAAATTTTCCTTTCTTTCTTACCGTGTCTCCTTTTCTACCGCAAATTTTATTTCTTCTATTCTACCTCATCAGTACCGGTGGGCTTTGCCTCCTAGCAGCCAAGGAAAGTTCCAGAACCTACAGACATCAGTTTCCTCAATGGTGGAGAATGAGAACAAGACCCGCCCTCGCGAGGGGAGGGATGGGGACATGTTGGATGCCCAGGGGTCCCTACTGGCGCCTTCCGAGTAGTCAGAAATATTCAATTTCTGTGGTTGCTCTTGAGCTTGGTGGAGGCCACAGAGTAGCTTAGATGGCTGCTCAGCTGTGTCCTGGCCCCGGGGCCTTTGGCCAATTCCTTTACTGCTCTGACCAGTGGCCCTGCTCAGGGCTTTGAGGGGAGGAAGCGGAGGCACCTGTCCAGAGCCGGGCTCCACACTGGTACCTGGTGGGCTCCCATGTTGGCACCTGGTGGTATGGAGAGGCCTCTCCTCTCTCCTCTCCGCCCTGCCCAGCTGCGGCTACGACCACTGGTATTAGGAGTGGGCATGTCTCTTAGGCCTTGCTCAGCAATCCCGTCCCTTTGCCGTGCTCTCCTAGGGGTCCGTGGGAGATGCTGAAGGGCTCTGCCTGCTGCCGGTGACATAATGAGACCGGTGGTTCTCGACTGAGGCAATCTGGCAATGTCTAGGGACATATTTGGATGTCACATCTTGGGGAAATGCTGCTGGCCAGGGGTCCCACTAAACACAAAGTTTCTGTACTGCCAGGTGGAGGACCGCCCAAACTGGGCGATGTTGCTCGTGGGGACGTCTCAGTTCTCCGTGCAGTGACAGGTGATGGCTTGTGTACCAGTGGCGGTATCTGCTTATGTTCAAGTCTCTGGGTATATGGGAGAACCTGGGTGTCAACACAAGGGCACGAAAATATATACTACTCCCCTTCCCAATACCAGCCCTGGTGACTTGAGTTTGAGGGAACCGGGCATGGTAGTGCACACCTATAATCCCAGTACTGGGGAAGCTTGAGACAGGAAGATCGCAGGTTCAATGCCAGCCTCAGCACCTTGGCAAAAGTCTCAGCAACCTAGCATGTTTCAAAACAAAACAAAACAAAAGGGCTGCAGGTGTAGCTTGGAGGTAGAATTCCCCTGGGTTCCATCCTCAGAACCAATAAAAAGCATGCTTAAGGGAGTGTCAGGGAAGCCGTGGACCAAGGACCAGAGCACCTGGGCCGGGACCCATCTCTAAAGCCGACCTGGGGCGAGTCACCCCACCCCTCTGGGCTTTACGTTTCTCACAAACCTAGAATGAAGTTTCCACTCTGCTTTGAAATTCTTCATTAGAACTTTAAGGTCAAACTCACTGGTCTCCCTCCGTAGGTGCTGCTGGAGACGGACCTGCATTCTGACTTCTGGGTGGGAGCGGTGTCCTGTGACCCCCCAGCTCAGAGGGAGCTGAACTGAGCTGGTGACCAGCTTGGGTTTATCAACGTGTGTTTCGGTGACGTCTGCGTCCCTTGACACCTTTGTAATTGTGACCGTCACAGAGGCTGCGGACGTAGATCGCTCACCGGGCACCAGCCCTGGTCTGAACACACTTCACCCGCGTGACACTGTTCAGTCCACTCGGCCCCAGGCGACAGGGACTCACTCCCCATCTTACGAAGCGGCTGGTTTCCCAGCTTGTCCGAGGTGGGAGAGCCAGGAGTCTGCTGTCCCAGGCTGCTCCTTAGCAAATCAGCAAGAGACGCCCCTCAGGGTGGGGTGGGGGTGAGCCCTTCCCCGGGACCCCCAGGGCACACTGTTCCTGCTCGTCTGGACCCCGGAGAATCTAAACAGCACGGCGATGTGATTTCTGGATGAAGCTTATCTGTAACATGTCAGCCTCCTTAGGAGGAGAGAGACGAGGCCAAGGAAATGTACAGAAGTACAGACTCGTAGCATCCTTCGGCTTTGAATGGAGGCCCATGTGTTGGGGCGCAAGTTGAACCTGGAGCTCAGACGCCGCACAGGAAGACCAGACCCGAGAGCTGTCATTTCCAGGGATCCCAGGGCAGGGGCTGCCAGCGGCTCCAGAGAGCCTGAGTTACAGCTTCCTGCAGGCTACCCGGGGAGCCCCGGCCCTCGCCACCCCTCATTCCTCCACCGGCTGGTTGCTTTGTGTTCTGAGGTCTCCCCTCCGTACCTCGGGCGTGCAGTAGAAACAGAGTCAGAATAACTGCGTAAACGCTCAGCAGCCGGCGTAAGAGGTGGTGATGGGCAGAGTCTGTCGACATGGCTGCGTTCCCAGGAATTCCATGGCATTCGCCTTCACGGGGACTCTTTGCCGGGGACTGTGCTGCAACCTTCTTTGACATGAACTCATCAGCTACAACAATCTCAGGGTTCAGGCAGGATTGTTATCCCCCTTTCACGGGCGAGAACCGAGGCCCAGAACATCCCCGACCCGCCAAGATCACACAGCGGAGACTGGTGAACTCCCAGGTGGCCCGACTGCACAGCTGGCCCTTTGGCCCAGCGCCCATCTCGGGATCTATGTTATTATTTATTTACTTGGTAATGGGGATTGGACCCAGGGCATTCTACCTCCAAGCTACACCCCCAGCCTTTTTTATTTATTTCGAAACAGGGTCTTGCTGAGTTGCTGAGGGTCTGACTAAGTTGATGGCTGTCCCCTACCCCCCTTTTTTGCGGTATGGGGGATGGAACCCAGGGGCTTTCTACCGCCAAGCTGCACCCCCAGCCCTATTTTTTATTCTTTATTTTGAAACAGGGTCTCACTGAGTTGCAGAGGGCCTCACTAAGTAGCTGAGGCTGTCCGAGAACCTCGATCCTCCAGTCTCAGCCTTCAGAATGCTGGGATTACAAGTTGTGCCACCACGCCCGGCTCCTTTGAACTTTGAAAAGGCTGTCACACTGTGCTACCCAGAACGTACAGTTTAATGGGTTTCTGAAATATTAAAAGTTAATGTTGAATGTCAACACTTTCAGTTTGATCCCCCCGTGGACTCCTTGAGTGGAAATTGTCCCCATAGGGGAAATCAGGGACTGTGGCCATGAGCTGTTTGAAGCGGCATAAATGGCCTGTGGAATAGAAACTTTCTGAGTCTGGGCTCACATGGCCCAGGCCCAAGGCTGGGGACAGTCCCCACCCGGCTTCTCCCTGGGGTCTGTAAGTTCCAGGTTCTCTTGGCAGTTTTTCTTCTCCAGATTCTCTGGATACACGGAGGGTGGACCTGTGTGTGCGCTGGAGGTGGCCAAGCTGGACGGCTGCGGGGCACTCAGACCACTTCCTTCGATTGCTCTGAGCCCCAGGGCCTGGAGACGCGCCTCACCTTGTCCATGGCTGCCCACAGGGCCACCCACCTCCACCCACCAAACTTGGGTGTTGCTGGCTCCCAGGAGCTGTGGGCCCTGGTTCGCATCTCCTGTCCCCTCAAAGTCAGGGGGAAATCGCTGTATGGCCAGAGCTGGTGACTCCTCTCTGGCACCTGGCGGCTGCTCAGCGCCCTCAGGTCAAGGTGCAGATGATGACCACAGGCTCAGCTCAGAATCCAGAAACCCACCAGAGTTTGTTAGAGAAACGTTCTCGGCTTGTTGGGCCTGAAACGGCAGGATTTTGGAAAAAATCCAATCTGCTGCTCAACTAAGTTTAAAAACACCCCTCTATATTTTAGATAATAAAGCTCAAAATTATTCACGATATTAAATGCTGCCCTAATAAAATCATGGCCTAATGAGCTGCCTAATTTGTGTTTCCAAGTTTCAGCCGCCGGGACCTGCTGGGGTTTACTCCAGCACCATGGGTTCCCTGGCAGGTGGGACAGGCCTCCGCTCTGATGCTGTGGGGAGACATTTCCATCACTCCTTTAAAGACCTTCTGACTGTTCCCACCTAGCACGCCTGTGATCCCAGTACTTGGGAAGCCGAGACAGGAGAACTGCAGGTTCAAGGCCAGCCTCAGCAACTTAGCCAGACCCTGTTTCAAAATAAAAAATAAGGGACTGAGGGTGTAGCCAGGAGGTAGAATGCCCCTGGTTGAATCCCTAGCACCACAAAATACACACATACATACACATACATACATATACACATACATATACACATACATACACACATACTTATATACATACATACATTTCCATTGGTCAAAATTTATCCACATTAACTGTAGCCCCGAGCCACCTGAAGATTATGTTGCACTTGGACACGGGCACTGTCCACGAAAGATAAAATTGATCATTTGAACTTTACTAAAATTAAAGACATTTCTTCTGTCAGAGACACTGGAGCAAGAATGAAACACCAGGCTACAAGCTGGGAGAACATATATTTGCTAGTCGCCTACCTGCTGTAGAAACTGTGTCTAGAACGTTTAAGAAATTCTCAAACTCAAGGAGGAAGGAAAACAGGTAAAACTGGCAAAATTAGGGAAAGACATGATTAGACACCGTACTAAAGAGAATATCCAGAGGGTGGATAAGCACATGGAAAGACGTCTCATGTCACTAGCTATGAGGGGAACGCAAATTTTATTTTTATATTTATTTATTTATTTATTTATTTATTTATTTATTTATTTATTGTGATACTGGGCTTCCTGGAAGCCCTTCTACCTCCAGGCTGCACTCCCAGACCTATTTTATATTTTTATTTGGAAACAGGGTCTCCTAAGCCAGCGCGCGCGGCTGGCTTCGAACCTGTGCGATCCTCCTGTCTCCGCCTCCCGAGCGCGGGGATGACAAGCGTGCACCGCCACTCCCGGCTGGAAATGCAAATTAATACCACAGTGAGCTACAACTGCACACCTAATAGAATGACTAAAATTAAAAAGACGGACAGTCCCAAGTGCAGACTAGGAAGCAGAGCAACTGGATCTGTCACCGGAGCGTCAGACGATGCGGCCACTCTGGAAAGAGGCGAGGCCCATTTATAAACATCTACCTGCCATGTGAGTCAGCAGTCGCCCTGCTGGATATTGACCCTAGAGAAATAAAGACCTAAAAATAAAGGCCTATGTTCACCCCCAAAACTGGTACACAATGTTCATAGCAGCTCTAGCACAGGAGCCCTAAATTGGGAACAACCCAAATGTTTATCAACAGGTGAGTGGAAAACCACGGTACATCCATCCATACAGTGAGCTGTTAACCCGTTACAGCAAGGACTTCATTACTGCTACATAAAGCAACCTGGGTCAATCTCAAAGCCATGATGCCTAGTGAAGGAAACAGGGCACCTCCGAACCCCACGATTCCGTTTATATGACATTCTTGAGACAAAACTCTACTTGACATGAACCAGTGAGTGTTTGACAGAGGTTAAGGGCGGCAGTGGGTGTGGCTATTTATTTATATTTATTATGGTACTGGGGATGGAACCCAGCAGCATTCTGTCTCCAAGCTGTACCCCCAAACCTGTTGTTTTTCTTTTAATTTTGAAACAGGGTCTCACTAAGTTGCTGAGGCTGGCCTCCAACGTGTGATACTCCTGCCTTGGCCTCCCAAGGACCACGCCTGGCTGGGGGTGACTTTAAAGGCACAGTTCTAGGGGGTTTGGCTGTGCGGTTGAATTGCACTGTGTCCTCATTGTGGTACAAATCACACAAGTCTATACCAGTATCCCAATTCATTCGTCTGTGTATCTCAAAAAGTTGGCAGGGCTACAAAAAGTTCTATGGCTAGGTAGAAAATTGGTGTGGATGCGATGGGAGGGCGGGGCCACTGTCTGGCCACCTGTGTGTCCCTTTCCAACACAGGCCCTTTGCTGGCCTGGGACAGGGTTTCTCAAACTTGGCTCTGTCCACATTTGGGACCGGGTAATGCTCTGTGGGGGGCTGGCCCGTGCATTGTAGAGTGTTCACAGCACCCCTGTTCTCTGCCCTCCAGATGCTAGTCCCCCAGTCCAGCTGTGACATCTCCCGCCATTGCTGTGTCCATGGGACAGTAAGCCACTGTCTGAGAATCGCCGGCTAGACTGAGTGAGCTTCGGTTACTTACAACTAAGTAACTCTGCTTGGTGGCTCCATTTCTCAGACACCCTGTCACTCTCCTTCTGTCCCCGCAGTCACAGTGGCAGCTGCCAAAGAACTTGCAAAGTGTGAGCTGTAGACGCCTGAAGACCAGGCCCCCGGGGGCACGAGGCTGTCCTCTGAGCACTTGCACCCTCAAGATCTGGGGCAGTCCTCCGAAAATGGGGTTTCTTGAGAAGAAACACGGTGTTTCCTTAAGATGAAATGGGCTTTCTTGAGAAGAAACTTGGCGTTTCCTTACCGGATTCTTGTCTGCGGTGAGCAAAGAATGACACCCACAGATGGCAGGAAGGGAGTAAAAAGTTTATTGGAAGCAGCAGGGAACAGGGAAAAGTGGCTGAACACCCCTAATGGCTGTCGAAACTCAAGTCCAGCAGCTGTCTTCAGGACAATACTTGAGGGTAGCCCAAACCAAATGCCTTCAGTTGTAAGCTGCTTTCTCCAGAGTCCACGTGATCTGCCAGAAAGGAATAGGGAAAGTGACAGAACACCCCTAAGGGCTGTCGGGACTCTGGTGTCCAGCTGCTGCCTTCAGGACAATACTTGAGGGTAGCCCAAGCCAATTGCCTTCAGTTGCAAGCTGCTTTCTCCCAGAGTCCACGTGATCTGCCAAAAAGGAAGTGCAGGTCACCCCTAGGGGCCCCAGTCGGCCTTGATGTCCAGCGGAGGCCTTCAGGTCACTACCCGAGTGTAGCCCGGGCCAAGTGCCTTCAATTGTGCCCCACCTTCTCTCAAAGCTAACGCGACCTGTGAGAGAGAGAGAAGCTCCCCAAAGGACAGGGGTTCCCAGAGTGGGTAACCATCCTGGTGACTGCTCTAGGGGTTTATATATGTCTGCATGTCCTCTGTTGCTTGGGGTCTGGGAGGCAGTTCTTAAAATTTGCATAGGGTATTTGCATGTCCTTTGAGGGGTCTCCTTTCAGTAGGGGTGTCAGACTTGCTCCAGGGATGTCTCCTGGGTTTGTTGATTAGAGAACAGATGGTTTTGTGAAGCTTTGGTCATTCTTATCTCTGAACCTTGGAAGAGCTGGTCTCTTTTAGGAGCCTTGGAAGTTAATTAGTATTCGTTGCCCCTCAGGAAATTAAGTTTTTCTACCAAGGCCTCTTCCCTATCTGCCTACTTCCTTTCTACCTCCTCACTCCCGCAGTCCCCACTTCCCCACCACGTCTTCTCCCCACACCCCTCTTCGCTCCCATATCCAGGACTCGCAGAGGAAGACCGAGCCCCGGGCCGTTACCGGTTGCAGGCGATGAAGTGTTAAGTTTCTGTTTTTCCTTATATTAGATGCCATAGGTATTTCCCTTGGCTCGTTTTAAAGCTCAGAAAAGCCATTCTGCTATTTAAATATGGAAGAGTAACATATTTTAATAATCAGACCCCGGGGCATAGTTTTTCCTGTTGCATAGAAAAAATAATAATAATGGTCAAAACAGCTCGCAGCAACCGATTGCACAATTATGTAAAGGATTCCAAACTCTGGCTCCTTCCACCACGCCGGACCACCCGGGCTGGGACGCTCAGCTTCCTGCTTCACACACCTCCTGCTCAGGAGAGAGGATCTGGAGTCCTTTACGTCTGTATTTCAAAGGGGCTTGAGCTGTTCTGAAGGTGGCTTCGGAGGCCGAGTTAGAGACGGTCCTTTCTATCTCTGTCCTCGGGACAAGCCGAGTTCCCCAGTTGAACACTGGCAGAATCTTGCAGAAAGAGCAGTGAGATCATGACCCCGCCCCGCAGCCTCCACGGGCGCCCAGCCTCTGGGCCGGCCCACCTTTCTGTTTCTCTGCTACCACTTCTTCCATCCAAGGTGACAGGGTTCCCTCCTCTCCTTCCATGAACAAAAGAAAGATGGAACTTTTCCATGGTAGCTGGTTCAGTTGCCCGGAATCTCAGAACACAGCCTCAGTTGCTGAGGCTGGCCTCAACTTGAGATCCTCTGTCTCAGCCTCCCTAGTACTGGGATGACAGTCTTTTACCACCGCGTCCAACTTCACTCAAAAACCTGATGTGAATAGAGCTGGGTTTGAAATCCCAGGGGCGGAATGATCATGTTTATATACAGCTCAGGACCAAGAAATCACACCTGGAAAGAAGTCTAGAGGGAGAGGTGTCCGTGGCGTGTAGCTCTGGGTGTGAGACTACACGCCGCCCTGTTTCTTGTCAACCCTCTTGAATTTTTCCAGTTTCTCATGCTGGTAATGCATTGCTGGTGTTAATTTATCATGGAAAAGAGGCTTTCAAGGAGCTCTTACTGGGGAAACAGTGAGAAATACGAAGAAAGAGAATGACATTTGGCGATTTGATAATTATGCGCCAGTTTATTTATTCTGTCCAATGGATGGACATCGGATCTTAGCTCATTGTTCCGGTCAGCATTTTTGCAGCTGTGATCTAATAGACTGATCATTATAACTTAGAGGAAAGATTTTTTTTTTTAATGGTTTTGAATTCAGTCCATGTGAGGCTGGGCACCGCGAATCTCAGGATATGGCGGCAGGAGACAGAGGGGGGGCATATGGGCTGGGCTTCTCATATCATGGAGGCCAGAAGAAAGAAGGAAGGAAGGAAAGAAAGAAAGAAAGAAAGAAAGAAAGAAAGAAAGAAAGAAAGAGAGAAAGAGAGAGAGAGAGAGAGAGAGAGAGAGAGAGAGAGAGAAAGGAGGGAAGAAGAATCATTTATATAACCCCCCAAGACTGCACCCCCAGGGACACACCTCCAGCCACACCCTGCCAGTTTACTGGATCCCACCCAGATAAATCCATCAAAATGGTTTTATCCACAGCTGGAATTACAGCCCTCAAGACTCATCAGGTCCAAACATTAATACATGAGCTCTTTAGGGGACATTTTATGTCTAACTATAACACTGATATAAAGAGAAAATAAATAAAGACTCCCCGGCCCAGCACATCCCTGGGTGAGCCCGCAGGGAGGGAGGCTGCAGGTCAGGAAGATGAACGGAGTCCTAGGGAGAACAGGCTGGAGCAATCCACAGCGGCCACGCTGGGGGACCAGCCGAGGTGTGGGGCAGCAGATGAGTGGCTGAGGAGCTGGCATGCTATCTTGAGATGGGGCGCTTCCAAGTCGCTCTTAGATGCAGGGGAGGAGGCTGGGCTTCCAGGACTCTGCTCCCCTGAACACTTGGGGAGGCTCTGCTGTAACAGTGAGAAGATCAAGGGCCTCCTCTTCTATTTTGAGGTCGGTGGCTCCCCAGGTTGGAAGCAAGTGGTTCAGGGCATCCCACTGGCTCCCCAGGCATATGAGCAGGAGGTGGAGCAGAGAGAGGGGGAAACCTACCGCCAAGGTGGGCTTCCTGCAGCCGGTGAACCACATAGGATGGAACCCTCCAGCTGGGCGTGGCTTCCTAGTCCCCGCCTCCTTTGGCTGTCAATCACTTCCTCCAGGACCAGACATTGGGAAGCCAGATGAGGTCTGGGCAGGGCAGGCCATCCATCAGGCCACCAAAGAGGGCCGCGCTGAGTAGCCTCGGCCGGGTTGTGCCGAGAGGTGGTCCTCCCTGGGTTTGCGAGGACTTGCCCCGCCATGTAATTCTGGTCCTGTTAGAAATCTCTGATAAGTGCCCTTCACTGGGAAGCGCTGTGGAATTTTCACCCGATGGGCTTTCCAGTAAAATTGTCACCTCAGAATCATCATGATCTCTGTGTTCTTCATTATCTCTTTCAGTTGGCTACAGCTTGAAGGTTTTTCTGGAGGAGAGGGTGGTTCTGGGGAATGGACTAAGAGACATTCTACTTCCAAATGCCACCCCTAGCCCTATTTTATGTGTTATTTATAAACGGCGTCTTCGAGCCTGCGATCCTCCTGTCTCAGCCCCATTTGAATCTGACTTTCTTCCCTCCTGCTCCCCGGGCTCGGCACCGTATCGGTTGACTCATCCACCCGCCTTGGCAGATACACGCGTTCATTCCCACAGCCCCCCACCCAGAAAACATTTCATTGCTAGATGCTGGACCACTTTGTGATTTTCAAGTGTCAGGGGTTCCCCTTTAGGTCAAGTGAGAGAGATTTTGGGGTGTCATAGCTGGAGGTGGGGAGTGCTAATGGCCTCGGGTGGGTAGAGGCCAGGCTGCTGCTCAGCACCCCGCCGGGCCCAAGCGAGCGCCCCTACAATGGAGAATCAGCTGGTGCAAATGGAATCATGCCAAGGAGAGAAATTCTGCTGATACAAGGGTAAATAACCGGGTTCTGAGCCTCTGAAATTTACAGTCTTGCAGGGGAAATTGACAGATACCAGGGAAATTGTGCGCATGCTCCTGGCCAGGGTCTGGGTGATCGTGGCTGCTTCTCCTCCAGAGGGCAGCTCGGAAACCCATCTGTGGACGGAACTATGAGATCTCTCTTTGGGATGGATGGGAAATGGGGGACAAAGGCCGTGTGGATGAAAGGGGTGCAGCGAGAGGTCGGAGCACATCTTTGTGGGTGGAGACTAGAATCACACACACGGGGGAGCCTCTGAGGCAGAAGTGACAAGTCCGTACACCTGCTGTCCTGCGCACTGAGGTGTCTGGCTGTACCCCTGGCCTCTGCCCACCAGATGCCAGTAGCCCCCTCCTCACCCCCTTTGGTAGCTATAGCTACCAAAGATGTCTCCAGACAGTGCCAGCAAAGCGCTAGCACAGCAGGTAACAGTTGAACTCAACACCCTAAACACTTTTCTGAGATCCGTGGGGTCTAGGTAGAGAAGCCAGCAAGTGCCAAAGGGTAGGGTCCCTAAGTCCCTTCTGGTCCCCAAGCTCTGCTCTGGGGTGGAAGCAGGTAGAGAAAGGGCGTGGGAGGCAGTCACCCCACGTGAGACTCGCTCACCGAACGTTGCCCCAGCTTGGTGATGCATGCCTCTAATCCCAGGACTTGGGAGGCAGAGACAGGAGGATTGCAGGTTTGAGGGCAGCCTCAGCAACTTAGTAAGACCCTCAGCAATCTAATGAGACCCTGTTTCAAAATTTTAAAAAGGACTGGAGGTGTAGCTCAGAGGTGGAAAGCCCCTGGGTCGATCACTAGTATCAAAAAATAAAAATAAAAGTAACTCTAAATACACCTGTGCTTCCCCTCCTCCTCCACTTTTTCAGCTCCCACCCACAGTTAAAGAGACCCACTCAATCGGGCACAGGTGACCAGGACAGGCAAGCGGGCCCTCCCCCGGACACAGGGCACTTGGTGGCTCTCTGCAGCTTCCCAAGGTCCCCAGAGTTTAGCCTGCCCACCCAGACGGCTTTTGGGGTTTATGCTTTGCCACCTTCTGCTCACACCTCTGCCCAAATCCTTGCCTACCCACAGGGGAGATAACAGCTGGAGGAAGAGTCCCTCCTCGCCAGGGATGCCTGCACTGCCCATGGGTCCCCAGGTTCAAGGAGAAATCAGCCATTAAAGCAGCGAGGGCCTCCCACAGTAGCCGCTGGCCTTCACAAGAGTGAGCCCCTAGTGGGAACCCACTGGCAGGCGCTTCTCAAACTTGAAGCCAGCCAGGGAAATGCCTGGGGCATCCATTAGCAGTTTCTGCCCTGGCAGACCTTGGGGAGGTTCGAGAATCTCTTCCATGTTCTCATAGTGCTGCTGCTGAGGACCCGGGGAAGGCACTTTGAAAACACGCGCACGCCTCGCCTTGGGGAGACCCCACCTCTCCGCCTCTGCCTAGTTCCTCCCTTCAGTGAAGAAAGCAGAGTTCATGGGGCCCAGAGAGACTTGGGGACCCTTCTCCTTGGCTCTTGTGGATTCTCTACTTGGGGTCAACTGTCCACTCACAGACCTTCTGCTACTGAGTTAAATTATAGCTTGCAGCGCTAGTCTTGCTGGTTCAATAAAGCAAATTTATATGTCTACCAGCTCTTTGGTCGTTTAATTATTTTTTCTCGTCCCTTTGATAATGTAGCGAATTCAGATGGGCCTCCTGGTCATTAGAGTGAATTAGTGAAATCCCTCTTTATAGGTTTTTGTTTGTTTGAGCTTAACAGAGGTGGTTTAAATCACTGGCCAGCCAGCAGGCGCGCCTTCTGCGGCGGGCGCTTGGATAATGTTTCATTATGGGCAGGCTTAGCCGGGGCGACAGATACAGATTACAGCGATTTGCTTCTCTGCTGATGGAGAAATCGTGACATTTGGGTGGCTGTGTTGGAGAGCTGTTCTCTAGAGAGGGGAAGCCTCTGCCATTTGTGCCTTTACCGACTACCTTAACTGTGCTTGGATGCAGGGGAGGGCCGGGGTTGAGGATGGGCGGCTGATAATGTGCGCGTCTATCCAGGTTCACCTGGGACTTTCCTGGTTTTACAAGTGAAATTCTCCTAGGAGACTTAACGTGCCTGTCATTGCAATCCTTGGGAGGCCGAGACAGGATTGAAAGTTTAAAGCCAATCTAAGCAACTTGGAAACTCAACAACTTAGCAAGACCTGTTTAAAAATAAATAAATAAACAAACAAACAAACAAACTAGGGCTGAGATATAGCTCAGAGGTAGACTGCTCCTGGGTTCTATCCCCAGTACTGACAAAAAGAAAAAAAAAAAGAGGCAAAAGTCTCCCATCTGATCTCTTGGTCCCTGATAAGCTGGAGAGTTGGGCAGCTTAGATCAGAGGTGGACGAAGGCTGCCAACTCCAGGCAGGCTGAGCTCTGAAATCTCAAGATACCAACAGTGACCATTCATTATCGAGTACTTGCAGGCCAGGTTCTTTGTTGTTGTTGTTGTTGTTTATTTATTTATTTATTTATTTATTTTATTTACTTTGTGGTATTGGGGTTCCTGGAAACCCTTCTACCTCCGGGCTACACTCCCAGTACCTATTTTTTATACTTTTTTATTTGGAAACAGGGTCTCTTAAGCCAGCGCGGCTGGCTTCGAACGTGCGTGATCCTACTGTCTCCGCCTCCCAAGTGCGGGGATTACAAGCGTGCCCACCACGCCCGGCTTCAGGCCAGGGTCTTAATCTGTGTGGCTCACTTCATCCTTAAAACAAAATGGCCGGTGGTGCCACTGTGGCCATGTACAGATGAGGAAACTGAGGCTGGGAGAGCTTCCTCTTACCGACAGGAGAAGCCCATAACCAAACCCTGACCCAGGTCTGCTTCAGAGTGGTTGATGGGCGCTGTCTGCCTCGGGGGCTGAGGGATGTTCAGATGCAGATTGCTGGGCCCTGCTCAGGAGCTGGGGTGGGGCCCAGGAACCTGCATTTCTCACAGGCCCCCAGATGCTGCTGCTCCAGCTGGTCTAGGGCCGTGCTCCAGGGACACCGAAGTAGTGTCCCCTCTGCCTGTCCAGTAGAGGTGTCTGTTGCCCCTTTCGCCTCAGTGAGGACCTGCTGTTTACGGAGCCTCTCGTCGCCATGTGCGCCCCTCCAGGGAGGAGCTCATCAAATCCTCACATGGAGACCGGGCTCTCTCTGGCTGTGTCTTGGGACCTGAGTTAAGCCCCTGGAGACAGGAACTGAGTCTCCCTGGACCCCTCCCCCTCTCAGGTCACCGTCCCCACCCCCCACAGCCCCCAGAACACAGCCCTCCAGCTAGTCAGCCCACAGTAGACATCTATATCCAATGACTGACCTTCCGCCCTGGCCCTAGTTTTTTAAATTAATCCAAGACAAAGCTGGATTCCTGCTCAGGGGGCAGTCACGTGATGTGAAGTGGTCCATGTTGGAGCCCGAGGGGTGGGGTTCACAGGCACGTGGCGGTGAAGCCGGGGGTTGGGGAGCTTCACTGACACTGGTGTCCCCAGGCCCACAGATCCTGTTCTGTGACAGTGTGTCAAGCAAGAATTACCACCCAGTGCCAAGGTATGTTGTCCCGTATTTACCCTGTCTCCAAGCGCAGAAGTCCTGCCTGGACACTGACTCCACCTGTGTTCTATGGGCTGGGAGCCCTGCGGGGCCATGGGGGCATTTCAGAATTGGTCATGGCTGTCAGAGGTAAAAACCAGACGGGCTAGAGTGGGATTGCCACTTCTTAGCTCTATGCTCTCGGGTGACTTCTTGTATTGGTGCATTATGATTACAGATAATAGCAGGATTGACTGTTGTGTATTTGTATGCCCATGCATAACCAGGTCAGTCCTGTTCCTGGGCCCTCTGCTCTCCCTCCTCTGCTCCCTCCCTCTGACCCCTTTCTCTAATCTACTGGTCTCCAGTCTATATCATTCTATATGCATAAGAGCCCTCCCACTCTTTCCTTTTTTCTAAAAGTAACAGAAAAGCCAGGTAGAGTGGCAGTTTGTAATCCCAGTACTTGGAAGGCTGAGACAAGCAGATCACAGGTTTGAGGCCAGTCTCAGCAACTCAGTGAGGTCCTTTTTCTAAATAAAAATAAAATAAACTGGTAATGTATCTCAGAGATAGAATGCCCTTAAGTTCAGTCCCCAGTACCACACACATAAAAATACATACATACATATGTACATAAATACATAAATAAGAAATAAGAAAACATATGACTCTTGACTTTCTGAGTGTGGCTTGTTAATAAACAATGACAGCTCTTTTATTACCACCATTGTTTTAGTTACTCTGCTCTTACTGATATTTTTCTTGGTACGTTATGTACTTAGGTATCATAGAGAGATTCAAAGGGACTCATTCCTATAGGCACACAAGTGATGCTGTGCGCAAACCACACGGACACCAAAAACACGACCCTGTTCGTAAATGGGCAGCTGTACTCAAGAGACATTTGTCAAAAGAAGACATACCACGGGCCACCAAATATAGGGAAACGCCAAAATTTCAGATATGAAAACTCTATGATGAAACATCTTTAGCCATCAGGGCAATGCCAATAAAAACTACCCTGAGAGTCCAATACCTCCAGTTACAGTGGCAGTTATCAAGAACACCAACAATAATGAATGCTGGCCAGGATGCGGAGAACTAGCAAGCCTTGGACGCTGTCGGTGGGATTATAGATTGGTGCCGTGCCCTGGATATCAACACGTCCCCATACCCCCTACACACACACACACACACACACACACACACACACACACACACACACACTTCCTCCCCAACTCCTACTCTCCTACATGAGGCCTCAGCACCATCCCTCCCAGGTACCTCCACGGCGTGCTGTTTCAGGGCCACGCTAGGCAGGATGAAGTTATCCGAAGTCACCCAGGAATGTTTAAAAGGCTGCCGAAAGGTTTTGCTCCTACCAGCGTTGACATTATTTTTAAAAGAAAAAAGCAGAAGCGAGCCAAAGGAATGTATTATTAATGGTGGAATTAGAAATCATTTTTGAATAGGCCACCAAGGAGAGGCGATGACCCGATGAATTCTAGGACACGTGGCTTCTGAGGGGGAGTTGAGTGTTCAGGGGGACAGGACTGGGAAGAACAGCGAATGAGAATTGGCAGCTGCCTGGCTTCTGCGCTCACCTGTAAGTCCCCATCAGTCCCTTTCCAGTTCTTATCCCCACAGGCAGCGCTTTATGCTGTGTGCCTTATCATCAGTGGAAACCGATGGCAAAGGCAACTTCCAGAAGTCAACCATCATCTTGCTTCTGCCTGGGGAAACAAATTTTATGTTTTCCATAAATATAGGATGAAAAGGCATTTGAAATCTAGCCCCAGATTGGACATACTGTCTGACAGTGAGTTTGCTGCCTTCAGAAAGTGCAGTCCCCAACTGAGCGTGTGGCGCACGCTTCTAATCCCAGCATTCGGGAGGCTGAGACAGGAGGATCGTGGTTCGCGGACAGCCTCAGCTACTTAGTGAGGCCCTCTGCAACTCAGTGAGACCCTGTTTCAAAATAAAGAATAAAAAATGGGCTGGGCATGTAGCTCGGAGGTAGAATGTACCTGGGTTTCATCTCCAGTACTGCGAGAGAGAAAGAGAGAGAGAGAGAGAGAGAGAGAGAGAGAGAGAGAGAGAGAGAGAGAGAGAAGAGTCCCTATTGGCTCTAGGAGAGGCAATTTGCAAATAATGCCGGTCTTGGCGTGGGGGGGATCAAAAGGCTGAATCCTTTGTTGCCAAGGAAATCATTACAAAATGGAAAAACCCCTGAATCCCAGCCTCCAACAATCCTCAAAACAATCGCATTTCTTTGAAAAGAAGAAGAAAATCCAACCTACCAGACAATGGACGACACAAAACCCAACCCATGACTGTACATTAGGGCTTTATTTAGTTTAATTCCCCCTTCAACGGAAGGGATAAAAGGACGTCATCATTTTG
The DNA here is from genome assembly GCF_963383645.1 of Muscardinus avellanarius. Classification (NCBI taxonomy): domain Eukaryota; kingdom Metazoa; phylum Chordata; class Mammalia; order Rodentia; family Gliridae; genus Muscardinus; species Muscardinus avellanarius. Next base: position 11,283,143 of record NC_137788.1, read on the forward strand.
TTTTCAAACGTGTTTAAGAACCTGTTATTAAAATGGAATTAAGCCCGAGTCCCAGGGCAGCAGCTCTGCTACTCCTGGGAGATAATCTTGATAATGCGATTAGCACAGGAATGGAGCTGGGGCTCCACGGAGTCGCCCCGACAGAGGCCTCTTTCTGCCCAAGCTCCCGCAGTGTGCCTGCCATCCGGAGAGGCCGGGCCGTCAATAAGACAAATGATAACATCTATTCCATGCTCACCATGTGCGTGTGACGGGCTACATGTCCGCGTGGTTTCTCCTCTCTCCCTTGTTAGGCAGGCACTACTTACTGTACACACACACACACACACACACACACACACACACACACTTTCAGACAAGCGGAGTAACTTCCCTGATGTCACACAGCGGACACCTGTCCGCTGGTGTTGAATCCCAGCCCTTCTCTGCCACGCTCCACCTGCAGGGTTGTATGGTTACGTGCAGAAGACTCCAATCATCTGGGGACATTTTCTTGCATAGCAATCCCCACTGCTACCCTGCAGCCAGATAGCCAGCCAGCCGCCATCACTACCACCTAAATGATGGGCAGCGAGGAGCAGCCAGTGGCCGTATGAGGAAGGTTTTCCTAGTCCTTGCGTTTTTTCTCACATCCAGAAATCAGTGCCTTCTCTGGACCTCAGTGGTGGGCGGAGTCCTGGGCTCTTGCTTTTCCCGTCTGAGGTAATAGGATACCATAGCTGGTGAAGTGTTCACAGAGTATCCAGCACTTGGGAGGCTGAGACAGGAGGATCACAGGCTGGTTTGAGGCCAGCCTCCGAACACAGATTCTCAGGAACCTCGGGTGACCCTGTTTCAAAACACGGGCTGAGGGTGTAGCTTGGAGGTAGGATGCCCCTGGGTTCAATCCCGGGTACCACAAAAACAAATAAGTAAATAAATATGTTAGAGATCAGAGACAGTGGGCAGAGGCCATGGGGACAGGTGATGATGTGATGTGTCCGTCTGACTGGTCTCCCTAACCCTCCCTGCTGGTCCAGCTGCCGTTTCGCCATGGATTGTCTCCTGGGACCCCTTACACCTCCAACCAATTGAATGCAGAGTATGGGGATCTGCAAACTTTTTCCATAAAGGGTCAGGTGATACAGAATTTAGGCTTAGTAGGTCTACAGTCTCTGTCGCGCCGCTCCCAGCTGTAAAGAATATGTCAATGAATCCACGCAGCAGCATGCCAATACAACTTTATTTACAGAAGCAATCGGTGGGCCATCGAGTTCTGAGCCTGGCATGGCTGCTGAGGCACATGGGCCCAGGTGGAACTGTGACCTCACCCACCGGCTAGCTGCGTGATCCTGAGGGTCGTTTCTTCCCTTCTTGAGCCTCCTCATCTATGAAGTGGGTCTGCACCAGACCTGCCCCATTTGAGGGGTCCATGGGAGCCAAGGTTGGGAAGGAGAGAAGAGGAGGCCTCTAGGAAGAGGTCAGCTCCATCAGCATCCCTGTCCCCTCCTCCTCAGGGGCTTGCATTGGGCTGGACAGCAGCTGCATCCTTTGGTGTTGCTAGGCAACATCTGTAATGTCAGGTCAGTGGGTTGCTGACAGCTCCAGGCGTCTGGCTCATCCATCAGCCCCAGAAGATGAGCAGGGGCACTATCTTGAAGCTTAGCCTTCCCGGTCAGAGCATGTCAGGGTGGACACCACGCCCACTGTCTTCAGAACTGACTGCAGGTCAGCAGGTCAGGTCCCCGGCCCTGTGCATGGCAGCTCTTCCCCCAACGCCCGAGTATTTCAGTTCTTAAAAGGCCGTGGAGCCAGGCATGGTGGCGCACACTTGTAATCCCAGCATTCGGGAGGCAGAGACCAGAGGATCGCGGTTCACGGACAGCCTCAGCTACTTAGTAAGGCCCTCTGCAATTCAGCGAGACCCTGTTTCAAAAAAAAAGAATAAAAAATAGGGCTGGGGGTGTAGCTCAGAGGTAGAATGCCCCTGGTTCCATCCCCAGTACCACACACACAAAAAAAAGGCTGAAGTCTGTTTTTGTTTCTCTTAATGTGTTTACCTTTTCTTCTCCAACCAATATAGGTCCTTTCCAGTCTCTTCCATTCTCTCTCTCTCTCTCTCTCTCTCTCTCTCTCTCTCTCTCTCTCTCTGTGTGTGTGTGTGTGTGTGTGTGTGTGTGTGTGTGTGTGGTATCTCTCCCTTTCTCTTACACCATTCACTCTCCTTAGAACGATGCTGTTTATTGAGCACCTACTATATGCCAGGTACTAAGCTCTTTCATCCATTATTGCCAATACACACACACACACACACACACACACACACACACACACACACCTATTTATATGCAGGCATTCTGAGTCCCATTTGCACCAGCCGAAACAGTCTCAGAGAGAATGAGAACTCGGTTACCCAACGCCACTCAGCAGAAGTGGGAGAGTCGGGAGCCAGGCTCAGTCCCCGCGGGCACAGAAGCTCCTTCCCTCGTCCTGATGGTCAGCCTGTCACCTCCGCCCTGGGCCTGTCCTCTGCAAAGCCAGTGCTCAGAGGTGTTTGCTCACAGTTTATCTTCCTAGTTTGCTGTTCCTTTGTCAAGTTAAAAGGACACCAACAAATTTTATGTCTTCTTCGTAAAAGGAAATGAGCTCTACGCGTGGCATCAGCTACACACAGACGATGTGTCCATCAGCAAATGGACGGGTACAGGAAACGCGGTCTCTTCACACACTGGAATGTTATTCAGCCTTAAAAAGCAAATAAATTTCTTGGGAGGTGGAGACAGGAGGATCATCACACAGGTTCGAAGCCAGCCTCAGCTACTTAGTGAGGCTCTCAGCAACTTAGCGAGACCCTGTTTCCAAATAAAATATAAAATAGGTTGAAAGCCCCTGGGTTCCACCCCAGTACCAAAAAAAAAAAAAAAAAAAACAAATAAATTTGTCTGCCACATGCTACAACATGGACGAACCCTGGGGACTTTATGTTACATGAATAATAAGCCAGTCACAAGAAGGCAAAAACTATGATTCCCCTTAGGTAAGGAATCTCGTAGTCATATTCATGGAGACAGAAAGTCGAGAGGTGGTTGCCAGGGGCAACCGTCTTGATACCAGTTTGATCAGTCTTTTGCTTAAATGAAAAGAAAAAATAAATCAGTGATTCATACCCTGGTGTAAGTGTGGGACTCTTCTGGCAAGCAGGTTAGAAGTCGCCACTAAGTACTGAGTCAATAAACACGAGACCAATTCCCGAGCCCGCTCCGGATCTGCGCTGTTTTTATCAGGTTCCCCAGTGACTCGGATGCTCCAGCTAAAAGCATCCCTCCGCCCAGGCACGGGACCTGTGTCTGCAGCTCCTCCCCGGTGCCTGCAGAGGTGAGTACTACCACCAGAGGCTGTGACGGCCCCATCCTGCCCCAGGCCACCAGCATCCTAGAAAGCACCTGTGGACCACATGGTACTCAAAGGACAGGACCCGAGTGCACCGGCTGCCCTCTCTTATCATGGCCGGCGGCTCCTAACTCTGTCCCGCGGCCGCCTTCTTTGGTTATCGTTATTACACTGAAGATGTGTTCCCGCTGTTTCCATCCCATGGCTTCCCTCGGCATCAAAGGGCTGACATTTATCGATGCTGCTGATAGGGTGATTGATGAATAAGTCATGGAACAGCTCTGTTGCCAGTCACAATAAATTATAAAAGAGAGGTGCCTTTTTTGTGTGTACTGAGGATGGAACCCAGGGGCATTCTACCTCCAAACTACACCCCCGGCCCTATTTTTTTTTTTTTTTGAAACAGGGTCTCACTGAGTTGCAGAGGGCCTCACTAAGTAGCTGAGGCTGTCCTTGAACCGCGATCCTCTTGTCTCAGCCTCCCAAATGCAGGGATTACAAGCGTGTGCCACCGTGCCCGGCAGAAGAGTGGCACCCTTCTGTTTGCTGTCAGGAAGCCCGATTCTCAAGAGAACACCTTGAGGTGTGCGTTAGGGTTGGGATGGGGTTAAAGGAGCCACAGTGGTGGGTAGCAACAATGGTGGGTATCATCAAAGGCACCGGCACTGTGAGCAGACGCCAGGCCTGGGATGAAGCTGAAAGGGAACCTCCCCATGTGTCTGCTTCCTTACATGAAGACTGGAGGGATGACCATCTTTACCACTCAAAGATCCAGCTAGAGAAAGCGCAGAGAGCCTTGAGCACGGCCCTCAGCCCCGTGTCCAGGCCCAAGTCCTCCCTGCTTACAACCCTCACAGCCTCATTGCTGCCCGGTTCTTCTGGGAAAGCACATGGCCACCTCCTTTGGGGACAAGTCAGTTTTCTCCACTACCAAAGGTGGAAGCCACCACTGGGGTCCAGAGGTCTCATTTTTTTTTTCCTCTGGCAGTTTGGGGACTTTGAGGAGGGAGAGGGGCTCACAGAAAGAGAACTCCAGCCATTCAGAATGTGGGGAGCGATGTGTAATTAAGTTTCCATCTCAGTTTAAGTAATTAAGCCCAGTTTCCTGGGGCTCCCATTACAAATGAATGGCTTAAAACAGTGGAAGTTTATTCCCGTTCAGTTCAGGGAGACAGAAGGCAGGCTAGAGCGGTGGGTTCTTTCGGAAGGCTGGGGGGGGCCTCCTTCCTCCTCCAACTGCTGGTGGCTCCAGATGTTTCTGGGCTTGCCACCGCAGCCCCCCATCTCTGCCTCCACCCTCTGCACACACCTTGTCTCTCTGGTCCTCCCACTTTTTTTTTTTAGTGGTCCTGGGGTTTAATCCAGGTCTGTCCTACCACTCAGCTACACTCCCAGGCCTTTTTAATTTTTTATTTTGAGACAGGGCCTCACTAAATGACCACACACTGGCCTCAGATCTGTGACCTCCCTACCTCAGCCTCCCAAGTACTGATTCTAGGTGTGCCCAAGCATACCTAGCCCCTAGGGTGCTAACATTTTGGATTTAAGCCTTACCATTATTCCAGGAGAATTTCATCTCAAAGTTCTCAATTAATTGCATCTACAAGCACCCCATTTCCAAATAAGGTCACATTCTGGGAATCCAGGAGGACAAGCCTTGGAGAAGGGGTTACTGGTCAACCTGCTTTGTCTGTTTTCTGGATCTGCCAGTTGTGACAGCCACAAGACAGATGTTGAAAGTGGAACAGGTGAAATCCCAGCCTTCTCCAGAGCTAGAACATCCACTCATGTCCTGGGAGCACCTGCTCCCCAGCTCTCCTCCAAGGCCTGGTCTTTCCGGAGGACTGGAGTTACTCTGTTGGGAGGACAGAGGCAAATATGTGTTGGGCTCCTGTTTCACCCACGATCACTTTAATCCAAACTTCTCGGGAACATAGAAACTGTCATTCTAGCGGCAACACCAGAGGGCTGTGCCAACCTCGCTCCTCTCATGAAGAGTTTGAGGGTTTGAGCACATCCCACGACCCCGGGACACTGGGCTCATTGTGCTTTCTGGGTACCTCTGGCTGTGGTTTTATCTAAGCCAAACATCTGACTTTGACCCCAGGCAGATTTCTCTTCAGGATATAATTATTCTAGAACAGAGAAAAGGGGAAGGAGCCATCCCGGTAGGAAAGATGCCTCCTGTATAGAAAGCTTTCTGCTGGAAAATCTTCAAGACTCGATGTCCTTAAATTGATCCTGATAACTGCTGGGCTGCAATCCACATTTCCTGTTATATGCAGATGAGATCTTGAAAAGAAAAAGCGAAAGGAAGGAAAACAGATGTAATTTTCAGATTAGGTACCACTTCACACACTCTTAGTGGTCAAATCGCTTTCCCAAAGCCGGAGCAGAACAAAACCCTGCCCCGCGCCACTTACCACCTTCAAAGTCATCTTCTCCGTCTTCTTTTGAAAATCAAAATCCTTTAAGCTCCAGTCGTAGGAATGAACTCCGATGTGACTGAGGGAGGCTCAGGTGGGAAGATAACTGGGCAGAAACTCCAGTTTCAATATTTCTTTTTTTTTTTTTTAGTCGTTTTTTTCATTTTTTTTTCAATATTTCTTTTAAAGGCTGCGTTTTTGCGGCTACAAAGAGACTCGTCTACACCTCTGAATAAACCCCTCGGTCAACACGAATGAACAGGGGGGAATCAAGGCCTCCAAGACACTCTGGGAAACTTATACGCTGTTTTCTTTCTGGTAGGTAGAATGACATCAAGTAAATACATCTACAAGCACAGGTGTCCCGTTCACTATGGCCGCAGTGAGACGCCAGTGCTCTCTCCCAAAGCTTCCGCGTGACCCTAGGCGTGGCCTTCAGAGGCTCAGGGCCGTCCTGTCCTCTGTCCTGGCTGCATTTCCTGGCTGTAGAGCTCCCAGCTCATCAGACATGGCGTTTGCGGTTGGGGCTGGCTCCTTCTCCCAGGGTTTCCAAGTACAGGACAGCAGTTTCCCTCCGAGAAGTCCTCCCGTGAATCCCCAGGTGCCATGGACTCTCCGGGGGCATGCAGGGGCACCCGCCGGCCTTCCTGGGCATCTGCCCACAGCCCCTGGCACCATCTTGGGAGGGGACCTGAGAGACGCTGGAGGGGAGGCACCGGAGCTCCGGTGGGTTCAGCAAGGCGAGAGCAGGCTGCTGGGGCGCAGGGGAGCTGCGTCCCTCAGGCATTCACAGGCCAGAGTCAGAGGCCGCCCTGGGCTGGACCGAGGAGGCCCCGACGGAGGTGGGAGCAACGCTGCTTCTTTGCTCTTCCCTTTGCTCCTCCCTGTCCCTCCTCCCCTTAATTCCATTGCTCATTCTTCCTCATCTCTCTTCCCCCTTGTCCCACCCCTGCTCCTTCTCAGCCCTCCTCACCCTCGCTCCACCCTGCTCCTCCCTGTCTCTCCTCCCTCTCACTCCACTCTGGCTCCTCCCCACCCCTCCTCCCTCTCACTCCACCCTGCTCCTCCCTGTCCCTCCTCCTTCTCACTCCACCCCTGCTCCTCCCTGTCCCTCCTCCCTCTCACTCCACCCTGCTCCTCCCTGTCCCTCCTCCCTCTCACTCCACCCCTGCTCCTCCCTGTCCCTCCTCCCTCTCACTCCACCCTGCTCCTCCCTGTCCCTCCTCCCTCTCACTCCACCCCTGCTCCTCCCTGTCCCTCCTCCCTCTCACTCCACCCTGCTCCTCCCTGTCCCTCCTCCCTCTCACTCCACCCCTGCTCCTCCCTCTCCCTCCTCCCCCTCACTCTACTGCTCACTCCTCCCTGTCCCTCCTCCCCCTCGCTCCATTCCTCCTCCTCCCTGTCCCTCCTCCCTTTGCTCCTCCCCTCCTTTTCCCACCCCTCCTCCCCCTCGCTCCACTCCTGCGCCCTCCCTGTCCCATGGTGCTCTCACCCCACAGCCTGCACTGGGCGGTGGTGATCTCTGTGGTCCTCATGAGGAGGACCAGTGTGGAGTGGCAGGAGGAGAAAGTCAGCCCGTATCTCAGAGCAGGAAGCTGGGGCCCCAAGTCACAAAGCACCTCTGAAGTGTCTTCACCCAGATGGAAGACTCTTCCTGTTGTCTGGAGAAGGGCTGATGGCCGTGCTCCTTCCTGCTCCTCCCCCGCCACCTTGCACCACTTCTCTCCATTTTTTCTCTCTCATCTTCTCTCCGTCTTTTTTTCTGTAGTACTGGGAGCTAAACCCAGGGGCAGTCTACCCCAAGCTTTACCCCCATCCCTTTTTTAAATTTTTTATTTTGAAGCAGGCTCTCTCTAGGTTTGCTATGGGTCTCACTAAATGGCTGAGTCTGGCCTCAAACCTGAGAATTCATGAAAAAAACAGCCACCTTTACCACCAAGCCATTAAAGGGTACCCAGAAGCACGCATCTGTCCTCAAAAAGATTACTGTGGACTTGAGGAGCCATCCAGCCAGCATTCTTTTTTTTTTTTTTTTTTTTTTTGGTGGTACTGGGGTTCCTCGAAGCCCTTCTACCTCCGGGCTACACTCCCAGGTCTATTTTTTATATTTTTTTATTTGGAAACAGGGTCTCTTAAGCCAGCAACTGGCTCCAAACCAGCGTGATCCCTCTGTCTCCACCTCCCAAGCGCAGGGATTACAAGCGTGTGCCACCACGCCCGGCCCATCCAGCATTCTTAAAAAGAGAATAGCAGCCAGGTGGTATGGTGGGGCACATGCCTGTAATCTCAGCACTTGGGAGGCTGAGATAAGAGGATCCAGGTTTCAAGGCCAGCCTCAGCAACTTAGTTGATGAGACCCTGTTTCAAAATAAAAAATAAAATAGTGATGGACTATAGCTTGAAGGTAAAAGGCCCCATGGGCTCCTACAAAAAGGAAATAAATAAAACAAATTGGGCCTATTGTTCAATATTAGTTTCCAGCCGGGGCAGTAAGGCTGATATAGAACAAAGAGGTTTTCCGAGTCCTCCTGTCCCTCCTCCCCAACTGATTCTTTCTCTGTAGCTCATGCTATGCTTGCGCTCCCCCCCCCCCCCCTCTCTCTCTCTCTCTCTCTCTCTCTCTCTCTCTCTCTCTCTCTGTAGTTCTGGGAATGGAATCAGGGACAGTCTACCTCTGAGCCACACCCCCAGCCCCATTTTTTATTCTTTCTTTTAAAATAGGGTCTCACTAAGTTGCAAAAGGCCTCGCTAAGTAGCTGAGGCTGGCCGCGAACCTGTGACCCTCCTGTCTCAGCCTCCCAAGCACGGGGGTTGCAGGCTGCACCGCCACGCCTGGCCCAGGCTGAGCTCTAACAGACGCTTTACTTACATGTCTCATTCGGAGTCTGTTTCCCATACGAGAATGTAAACTGAGGGGGCTTCTGGAACAGAAAGCCGTTCTTTCGGCCATGTCTGTGCCACCCAGGACGGTGCCTGGAATCTAGTAGCCACTCATTAAACAGTTATTCTGTGACCGAGTGGGTGTGGAGACTTAGGGAATCAGAAAAGCGCTGGTGCTGAGCCACAGGCTAGGGGTCTGGCACAGCCATGGGTGTAAATATTTTTTCTCTCATTCATAAAAACTATGTAAAAGACGTGCTGTGCACGAGCTATCGGGGTATGAGCCTGGCTATGGCTTTAAGACCTGCCCACAACCTATTTTTCTTCTTTTTGGACATCTGGAAAAGAGCAATACAGTTTCCCTAATGGGCAAAGCGCCTTTACTTTTTACTTTTTGAAGGATCATCAGATGCGTCCTAATTTCACAATGCCAGGGAAGGCATCTGTATTATAGAGAGAAGCTCAAAGGAAAATAAATGCCCATATCTTTTTTAATCATCTCTTCCTCCTCCTCCTCCTCCTCCTCCTCCTCCTCCTCCCCTTCCCCTTCCCCTTCCCCTTCCCCTTCCCCTTCCCCTTCCCCTTCCCCTTCCCCTTCCCCTTCCCCTTCCCCTTCCCCTTCCCCTTCCCCTTCTTCTTCTTCTTCTTCTTCTTCTTCTTCTTCTTCTTCTTCTTCTTCTTCTTCTTCTTCTTCTATTTTCTTCACCTCATTTCCATCCAGAAAGTTCTTGCCCTGTATTTTCTGACAATTAGAAAATCAGACCCTTAATTTGTGTGTCTGTGATTGCCGGAGAGCGAGCCAGAAAGCGCGGGTTCAAAGCGGCCTCATTCGGAACCTTCCATTTTCCCATTAGCGCCCGCGCCTGAGCACCTCCGCGCACCCCTCTCCGGAGAGGAGACAATGTGGGATGCCGTCTAATTATCGTTGGCCTTTCATTCCTGTAGAGCTCGCCTGGCCTAGAAATGAACATCCTCACCCGAGAACCGTGTCCTGATTTTCTTTCGGGAGACACTCCGTCCCCAGGGGGTTATTTATGAAGCGGGCGCTGGCAGCCTCTGTCTAATGTGGGTGACGTCACAGAGGTTGAGACCCCAGCCAGAAGAGCAGCCTGGAGTCCATTTGCATTCGCTGGCTGATTGAGAACAAGAGCCCACCGCGTGTTGTGGCGTCTTCTTCACGCTTGGCTTATTTGGTTAATTTCCTCCAAAGAGAGTGGGGGGGTTAAAAAGACCCAGAAGAAAAAGTCAGGCTTCCTCTCTCCGAAGCCCTCTGCTCTGCAGTCTCAGCCAGGCTGTAAGGTAGACAGGTCATTGTTCCCTCTGGTAAAGATGGAGCCTTTGAACGAGGTGTGGTCCGTGCCCTCCCTCTGGACGGGTCAATCCCTTGGTTGTCTGGGTGCTTCTTGCAAAGCTCCTGGGAGAGGATCTTTGAAAGCTCAGTCGTTTTAGATCCCGCCCAAAGAATCAGCCCCTCCTGCTCGGACTCTGTCGGGTGAATCACTCATCTGTATCCAGAGGCTTTGGTACAGGAGGTAGGATGGCTGTCTGGAAAGTTTTAGCAACAGAAAATTTATCAGAAGCTGTCAGGGGCTTACAGGATCTGTAGGAAGTCAGAGAACCAGGCTCGGGACAGCTATATAGCAGGGTAGTACCCAGATGCCACCACCAAATTGTTTTGTGGAGTGCAGTGCTGTTACCGCCGGGCATGAGCTGCCAAGGGCAGTAAGTGTCACCTAAGTTGCCGTCACTGCTGTCTCTGGGTCCAGGATGGAGCAGCCACCCCTGTGCCCTGGATCTGCCGAGCTCCTTTCTCTCCCGGCCAAGAACCTCTTTCTATCTTCCAGTCCAGGCTGACTGTGGGAGCCCAGCCCACCTGCAGGAGAGGCTGGGGCAGAGTTTCCAGCTTCTAATATGGAAAGATGTGGTCATCCTAAGATGAGGCGTTCCAGAAAGACGGAAAAAGAGTTCAGAAGTTAATAGAGGCCCAATAGGCTGGGCAGAGCCTGACCTTGACCCTTTATAGCTCAGGGACCGGGAACTCTCAGGGCAGTAAGGGACAGAGACCCATCAAAGGGTTTTCACCGTCCCTTCGTCCCACCCCGGGCAACAGTGGCGAAGCTGCCCTGAGGTCTTACCAGCCCCGCTTCCAGTCCTTGGCTGAAGGTGAATCCTACCAGGGTGGCCCCTGGGTGGACTTGTGACTGTGCCTCCAGCCCATAGCAGAGTTCCCTGGACCCCCAAGGGGTGGTTGCAAAGTACCAGGTACTCTGAGCCTGGGGTTTTTTCCCTAGAAGTAGCATCACCCGATCCTGATGATTTGATTCTTTGGGGATAATAACGAATGATGAAAGGGTGACGGTCATGCATGATGAGGAAGCGGTGTGTTTAAAGAATCCCTGGATCCACAATGTCAGAGAGGAGGGGTCGTCCAAGACCACCGGGGACAACAGGCGAGGCAGCAGAGCAGCCGCCGTTGGAGAGAAGAGCGGAGCGTCGGTTGCCGTTGGGTCTGTTGTGCTGCCGCGTGGATACCGCCTGTGTCGGTCTCACAGTGTCAGTCACCTGGACACAGTGACCTGATGCCATTATTTTAGTTGGTCTCCGGAGTCACAGGCTGGCAACAGGTCATCACACCCTGGGCTGATAATTGAGTGCCGGGGAAGGAGCCCCAGAGTGGGTTGCAGGTGCCCAGCATTCAGCAGGAGATGAAGGAGAGGTCACAGTGGGCCTTGGGGTGTTCTGATGGCAACCCTTCCCCTCTCGCTTTGCCTGTTGATTCTAGCAGTCTAGGTCCATCCACCTGAAGATGCTGCCATGCTCTTCCTGCCCGGGTCCCTCAGTACCTAGTCCAGTGTGTGGCACCCCGACAAGCAGGGCTGCCTGGCCCTCCGCCACACCACGCCCCTTCCCTTCCTCTGATCTTTCCTGTCTTTGCTTATATGCCGTCATCAGGATTCACCTCTCAGAGCCGGGCGTGGAGGAGCAGCCTGCAATCCCAGTATCTGGGAGGCTTAGATGGGAGGATCACAGATTGGAGGATAGCCTCAGCAAGTAGTGAGATTCTCATCCACCTAGTGAGACCCTGATCCAAAATAAAAATAAAATGGGGCTGGGAGTGTAGCTTGGAGGTAGAATGCCCCTGGGTTCTATCCGCAGTACCACACACACACAAAGAATTTACCTTTCAGAGTTGGGTTCTGTGCGTCCTCATGATACTGCCGAGTGTGGCACATAGCAGGTGCTCATTAAATGCTCTGGCGAATGCATGTTGAGTAAACAGTAGGTGCTCCATAATGGCTCGTTGTGTGAGAAATGGTGACTTTGAGGGGGAATGGCCAAGGCTGTCCTCAGGGAAACTTCTGGTCTTGTCTTTGAGAGGAGAGACCCTCCCGTAGCTGTACGGGGTTTATTTCTACCTTCTTCCGCTGAGTTGCAGTGCTGACCCTGTTGGCTTTTCTCTGTGCCACAGGGATGGTTGGCCTCATCTGGGTCTACACACGAGAAGGCTAGGAAGAGGCTCTGACTGACAAGGGTTCGAGCAGGAGTGCAGGTGACTAGCACATGCGGCTGGAGAATCCCATCAGCATGCCATCGCAGGGCTTTCTGGTTAGCGGGATGGAGCGATTTTCCTTCCTAGGATGCTGGCGCGGAGCCACGTGGAGTCAGCTGTCGACTCCCCTGCTGGGGTTACTGAGCAAGAGGAGCCGTAATTACACTTATCCCTCTGCCCGCGAGGCCACGCCGGAATGATGTGTGAATACCCTGTTGGACCCCCATCGCCAGAGCCAAGTGCGGGCCTTCTAGTGTCGCAGAGAGCTGAGGTCAGGAGGGTCCGCCTGGACTGCTGGCCCGGGGCTAGCCAGCCCAGGTCACTCGGGGAGGCCACTCCACCCCCCTGAGCCTCGGCTCCCAGCCCCGTGATGGAGAAGAGTCTGTCCGACTGTCCCCCAACAATGAGGGCTGTGGACACTGAGTAAAATAAAGGCAGGAACCAGACAGAGATGCCCAAACGCCCGTCCTGTGGGTCAAGGAATGCATAAGCAATTGAAATGTGTATATCCATATAATATAATGTTATTTTCCAATAGATAGGAATGAAGTCGCTGCATGCAGTGGCACAAACCTGTAATATCAGCTACTTGGGAGGCTGAGGCAGGAGGATTGGAAGCTGGAGGCCGGCCTGGGCAGTAGAGTGAGTCTGTAGCTCAACGTTTTCTAAAGAAGAACAAAGAGAAAGAAGTAACGTGGCTGAAGGTCAAGGTCACAGGGACCAGACAGGGGCACAGACCCAAGTGTGCCTGACCTCAAAGCCTGTAGACTCTTCCCTTCTCTCTACCACCCTCTCAGCTCAGGGGCTTTCTGCAAATGAAATGGCCTGCCCGGGGAGCTCTGGCCACTGTTTGACTTTCAATGGCTCTGAGTACTTAGTGGCCACATCCCAGGCGCCCGCTGGAAAGACAGCCGTGTCCCATGGGCGAGCTAAGCGGACCCTCTGTAGAGATCGACCAGCCCTTGAATCATTCACCCTCTGAACAGGTATCAGGTCTCTGCAGCCTGGGGTTAAGAGTGGAGTCCAAGAATCTGGAGAGCTGTGGAACTGTCCGACACCACAGGGGCCCATTCGTGGACCTGGACAATGACCCACCCCCAAAGCTTAGGGCAGCGGCTAGGGGGTTCCCCCAAGTTGACTTGGGGATTACGTCTTAGCGTAAGATGGACTTGCAGCCCCAGGAACTGACGGGCCCTTGAGCCTGCTCCCATCTGGGCAGAGAGGCCGTGTGGCCGCCCAGTCCAGGGCTGCTTCGAGGTCTGTGTCAGCCTGTCAAGGAGCTGTTGATGGAGACAGCAATTTCTCTAAGGACTTAAACTGTCAGCAAGTAAAAGATGGCGGCCTGGCAGGGAAGGCGCCTGGGCTTGGAGTGCCCACGTGGCCATGTCTGTAACGTGTTCTATAAAGAACACACACGTGTATGCACAGAAGTGGACGCTTCGGGGACCCTGGGCTGCTCCCTGTGGCCTGCAGGTCTGAGGGTGAATGCCTGGTTGGGGAGAAGCTTCCTCAAGTCGAGGACCCTTGACACCCAGTTCTCACTCCCATTGGCTGTGTGACATCAGGGGAGACCCTTCCCCTCTCTGGTCTAGGTTTTATTATCTGCTACAGCTGTGATTCACTGCAGACCCAGGAGGGCCTTGTTCACCCACCCAAGCTTTACTAAAGCTTTGCAAGGGCCCTGCTCCTTGCCCCGCACTCGGCAAGGTGCTGGGGGTATCAGAGTCAATATAAAACAAGAGATTAGGTCACCAACCCTGACCTTTGGAGCTTAGTGATCAAATGTGTAATTACAGATTCTGAAAAGGCGGCAGAGGAGTCTGGCGTTGTGTAGACTCTGCCTTTTGCAAACCTGTCCATTCTGGGTCTGACTTCACACCTCTGAACCCCAGTCTCTGGGAGATAATATTTTACTCAGGTCCCCCAGTGATTCGTTTTATTACTACTACTATATATTTTTTTTCGATACTGAAGATGGAACCCAGGGGCATTCTACCTCTAAGCTACACCCCCAGGCCTATTTTTTAATTCTTTATTTCGACACGGACTCTCACTAAGTTGCAGAGGGCCTCGCTAAGTAGCTGAGCTCACAGCTCAGCCTGTCTCAGCCTCCCAAGTACTGGGATTATAAGTGTGCGCAACCACATCTGGCTATCATCATCATTATTATTGTTATTATTACCTTTTAAATCGTAAACCACAACAATCTAAAGTATACAGTTAGATGAGTTTGGGCTAATGCATACGCTGGTTTTATTTATAGAATAAATCCAGAATACATCCATGACCCTAGAAAATTCCAAGGCACCCCCCACAGTCAATCCCACACTGCCCCGCGCCCCGGCGACCACCATTCAGAGTTCTCTCTGTTTCCACCCCCCCCCCCCAGCTAGACCTTCATACTCATGGATCCCACAGGACACCCGCTTCTGTAGCTGGCTGCTTCTGCACAGCAAAATATTTGGGGGATTCTCCCAAGATGCAGCGCGTTTGGGAGGTCCGTTCGTCTTCTAGCTGAGAAATAGGAAACTACAGATCTGTCCCAGTTTGCTCATTCGTTGATGGGCATCTGGCTTGTTTCCAGGTTGGAGACATTCTGCAGAGAGCTGCCGTGCACGCCTGCGAGCGTGTGTCAGTGTGGGTGCAGGTCACCGTTTCTCCTGGGAAGACACGGAGGATGCCAATGGCAGGGTTGCCCGAGAGACCCGACGCCACATTTCAGAGGCCAGACAGATGGCGCACCACCGTCATATTTTTCTGCCTCCAAATTCTGAGACTCCCCCGCTAAAAGTGGCATTTGATGTTGTTGCACTTTTTTTTAATTGTGGGAAAATATAATAACCAAAATATTATCCTCCAAACCATTTTCATGAATCCAGTTCGGTAGTATTGTTCCACCCACCTGTGGGCAACCATCACAGGACTTTACTACCCTTCTCAAACTGAAACTCTGTCTCCATTAAACGCTAACACTCCATTCTTTTCCCTACCTTCACCCCTGGAAACTTCCATGCTCGCTGCCTCTAAGACTCTCACCAGTCCAGGGACATCGTATAAGTGGAATCAAACATTATTTGTCCTCTCTTTACTTGGCCTATACCTTCAAGGTTCATCTCTGTGTTCGAATTTTCTTTTATTCAAGGCTGAGTAATATTCCACCGCATGACGAGTTATATGTTGTTATTTTTTTAATAGAGAAAAATCGCATTCTAAGAAAACGAAGTCTTATTCTCAAAGAATATACCGTCAACTCAGCCCTGAAACTCAATTAAATCTTGCCTTCCTCACCCGGAATGGGTTTTGACTGTGTGATATCCTAGACTCATCATCTTCTAGATCTCAAGCCGACCCGAGGTGGGTTTCAGGTAGCTTTCGCCATTTTTATCAGAAGGGATTTGTTGTATAAGAAATGGCAGCGGTACCAGCGGCTCCCGTTCTCGCTCATTTGAACTGGTTTCCTGGTCTGTCCAGTACAGTCAAACCTCCGTTTCTTCCTCCATACCTGTTCCTAGCAGAGTCTGAGAAGCAGACCTCTTTGTTTATATTCCCCTTGGCTGGCGTAAGCCCCACGTGTCATATCTGACACACCGCAATTTTCCTATCAGATACAAGAGGAAGCGCTCGCTGAATGTGCGATGGTTTGGGAAATGTGATCTGAAAGACATTTCGACTCTGACCCCTCCAGCCCCTTCCCGGGATCCGGGATCCGCCAAGTGTCCCTCAGGTACAGAGAAGAACAGGCGGAGTTAATTGCCTGGGTGCCTAGTTGCTCCAGAACCACGAATAAACAATACGAGCCATAATTAAAACCCGGTTGTTCAGATTGGACAGTCATAACCTGTCTCCAGGAAGATGCGTAGCTCAAACGCACAGATTATACTAATGGGCTGTGAAGTCGACACCAAGTGCGGAGATTCTCCACGCACTCTCCACCTGGGGGCGCTGCTCGGGCTCCGGACCTCCGCTGAATGTGCTTTGACACTTTCTTGGACCTTCCTGACCACCCTCTTCTTTCAACCTTGCTGTTACCTGCATGTTTTTTTTCTAACCTCTGCACCTGTTAACAGTGTGATTCAGAGAATGTACTGGGTAAATATTTGTCCAATCGATACATGAAGAACAAAGGCCCCCTGCCCACTACCTGTTTGTTAGCCCTCTTAGAACATCAGCCCCTTGGTGCACACAGGGTTTCTCCTCCCCAGCTCGGAGCATACTGCCTGGTATGGGGGGCGGAGGTCCTTAGAAAAGGCCCTTCCTGGGGCAGCCCAGCTATTTGATGTTGTTGTTATTATTATTATTGTTACCATCATTATCATTATTATTATTTTTACAGTATTGAGGATGGAACCCAGGAGCATTCTACCTCCGAGCTCCAGCCCCAGCCCTATTTTTTATTCTTTATTTTGAAACAGGGTCTCACTGAGTTGCAGAGGGCCTCACTAAGTAGCAGCTGAGGCTGGCCGCGAACCGCGATCCTCCGGTCTCAGCCTCCCAAATGCTGGGATTACAAGCGTGCGCCACCACGCTTGGCTATTGTTATTATTGTAATAATTGTCATTATTGTTTCTTCTTATTCTCCGGAGCATCCAGCACATGTCTAGCACATAGTAGAAAACCAATAAAACGCACACTGATGGTTGAATAATATTTAAGCAGCAATTCCATTCTTCTAACCCGTTGGGGTATTTTTCTTTTTCTGGAACCTAAGAAGAGTTGAACAATATCTCGTCGATCTTACTTTGTCCTAGAATTGAATTATGAGCCCACATTGGGCCTCCTTTAAGCAAACCAATTGCTCGTGTACAGAGGCAGGTACTAACCCTGTATCAAGATCTTGTTTTTCTTATGACTCCTTTTTTCCCTTAGTACTGGGTTATTCTACCTCTGAGCTACACTTTTTTTTTCTTTTCTTTTTTTTTTTTTTTTACGGTACTGGGGATGGAACCCAGGGGCATTCTACCTCCGAGCTCCTCCAACCCCAGCCCTATTTTTTATTCTTAATTTTGAAACAGGGTCTGAGTTGTAAAGGGTCTCACTAATAGCTGAAGCTGTCCATGAACCACGATCCTCCTGTCTCTGGCTCCCAAATGCTGGGATTATAAGCATGTGCCACCACGCCCGGCTCCACTTCTTTTTATATTATTTTGAAACAGAATCTCACTAAGTTGCTGAGGCTGGTCTTGAACTTGCAATCCTCCTGCCTCAGCCCTCCGAGTACTAGAATCACAGGTGTGAACCACCACACCCAGCTATGATGTGCCTTTTTTTTTTTTTTTTTTGGTGGTACTGGGGGTGGAACCCAGAGGCTTTCTACCTCTGGGCTATACTCCTAGACCTATTTTATATTTTTTATTTGGAAACAGGGTCTCGCTAAGTTGCTGAGAGCCTCACTAAGTAGCTGAGACTGGCTTCGAACCTGTGCGATCCTCCTCTCTTAGCCTCCCAAGCGCGGGGATTACAAGCGTGGCCACCACACCCGACTTGTACGATGTACCTTTTAATGATCATCGGCGACTCCAGGAAAACCAGCCTCAGCTCGTTGGTGGTGTAGGTTTGCCTCTTGGAATCAGTGCTGGAGTCCTGAGCGGATGAGACTTGGTTGGCCTCAGGGATGGGCAGACCATGTTAGATCCCTACTCTTCCTCTCATCGGCTTTTTTCTTGGGGGTAAGGGGGGCCGGCTGTGCCCCCTAAGTGCTCATCTTCCCAGCTACAAAACATGGACAGACTGTATCCTCTACCAACCAAAGTGAGGATGGGTTGGTGAGTTCATTTCTGTGTTAGCCAGCTTTGCATTACTATAACGCCAGAGATCAACAATTTATGAGAATCTGCTGCTCCCAGAGGTTTCTGTCCAGGCCAGTTGCTTGGGGCCTGTGGCGGGATCGCATAGCACAGGAGGCCTGTGCACCTCTCGGCGGCCAGGAAGCCAAAAGGAAGAGCGAGGAAGGGGCCAGGGCCCCAGTATCGCTCCAGTGGCACACCCCCAATAACCTAACTTCCTCCCATTAGGCCCCGCCTCCTAAGGGTTCCAGACCTCCACCTGTGTCCCAGGCTGGGGGTCGGGCCATCAGCACCTGGGTCTGCAGATCCAATCTATAGCAGATTCTTATGGCTGTTGTAGTGAATTGCCACAAACTAGGTGGCTTAGCACCACACACAGTCGTTTTCATACCCTTCTGGAGGCCAGAGGTCTGAAATGAGTCTCGATATGGCTGAAGTAACGTGTTAGAAGAGCTGGCTCCTTCCAGAGGCTCCTTGGGCAAATCTGCCTCTTTTCCCCTCTGGCTTCCAGCGAGCACCTGTGTGATTTGGCTTGCGGCCCCTTCCCTGTCTCTGCAGCGCCTCCTCGCTCTGACTCTGGTCTCATGAACATCTTCCGCTGACTTCTGCATCCCTCGGATCCAGACCCTTGTGGTGATATCTGCCTGGGTCATCTAGAAAAATCTCCCGGTCTCAAGACCCACAACTTAAACCCACTTGTAGAGTCTCCTGTATCACGCATGGAACCATATTCACAGGCTTTGGGCAGCAGGACATGTGTGGGGACCATTTTTTTTTTCAGGCGACCACAGATGGGACTACACAATAGTAACTTCTGTGTAGCCAAAGTCCTACGAGGTGTGTTTTATCCTGCATCTCCAGAGAGAAACTCACACCCGAGACTCAAAGCAAAGTCTGAGTCACAGTGCCAGACTCCATCACTTACCTGCGAGATGCCAGGACCCCAGAGGGCCCCGAGAAGGAGGTCAGGGCAGGGAAAGAGAGGCAGCCATGAATGGGCAGCTTTCCAAGCCTGTTACCCCTGGAGAGGATGGAGCGTAATCCCACTGGAGAAACTTGGGGCCGGTCCAGAACCTGCCTCAGCACAACCCAGCCCTCGGGCAGACGGAGCTGGGGACTCATACACCGGTTCCCATCAGCTGTTGGCATGGGAACATCCCAGGGACCTATGGCATCCTGGGCGGCTGCACAGGAAGCAGCGTGAGCTCCAGGCTGCAGGCGAAGCAGGCAAGCATTGGCTTTTGGGCATCAGCCCACTGTGCACCCATGTGCTAAGAAAGAGGGGACAGAGGCCCGGGGCCTCCGAACGCTCCTGACCAGCAGTCAGCTCCCCATACGCACCAGTACTTCGTCCCCGGCAAGCGCTATTTGCTTGCCGAGATTTACTTGCTATTATTCCAGTCTTGTTTATACCATTGTGTGGTTATTTAATGAAACTAGGGGAAATGGATGGTGATTTAATGAAACTAAGACGAAGACTTATTGGGACCCATTGCTTTGAAAAAGTGCCATTTGATTAGCTATGATCCAGACAGCTGCACAAAGTGGTGGCGGGGAAGAGGAGCAGTGAAATGCGAGAAGTAGTCGTGGTTTTGATGCACTTTCAGCTGACTCAAGCTGAGCTAGGTGGGGTGGCGCATGCCTGTGATCCCGGTACTTGGGAGGCTGAGAAGAGAGGATTGTAGGTCTGCGGCCAGCCTCGGCAACTTAGGGAGACCTTGTTTCAAAAGCAAAAATAAAAAGGGCTGGGGGTATAGATCAGAAGTAGAACACCCCGGGGTTCAATCCCCAGTACCAAGAATAAAATGACATAACCTAAAATAAACTCAAGCTGAGCCAGACACAGCGATGCACAACCTGTAATCTCAGTACCTAGGGGGCCGAAACAGGAGAGTCTCAAGTTTGAGGCCAGCCTCAGTAACTTAGTGAGACCCTGTTTCAAAAGCAGAAATAAAAAGGGCCGGGAGTGTAGCTCTGGGGTTCAATCTCCAGTACCCAAAACAAATAAAGTGAAATAAAGAAACTTGGGCTGGAAATTATGGCTGGCCAGCGTGGAACTTGGTTTGCTTGTATTGCCCGTGTGCGTTCAATTGTCGCCACGACTCCACGGGCTAGGGATTATTCCCATTTTATTGATTAGTAATGAAGACACTGAGGCCCAAAGAGGTTAAATCACCCAAGATCCTACAGGTAGGAGGGGGCAGATCTTGATTTTGGGAGAGTACTGAGTATTGAACTCAGGGGCATGCTACACCCCCAACTCTTTACTTATTTTGAAGCAGGGTCTCGCTAAGCTGCTGAGGCTGTCTGGTGAATCTGCGATCCTCCTGTCTCAGCCTCCCAAGTACTGGGATCAGAGGCGTGAGCCCCCGCGCCAGGCTGCTGAACAGCTCCTCCCTTGTCCGTGGACTCCATCCTTTGGCCTCGGGTGCCACTGTCGGCCATCATACTGAAGTTCCTAGGCCCACCCCATCCCACCCTGCTGAGCGGGATCCTAGGACATTGCACCTGGTCCCTTCTCCCCAACTTGGGCACATGGTTTCATGGAGAAAGGTAATATGATCTCTCTCTCCCACTTTTTCTTAAATTCTTTCACAATGGAGAATTTCCACCGCTGCTTCATAGAAGGAACGTCTTAATTCAGGAAAAGTCACAGCCAATTATTCCAGCAAAGATGACTCAGCAGAAACTCCAGGCAAATGCTTTCCAATTCACCCAAAATCGAGGTGCGGGGGAGGCCGGAAGGAGAAGGCTCTGGGCCTGGCCTCGGCTTTTCAGGGACCTCCAGAGTAGAGACTCCAGCAGCAGTAAGAGGCAGGCGTCTACACACAAGCTCAGTCCGGAGTGTTGCATGTCGGTCGGTCCTGAGTGCTAGATCCTGTCCTGGGGGAGAGGGAGAAGTGCCCACGAAGCCGAGCTTGCTAACCCAGGATCCATACCCGGGCAGGCCGGTTTTGTCTTTCCATTTCATATGGAATTCCCTGCAGAGGTGGCTGGGGACGGGGCTCTCCCAGGAGCCGGTTCAGTAAGAGGCTCCTGGAGATCGCTCAGGAAACGCAAGAGGGAAGGCCCGATCTCCCTTGGAATAGAAAATTGATCAACTTACCCTGCGACTACCAGCTTTCAAAATAGCCTTCCTTATTTTCACTGAGGTTTTTAAAGGAAACACCAGTCGGCGGGCAGGTAGGTAAGCTTCAGGATCACTAAGGCAGCCTTTGAGCGGGCTGGTTGAAGAGGGCCTGGACTGGTGTAATAGGAGCCCCGAGGGTAGAAGCCTCTCCCACTGTGTGTGAAGGTGTTGCAATGAAGGATGCACACAGCTAAATTAAGAAGGATGTGTCTGGCTTCGCCAAGAGGAGAAAGTGAGAAAGCTTGCTGCAGGCAGCCTGGCCAATAGCAGAGGTATCTTGCCCTGGGGGCTGAAAGAAGCTGCTAGTTCCCAGCATGCAGCTGCTCCAGTCACCGATGCTGGGACAGTCCAGCTCTGGCTTGGTCCTTCCCTAACCCACAACCTAGGCATCTGTCCTTCAGGGACCTTTTGCTGCTACCATGTCGCCTCTCTGCTTTTATTGGTCCTCGCCCCCAGCCTCTGGGCACAAAAGACACGGGTTCATGGTCATTCTGCCATTTGCCTGGTCATGTTCTAGCTGGTCTGTGACTAGGTCTGGTTCCGCCCGGTCATCGTGACCACTTTTCCTCACTGGCTCTCTTTCTGCCTATGCAAAAGAAAACATTGGAGCCGGGCGTGGTGGCGCACGCTTGTAATCCCCGCGCTTGGGAGGCGGAGACAGGAGGATCGCGCAGGTTCGAAGCCAGCCGCGCTGGCGTAAGAGACCCTGTCTCAAAAATATAAAATAGGTCTGGGAGTGTAGCCCAGAGGTAGAAGGGCTTCCAGGAACCCAGAACCACCAAAAAAAAAAAAAAAAGAAAGAAAACATTGGCCAGGAGTGGTGGTTGGCGCACACCTCTAATCCCAGTACTTGGGAGGCTGAGACAGGAGGATTGCAGGTTTGAGGCCAGCCGCCACAGCTTAGTGAGACTCTATTTTAAAATAAAAAATAGAATAGAGCTGGGAGTGTAGCTGGGAGGTAGAAACCAGTAGGAGGAAGAGCAGACCACCACCACCAGATGCCTGCCCTCAAGTGTCTAGGGGTTGAAGCCAATATGGAAATAAATAATTAAAATATAATACAAGCAGGCCAGGCATGGTGGTGCACGCTTGTAATCGCAGTATTTGGGAGGCTAAGACAGGAGGTTCGCAGGTTCTCAGCCAGCCCCAGCTACTTAGTGAGGCCCTGCGCAACTTAATGAGACCCTGTTTCAAAATAAAGAATAAAAAATAGGGCAGGGGGTGCAGCTCGGAGGTAGAATGCCCCTGGCCTCGATGCCCAGTGCCACAAAAACAAAATATATATAATACAAGCAGATATAAGATACAAATAAGTAAGAAAAATCTGAACTAGAAGCAGGAGAGAGGCGGTTCTGTGGAATTCCATAACTTGCTCTCTTCTCCATGAGAATTTTTAGCAAAAGAAGGGTGCTCCACAAAACTGCGCCGGGCTGTCAGCGCACACAGAGGAGAAGCTCGCCAAGGAAGCCGTCTTGCCTTGCAACGCGCAGATGCGGTTACTTGTTATTCTGTCTGCAGAGGAGAGCGCAAATAAAACATACACTCCCTTTCACAAGCGCGATTATGCATTTGGGCAAGATAATTCTTCTCTTTAAAAAAAAAAAAAGGCCAATAAGAGTTGATTGGCATAACCGTGCCGGGTCTTGAGTATAATGTTTTGTAAAACAGCCAGACATGGTGGTGCATGCCTGCAATCCCAGGACTTGGGAGGCTGAGACACGAGGATCACAGGTCACAGCAACTTAGCGAGACCTTGTTTTAAAATAAAAAATAAGGGCCGGGCGTGGTGGCGCACGCTTGTAATCCTCGCGCTTGGGAGGCGGAGACAGGAGGATCGCGCAGGTTCGAAGCCAGCTGCGCTGGCTTACGAGACCCTGTTTCAAAATATAAAAAAATAGGTCTGGGAGTGTAGCCCGGAGGTAGATGGGCTTCCAGGAACCCCAGTACCATCAAAAAAAAAAATAAAATAAAAAAATAAAATAAAATAAGACTGGAGGTGTAGCTCAGAGGTAGAACATCCTTTGGTTCAAACCCCAGTACCATGCCGGGCGTGGTGGCACACGCTTGTAATCCCCACGCTTGGGACACAGAGACAGGAGGATCGCGCAGGTTCGAAGCCAGCCGCGTGCACTGGCTTAAGAGACCCTGTTTCCAAATAAAAAGTATAAAATAGGTCTGGGAGTGCAGCCTGGAGATAGAATGGTTTTCAGGAACCCCAGTACCACACACACACACAAAAAAAAGTACTAAAACAACACTGTGAAACTTAAAGAGAGCTTCTCAGGAGGTTTCCTGTGTTAGAAGCGACTTCCGTCCATGTGACGTTCAAACAGAGCCGGGGTCTTCCTCCCACCCCACCTGCTACTGATGGCAGAACAGGGCCTGTGCGCTGGTGGGTGTGACAGTGGGAATCTCTGCAGCCCCACACACGTCTGCCCTCGGAGCACGGCGCTGCAGGACGCCGGGGACTTCATTAGATTAGAAGAAATGGAGGACGACAGGTCTGCTCGGATCACTCCTCAGACAGCACGGATGTTGCAGAAGATCCAGGAGTTATTTCCCCAGAGAACAGCTAAAGTGGCCGAGAGGAGGGAAAGACAGGGGCAAGTCCTCTCACAGCTAAGCTGAGCCTGGAGCATCATCGCAGCCCCGCCTGGCCAGGCAGCCAGAGAAGCCTTTCCCGGGGGCTGCTGTGATGGTGGCGGGGAAGGACTTAGGCTCCCTGCCCCCATGCTCAGCGCATCCCAGGCACGGGGCACGGCAAAACCCTCAGACAACAGGGCACCTATAAAGACCAGCTAGCACTGGGCAAATGCTACCTGCAAGGGCCAGCGACTATGTCAGAGAGAAAAAGAATATGATTTCACAGGCGGTTCTCTTTCAAGGGGGTGAAGGGTACTTCCAAGTGCCTGCAGGGCTTCCTGCTCCTCCCTGGGAATCGGATTCAGTGGGATTCCTGAACCCTGCTCTGTGGCTGCAGCAATCTCTCTTTAAGGCCAGAGCAGCCCGCTGCGTGGACCCCGCCACTCCCTACAGTCAGGTAAACGGCTGGGCTCCGGAGCAAATGAAAAAGGCCGCTGGTTTCCTGCAGCAGCCTGCGCGCCGGCAGCTCCAGCCCTGGCCATGAATTATGCATCCGCGTCCCCGCTGGCTCCCTCCTTCTCAAGAGCGTGTAATATACAAGGCCCCGTAAAAACTTACACTTGGTGCAAGCCCGTATAACAACGAGACCGAGATGCCCATCTGATATTTTTACTGGGGAGCCCCGGATTTAAGGAGGCCACCGAGCTGAGTAGACCTCAGGGAGTCCCGGGCTCCGCCACGTTTATGCCTTTGCATTGAAGACCGGGCTGGGAGTCCTGTGCGGCCAGGGTGCAGTGACGGGGAATGACAGCCCTCTCTCCGGGATAATTGGTGGTTCCGGTGACTGACTCCTGCAGATGGAAGACAGTTTTCTCTTCACACTCTTTTTCTCTTATTTTTTCTTAGGAAACAGGGGAAGATTGTAATTTCAATCAATTATATTTGGGGAACCAAAAAAAAAGCCATTTATCCTAAAGGAACGGGCATCTGCAATAAACCTAATTCCCCTTTTTAATAGGATGCTTTTATTCAGACCACCGTCGCACACAGGCCATAAAACCTCCTTAATAACTTTGCCTAGGAGCGAACCCCCGTGCCTGCCGTGATTCATTCACGAAGGCTAGCTCCCGGCCTCCCCTGCTTTATCTTAGTTGTGTATAATTAGGCTCCCCCCGCCCCCTGCCCGGGGTGTGCACCGAGATACCCAGAGCGGCCAGAACACCTGGTGATTATCCCTCGCTCCTGATCCATTTTTTATTCTTTCTAATTCTGCAGAGTCATTTGCTGGATACGGCCACTTAGAAAACAAACAGCTATTTTAGCAGCGAAGATTGATTTTACATTTACATCTCAGGTAGATGAGAAGGATGACGTGGCAATTAAAGGCAAATATATCATTTTTAGTCACGACCAGGGATTGCTCTGCTGAAGTGAGCCGGCACCGACTGAGATATTTAACTGAATATTAACATTTTTAAAGCTTGCAGGATTTTTGACTATTGATGGATGGCTCGGTACTTTCAGATTTCACATGGGGGGGAAGATCACCCGATTTTTGCACTTTCTATATAGATAGATATCTCAATATTATGTAGTCAGCTCATTAACTATGATCACAATATATTGATAAGTAAACCAAGCAAGATATAAGCAATATGATCCCATGAATAGGCATGTGTGCACATACATACAAACTATATTAATATATGTTTCTATACTGTATTTATTTTATTTTATTTTATTTTATTTTATTTTATTTGCAGTACTGAGATTGAACTCAGAGGCATTCTACCCCTAGCCCCATTTTATTTTTTTTTAATTTGAGACACGGTCTCACTGAGTTGCAGAGGACCTCACAAGTAGCTGAGGCTGGCTGCGAACTGCAATCCTCCTGTCTCAGCCTCTCAAGTCCAAGGATTACAAGCGTGTGCCACCACGCCCGGCTTTACACACTATATTTCTTTATCAAGACGTCTATGAATGTATATAGAAAAACAAACAGAGGTGAGCTCTGGGTTTATAGGGTTCTGCTGTGTTCAACTTTTTTATTTCTTTTAATTATCATTACTATTATTATTGGTACCGGGGATGGAACCCAGGGACATTCTGCCTCTAAGCTACAGCCCAGCCCTTTTTATCTTGAAATAGTCTGTCTCCTATCTTGACTTCAACTTTTTTTACTGGAGGAGGTACTGGGGGTTGAATCCAGAGGCATTCTACTCCTGAGCTATACACCCCCTCTCCCTTTTTATCTTGAAACAGAGAGCTGGGTGTGGTGGCCCAGGTTTGGAATCCCAGCATTTGGGAGGCTGAAACAGGAGGATCACAGTTCAAGGACAGCCTCAACTATTTGGTGAGGCCCTTTGCAACTCAGTGAGACCCTGTTTCAAAATGAAGAATAATAAAAAAAAAAATAGGGCTGGGAGTGTCACTTGGAGGTAGAATGCCCCTGGGTTCCATCTTTAGGGCTGGGGAAAAAGAGAGAGAGAGAGAGAGAGAGAGAGAGAGAGAGAGAGAGAGAGAGAGAAGAGAAGAGAAGAGAAGAGAAGAGAGAGAGAGACTGACTCACTCAGTTGCCAAGGCTGGCCTTGAACCTGCAACCCTCCTGTCTCAGCCTCCCAAGTACTGGGATTACAGGCCTGCGCCACCATACCGACTCGTCTTCAACTTCAGATGGCACTGTATCTTGTCTTTGTGGGGAGCTCGCTGCTCTTGACCCAGGGCACACTGGATGAAGACCACCCGAGCAGGTGGCCAGGCCCATCGGGGTTCATCTACATCGTCCAGTTCCTTATATCTGCGGGTGTCGACATCACTGGGCCCCTTTGGGCCTTGGCGAGGATCATTTTTAAAGGGAATGGAGAGATCTCTGCTTAGATCACCAAGTGGCAAGACTGGACTTAGACATTCTGAGCAGAAGACGGTCCTGTCCCGTCTCCATCGTGGGTTATGGTCTTCAAACCCTCTTGCCTGTGGCCCTCTTGGACAGGAGAAAAGAACAGCCTGTCTCCCTATCGCCTCCTTCCCACTTGCCATCCCCGCTTCAGCCCCTCTGAGCCGGGAAGGCTGTTGTTTCTCCGGGTGATGGGGTGCTAAGGGGAGGCTGGCAGATCCCACCACCGCGGGGACGGTCTGCGCCAACTGAGAAAGTTTAAAATGTAGAAACCAAGCGTGCGGGCTTGGCGGGGTTTTCACTCCAGGCGGTAGCGTGGCTTCAGCACCAAGCTAGGAGGAGACGCTATTAATCCTTGTGACATTCCCCTTGAAGAGCATCATATTTCAGTCCCAGTTAAGCACTGGGGCCGTTGTTTATGGGTCTCTTTCCCTCTGAAAGCAGGACCTCTGCGGGGCTCAAGTCGGAAGTGCTGCCGGCTCTGTGCCTTAAAGAGGAGTTAAGCCTGCTGACCTCCTCCACCTCCTCACTCCCAGCCGCCTCACTCCATCTGTCACCCACCAGGCCAGGGTCAGTGGGCCCGGGGCCCTTTGGTTGTAGCATCTAGGAGAAGAATAAACCACACTTGGAAAAAGAAGAGAATTCAGCATTCCTAATGTTTCTAATATTCCATCTCCATCTCTCCCCACTCTGGTTCTGATCTCCCCAGATGAGTCATTCATTCATTCATTCATTCATTCATTCATTCACACTTACTGGGCACCCTCCAAGTGTGTGAGGTAAGATGCCCAGACACACCCCAGCCCAGAGCAGAGGAAGTCTCACCCTGGTCAACCGGCCGTGTAGAAGGGATGCCTTGGGCCTCAGCGGGGGAAGCTGGGAAGTGGCTGAGTGTAGGACCTGGAGCAGGTGCTCAGAGCTTTGAAGCTCATCGCTGTCGCTTACAGGCTGGGTGACTTAGGAGAGTCGCTTCACCTCCTGGAGCCTCGGTTTCCTCGTCTGTCAAATGGGGCTAATAATGGAGCCATTCTTACAGGGCTGTTGAAAACACTCCATGAATTATTGCGGATAGTGCATCGAAGAAGCACTTGGGACTCACGCCTGTAATCCCAGTCCTTGGGAGGCCGAGACAGGAGGATCACAGACTCGAAGCCGGCCTCTGCAAGGAGTGAGACGCTCGCTCATCAACCTAGCGAGACCCTGCTTCAAAATAAAAGGGGCTGGGGGTGTAGCTCGAAGGTACCATGCCTCTGGGTTCAATCCCCAGGACCACAAGAAAACAAAACCAAAAAGCAGAAAAAGCATTCAGTAATTGCTGGATTCGTTATTAAGTAATTTTTCTCGTGCTCTGTTTTATAAAAGGGCAAACACAGGGGCACGGGTTCTAGGCTACTTGGGAGTCAGAGGCAGAAAAATCAAAAGCTCCAGGTATCTTAGCAAGACTCTGGCTTTTTCTTTTTTTTATTTTATTTTTTGGTACTGGAGATTGAATTCAGGGCATTCTACCTCCGAACTACACACTCAGCCCTATTTTTTATTGTTTATTTTGAAACAGGGTCTCACTGAGCTGCAAAGGGCCTCACTGAGTAGCTGAGGCTGGCCGCAAATCGCGATCCTCCTGTCTCAGCCTCCCGAATGCTGCGATTACAAGCATGCACCACCAACCTGGCTCTAGCAAGACTCCGTCTTAAAAATAAATATCTTTAAAGGGCTGGGGGTGCAGCTCAGTGGCACAGCACTTCAGCTTGTATGAGGCCTAGCATTCGATCCCCAGTGGTACAAAACGGAGGCGGTGGCGAGCGCAGGCTCCTGGGGAGAATATTACAGGGACATTTGCTTTATGGCAGAGATTATGGAAGTTATCTCCCGTGGTGACAGGTCTAAGCTGAGCGTCGGTACCAACCCCCTGCCCTCACCCCTAAGTGCTGACCGCTCACCCGAATGACCACAGTCTGCTAAGATGATGCTCAGTGGGACCCCTGTCTTGGCTTAGATGAGCAGTTCCTTTGGGGGTAAGAAGTGTACCTTGCACATCTTTCCAGCACTTTCTGTGATGGCGATCATATCCCATAGCTTTACCCTTCCTTGAACAACCAATTAAGTGAGGGATGATCTGTGCCATCACGCAGACATCAGGAGATGATTTGAGGACCTGAGCCCGCTGCAGCGTGGCCGGGGGATGGCTCCAGCGGGCCCTGTGGATTTGCAAGTTTCTTCTTCCGGTGCTGATGGAAAATTGGTCTCGAGTTACCAGCTGGCTGGACCCCACCTTTCTGAACTGTCAGGAAGGATACTTCTCCACAGGCTGGGCCTAGCCGGGAGTTAGGAGAATTGTGGAAGGAAGTAGAGGGGCCAGGTGTGGTGGTGCATAGCTGTAACCCTAGGACTTGGGAACTGAGGCAGGAAAATCACTGGTTTGAGACCATCCACAGTAACTTAGTGAGACCCTCGGCAACTTAGTGAGACTCCGTTTAAAAACAAAAAAGTAAAAGGGCTGAGGTGTAGCTCAGAGATAGAATGCCACTGGGATCAATGCCCAGTATCAAAACAAGGAAGGAAGGAAGGAAGGAAGGAAGGAAGGAAGGAAGGAAATAAGGAAGGAAATACAGGCATGTATCTTAGTAATATCACCTCTTTCCCAAGCTTTTGCCTCCCCTTCTGCCGTGGTCTTTGGGGGTGCCCTAACCCCCCACTACCGGCAGCCTACGCAGGCCTTGATTGATACGCGAGGCGTGATCCTGAACAGATGTTTAGAAATCCAGCTTGTTCGGGGGAAGTCAGTGAAAACCTTCCAAGAGAAGTGTCAATACACAACATGCTATACGTAATTCAGTTTTCCTTTCGCTACTAAATTAATTTTGCATGCACGGTATTTTTAAATTGAGCTCCTCCGAGCAGGCTCGTGCCCTGTGAACCCGAGGGCCCCTGCTCTCCGCCTTCCCCAGCATCACATCTGAACCCTTATTTATCCTTGGTGGGCCTCCCCCATGCGCCGAGCCCAGGCTGGGGAAAGCAGGAACAAGGTAAAAATAAATAAATGAAGTGATACGGACCCGTAAGAAGCTCCGAGACACAGGGAAGGGCCGGGCCTTCCAGAGGGAGACCGCCTGAGCGGGGCAGGCGGGACACGGGTGGGCGCGGGCGGATGCCGCCGAGTTCACGGGGTTGGCTGCGTTAAGCAGCGCAGTGTTTCTGCTGCCCGCGCCCTCCTGGGGCGACTTCTCCACCTCCGGCCACAGCTCCTGCCCCCAGGCCACGGGCGCCCCAGCTTGAGCATGCTTCAGGACCTTCTGGAAGGCTGGAGAAGGCCCAGGGGCCAGACCCACCCAGAGAGCCTTCCTTTCTTTTTCTTATTTTTATTTTTTTAACTTCTCTTTCCCGATAACCAAAGCTTTCATCAGCACTCCTTTCCTCAGCATCTATGCGTAAATACATTTGTTAAGTAAATTTTATTGCGTTTATGTGAGGTTTGCAGCATGAGGCTATGGGATAGATAGATAGTGTAATGGTTCTTTAATATAACTAACATACAAAGTAGTAGACTTAGCCGGGCACGGTGGTGCATGCCTGCAATCCCAGTAGTTGGGAGGCTGAGACAGGAGGATCCCAGACTTGAGGCCAGCCTCAGCAACATAGCAAGGGACTCTCAGCGACTTAGTGAGGCCCTGTCTCAAAATAAGAATAAAATGGGGCTGGGGAGGTAGCTCAGAGGTTTCATTTCTTAGTACCACACACACACAAAAAAAGTGGCAGACTTGGAGGATGAACAGATTGAAGGACTTAAGGTATACCATGAAGACTGTAGTTAATAAAGTTGTTTGTGGAACTTCTGTTAAACAGGTAGATTTTATTTATTTATTTATTTATTTATTTATTTATTTATTTACTGGGTGGTACTGGGGGTGGAACCCAGAGGCTTTCTACCTCCAGGCTATACTCCCAGACTTATTTTCTATTTTATTTGGAAACAGGGTCTCACTAAGTTGCTGAGAGCCTCACTAAGTAGCTGAGGCTGGCTCCGAACCTATGCGATTCTCCTGTCTCAGCCTCCCGAGCGCGGGGATTACAGGCGTGCGCCACGGCGCCCGGCTAAACAGGTAGATTTTAGCTGGTCTTGTCACAGACACACACGGAGCAGGCTCCTGATGTCAATTTTTTTGTTTGTTTTTGTTTTTGTGGCACTGGGGATGAAACCCAGGGGCCTTCTACCTCCAGGCTACACTCACACCTATTTTATATTATATTTGGAAACAGGGTCTCACTAAGTTGCTGAGAGCCTCACTAAGTAGCTGAGGATGGCTTCGAACCTGCGCGATCCTCCTGTCTCAGCCTCCACGCCCGGCTACTGATACCAAGTTTCTGACTCAGCAGGTCTGGGCCGGGGCTGAGAAGCTGCGTCCTTCACAGGCTCCGGGAGACACTGACCGTGGTATCTTGGGACCACACTTTGGAAACCACTGCTAGACACTCCTGAGTTCAACCCAGAGACGTGCCACCCCCTCCCAGCCCCCTAAAACCAGCATTAGGTACAGAAACCGTGAGCCCAGAGAACACAGCTGCCGGCAGGCGGCTCCTGGAGCGCTCAGCTTCTGGTCCCAGACGAGGTTCCTGGGCCCCTGTACCCTTTGGAGAGGAAAAGCAATGGGTGGTCAGGGCTCCCACGGGCTCCAGTTGTGTTTCAGGGGAAACTGTCTCCTTTTCACAACTTTGCTGCTCCTGGGAATGCGCGCTGCTACCCTTTCCGTCCCTCATCACCTAACTTCACTCGAAGAGTAAACAGCGCGCGTCAGAGGCTTTATTTTGCCGTCCTATTTTTCTCGCTGATTTACATTCTCCTCTCAAGGCTTCATGGCCAATTAGGATGCATCGTCAGTGGGCAGCCGCTCGGCGCCCCGGCCCTCCCTCCCACCCCAAAACTTAATGATCCGTCAAACCCTTCAGTCTGCTGGAAGAGTATTGGCAGAAAGGGGCCCAAAGACAGAGACGGGAAGCCTCACTTTTGTATGCTGAAATTTCAATTTTTCCCATTTCAAGACTGTGGTCCTGGAGGCCCGGCCACTCTGTTCTGACGATGGTCGCCTCTGACCTTGTCCCCGGCTGCCACCTACAATGCCAACTTCCATCTCCTAGAACGCCATTCTAATGTGGCTCTCACCCAAGGACTCGGTGGAGAAGCCGCCTCCCAAGAGGGAAGCCAACAGAAGAGGTAGGAACGGCATCGTCGAGGTAGAGTGCCAGAGACTCCGACCCCGTCCCTTAGCTGGAATGGGGTTCTCCAGCACTGTACCCAGGCTGTCTCGAGTCTCCTGTGTTGTGGCTTCTAGTACCTGGGGAACAGGTGTGAATCTGTGCCCAAAATGGTAGAGATACTTATTGTCCGTGTGTGTGTGTGTGTGTGTGTGTGTGTGCGCGCGCGCGCACATGTACACATATGTTTCTGGGGGTTTAACTCAAGGGCATTCTACTTCTGAGCTATACCCCCAGCCCTTTTTTGTTATTTATTTATTTATTTATTTATTTATTTATTTTTGCAGTACTGGGGATGGAACCCAGGCGCATTCTACCTCCAAGCTACACCTCCAGCCTTATTTTTTATTCTTTATTGTGAAACCAGGTCTCACTGAGTACCAAAGGGCCTCACTAAGTAGTAGCTGAGGCTGTCCTCGAACTGGGATCCTCCCAGTTCAGCCTCCCAAATGCTGGGGTTACAAGCATGTGTCACCACGCCCGGCGCCCTTTTTATTTTGAAACAGGGTCTCGCTAGATTGCAGAGGGCCCCTCTGAGTTGCTAAGGCTGGTCTCCATCCCACACTCCTCTCGTCTCAGCCTCCGAGGCACAGGCTTGCAGTAACATCGTGCCTGGCTCTTAGGCACATTTCGAAGGTTTTTCTGTAGCATATCGAGCTGGCCTGATAGAGTACGTGCCTCCCGTCGATTCAGGTGAAAGAGGGAAGTTGTTCAAGGTGCCGGGGGCTCAGAGCCGGGTACTGGCTCCTCGCTGTCATCTATGCCCCTGGACATCTGCTGAGACCCCGCTCGTCCCATCTGAACCTCAGCCGTGAGCCTCGTTGCTGCTGCCGAGAGGCTTCGGGCGGCTTGCTGCGTGGAGGCCCTCCCAGGGCATGAGATAATTCACTGCCCCTCCCACACGGGGTTTCTACAAGCTCATCCCCCCAGGGCCTGCCTCAAATGCCAACTTCTCCCCCAGGGTGACTCTTAGATTCTGCCTGAGGACTTAGGAGTTCCTCCGGAAGGGCGAGCACTTAGCACGTCTCCGCAGAATCCTTGATGTGAATCAGCCCTGCTGCTAAAACGCCACCTGCCCAGGGGCTGGAGCCTGTCTCATACCTCTGTTCTCAGAAACCTGCGTGGCGCAAAAGAAGGGGTAAGCAACGCTGGCGGAATTAAAAGTGCATAGAGCCGGGCGTGGTGGCGCACGCTCGTAATCCCCGCGCTTGGGAGGCGAAGACAGGAGGATCGCGCAGAGGAGACCCTGTTTCCAAAATGAAAATGTAAAAATAGGTCTGGGAGTGTAGCCCCGAGGTGGAAGGGCTTCCAGGAACCCCAGTACCACCAAAAAAAAAAAAAAGTGCATAGAGGGTTCAGACACCTGGACGGGGAGCTGCTGACCCCTGATCCTGACAGTAAATAGAAAACAAACCTCACTTGTCTTTCAAATAAGAAATAAGGTGAGGACATGTGGCTTGGCCAGAGATGAGGACACAGGGTCTTTGATTTCTCCTGAAACACAACTGGAGCCCATCAGTGACAAGAGCCACACGGATAAGCCTAACGTCTGGGTAGGAAGCCCCGCTGTGTGGTTCCTGGGTTCCCGCAACAGGAAGGGCAGAAATGAGACCCCAGCCCCCTGCAGCCCCTGGCCCAGGCCGGGGTCACAAGATGCTCCGTGGCGTGGGCAGCGTGCACTCAGCAGGGTAGCTGAGTCCTGGGAGGGCCGCCCTCACTGGCTCCTGCAAAAGAAAGGCTGGGCTTGTGAAATTCAGGTGGGCCCCAGAGGACCAGGAACGTGTCCGGGCTCCCAGCCTGGAAGTCTCAGTTCTCCCAGGGAGCAGTGTTTGCCCCTCGCAAGCCCTTCCCAGTTGACTATAAGCTCAGAAGAAAGAGCTCTCTTTTTTCTCAGCCAGCGTGCCCTGTGTGAGGCCTGGGTGTTCAGGGAGTGGGAGAGGCCGGTGAAAGCTCAGCAAAGCCCTCAAGAGGAAGGGCGGGCTACCCAGACCTTAGCGGCAAATCCTTGCGTGGCTGTAGATTGTAAAAACTGTAACCACAGTTAAAACAAACAGGCACTTTGAGAGAGACTGACGGTGCCGCTACAAAGAGCAGGGAAGGGGGCCCGGCTGCAGGGAGGAGAGAAGGGGATGCACCCAGGGACCACGAAGCTCCAGCAGGCAGAGATGCTGAAGGCGGAGGGAGATGGGTGAGCAGACACTTCCTTCCAGGAAGGCCCGGAGAGCCCGTGGGGATGGGGGAAGGCAGGGCAAAGGGTTTGTCTTCTGCCCCCGCCTCTCGGTTTGCCCTGGGGATCCAGGTGGACAGTGACTGCAGGGTGGTAGCAAAAACTCCTTTAAAAAAGTAACATTTGAACTGAGCCCTGAAGGATAAGAGGGAATCGGCCACTGGTATGCTGGGAAATGCTTAACCACATCTCTTATATAAAAATGCCCGGATTTGTAGAGTCTGCCCATGTCCGTGGTGTAAATACTCCCGACATGGCTGATTTTTTTGCCGTGAGTTGCTGTCATGGGAAGAGACTCACTCACAGTCTGCTCTAGTGAGCTGGTAAGAGTGAGCCATACAAATATCTAGAGAGTGAGCGGCCCAGAGAGAGGCAGTAGCAAACAGGAGACCTTTCATCAGAAAGAAATAGGAGCTTGAGCAGCAGAGAGACGGTCGGCACGGCTTGGTCACCATGAGCAAGGGGTCGAGGACCTTAAACCGGGGGGAAGTCGGATCACACAGGGCCAGAGTCAGGATTAAGAGAGCCTTTGAAATCTCCGGTGGCGATGCCTGTGCCCCAGGGCGGCACTGCCAGCAGGGTCGTGGGGAGGCGGCCTCGGCCAGGTCATTCTTTCAATTTGTCTCAGTCCAGGAGATAAAATAGAGACCACGCTCCTTGCCCAAGTTCACTCAGCGGCCTCCCAGGGCCGGCTGCAGACATTTGTTTACTCCTTAAGAGAACCGAGTATTTCAACTGAGAAGGAAAATATTGTAGTGACAAATGTGTCCACACACCCACCCTCCTCTGGGAAATGTCACAGGGACAAAAGTTGAGCGCATGTGCCTGGCTCGCATCTGTGAAAGCAGCGTGGGGGCAGGCCAGAGGCAGCGGGCAGCCGGGAAAGACCTCTGCCCGGGGGCCTCCATTCCACCTGGCCGCTCCCTTTTTTTTTTTTTTTTTTAACCAGGGCCAGGAAGGAAGCGGCCAGAAGGGAGATGGCTTCATAAGTAGAACTTAGCATGGAAGTAGATGCAGACTCCAGATTGATCCTGGGTGAGTCTTCTAGGACAGCGCTTGGTCCCGAGCCCTGTTCTCCACGGGAACCTCAGCTGATCCAGGAGAAACATGAGCAGACTGCAAAGGAAAGCCTTGTTCAAATGAAGAAGCCAGAGATGATTTCAGTTAACCTGCTTGTTTACTTCTTGGACTTTCCAAAAGCCGTGTCCCCGTCCCTTGCCCAGAGGGTAGGGGAATGTAATTTTAAGAGAGTATATGTTTAAGATGTGCTTTTTGGAGCCATGTGTGATAGAGTATACCTGTCATTCCAATACTTGAGAGGCAGGAGGATTCCAGGTTCCAGGCCAGCCTCAGCAACTTAGTGAGATACAATTTTTTTACATTTATTTTTATTGGTACATTGTAATCATATATCACATTGGAATACAAGACTTGAGAGGATATTCAAGCACACATCATCCAATTAGCCCTCATCCAGTCCCCATCCCATTCCCTCCCCTTCCCTCGATCCCATGCTTGTTTGGTGATTAACTTTGATACATATGTTTATGTACCTCCTGCTTTTTAAAGAGGCTCCATTATCCCTTATTCCATACCCTCTGATTGGTCACCTTAATTGCTTTGCTATAGGGCCCTTTCTATAGCTCAACCTCTTCCTGTTGCCCCTTTCCTCCTAGTTATTGCTGATTAGGGGAAGCATCTGGTTTTTATTTTCTGCGATATTTCTCTGTGCAAGCCGCGTTGCAAGTACCAATCCCACTCTTGACGGCCCCAGTAGTGGCCTGGCTACCCACTGGACTGATCCAGACCTCGCTGGCTCAAGCAGCGGCCTTTCCTCATGGGAGGCCCCAATTCTGGCCTCACTGGCCCCCACACTGGCCTAACCCCTCGGATGGCTCCAATCCTGGCCTCGGTGGCCCCAGCACTGGCCTAGCCTCAAGGCAGGCTCTGTCCCAGCCTCGCTGACCCTGGCACCAGCCTAACCCCTCAACAGAAACCTCTCCTGGCCTCAGAGGCCCCAGCACTGGCCTTGCCTCACAGCAGGCTCCGATCCCGGCCTTGCTGGCCCTGGCACCGGCCTAACCCCTTGGTAGGCTCCGATCCCAGCCTCAGAGGACCCAGCACCGGCCTTGCCTCACAGCAGGCTCCGATCCCAGCCTCGCTGGCCCCGGCACCAGCCTAACCCCTCAGCAGACTCCGATCCCAGCCTCGGAGACCCCAGTAGCGGCCTTGTCTCATGGCAGGCTCCAATCCCGGCCTCAAAGGCCCCAGCACCGGCCTTGCCTCACGGCAGGCTCCGATCCCAGCCTCACTGGCCCCATAACCGGCCTAACCCCTCGGCAGGCTCCAATCCCAGCCTCGGAGGCTCCAGCACCAGCCTTGCCTCATGGCAGGCTCCAATCCCAGCTTTGCCGTGTCTGTTGCCGGCCTCACCCCTCGGCAGGCTCCAATCCAAGCACCCTCTTCACCCAGCCATTTGCCCCATGTTCTCGAGGGTGCGTGGTGGTAGCATTCTGCCTCTGGGGTTATTACTTCAAAGGTTCCAGGTGTAATGCATCAGATCTCTGTCTCCCCTGAGTACTGACCACTGCTATTGCCACTGCTTCCACCATTTCAAATCTTTCCCAAGCTCTTTTTCCACTCTGAATGTTGTCTAGTGTTCCTAAGCATGCGTGATGGTAACATTCGATGTTTGGTGTCATTTCTCCAAAAAATAAGGTTGGTAGGATCCAATTTCTGCTTCTCCTGAATACAAGTCTCCACCACCATCGCAGAGACTGCTTCCAACACTGCCTTTCTCCTAGGTTTCTGCTAAACTCTCTCCTTACAGGTGATATCCAATTCTTAAGAATGTAGAGAAGAAGCAGTCCTCCTTCGTGGGGAATTTTTTCAAAAGTTCCAGTTCATTTGGATAAGTTTTGCCTGCATCTCCAGTATCCTGGCATCCGCCACGGCCTTCTTGATCCCTCTCCAATATTTTTCTTTCTTCTTTTTCTTTTCCTTTTTTTTTATTTAATAAGAGAAGACAGTATGTGTAGTTTGAGGAGGCTGTGGGATCAGGCACTCAGTAGCACTGTGACCTGGGCCCGGTTTCCTCAGGGGTCCAGCCTGCTCTGCATGACTCCGCCAGGGGCCCAGGGCCTTGTGACCGGGCCCCGGTTTCTCCAGGGGTCTGGCGTGCTCCGCGTGGTCTGGCCCAGGGCCCAGAGTCCTATGACCCAGGCCCCGGCTCTTCCGGGCTCCCGAGATACAATTTCTCAAAATAAAAACTTAAAAGGGTTGGAGGTATAGTACAGAGGTAAGAGTGCCCCTGGGTTCAGTCCTTGGTACCAAAAAAAAAAAAAAGAAAGAAAGAAAAAGTGCTTTTGGCCCGACCCTCGTGACATTATTGTAACCTAATCTCCTCTTTAAACCCCTTGTCTCTAAGTCCAGTTGGTGTCTGTGGGTCAGGACCCCAGCATCTGAAAGTGGATGGGGCTGGGGATGATACCGTCCATCTAACATCTCCTCCATCTTTTATTAAACACTTTATCCTGATTTGAAGGTTCCATCTGTTCCTGCTGCCTGATTGATGAAGGAAACACTTGGGGCTGTTCCTCACGTAGAGATTTTCACTAAATCACCTAGATGTATCCCTCCCCCCACCATACTACTTCCAGGAATTAGAAAACGGTGTATAATCTGAGCTGAGCATCTGCAGAAATATCACATCCCTGCTCAGACAAAACCCTCCCCCTTGGCCTTTCTGGTCCCAAGCTGTCCCATTGTGGGGACATCAGAGACCACAGAGGACCTATCCGGTGCTAAACTCAAGCTCCCTTCCCTAAGGGTCCCCAGCCAGTGCGGGCTGGCACAAGAGAACCTTCGCCCGAGTGTCCTCCCAGCCACGATCAACGTGTCAAATGGATTTTTGCTCCAACTGAGGATGCAGATGGTAATGGTGATGGCTGTCGGGTAGACACAGGGTACTCACAGGATGGGGGGGACCTCCAGGATCCACTGTGACCCACATGACATCTTGGCAGGTGGTACTTACAGAAGAGGATGCAGGATGCTAACAGCTCTATTCTGGCCACTGCACCTGCTGAAGAAAACGAGTGTTGTAATAACTGGAGGCAAGGCCGGGCGTGGTGGCGCACGCTTGTCATCCCAGCATTCGGGAGGCTGAGACTGGAGGATCGCGGTTCGCGGACAGCCTCAGCTACTTAGTGAGGCCCTCTGCAACTCAGTGAGACCCGGTTTCAAAATAAAGAATAAAAAATAGGGCAGGGGGTATAGCTCGGAGGTCAAAAGCCCCTGGGTTCCATCCCCAGACCCGCAAATAAATAAATAAATAAATAAATAAATAAATAAATAAATAACTGGAGGCAACTCCGTGCCTTCTGGAGTAGGAGAACCAATGCCGGGTCCTGAGAACAGCCCCAAGCG
The DNA here is from genome assembly GCF_963383645.1 of Muscardinus avellanarius. Lineage (NCBI taxonomy): Eukaryota > Metazoa > Chordata > Mammalia > Rodentia > Gliridae > Muscardinus > Muscardinus avellanarius. The sequence goes on from NC_137788.1 coordinate 11,321,659, forward strand.
GGGAGTTCCTCTCCTGCCCATCAGCTTCCTGATCCTAGCAGGTCTGTTTCCCAGAGTTCTCCAACCTTCTTTGATAGTAGTATGACTTTTCCTTTGACACCTTTATTTCCTTTTATTTCTGAGTTCGCCACGGTGCCGCGGAAGCTCCTGAGGTTTTCACTAATGTCCAGGGCTCATCAACCAGCCTCAGAACGCTTTGCAAACTCGAGATTTGGCCCCGAGGCCCCCGCTGGCCTGTGTTTGTCTGTGTGTCATGTAAATTGCCAGGAAGCCTGGGCCATATGTTTCTGACTCGTTTCCACTGTCATCAAACAGCGTTTTGAGGAATTATTTGAAGTCCATAAAGGTTTTTTGTCCCTGGGTTTCACTCCTGGGTTCTTCTCTAATTAAGTGCAGTTCATCCAGCGTCTGCAGAGGCTCCGTGCAAGCTCCGCGCTGGGCATGGAGGTGCCGGGAGCATAAGCCACGGAGCCTTCCTTCAGGGGGTGTGCAGCGGGAGCCACCCTGCCAAGGGCGCACGAGAGCCGCCCAGCTGGTGCAGTGTTCGTGCTCAGACCCCAGCTCCCTGCATCCGAGCAACCTCCCGGTCAGGCGGCAGCTTCTTTGCTTGCTGGCCATTGGCTCAGGCCTCTGGTGATTCTCCTTCCTGGCCGTGCAAACGCCAGCAGTGCGTCCATGCTGTCTTAGTGCCCTCTGTTTGAGGTTTTCTCTCTCCCCATAGATCTTGCTGTGCATTTCCATAGATGTGAAAATGCTCTCCTCACCCAGAGTGCTTGAGTCTATGTGGGTGCCCGTGGGCTGCTAAATCTCGGATGTGGGGCTCCACAGCTCTGGTAAGGGGAACTCGGGGGCCATTAGAGGGGACAAGTGACATTCTGCTTTGCTGACTCTATTTCCCAACTGCAGAGTACGGTCCCGGCCAACAGGCTGCTTGGATCCTACTCTCCTGGGTACCCGCTCATTTCATCAAAGCCCAAAAGTGATCTTATTTTAATTAGCATGGGAGGAGGGAGCTGGGATCACGAGTTCCTGAGTCATTACCACAGACGTGTCTTTTCTTCCCCAGCAATGCTGACTGTCTGGCTCGGGATCATCTCAGGATGGACTCAGGGCATCACACCCAGTCTCTGGTGGGAGCCACATAGGGTGTTTCCAAGCCCTTGGGGACAGTGGCACAGAGGGTGCCAGGGCAGAGGCAGGCGGGCGGCTCTGCCACGCACCGGAGGGCGGGTGTCTCTGCGTCTGCCACTGGCCAGCAGCTAATTTTCACCCTCCGGCATCTGCTTTTGCCCGAGCGGTATCCAGCCAGGGGTAGCCAGTGAGAATCACAGAAAGACATTTGTGCTGTCCTGCGACTTGCGGCTGTCTGTAGACTCTCACTTGATTTTATCTGTTTCCTTTCTTTCTCGTTTTTATCATTTTATTTGCCCTTACCAAGTCCTGGAGTGTAGGGATATTTTTTAAGCTTTCAAATAAGCAAGTCTGTGGGTGTCTCGGTGCTGGGACCCTGTCTTACCTCCTTCTGTGTCCAGAGCCCTTGGGGTGGCTCCCTGTGGGCATGCGGTAGGTGTCCGGTGCCGATGGTGACGGTGGTGGTGGAGATGCTACAGTCGGAGAAGGCAGATACCACACTTGGAGTGCTTAGGATGTGCCAGGCCCCGGGGGACGTGACACGACACGGCCCCCAGAGTTGGGGGTTCCATTACCAGCCTCCCGCACAGACCAAGGGAGGGATGCTCCAGACCCTGGGCATGTGTCCCAAGGACACACACAGTGAGCGAAGAACTGAAATTCAGCACATGTGAGCCTCCCTCCAGAGCCCAAATGCCCGGCGTGAATTCTGAGATAAAAAGCCAGGTTAGTAACCTGCAAAATAGCCAGGCGTAGTGGCATATGCCTGTAATCCCAGGGAAGCTGAAACAGGAGGATCACAGGTTCGAAACCAGCCTCAGAAATTTAGTGAGGCCCTCAGCAGCTTAGCAAGACCAGTTTCAAAACAAAACAGGATCACAGTTCGTGAACAGCCTCAGCTACTTAGAGAGGCCCTTTGTAACTCAGTGAGACCTGTTTCAAAACAATAAAAAGACAAAAAAAAAATAGGGCTGGGGGTGTAGTTCAGAGGTACAGTGCTCCTGGGTTCCATCCCTAGTACCATAAAATATAATAATAATAATAATAATAATAATAATAATAATAATAATAAATAATAATAATAATAATAAGGTTGGTGGTATAACTTGGAAGTAGAATATCCCTGGGTTCAGACCTAGTACCATAATTTTTTTTTAAAGTACAAGACATTTTGTCTTTCTAGTGATATTTCAAAGGCGTTTATTAGAAAGGCTACACAGATGGTTCCCAACTCACGATGGTTCAACTTAAAATTTTTCAACATTAAAACGGTGCCAAAGCACACCCAAACAACCATTCTGTTTTTTACTTTCAGTGCAGAATTCAATAAATTGCACGAGATGTTTGACACTTCGCTGTAAAAGAGGCTTAGTGTTGGGTGATCTTACCCAGCTGCCAGCTAATACCGTAGGTGTCCCCAGCACGTCGGGGGTGGGCTGCGCCAGGCTGTGATGTTTGGTAAGCCACACGTATTCAGTGCATTTTTTGACTTAGGATATTTTCACCTTATGATAAACTTCTGAGATGTAACCCATAATAAGTCAAGAAACATCTGTCACAGAACTGGCTTTTATGAGCTGGTGAAGCCATCACAGGTGTTGAACTTCAGACTCTGGTTCGAGAAACACTTAGATGTCCACGGAGACAGCTCTGAAGAGACGGTTCTCAGCCCTGCAGTGGCCCAGCGTCGCTTCGAGGGCTAAGCCTGCAGCATCCGCAGCTGCACATAACTTAAGCAGGAAGCGTCAGCGCACAGATACAGCGTGCTGAGTCTAGAGCGAGCTGAGTCTGAGAGCACATATTTCTGCGTCTTGTCCTGTTGTCTTAGTCTGTATTCTGTTGCTATAACAAGATGCCACAGGCTGGGTAACTTATAAAGAAAAGAAGATTATTTGTCTCACAGTTTTGAAGGCTGGGAAGTCCCATAGTATTATCTCATGGTAGAAGAAGGAAGGGGAAGAAGACATGGGAGATGAACCCGCCCTTTCGTTAGGAGCGCACACCTGAGATTATATTAATCCAGTTATTAATCCTGATCGTCTCTTAAAAGTCCCACCTGCTAACACCATCACAGTGACAATAAAATTCCCACATGAGCCAGGCACAGGGACACATGTCTATAATCTCAGCTATTCTGGAGGCTGAAGCAGGAGGATGGCAAATTGGAGGTCAGCCTGGACAACCTAGCAAGACCCCATCTCCAAAGACAAATTTTTAAAAGGGGCTGGGGCCGGAAGCTCAGGAGTAGAGGATTTGCCTAGCTGGTACAGGCGCTGGATTTTAATCCCCAGTACTGCCAAAAAGTGAAAATTCAATATGAATTTTGGAGGGAACGCTCAAAAATGCAAGGAATTCAGCCGGAAGCTGTGTGAGGAAGAGGAAGATCTGTCCAGTGACGGGAGGAAAGGCCGGCGCCAGGCACTGGGCCGGGGGCCTTAACCTACAACCTCACAGAGGTTGGACCAAGGGGATTCAAGTTGGCGGGCAAATTAGACTTTATATAGTTTGCATTTATTATTTATTTATTTGTTCGTTTATTTATTTATTTATTTATTTAGGTACTAGGGATGGAACCCAGGGCCTTTCTACCTCCAGGCTATACCCCCAGACCTATTTTATGTTTTGTTTTGAAACAAGGTCTCATTAAGTTGCTGAGAGCCTCACTAAGTAGCTGAGGCTGGCTTCGAACCTGCAATCATCCTGTCTCGGCCTCCAAATTTGGTACTGGGATTACAAGCGTGTGCCACCACACCTGGCTAGTTTGCATTTAAAAGGTCTTTTCGGCCTGGGAATGAGTCAGGGATCAGAGGGCCACAGGAGATGTGAGGAGACCGGGTGGGAGCTCCCAGGGTCTTTCCTCCATGCCTGACATGTTGGAAAGGAAGAGCCAGGAAGCTGGTCTGAGGGTTTCGACAGTCCTCGTCTCTGTTTGGGGCCTGTGTTCTGGGCCACAAAACATTTTGTCGATTCCGGCTAATGCTCGGTACTGAAAGTACATTGTTCTCACTGTGAAAGTTGGTGATTCCTTCTAGAAAGCAGGAGTGGTGTGGCGCTCTAACCCGGCTTGGAGGGAGGGCAAAGCAGGCCCTGGGACAGTGGAGCATTTTGTAGTCATCTGAGACCCCGCCAGCCTGCCAGCAGCCCATGCACTGGAAACTACACGCTTTGTTTCATTTAAGGCCACTCCAGGCTCTCACTGGCCCCTGTACCTGACAGCTGCTAACTTCCCTATTTTACCCAGAGAACCGAAGCTGGGCTTCCAGGAGGAAAGAAGCCATGAAAGTCAAAAGTCGAGGCCCAGATGTTGGCAGGCTCGAACCTTCCCCTAGTGTAATCTATAGCCAAGAGTCACTCTGAAGCAGGTGCAGAGTTAAAACTCCCCACACCCATCGTTCCCCCTGCTCCCCAAAACACCTCAGTGATAAGCCACAAGGGATCCCTAGCTCGAACAGTGCTAAGTGTGATACAAAATGTTACCTAATCCATGCTGCATGTGTATCAGCTAGTTCTTGTGCAGTTGTGCCATGTAACAAACACCCCCGAGACCTCAGTGGCCTCTCACAGTACATGCATAGGATGCGCTGTGTATGGGTGGCCGGTTGGCCACTCCAATTTTGATGGAGCATGTTCAATGCCTGTGGGGTATCTGGATGTCTGCCGTGACTACGCTCTGCTCCGTGTATCTCTCATCCTCCATTAGTCTACCCAGGGCTTGCTCCCCCGGCAGTAACTGAGGCAAGACAGGACTAATCACTCGAGTGCTTTTTCAAGCCTCCGCGCCTCCAGATTCATTTAGCATCTACTGACCAAAGCCAGTCACACCACCAACCTCAGGGTGAAAAACTGGGTGTTTTGCCATGTTCCCCGGTACGTAGATGCTCCTGATTACCGCAGCACTCTGACAGCGCTATCATTTTATCTCTGACCACTGTCGCTGTGAGAGCTGGCACCGTGCAGGCTTACTTTACATCAGTTCAGCATCCCTCAACTGGGGGTGAAATTTTTTTTTTTTTTTTTTTTTGGTGGTACTGGTGGTGGAACCCAGAGGCTTTCTACCTCCGGGCTATACTCCCAGACCTATTTTCTGTTTTATTTGGAAACAGGGTCTCACTAAGTTGCTGAGAGCCTCACTAAGTAGCCGAGGCTGGCTTCGAACCTGCGCGATCCTCCTGTCTCAGCCTCCCAAGCGCGGGGATTACAAGCGTGCGCCACCATGCCCGGCCAACTGGGGGTGAATTTTTACCTGGGGAACATCTAGCAAAGACAGGGGCAAAAGCCAGGGATGTTGCTAAACATCCTAAATCCACAGAACAGTCCCCACAGCAGAGACTTATCTAGCCCCAAATGTTAATGGCGCTGAGACTGAGTCTGTCAATCTGATCAGTCTGGCGCCCATCCTTGGGGTAGGCTTGCCCAGATCCATTCTTACTGTCCCCTTCCTTTCTAATCCGTGTAACCAGCCCAAGCCTCTGGGCTTGGCTGGCGGAGGCCATCATGATTTGGGTCCAGGGCTACACAGTCTGGTTACCCCACTTCAGTTTTATTTTGTTCTGCCCATCGAGTCCGGTGCCCAGGTAGGTGCGGATGCTGCCTGCCACCTGGATACCTGATGGACAGGCCCTTCATTCCGAGCCTGTGAACAGCACTACAGGGCCCTTGTCTGATATTAACTGAGTAACTGGCTTTGTGCAGTTCTCACCGGCAGCGTTAGAGAAGCGGCATTAAAGAAATTCAAAGCAAAGACACAAAATTCCTGAGCAGCCAGCCTGTGCGCACGGCCTTGCCCGGCCAGAAGCTCTGGTCACGTGTGCATCATGACACAGGCGCACAGCTGGTTCAGGGCCGGGGCGGGAATGCGCATGCTCCGCACCCGGGGGCCCCCGGCTGTCCGCGGGCAGGGGTGACAGGCTCTGCTCCGTGGGTCTCTGGGCCATCTCAATTCCAGCCCGGGCCTGTTCTCATGCAGACGCCTGCCCAGACGGCAAGCTCGTTCCGTCACTCAGGGAAAACGCTCTTTGGATTCTGTCCTCTCCTGGCTCCTTCTGATGGTCTTGAAGGTACTTAAGGAAGATGCTTCCTGTAAGAAGAGCTGCTGAGCCTAGACGCCGCGTCTGCTGCGCTCTTCCCGTGACGGAGGGAGAGGTGTGGGCATGGCTCGGGCCGCTCGCTCTTGGGCTGAAAAGGCACTTACAAGCCTCGGGGTCACCAGTGGATGCAGAGGAGGCCTCACGGTTTTGAAGCTAGCTCTACCTGGAAGACAAATGCTGTGTTCTGCCCCCTGGAGACGCCTCCAGGGATAACAGCCAGGCCCTCCTGCGTCTGGGCTCAGGCCTTGGCGCACACACTATCATTTATTTATTCCTAAGGGCAGTCCTCAGATGTGAGTTCAGCAGTGTCCCCATCTCGTAGGTGCAGGAACTGAGGCACGGAGAAGCCGCTGCGTGCAGGGCGCCCGGCTGGGGGATCTGGGAGGGAGTCCTAGTCCGTCATGTCACCCCAACACCTTACTCTCACCAGGCTGGGCTGCAGCTGTTCTATAGCCGTGGAGGCTCAGTACTTGCCTGGCCTTCAGGTGCTTAATGATCCGGTGCTTGGTGGGCGTTTGCTGCCGGGCTTGAGGTCTCAGGCACCTTTTAAAAAGCAAGTCACGGACCCCAGCACGGGAGAGGCATGGACACGGAGTGTCGAGGGCCCGCTGCCACCCAGGGTCCCCGCCAGGTGTGGGACACTTCCAATAATTCGCGGTCACACCTACATGTTGGCGCACAGGACAACGCACAACTTTTCCCCAAGAAAAGATTGTGGGGAACGGAAACCGCTCCCGTTGGCGATGTTTTATCACAAAACACAGCTTTTAGGGAGTTTGTGTGAGGCGCACTTACCGGATTACCTCTCTGTGTGCTTTCTGGAACAAGACGTGTGGGCTGTGGCCTTAAAGACATAGATTGCAATTTCAGAACCAGCACGTTGGCTTGTGTAGGGACACGCTGCCGATGGCGAGGGAGCCCTTGGCTACTGGGGAGGGATTTGAGATGTAAATTAGAGAACACTCTTCTTCCCGTCCTTCCAGGCACCTCTTAGCTTATGTGGATCAATAACTTCATTAACTCGGGATTTCTTTCTGCCCCTCCCAGATGCTGGTGACCGCTGGCAATGCGGGGCTCAGAGATGGGCTACGAGTAAGAAGAAAATAGTAGTTGCTGTTTATTTAGGATGTGCAGACGAGGTGCCAGGCATTCTGCATGCTATTTGTTTTTTGATACTGGGTACTGAGCCCAGGAACATTCTATCTCTGAGCTACACCCCTGGTAGATTTTTATTGGGAAACAGGGTCTCACTAAGTTGCTAAGGCTGGCCTTGAACCTTCCATCTTCCTGTCAGAGTCTCCCAAGTTCTGAGATTAGATGCGTGCCCCGCCACGCCCTTCTCCCCAGGTGCTTTACCTTCTGTCCTCACAACAACTGTCTGAGGAAGTACTTCTGGGATTTTCTCCACTCTACCAAGGAGGAAACTGAGGCCCAAGGAGGTTAAATAATAGAGCTGAAAATTCTGAGGTCAGATTTTGAACCGAAGCCTGTGCCTTTAACAGACTTAGCAGCTTTTGATAATCCTCCCGGGTGAGGATTCTGGCCCGTGGACAGGGCAGGCCCCTGTATCCAGGGTCTCTGTAAGTCCTTAGTCCTTTTCTTGGACCAAGAAGAGCGTGAGACGCAGCCCCCTGGCTGGTGCTGATGCTGCTGCTTTGGCCGGGTGTGACGGTACCAGCCGGGGGAGTTGTGGAAGGGGCCGGGCCTGGGGGCGATGCCCTTTGGTCTCCACCAGCTGTGTCCAGGGCTCCTGAGAGGGATGTGAGGGACAGGGCCTTCGCCTGCGCCTTTGCCTTCCCAGGGGAGGTTGGCCGGGCTTACGAGACCAGGCGGTTCTGGTATTAAAGGAGAGCGCAGTCGGCAGGCAAAGCTGTCCCTCCCGCGCACAGCAGCACCGCGGGGCCCGGCTGAAGCCACGGTGCCAAACCAAATCTGTGTGTTCGGAGCAGGCAGATACATCAGTCATCGTGGCTTCCCATCCCAGAGCACTGATTTCTCCAAAGCCTGTCACCTCTGAGGGCCCGAAGCAAGCTGACACTTTTCTTTCCCCCAGGAAGACGCTGCAGCAGACAGATGGCAGGAACCTTCCTTCTTGTGAGGGAACTAAAAGCATCACTGCTTCGTTTTCTTCTCCCTTCGGGTTAAGCCAGAATTAAAAAGCTCTTTCTAGCCGGGTGCGGGGACGCACCTATGTCTCATTTCTTTGGAGGCTGAGACGGGAGGATTGCGGGTTCAAGGTCAGCCTCAGCCACTTAGCAAGCTCCTCAACAATCTGGCGAGGCCCTGTTTCAAAATAAAATGCGCTGGCTGGGTAGCCTGCAGGTAGAATGACCCTGGACTCAATCCCCAGCACCAGTCAATCAATCAACCAATCAATGCATACATGGCTTCCCTGAAGAACCAAGCTCTGTGTAAGTTAGAAAGCTCTGAATCCGCATCACCGAGCCCCAGACCCCGGGGTGGACAAGGTCCTAGATTCTTGTCCTGAATGTCTAAGCCCTCTGCGTGCTTCAGCTGGGTGCTGGGGCGTTTCCAAGAATCGGGATGAAGGCGGCTTCCCCAAGGCTTTCATCAAGCTGTGGTCAGCAAGTGCCTGCGACTGACATTTCTCTGGAAACGCCGAAAGGTTCGCACGTGTTTTCTTCATGGGGCGTGCTTTATGGACAGACCCTCGGCGTCATTCAAGTCGGGGTGGGGCGCTGGCTTCCCCCTGCCCGTATCCACCACTTCCTGTTGAGCACAGAGGGAAATGTGTGTATAGATGCATGTGTGCACACAAATGGTGCGTGTGTGTGCGCGTGTGTGTGTGTGCGTGTGTGCGTGCGTGCGCGTGTGTGCACGTGTGTGTGCACGTGCGTGTGTGTGTGTGTGCACGCGCGCGCGTGTGGAGAGTCTTCTTAGCTTCCCAGCCAGCACCCTCCATCTGCACAGTAAGCAGGCCGAGCGTGGCCACGGCCCATCTCGGTGACCAAGAGCAGATCTCTCTAGACATTTCTCGCTCGGGCGATGCAGCGTTCTCCAGAACCGCCGCTGCCTCCGCTGGGATCTTTCGAGCCGTCTCCTGCTCCTCTGTCTCTCTCTCTCTATCTGGTCCATGCACTCAGTGGAGTCTATTTTTCTCCCTTTCCAATATTTCTCTCCATCTCTCTGTTGCTTCCCAGCCTCGCTGGCACTCAGCAGGCAGGCCTCCCACCGACTGCACCCACAGCTCCTGGCCCGGCCCGGATTCCGCTGCTGGGCAGACTCTCCCAGGCTCCGCTTGGAGCAGGTCGCTGTTGTCATCAAACCTGAGGCTCCCCTGGTCCGAACGCCCCAGGCTGGCATTTCCACACTTCCCCTGCAGCCTCTGTTTTCCTCTTCTCTGCTACCTCCAGTCAACCCTAACCTGCACCTCGAAATCCTGAATCTGCAGCTCCTGACTCGCCCCGTTTTGCTGAATCCACAGGTTGAAGCTTCTGTGTCTTTGGGGGGCAAAGAGATTCTGCTGCTAGGAGAAATATACTCGCTACAGTTCCCTTCGGTGCGTCTCTTCTGGGCCCTGTGCCTTTGTTCAGGTGGGAATGCCTTCTGCGGTGTTTTCTACAGCTCCATCCTTCAAGACCCAGCCAGGAGGCCCTTACTCATGGAGGGAGAGATGTCGTCTCTGGTCACCTGTTGGCCCCGAGCCCTCTCCGCTGCCTTGCACCTAGGATTTATCTCTGTGCTCCGTGTGCATGCACACTGCCTGGAGCAATATCTCATGACCCAGTGTTCCCTGCCACTCACCAGATATGGATCCCTTGGGCACAAAGATTATCTCATCCATTAGTCAGCTTTGTGTTGCTATGACAAAATACTTGAGAAAATACATTTATGAAGAGGAAAGGTTTGTTGAGGCTCACAGTTCCAGAGGTCTCCCTCAGTTCATGGCCGCTTGACTCTGTGTCTTGGGGCCCATTGCTGGGGAGGACATTAAGGTGGGGAGCCCCTGGTGGAACCAAGCTGCAGAGCTCTTGGTGGCCAGGAAGCAGAGAGAGAGAGAAGAGGACCAGGTCCCAACACTCATTCAGCGGCACACGTCCAGTGACCTCATGTCTTTGTGCAAAGCCCCAGCTTCTAAGGTTGTGCCAGGCCTGGGCCTTCGAGGACATTTTAGGATTAAAATCCTAACACCTGTAGCGCGAGCACTTTCTTGTACAAGGCGCTGGGATAAGTCAACGAATAAGAGACTGGTCTACCCACATGGATTAGACCTTGGTTTAGAGGCCACAGCCCACAGCCAAGGTGCCAGAGCTGGGGTGCAGCTCAGCGGCAGAGCGCTTGCCTAGAGTGAGCACTGGTTCACACCCAAACCAAAACAAAGTCGGGGTCAGCAGTACGGCGCTCCCTCTGGGGCCTCCGGGGAGGGGCCTCCTTGCTTCTTTCCGTCTCTGGGGGTCCCTGATGTCCCTGGTTGCGGCAGCATCTCCCCAATCTCTGCTCCGTCTTCCCCGGCCTCCTTCCCTGTGTGCCTCCGCGTCCGCTCCTTTTCTCTAAAGGGACACTCCCATTGGATTTAAGGGTCTGCCCAAACCCAGCCCCATCTGACCTGCACCCAGACCTTAATTGCACCTGCAAAGACCAAATAAGATTCCCGGGTCTGGGTGGGTGTGAATTGGGGAAACAACGTTCAGCCGACTGTAGCCGTCCCGCACCACCTCTGCAGGGCTGACCTGGAAGGGAATCCGGGGTTCAGGGAGGCCTTTGGTCCTGGGCCTCAGCTGCTGGGCTTGGCCAAACGAAAGTCCAGCCAAGGCTGGGTGTGATGTCATACATTTGTAATCCCAGCATTCGGGAGGCTGAGACTGGAGGATCGTGGTTCATGGACAGCCTCAGCTACTTAGTGAGGCCCTCTGCAACTCAGTGAGACCCTGTTTCAAAAATAAAAAGACCAAAAAATAGGCCTGCGAGTGTAGCTCAGAGGTAGAACGTACCTTGGTTCCATTCCCAGTGCCACAAAAAAAAAAAAAAGGCCCAGCCAAGCTTGACCCCAAAGTGTCCGCCCTCCTGCTGTCTCACCGCTGGGTCTGCTGGTAACGCGGGTCTGGGTGTCATCATCTTGTTCTCCGCGCAGAACAGGGACGATACGCCAGGCTGCCCAGGCCGCCGGCCAGGCCAGGGGCCAGGACTGCAGCTGCTGACATGGGACGCTGCTCCCTGGACTGTCCATGGCAGCTGGTCAGGTGGTCAGTCGCCGCCGCAGGCCGAGCACAAAGAAGCAAATGTCTTTGTCCAGGGAGTCTAGGTCACGTCCTGTCCCATTTCCAATGTGTTATCTGCTCTGTATTCAGGTTCTTCCTGTCACTTCTTCTGACAGCTGATTCTGTTTTTCCTTAAAGAACTTGTTACCCAGCACAGCCATGGTGACACACACCTGTGATCCCAGTGTTTGGGAGGCTGAGACAGGAGGATCGCACGGGTTCGAAGCCAGCCTCAGCTACTTAGTGAGGCCTTCAGCAACTTAGGGAGACCCTGTTTCCAAATAAAATATAAAATAGGTCTGGGAGTGTAGCCCGGAGGTAGAAAAGCCCCTGGGTTCCACCCCAGTACCGCAGAATAAAAAAAAAAGAAATTATGGCTCATTTGCCCAGCGTGTCCCTCTCCAGGTTCATCCTGAGTTTCCCCCAGGCTGGCGCCTGTGTCCCTGCGGGGACGTCCCTTCCGAGGGCTTCGCACATCACGCTATCCCTTTGGCAAGAAAAGAAAAGGAGAATTGCTGGCAATTTCCCCAAATTTGGGCTCTTGCAAGAATAAGTGCCTCTGAATTATATGTGATTCTCCCTCGGATGTGCCCCTAAGATTTCATCTGCTTCCGGTGTCACCAAGATGGCTGTCAAACATTCGGACCTTCTGGCGCTGGGCTTTCAAGCCACGGGTGTTTTGCAGGAGCCATGGGTGCTAGAGGACTAGAGGTGGGCCCTCCATTGCCAGCGAGGTCCCCACCTACCAGAAGCGGTGGACGAGGGGCCGGGGAGGGTCAGCTCCAGCTCCGGGGTGCTGAGGCCCCGCCCCTTCCTTTCGGGGTTATTGCAGGGCCCAGAGGAGGGCTGGCTCCCTGGAGCGCGCTGCCCAGCGAGGTCCCCCTAGCTGCGGAGGGCATGGGTGGCCGGGCACAGAAAGAGCAGGCAGGGGTCGAGGTCAACATATTTTATCTTTGGGGGACAGCGTGAGTCTCTACAAGCGCAGCCTTGGTCCCCAAGGACTGTGAACCTGGGACTTTTCCTTCAGTGCCTCCGTCTACCCGTATCACCTTAGGACGGACCCGCGCCATCTTACACAGCCGTCCCTTGCGGGTCTTTCTCCTGACTTAACCTCCGGGAGGCGACGGTTACATCTAACACGTCCTTGCAGGTGGTAATAAATCTTGGCTAAATGAACCATCCCAGCATTCGGGAGGCTGAGACCGGAGGATCGCTGTTCGCAGACAGCCTCAGCTACTTAGTGAGGCCCTTAGCGACTCAGTGAGACCCGGTTTCAAAAATAATAAGAATAAAAAATAGGGCTGGGAGACTAGCTCAGAGGTAGAATGCCCTTGGGTTCCATTCCCAGCACTGCAAAAAAAAAAAAAAAAACAATAATAATAATAATAATCAATCAATTTTTATTAGTCATTTATTTATTTATTTATTTATTTTTGGTGGTACTGGAACCCAGAGGTATTTTCTACCTCCGGCCTGCACTCCCAGCCCTATTTTTTTTTATACTTTATTTGGAAACAGGGTCTCACTGTGTTCCCGAGAGCCTCACTCAGTAGCTGAGGCTGGCTTCGAACCTGCGCGATCCTCCTGTCTCAGCCTCCCAAGCGCGGGGATTACAAGTGTGCGCCACCACGCCCGGCTTTAGAGACCTTTTCCTTAGCTGGGGACTGTGGTGCATGCCTATAATCCCAGTACTAGGGAGGCTGAGACAGGAGGATCACAGGTTGGAGGACGGCCTCAGTAAATAGCGAGACTCATCAACCAAGCTCCACCACACCTTGGAGCGTCTAAAGCGTCTCTCTCCCAGCTGTCGAATGCCACGGCGACTTGGATTCGTCCCCGCCATTTTCTTTCCGTTCCCAAAAGATTCCTGTCTCGTTCTGATCCTGCCTCGCCGTGGAGGCCAGGAACAAATTTAATTTAGGGCATCTACCTGTGCAGTCAGTAAATTGCTTTCGCTAGTTCGCTCTGACAGAGCTACCGCGGTGACCTTTCCTGCCTGGCTCTCTCAGCCGATGTCTTTGATTAACTTTGGGTGTGATCTGCTCTTCCAGTTCCTGCCTCGGCTTGCCTTGTCCCTTCTGAGACCGCCCTTCACTCCTGCCAAAGTCCTCCCTGTTCTCTCCCCTGCCTCGTGGCTAATTTTGAAGGTGTTTTTCCACTGCTCCCTGGGCGAACGGCCCTGAGCCCCTCCAGCCTCCCTGCCACTGGCGACCTGCACGGCTCTGGGTTGGCCACTGGCTTTGTTAATATGATCAGAGTCAGGTGGCGTGTGTGTGTGTGTGTGTGTGTGTGTGTGTGTGTGTGTGTGTACAGCTACATGCATGTGTATTACTGGGGATTGAACCCAGGAGCGTGCTACCTCTGAGCTATATTTCAGTCCTTTTTGTGTGTGTGCGGGTCTGGGGATGGAACCCAGGGGCATTCTAATGCTGAGCTATACCCCCTGCCCTATTTTTTATTCTTTATTTTGAAACCAGGTCTCACTGAGTTGCAGAGGGCCTCACTAAGTAGCAGAGGCTGTCCGCGAACCGCGATCCTCCGGGTCTCAGCCTCCCGAATGCTGGGATGACAAGCGTGCGCCACCACGCCCGGCTAGTCCTTTTTTAATTTTTTATGTTTTTTTTTTAAAACAGAGCCTGGCTAGGTTGCTGACTGTCTCACTTCATTGCTGAGACTGACCTCAAGCCTGCGATCCTCCTGTCTCAGCCTCCAAGCACTGTAATTACAGATGTGAGCAGCAGGCACATCTAGTCAGAGGCTTCTTAACGCAGAGCTCTGTTTAGGACACTCCAGGCTCTGGGCTGCAGGACGAGGTTTCGGTCGTGACTTTCGTGGAGAATCACAAGGCTCTGTGCAGCCGGAAGTTGGTCCGATGAGAACTCTGAGCACAGCCTTGGCCCTTTCTGAGATCCAATCGTGGCTGGGTATTTGACTCAAGGGTAACATTTCAGTGCTGGTAGCAGGGGTACAAATCAGTGCAGCTGTTTTAAAAGACTTCCTGGTGGTGTCTGTTCAGATGTTCAACACATTTCTGGGCTATCAGAAACACCGAGCAGGTTCTGCAGAGACTCATATACAAGATTGCCTACTGCAGGCTGTTGAGCGCAAGGGACGCCTGAGATCCTGTCTGTCAGTATCTTAAAGTTGATTCATAGAAGTTTTATACACACACACACACACACACACACACACACACACACACGATACTGGGAGGCTGTAAAAAATGGTGGGCACTGATCCACGTGGATATAGAGAGATGGTCAAGAAACGAAGTTAAGTTTAAAATAAGTACAATAGCCATGTGCCTTCCTATTGGCAGGCAATGATCTTTCCTTTTTAAAAATTTCTTTTGGAGCCGGGCATGGTGGCGCACGCTCGTAATCCCCGCGCTTGGGAGGCGGAGACAGGAGGATCGCGCAGGTTCGAAGCCAGCCGTGCGTGCTGGCTTAGGAGACCCTGTTTCCAAATAAAAATATCAAAAAAAATAGGTCTGGGAGTGTAGCCCGGAGGTAGAAGGGCTTCCAGGAACCCCAGTACCACCAAAATAAATAAATAAATAAATAAATAAATAAATAAATAAATAAATATTTCTTTTGTATTTGTTTTTGTTTGGTACTGGAATTGAACCCAGATGCATGCATTCTACCTCCAAAGTACACCGCCAGCCCTCCCTTGTTTTTTATTTTGAAACGGGATCTCACTAAGTTGCTGAGGCTGGCCTCGAACCTGGGATCTTCCTGTCTCAGCCTCCCAAGTACTTGGATTATAGACATGCCGCACCCCGCAGGATGAGCCATTTTTTTGTAAAAGAAAAGTGTGTATTCATTACTTATGAATACATCAACATGATATTGTCACTAAGGCAGATGAGGCACTTCAGAACTCTTCAGCATCTTGGCATTCTGAGGCCACGAGGAGTTCTAATATTGTACCCAATTAACATCAAGAATTAAATCTATAACCCAAAAGAGCATCCCTCGTGGTCAGGTTATTGGGTTGAAGAAGAAATATCCATTCATCGTAATCTTGTTATCAACAAACATGAAAAACCATTACCTTCAAAAAAAAGCTCTACATCCTGGTAGATACTGGTACTTTTATAGAAAGGCATTTGGCCCTCTCTTAGCAGGGGACATCCAAGGGTGGGGAAGAGGGTGAATGGGCAGCGTGGGGCCCAGACTGATACCTGCTCGCTGGGTTGCTGAAGTTTTTTTCTTTTCTTTTTTCTTTCTTTCTTTTTTTTTTTTTTTCATTTCTTTTCTTTTTTGAGTTTGCAGTACTGGAAATGGAACCCAGGGGCATTCTATCTCCGAGCTACACCCCCAGCCCTAATTTTTTTAGTCTTTTGTTTTTGTTTTTGTCTTTGTTTTGTAGTGCTGGGGATGGAACCCTGGGCCATTCCATCTCCAAGATACACCCCTAGCCCTCTTTTTATTCTTTATTTTGAAACAGGGTCTCACTCTGTTCAGAAGTAGCTGAGGCTGTCAGCAAACCGTGATCCTCGGGCGCCCGCATCCCGAATGCTGGGGTTACCAGCCTGCGCCGCCACGCCCGGCTCGAAGTTCTTTTCTGGATGAGCGTGCCCCCCTTTTCTAAATTAAAAACAAACATCTAGGGTTGGTTGCCTGTACTCTGCCCATCATTTTGTGCCTGTCTCCTTCACTTGTGACTGTGGAATTTCAAACATGCAGAGAAGCGGGCAGCCTTGTCCAGCAAACGCCCACCTGCCTGTCACCAACCCGGACATCTGTCCTGCCCCATCCAGGCCTGGACCCCCACCCCAGCCCATGAGTGAGTCAAGGGAGTCCCAGGAGGCATGGAGACATCTGTGTCCCTGATCCTGCTCCCAGGTCCTCCTGCCTCGATGGCCCCTACATGGTCCCCAGAGTGACGGTTCACCCTGAACTAAGCCCTGCTTTAAATGCAGCCACCAGAGCCCCCCAACAGTGAGAGGACCAGGACCGTGCAGGTGCCCCGAGGTGGCAATGTCCTTACTCCCCAGAACAGCAGCAGTGGGGACCTGGGGCAGCCAGAGCTGGTTGACCGCGACCTTTGGCCTCCTAGACCCTCACAGGCGAGCTGTATCAGTATTAGCAATTTACCAAGACTCTGCTTCAAAATAAAAATCAAAAAGGGCTGGGGGTTAGCCGGTCATGGTGGCACGCGCTTGTAATCCCAGCATTTGGGAGACTGAGACCGGAGGATCGCGGTTCGCGGACAGCCTCAGCTACTCAGCGAGGCTCTCTGCAACTCAGTGAGACCCGGTTTCAAAATAAAAAATAAAGAGCCGGGCATGGTGGTGCACACTTGTAATCCCCGCACTTGGGAGGCTGAGACAGGAGGATCGCACAGGTTCGAAGCCAGCCTCAGCAACTTAGTGAGACCCTGTTTCCAAATAAAATGTAAAATAGGTCTGGGAGTATAGCCCGGAGGTAGAAAGCCCCTGGGTTCCACCCCCAGTACCATAAATAAATAAATAAATAAATAAATAAATAAATAAATAAATAAATAAGGCAGGGGGTGTAGCTTGGAGGTCGAATGCCCCTGGGTTTCATCCTCAGACCCTCATAAAAAGGGGGCCCTGGGGGTGTAGCTCAGAGGCAAAATACCCCAGGATTCAATCTCCAGTATCACATAAAGCAGGATATGTTCTATTTTTCCCTCCCCCCCCCCAAAAAAATGTGTTTTCCTTAAAGCCAAAAGAAAGAAAGCACACCGGGCAAGATACTAACAGCAATCTGCATTCTGCATTAATTGTGAACATATGCACTATTATTTTCTTATTTGTTCTTTGATGTGCTTTTTAAATCTCCCAATCAAATGTTGAATTAAAAAAAGAGATGGGGGGAAATTGAAAACTGATTTCTTTGGCTTGGCAGTGAATCATCCGCAGAGCAAGGGGCAACAGAAAGGTTTTTCCTCCCCTTCCTCCTCCTTCTCCTCCTCCTCCCCTTCCTCCTCCTCCTCCTCCTCCTCCTCCTCCTCCCCTTCCTCCTCCTCTTTCTCCTCTTCTTCCTCTTCCTCCTCCTCTTTCTCCTCCTCCTCCTCCTCCTCCTCCTCTTCCTCCTCCTCCTCCTCCTCCACAAGTAACCACAGTATCGATGTGTCGCTCCGGGGCTCAGATGTAGCTTCAGGAAAGCCTGGATTACGGTGCCCTAGCTCCATGGGGTTTTCTCTAAACCACCTTTTTGTGTCTTTAATTCCATGAATACAAACAATAATTACCAACCTAAGTAGATTACTCAGCATAGCTTAGACGCCTCTGGGTCCCCAAATGAGTTCCATTATTGACTGCTCACAATTAATCTAAAAAAATGAAACCAATTCGGCGGCCTCTTCCTTCTTCCCCGCTTTGAGCCTGGATGACAGGGCCACAAATTCATTGCCTGAGCTGTTATTTCTGCTTGGTTCTCATTTTTTTTTCCTCTAGAACTGAAGTGTTCCATTAAAACAAATTTGTTTCCAGCCCAGGTCTTTGGATTTTTCTCCTCGGCTCTCTTCCGTGTGCTGGTCCTTTAGCTTGGATGGGCTGCCGTGGAATTGAGCTTTCTATTTATAATTCTTCCATGGTCTGTCTAGCTTTTCAATTACTTCACAAACTCCCTTCTGTTCTTCTTTCCTGAGCTTCATCAATTTTCACTTCCCCTGTCAAGTTGGGAAGAAGTCTGTGCTTTTACATCAAACTCTCAGCACCCCGAGTGTTAGAGGTGAGAAAATGCCTGGGGTGTTGAACATGGTGGCTCAGGTCTGCGATCTCAGAGATGCAAAAGCCTAAGGCAGGAGGATGACAAGTTCGAGACCAGCCCGGACAACTTAGCAAGACCTGGTCTCAAAATAAAAATATATCCGGGCATGGTGACACACGCTTGTAATCCCAGCGCTTGGGAGGCTGAGACAGGAGGATCGCGCTGGTTCGAAGCCAGCCTCAGCTACTTAGTGAGGCTCTCAGCAACTTAGTGAGACCCTGTTTCCAAATAAAATATAAAATAGGTCTGGGAATATAGCCTAGAGGTAGAAAAGCCTCTGGGTTCCACCCCTGGTAACAAAAAATAAAATAAAATAAAATAAAATATAAATATAAATAAATATAAAAGAGAATCGGAGCTGGGCACAGTGGCACACACCTGTAATCCCAGCACTTGGAGCCTGACAAAGAAGGTTCATAGATTCAAGGCCAGCCTCAGAAACTAAGTGACAACCGTAGCAACTTAGCAAGCACCTGTTTCAAAATAAAAAATAAAAAAAAAGGACTGGGGGTGTAGCTAGGAATTAGAATGCCCCAGGGTTCAATCTCTAGGAGGAAAAAAAAAAATTCTTGTGTTCTACCAATTTAGCTATCTCTTAGCCCAGCCTCTGAATTGGAATGAGCATACAGACCCCATGGAGACTGTGTGAAAACACAGAATTCTGCCCCCATAGGTCTGGGGTGGCTGAGACTCTATGCTTCAAACAGGCTTCTGGTGATGCTCTGATGGTTCAGTCCCTGGACCAGTCTTTGAGGAGCAGTAGCGCCGCCCTGCTGGTAAAGGGAGGGAGGTATTCATGTTCAGTCTCCATGACTACAGTGAGGCGTATCCTCTAGGCTGCACTGAGTATTGTCCTCTCTTGGCTCCAGTTCTGCTCCCAAACCGTGGATGTCTGAGTGGTGACAATTTAATCTTGAAGCAGGTCAGGCATGGTGGCACACGCCTGTGATCCCCGTACTCGAAATGCTGAGACAGGAGAATCACAGGTTGAGGCCAGCCTCCGCAACTTAGTGAGACCTTGTTTCAAAAAGGCCGGGGGTGTAGTTCAGAGGTAGAACACCCCTGCGTTTGGTCCCCAGTGTTCTTCCACCTCCAAAAAAAAAAAAAAAAAAACTGGAGCAGGTTGAGGGGGGAGGAGAGGCCAGAACGCCATCCCCCTCCCACACCTGCCACAGGCCCAATGAATGAGGCTTCAGATGGTTTGATTCCCTGGGCCAGGCCACCCGCGGGGCTTCTGGAAAGGTTGTGACAAGTCCTGGTGGCGGAGGTCCCTGAGCAATCCCTGGGGAAGCATCCCCCAGCTGGGCACGGACAGCTGGTGCTTGGGAGAAGCAGATGTGTGTCTGTAAAACAGCCAGGGGGACCGGAGCCCAGATGGGGTCCTGCGAGTTGATGGAGGCGCCAGTCACCAGGGAAACTCATCGCTCCTGCTCCCGGCCAGGAGGAGATGTCCCCTGAGAGGTGTTTTCCCCGTGTCTCGACATGGTGCAAAGCAGCTTCCAGGACTATGTTACGTGCTCCCCAGGACCCGGGTGGATCCTCCAGGACCCACCTCCAACAACGTTTTCTTTCCTGAGCTTTTGCACAGAGGGTGCTATCCCAAACCATCCCCGAGCGAGCGCTGGTGTGCCGAGTCGTGGCCGAGGTGGGCTCTAGGTGGACCTTTAGAGGGCGCGAGCCCTGCCAGGCTGACTGTGCCCCCTTCTCAGAACCATGACAGATATTTTAATCGCGATGGACTGCAGTTCCTCAGTGCTGAACACTGCTTAGATAGTTTATAGCCAACTGTTGTTACCAAAGAGGGATCCGGAACCCGCAGCCTCGTCTGCGTCCCCAGGGAACCTTGAGAAATGCACATGCCCAGGCCCACCCCAGGGGACCTCTATTGTCTCAGCCCTCTGGGTGCCCGGAATGCAGGCTCCGCTGCTTTGAAGACCGCAGGCTGATATTAATTCATTTGATCCTGAAGAAAAACAACGCTGTTAGGTACAGGGAGGTGACATTACCTGTCCACACTCACCTGGACGGGTACGAAGGCAGAGCCGGGCACCTGGCTGCAGAGGCTGTGCTCTGAGTCCTTCTTACACATGCGCCAGTGCCCAGTGTGCATCGTAAAACCCACGTGGCAAGGTCAAACACAGGGACAAGATTGTTGTTTTCTAGGATGACTTTTTTGATGTTTTGAAAATCTATCTATAAACCATTAGATTCCCCTCCCTCCCCCCCCAAAAAAAATGTCCTTTTCTCTTATTTGTGCCCAGCCTACCCAACGCCAAGCACTGAGATACAGATGTCTAGAATAACAAAATAGTCTTTGGACTGGAACCCAGGTTCCTCTGAGTTAGTGTGCTGCCCAGGCCTGGGCCCCTCCTAAGGAATGAATTATGAACTAAGTCGATAACAGCTGAAGGGCCTTGGCCAGCGACACTCAGATCATCTGGGGGTGCTCGCTAAAGGGCAGATTTTTGGGGCCCACCCCCAGAGATGCTGACTGAGGTCACTAAGGAACCTGCCCAGGAAAAGCCTGCCCCCAGCTGTGAGGCCTGTGAGTTAAAGATGGTTTTTACATTTTT
Organism: Muscardinus avellanarius; assembly: GCF_963383645.1. Lineage (NCBI taxonomy): Eukaryota > Metazoa > Chordata > Mammalia > Rodentia > Gliridae > Muscardinus > Muscardinus avellanarius. The sequence continues at coordinate 11,342,415 of NC_137788.1, forward strand.
AAATGCTTGGGGAAAGCCAGGTATGGTGGCACTTGGCTATCATCCCGGTACATAGAAGGCTGAGACCGGAGAATCACAGGTTCCAGGCCAGCCTCAGCAACTGTTTCGAGATTAAAAAAAAAAATTAAAATAAGAGCTGGAGGTACAGCTCGAAGGTAGAACACCCCTGGGCTTAAACCCCAATACCACCAAAAAAAGGGGCGGGGGTATCTAGAGGTATATTGGGCTATTTCCTGAGGTGGAAAAATATGAAATTTCTATTTCAGTGGCAATAAATTCAGCTTTGCCGGAATAGCCACACTCATCCATTCCTGCACTAGCAACAGAGATTGCACACGGCCCCCAAGGCCCCCGACATTTACCATCTGGCCCTTCGCAAAACAGATTTGCTCTTTGACTTAGGTTTTGCTGTTTGTTTGTTTGTTTTTGCTATGACCAAAACACCTGGGAAGAAACATGGTTTCAGAGGTTCAGTCCGCAGCCAACCAACTCTAAGGCAGAAACATCATGGCGGCGGGGTGGGGCCAAGGAGAGCTGCTCTTGGCAACCTGTAAGCAAAGAGAATGAAAGAAGGAACCAGGGACACCTAGTCCCCTAGGCCACGGCGACCTGCTCCTCCAGCCACTCCTTACCTGCCTACAATTACCAGCCAGCAAGTCCATCCGAAGCCCTGATCCATCGGTGGACTGACTTATCCACCCATGAGGTGATCTCCCTGATCCAGTGACTTTACCTTTAAACATTTTACATCGTCAACACATGAGCTTTTCTGAGGTCCATTCTGTATTCAAACTCTAAGACTGACCCCTCTCCTTATCACTCTATCATGATAACTTGGAGATTTTACCCTTGCAAGATCCAACTCTCTTCCTGAGAATTAGGGTCCGAGGGGACTGGTGCTTCCTCGTCCTTAGTGGGGGGCATTCCGTGCTGACTCGGCACCAAGTGTCAGAACTGGGACAGGCAGCCAGCAGCTTCGACCTCATCTCCATCCACTCCCCCTCCAAGATGGCGGCCTCTTCCACTGGTGGGCGTGGTGAGACCCCCACCCCAGGCCCCAGCAAGGGGCCTCTTGGCTGGCCCGGGAGAAGGCCCGGCTTTCGTTCCATTTGCTTTCCTTGGTGATGCATCGGTGCGTAGGAAATTTATTTCTTAACAATTTCGCTCACCGCCCTTTTAACAAAATGGGGCTCCGGAGAGCTGCATCATTAGCATTGATAAACATTTTACAATCCCATCACAAGCACAAGGAAATGCCTAATGAAAAGAAGCAGCGCCGAGTAATTAAAGAGGCTGGCGGGTTTGTTATTATTTTTAAACAATTATCACTAAAAGCCCAAATCATGCAGCACCCATTTCCACATTCCTTTTGAACTCCGTCTCTCAAAGGACATCACTGTCAGCTCTGGCTCAGAGTCAAGATGCCCGGGCCGGTGTGGCCGAGCACACCCAGTCCCGGGGCCCTGGGACCTGTCCCTCGTCTTCGAAGACTTGCTTCAGAGCCTTCTATTAGCATGCTTTTCTTCTCTCTCCCTCTCTTCTTCCCCACCCAGCTTTTCACCCCCAAAGGTCCTGCTTCTGGATAGCACCAAGCCTTCTTCATCTTTTATCCTTTGCCCTTATCCATTTTGCAAAAGAGTTACATGAGCAAGATACGCAACAGGGAGGACCAGAGAGGTTGAGAAACTTGTAAAAGAGAACGCAGCTAGCGTGTAGCAGAGTCTGGACTTGGGCCGGGTCCTTGGACCGCACTGGGAGGATGCGGGAAGGACATCAGCCCTGCGGTGCCTGGGTGCGAGCCCCAGCTCTGCCCGCCAATCAAGCAGGTGCCTCGCTACTGCTAGGCTTCCGCTTTCTCATCTGTAACGGGGTCGACGGTTGACCTCGCGGGATGGGCTAGTGCTCAGGGAGGCCACACATGCGGGGCGCGTGGTAAGTGGCCATTAAATGAGTCGGGATGGTTGTGGCTCCCAAACCGTGCAGCCAAGGCACCCTGGGTGCTGGGATAGAGTTAACTTTCAAGGAAAACACAGGGCCTGGGTGAGCTGTGAGCTCGAGGTGGTTCACGGGGTCAACACTCCGTTCTGCCTTGTGGTGAGATCATTCCTTTGTGAAGCCCGACTCTGGCCATTGCTGAGACGAGGAAGCAACTTCCGCCCAGTCGGCGAGGAGCAGGAGATGCGGGGACGGAGCCCAGCCTGAGTTCAGGCATGGGAGGAGTTGTGCAGAGCGCAACAGGCATGCACACCCTAGTCTTATAAACACACTCTGTTCGTAAGCACTTGTGATTATTTAAGAACAAGACCATTGTTTTTCTCTTTTTTTGCAATGGATGTATATTAATTTTCTATTGACAACATACTTATTAATAGCTGTTTGGCCCTAACAATTTAATAAACAAATGTCTAGGGATTTCTTGGGGCCCAAGAGCACCATGAAAAAAATTACTGACTCTGGAGAATGCTACGTGGCCCACGTCTGGAAGCCCAGGGCTGGGGAGGCTGAGACAGGAGGATCACAGGTTAGAGACCAACCTCAAGTTTTCTTTTCCTATACTGGGATACACTGGATATCATCATGCCTGGCTATATTTTTAACTAAATATGTATTTTTATGCTTTTTTTTTTTTTTGCAATGCTGAGAGCTGAAGCCAGCTCCTGCACTTGCTAGGCAAGTGTATATCCCCAGCAAGGGTCTGTGCTGTTAAACAAGCGCCGTACCCAGATAACTTTGGTGCCAGGGTACCCTGACCACACTTTGGGAAACACTGGCCAAGGTGTATCTTTACAAATGAAGAGGAGATGTTCATAATTCTGGGGAGATAGAGCCGTACGTTTACTCCAGAGGTCTGAGGTGCTTGTCTAGAATAGACTCAGGCTACAGCGCTGGAGGACACCTGTCCACGGTGCCAACTCCATTCACTCAGTCCACATCTGTTCCTTGTGGACCTACTATGTGCCGTGTGCTGCCCTGAGTGCTGAGGGTCAGGGGATTAGACAGACCAAAATCCTTGGCTGGGAAGAGCTAACTCTCCTACCAAAGAGAACGGTGACGAAGAAGAAAAATAGGAATTGCACTGCACCAATAAAAGTTTTAAAGATAAATAACACACCTTAAAAAAAAAAAAGAAAAGATAGAGACACAGGTGTGCCGAGCTCCTCTGAGAGCAGAATCACCCAGCCCATACTGGGTCCACTGGAAGGTGTCAGAGGGTTGGGCACCACCCATGGTGTGCACAGAGAAGTCTAGAGATCACCTACAGGAAAAAAGCAAACCAGCAGGAGAAGCAGGGATGGGAAGCTCAAGGCTCTAAGAGGAAAGGGCTTGGGAAAAACAGCTGTGCCGTTGCCTGTGTATCTGTCACCAACTGCTGCGTAACAAGTTACCATATACATAATGGCTTAAAACGATAGATACCTATTAACCTCACCGTTTCTGTGGGTTCAAAGTCATGCCTCTGCTGAACTGGGCTCTCTGCTCAGAGTCTCACCAGACTGGAATCAGAGGTCAGACTGCCTTCCTCTCTGGAACTCCAGGTCCTCGTTCAAGCTATTGGCAGAATTCTGGGGGGGGGGGTTGCAGCTGGAGGGCTGAGGCCTCTGTTCTCAGGGAGACTGTTTACTTACCATGCTCAACTACTAGAGGCTGCCAGCATTTCCTCTCCACGGTCTCCTCTCTTGCCTTTGTAGGCTTCTAATCTCTTAAGAAGGGCCCAGACCCTTTTGAGGGCTCCTGCTTAGGTCAGGCCCACCCAGCTAGTCTCCTTTTTAGTATGTTCAAAGTCAGCTGACTGTAACTAAAGCAGGGGAGTGGACGTCCACCATCCCCACAGTTATGGCTGTGCTCGAGAGAAGGGGTTATCCCATGTGTGCGCCAGAGCTGGGCTTTTGAAATCACCTTAGAACACCTGGGTCCAGCCAGAGTTCTGGTTCCTGGCACTCGAGTGGCAGAGGTTTGGTGTGACAAGGGGCCGCTTTGGCTGCAGCTGGCTTCAGCAAACCTGCTTTAGGGAGCCCCGGCTGAGCACGTTAGGCTGAGGTACCCAAATGCACCGTCTCCTTTTCAACATGATTTGCCTGGGGTGGGGGCGGGGGGTGCAGGACCCCTTTCTCCCCAGGGGTAGGGAGAAACAAGCAGTCATGCTAAGACGCTTTCCAGGCCACCCATGAGCCGCAGCACAGATGCCACAGCGCTGTCCCGGGCCCTGGCTGCCGCCCGCACACTCGGTCTTAATGTATTGACATTGGCAGCCTTTGTATGTCTCCTCATGCCAATAAGGTAATTGAAATGGAATTGTCTCCAAGCGTCCAATTAATCAGCAAATAAATCACAAACCTGCAGCCATTCATTCGGGAAGGCAGAGGCTTCTCCTGGCATCCTGACCACTGGGATTGATTGAGCTTGGGTTCATGAGTTTTCAGACCAGCCAGGTGACGTTCAGAGCATTACTGAGCCCCCGGGATCTGGGGCGGGTGTCAGAGGTGCTGGCTACGTGACATCGTGAATCTCAAAGAGGCTTATCTCCTGGATTTCATTCGTAATAAAAGCATCCCTGTGAAATAGGGTTGCTGATTCACGTCTTCCAGGGAAAGCAGCTGAGCCCCAGAGAGGTTACGCAGATTGCCGAAGGTCACACAGCGCATGGAGGTCAGCGTCTGAGTCCAAAACGAAGTCCGTCTAGCTTTAAAAGCCATGTTGTTTTCATTCTTTGCTGAACCAGAAACGCGGATCTAAATAGAAATAGTTTCAGTTGTTGGACCAGAGTGTAAATCCGGGACTGAGCGAGCCCGGGAACTACTTATGTGGACGTCCTCTGCCGGTGCCTCCTGCAGCCCAGCTGGGCTCAGTGCTGGTGCCAGAAGTGAGAGCCGGGCGTGGTGGCGCACGCTTGTAATTCCAGCATTCCGGAGGCTGAGACCTGGAGGATCGCGGTTCGCGGACGGCCTCAGCTACTTAGTGAGGTCCTCTGCAACTCCATGAGACCCGGTTTCAAAATAAAGAATAAAAAATAGGGCAGGGGGTGTAGCTCAGAGGTCAAATGCCCCTGAGTTCCATCCCCAGACCCGCAAAAAAAAAAAAAAAAAAAAAAAAAAACAGAAGTGCCCATGAGATAGAGGGCGCGTTCTCAGGTGGAGTTCCACTCCTATGGGAGAAAGCTGCTTTTTTTCTTTGAGAACCTCACACCTCTCCAAAGCCCCGGACTCTCTCCCCGAAATGCTAAGAAGCCAGCTTGGCTCTTGAAGAAAGAAAAGGGCCGCTGTTTCTCACTTTAAGCCGTTTCCAAGTCCTTGCAGATGAAGTTTCAAACCTTCCCTTTGTGTGTGTTTGCTTGAAGTTGAAATCAAAAGTTAAGGAGGGGCCAGGGGCCAGAGCAGCCAGCCGAGAGCAGAGACATTCAGAAGTGCAGAAAACTGGGGTCTCCTCCCTGAGGGTCACAACACGCCGGCCTGCCCCCCTGCCCGTGTGCCCGTGGGTGGAGAGCCAGCCACCAGGCCCCCCGCACACAGAGCGAGGGTTTGCATCTGTCCCGGGGCTCCTGCAAGCAACAGGCAGACTGTTCATGATTCGGAGAGAGCGGTGGGGATTGTCACTTGGGCTTTCCTTGATCGGAACCTAGCTGAGTGTGCTGGAGCTGGAATAAATCCCCAGCAGCCCCTGGGGGAGACATTGCTCTCTCTGCAGGGAGCTTTGACCTCAGACACCGTTCAGCACAGAGAGCCGGCTACAGGGTGTGCAGAAAGGCGCCAATACTGTGCTGTGCTGGGGGTTTTCTGAGGTCTCAGGACACGGGCTGCCCTTCCGGGTGGGTCACCTTGGCACTGGTGCACGGGGGACTTGGGTAGAGGAAGAGGGTCCGAAAGTGGCCCCACGCCAGCTCCTCTACTCCCCTGCAGATCGAAAGCTCTTGGCAGGATCACCTCTGCTGGGTACCTCCTTGCCAGACAGTTAAAAACCCCTACTGATCACTGCACAGGCCGTCCAGAGGATCAACTCAAGCTCCTCTCCTGAGCTCAGAGCTCCACCAGCAATGATCTGTTACCAGAGACGATCCGGGAAAACGGCTTAAAGTACGGAGACTGTCCTGTGACTGGACGAGTGCTTCTGGTCCAGCTCTGTGACCTCAGACGAGTTCCTGTCTGGGCTCAGTCTGTGTCTGTAACACCGTGGGGTTGGGGGAGTCAGATGCTAGGTCTCTCTGTGCCTATGAGTGGATAACGCTCCTTTCCTAACAGAGAAAGAATGGAGCTGCTGTTCACGGTCACTGTTGCTGCCTGGACCATAGCACGACACGGTTCCTGGTACCCAAGACATGTTGACCTCCTTGGTTAGCTGGGCGCGGTGGCATGCACCTATAATCCTAGTACTTGGGAGGCTGAGGCAGAAGGATCGCAGGTTTGAAGCCAGCCTCAACAACCTACTGAAGTTCTCTTTCAAAATAAAAAATGAATGAATTAATTAATTAATTAAAAGGGCTGGGAGTATAGCGCTGAGGTAGAATGCCCCTGGATTTAATCCCTAGTTTAAAAAAAAAATTAGTAAAAAAGTAAAAACAGCTGGGGATGTCCTGGGTTCAATCTATAGTGTCCCCCCAAAAAAAATCTGTCCATTTTCACACTTGGAGGTAGAGGGGTGTCTTAAATGTCATCAGAGTTGTCAATGGCAACAGGATCAACAGCTCATCCATCTCGAGCTTTGTTTGGACCAAGGCCGCCACCTTTGACCCTCAGGATGAAAACTTGGCAGAAGTTACTGCCGTTCTCACTGGGCACCGTGGCAGTATTAATAATGGTTACTACCATATTTTTGTGTGTCTTCTATGCACTGGTTAATTCCCATACTCGATTATCTCACTTAGTCTAGACACCACCTTGTAAGGTAGGAACATTCAACCCTGTTTTACAGAGATGCCAACCAAGGTTCAGAGCGTTGAGGCGGCCTGTGCAGGATTGCCTGGCCTGTTGCTGATGGCGCTGGATTGGTTTGTGTGTAGGGTAAGTGTAACATACATTTAGCAAAGTCAGTGAACAACAGGAGGGGCTTTCCCAGGAGCTACACCAGTAGCACTGAGACCAAGCAGGGACCCTCACAGCACTCAGAGGCACCTTGTGATCCTCCCAGGCACCACCTGTCCCCAGAGTGACCACAGTCCCGACTTGTGGTACCAGGGAACATGCAGCTTCCCTGAGGTGGCCTGGGCCACAGCCCTGTTCCTGGCAGGGGTCTTCCTTCCTGTCGCGGGGCGAGCGCACTGCTACAGACCAACCACCGAGGTTGGGAGAGGGAGAGGACGCAGACAAGAGGTGTCCGTGGGGCACTCAGATTACCTTGTGACCTAAACATGACTAAATGTGTGAGTCTAAGACCCCTAACCCTGCGGCTCCCAGCTCCTGGCACAGCCGCCAACCCGTGGCCATAGCACCTGCTGTGAAAGAGAAAAATCCCATCCTCCTTTTCACAAAGGGGCTCCTCACAACTATTTTAGAATGATAAGCAGCCCAAAATAGATGGCAGGATGGAGCAAGAAGGTAAATAAAGAATCCCCTAGAACAATAGTGAGGTTTTTTTTTTCTTTTTCTCTCTCTGCTGGTAGCAAAGCCAAGAGTAATTAGCACTGTGAGAATGGGGGGGAAGAGATTGCTGTTCCTACAACACGCTAATTAACAGTTACTAATAGTCATAATAAAGCCGAAAGGAGGCTTTTTTAATCTCACTGTTGAGTGACTGCTGGGAATGGTGGCTCTCCCTCACTTGGCGCCGGGGATCCTGCTTCCCGGCTCATTTCCCTAAGGCTGTTAGTTTGGATGCGGGAGAACAGTGGTCACACTTGGGGGAAGAGGGGCGTCTTAAATGCCATCCGAGTTGTCAATGGCAACAGGATCAACAGCTCATCCATCCCGAGCTTCCTTTGGACCAAGCCCCCCCCCCCCCCGCTATTCCCTTTGACCCTCAGGATGAAAACTTGGCAGAGGTTACTGCCGTTCTCACCTGGCACCGCTCACCTTTTCCCCGGGTTGGCCTTCAAGCACCTGCTCTGCTTGGGCACCGGGCGCAGGACGGAAGATCCAGGGGCAGAGGGTGTCATGGGGCTGTCGCCCAGCAAACAGAATCAGCCAGGAGTCAGCATCAGCCTGGGTTCAGCTAAATGCAGGTGCCCTGTAGCTCTTTCCTGTACATAATCTCTAATTTTTGTTTATTTTTGTTAGTTTGTTTGTTCTGGGGATTGAATCCAGAGCCTTCTATCTCTCATCTATACCCCCAGCCCTATTTTTTATTCTTCAGTTTTGAAACAGGGTCTCACTAAGTTGCTGAGGCTGACCTTGACCTGCAATCATCCTGTCTTAGCCTCCCAGGTACCAGCGTGCGCCATCACACCTGGCTATAATCTCTGATCTGAAGAACGATAGTGATAGGTGATTTTTCTCTTGGTTCCTTTATCAAGGCTGCAGGTGGTGTTTCTAGAGCAGGGAGGACCGCAGAGTCACACCTTTATTTATTTAGCGTCCTCTTGAGTGGTGGAGGAGAGGCCGGGCCCTCTAGCATTTGGGTTACGGGAGGGACAAACAGTATGAAGGGCCCAACCTCTTCCTCTGTCTCTGGGGCGAGAGGCTGCTGCAGACAGAACAGCTGGCCTGGGCGGTGTGGAGTGCTATGATATCAGGGTGCGCTTAGCCTTTCCCACAGGCTGAGGCCAGAAGGGATTCTCAGAGGAGGTGGTATAGAAGGCCGTAGGAGGTGATGTGACGGACAGCCCAGGAGGGGAGGGGAGGGGAGGGGAGGGGAGGGGAGAGGAGAGTAGACACCCAGGTAGCACTGGAGGCCGAAGGAAGGCGAGCCCTGGCCACAGGAGACAGGAGAGCACTGCTGTGTCCCTAAGAGGCAGGCTAGGGGGCATGGGCTTCCTTAGGAAAGACAGGCGCTGCTCGGGATTTCTTGGCACCGGGAGGATGGGGTCAGAGCAGCCCTCAGAAATGTCACTGTTGTGACTGGTTTCCTTTGAGGCTTTTGTTCTGGTAGAATAAAGAATGTACGCTTTACTCCCATAATCACTTTTATAATCGGCCTAATCCAGTGGCTGTCCGGCACTAATCGTGATGTCCGGCAACCCTCCCTACTGTCCGTCTCCAGAACTTTCTCCCTTTCCTCAAAAAAACAGAAATCGCAGCCACTAAGCAGTGACCGCCCCTCTGCCCTCCCTCCAGTCTCTGGGTGCCCCCCTTCTACCTCCTGTCCCTCTGAGTTCGACTACCTGGGGACCTCAGGAGGGGAATCTCACAGTAGTTTGTCTCTTTTAACTGGCTTACTGCAAGAGCATCGCAGCCTCCAGGTTTGGCCATGTTGAAGCATGTGTCAGAATTTCCTTTTTATGGCTGAATAACATTCTACGGTGTGTCCGAACCACATTTTGTCTGCCCATTTATCCATCAGCGGACATTGGGGTTGTTTCTTCCTTTGGGGTATGGTGGATGCTGTTGCTGTGGGCATCCATGTGTGAGCAGGTGTTTGAGTCCCTGCTTTTGATTCCTTTCCATCTACACTGAAGCGCGGACCTGCCGGATCATACAGCAGCGCTGTATTTAACTTTCCGAGGAGCTGTCGCGCTGTTTTCGGTAGCAGGCTGCGCCCCTGGACCTCCCCAGCAGCGGCGCTCATCCCGGGTTCTCTACTGATCACCTGCACCAAAAGCCATCCCGACAGACAGGCAATTGGTATTGGGGCTATTTCTGTTCAGTTGACATCTTTGTTTTGAGAACTGTGTTCTCATTTTGGGGCTTGACTGTTTGCCTGGTTCTCGAAGATTTCAACTTTGATTCATTTCCCTTCTTGACAGCAAGGGGGACAAGATGGCCAAGAGGTAGCGTGGGGACACTTAGCTTCTGGTCATCAGTGGTGTCTTGGAGGCCTCCGACCATGGTGCTCTTGCCTGTGACGGGGACTGAGGTCCTTTCCAGACTCTTCCCGTCAGGATCTGTGGGGGCAAAGAAGACACGGCCCGAGAGCAGGGAACAGGCTTTATTTAGGAATAAAACCTGGAAGGAGGCATCTGACCAGGGAGAGAGTCCATGAGAGTCAGGAGCCATGTCCTTACAGGCTAAGGGCTTTTTATGGGGCAAGGAAGATGGCGTGCAGGAGTCGTGGTGTAAGCCGCTGGCTACTGGGCTCTAGTGTCCAGGTCATCTCGGGACAGGGCAGTGACCAGATGGCGTTTCTCTTTCTTTGTGCCTTTGTTCTGGATCCTCCCCCAGCATGGCCGGACCTCATAGCGTCCACACTGCCTTGTTCTTTTCAACCAGGAGGGCAGATTTCTTCAGATTCTGCTAGATTTTCTTCTGGAGAATGTCTTTTCTGAGACTGTTTATGCTCCTATTGGTCCCTTGTTATCATACATCATAGTAAGATCCAACATGATACCTGTGCCTGCACGCGGCGCCTGGTGCGCTTCCCTCTGGGTCCCCCCGCTCCCCTCCCCGTACACGTGAGCGAGACCGGCAGGACACCTTCGAATACGGACGTATTGTTTGAACTGCTTCCTTCCCAGTCTTCCTTTCTCTCCCCCAATTCCCGTCCACTACGCCGCTGTCTCCCTCCTCTTTCATCCGAAATACTTCTGTTTCCTCTTCTACCTCTATATTTCACAAAGGAGAGAAAACATAGAACCATTGGCTTTCTGAGGCCGGCTGGTCTCACTTAACATAATATTTTCTAGTTCCATTCATTTTCTTGCCAACGATATAATTTTGTTCTTCTTTATGGCTGAGCAAAATGTCGTGGTGTGGGTGGACCACAGTCCCTCTATCTGTTCCTCTGTTGACGGGCACCGGGTTCTCAAAAGAAATACAAATGGCCAAGAAATGTATGGAAGAAAAAAAGTACTCAACATCATTAGCAATCAGGGAAAGGCAACTCAAAACTACACGGAGATTCCACCCAACTCCAGAGAGAATGAAGATCGTCAGGGAGAGAAACAGTAACAGCCAGGCGTGGGGGCGCGTGCCTTTAATCCCAGTGCTTGGGAGGCTGAGACAGGAGGATCACAGGTTCAAGGCCAGCTTTAGCAACTTAGCAAGACCCTGTTTCAGAATGAAAATACAGTAGGGCTGGAGTATAGCTCAGAGGTAGGATGTTCCTGGGTTAAATCCCCAGCAGAAAAATTAATAATAATGAAGATGATTTTGATGGTGGTGACGATGATGAAGAATTCTGGCGAGAACGTGGGGAAATAAGAGCTCTTATACACTCTTGGTGGGGTTGTAAATTGGTACAACCACTGTGGCGAGCAATAGGAAGCTTCCTCAAAAGAGTAGGAATGGACCCACCCAGTGACCCAGCTATACCACGCCTTGGAATCTTCTACTAATAATTAAAGTCAGAATACCATAGTGACCCACAGATTCCTTTGTTTGTTTGTAGCAGCACAGTCCACAGTAGCAAATTAGGGGACCAACCTAGAGAAATACCTTTTATTTCTTTTTTTTTCTTTTCTTTCTTTCTTTCTTTCTTTCTTTCTTTCTTTATTTATTTATTTATTTATTTATTTATTTTGCGGTACCAGGAATTGAACTCACAGGCATTGTACCTCCGAGCTATAACCCCCAGCCCAATTTTTTAGTCTTTTTAGTTTTGAAACAAGGTCTCTCTGAGTTATAAAGGCCCTTGATAAGTAGCTGAGGCTGTCCATGAACCTCAATCATTCAATCTCCGCCTCCCAAATGCTGGGATTACAAGAGTGCACCACCTCGCCCGGCCTACGTGTGTGTGTGTGTGTGTGTGTGTGTGTGTGTGTGTGTGTGTGTATGGTACTGGGAGTGGAACCCAGGGGCTTTTCTACCTCTGCGCTATACTCCCAGACCTTTATATTTTATTTGGAAACAGGGTCTCACTAAGTTGCTGAGAGCCTCACTAAGTAGCCGAGGCTGGCTTTGAACCCGTGCGATCCTCCTGTCTCAGCCTTCTAGGCGCTGGGATTATAAGCGTGCGCCACCACTCCCGGTGTTGAGAAATACCTTTGAAAAAGTGGGTCTAAATGAGCCCTCAAAGACACACAGGCAAAAATTCTACTTCTCATATGCTTCCCAGCAGCCTTTAGCTCACAGCACCAGCAACATGGCTCAGAAATGAGCGCCCCTGGGGAAGGCAGTAATAGAGCATCCCTCAGTGGGGACCCCACAGAGGGCTCAACAACTTACCAGTGTGGTGACTTTGGACAAGCTGATCTCTTTGGGGGGAGTTATCCCCCTGTCAAGCAGGGATAACACTGGACCCTCCTCATCTAGTCGCTGGGGGAATTCAATGAGTTAATGCGGGTAAGTGGCACGGCATGCAGCCATCGTTGCATATAATTAACTCACATTAATTTCATTTGGGTTGGTGAATCTCAGGCTCAACTTCTTCTGCTAAAAAAAATAGAACCAATAACAGTTTACATTTCAAAAGTCATTGCGTAGACTAAATGAACCAATGCATGTAACGCTCGTGGCACAGCCCACGTGAATAGTAATCGCTTGGCAGGTGTAAGTCAGTGGCACAGTTTGTATCTGAAACGTCGCCCACAGGCCTATGTGCTAAAGGCTTGGACCCTAGCATATGGTGCTAATGGGAGGTGGTGGAACCTTTAAGAGGCGGGGCCTAGTGGGAGGAAGTGAGGCTGTGGGGGCGTGCCCTTGAGATAGATATTGGAAGCCCCGACTCCTCTACCACCTGCTTACATCATGTTGTACTGGGCCATCACAGGCCCAGAGCAACAGGACCAAGTGACCATGGACTGGAACCTCTAAAACCATGAGCCAAAATAAATTTCCTCTGCTTTTGATTCTCTCAGGAGGCATTTTATTTATTTACTTTTTCCTTTTAAATTTTTTTATTGGTGCATTATATTCAAACATCATATTGGGGTAAAAAAACTTGTGTGTACAAACATGTATAGATCGTTAACCTCTACCCAATTCCCACCCCATTCCCTCCCTGTCCCTCCTTCCCTTGCTTGGCTTAGTGATTGACTTCGATATGTTTAAGTACAGTGTGTGTTTTAGAGATTTTCCTCTCTCCCCCTCCCTTCTCTTCCTTTAGGTTGTCTTGTTTGCTCCTCTATAGGATTTCCTTTTTCAAGAGTTCCTCCTATGACCCGTTTCTCTCAGGAGGCATTTTGTCACAGCGACAGAAAGCTGACTAACACAGTCTTGTTAACTCCACCAGGAATGCTGACACAAGAAAATGTTTATCTGGTCCCATAGCTCAAAGGCTTGTCATTGTATCCAAACTCAGTTGGCGGAGCTGTGACTTCAGCGAAGGGAGCTTTGTAAATATCAGAATGGTTCCCTGGATGCTCTAGGAAAGTAATCCATTCATTAATCACAAGATCGTGTTCTAATCCCCACTCTATCTCCAATTTGCTGTTTGACCATGGGCAAATCACTCTAATCTCTGGAGCCTCCGTGGTTTTCTGCTGTTAAAGGACTCTTCCAAGGATCATAAATAAACATGACCCCTCTGCCGTCACTTCCCACGGCAGACATGACTAATTGATGCCAGCACTCCTCTCCTCTGAGACCAATCTGAGCCTCTCACGAAGTCTTTCTCAACACAGTGCTGTGGTCGGCATCTGGCAGTGGACCAGTGAGTAGAAACCTGTTCGATGTTCTAGATGGAACCTCGATTCTATCCATTCTAAGCTCCGCTCTGGTACCACCGCAGACACAGGCAGATGTGCTGAGATTTCTTTACAAATTTTTCGTCAGCCATAGCCACCGACTATTGTCACTAGACCAGCTGCTGAGCACCTCGATGGAACTAGAGGTGCTCTAGAGCCTCCTCCAAGAGAGGGTACAGCTTGGCGTTGAGGAGGCAAAGGAGAAGCAAGAATTAGTGACAGGGCAAAGCGACCGGCTGATGGGAAGAGGTGACTACCCCGGTGCGGGCTACCACTTTGAGCGCAGCCCTTGGGTACAGGAGGGGACCAGGCTGCAGGGTAGAAGAGGGCTGTGTCCCCAGGCTGGTTTTCTGCAGAGAGCCCTTCTGTCTTGATGCTCAGGCACCAGCCCCTCTGCCCAGGTGGGGGCTGAGAACATTCTCTGGATTCTCCCTTCCTGCCTGTCCTGGAAGCCTTCCTCCTTGGCCAGCCCTACGGGAGCATAGGAGTCACGTCAGCTCTCTGGGCCTTGGTTTCCTCCTTGGTCCTGATACCCTCCTCCCTCCTTCCTGGGTCTCTGCAAGGGTCAAAGTGAGGTCTGGATTGTGACAATTCTGTGTCTCATGTGGTAGCTATTCTATGAATCTACACGTGATAGGATATCATGGAACAAAGACATCCCACCAGCCACAAAACAGCTCTGTGTAGACCCTGTGAAATCCGACCCTTTGGGGGCAATGTCATGGTTGGGGTAGCTACAGTTAGATAAGATGCCTCTAATGGAAGAAGCTGGGAAATGGGCCCAGGGTACCTCTCCGTACTCTTTCTGTGATATCCTAGGAGTGTGCTATAATTTCCCAATAACTTTTTACGTCTGTGTGCTAGTAGGGATTGAACCCGGAGGCGTTCTACCTCCGAGCTCTACCCTCAGCCCTTTTTATTTTGTAAATAGGGTCTCCCTAGGTTGCTGAGAGTCCTGCTAAGTTGTTGAGGCTGGCTTCAAACCTGCAATCCTCCTGTTTCAACCTCCCAAGTATTGGGGTTACCAGGGCATCAGCCATCACGCCTGGCCCATAATAACTTTTTTAAAGGAGAGCTTTGAAAGGTGAAGAAGTCTTCCAGGCAGTATTGAGGTGATCGCCTCATTCCTGGGAGACCAGAGGAGAGCAAACTCAGTCCCTGCATTTTCACTGTAAAGCAGGCTGACTATTCTAGTCCATTTTGCAGCCCACCTGTTGACCTAAGTCCACAGGGGAGCAAACCTGAGAGCACCCACATTTCTGATGTGAACACCAAAGTCCGTACAGCCCGCCCTGACTCCCATAGGTCCTCTGCCGGCCTCTTCTCCTGTCTCCTGGGAGTCTCGGGAGCATCCTACTCTAGAAGCAATGTCTTGATTTCATTACATGACAGATTTCTCTTCCGTTCTCTGCACAACCTGAGGAGCTCAGGACCTGGGGAATTGATTAATTCTAAGACTCTTATATGGAGGGAAACCTGAGCCCTCCTCTAGTCTCCCGAAGATGGCTTCTGTTCATGCCCCTTGCTGCAGGCTGGGCGGTGGCACAGGAGTCTGCCCTTGATTCTGCAGGTCTGGTTGAGGAAAGGGGTCTCACATCATGAGGCCATGCCCAGAAATAAGCAGCAGATCCTACTGGTGTGTCTACGGCCAGGTATGGCTCAACCCCGATGAGCCACTTTTGCCCCCAAATAAACTTGGGTGGGACCAAGGATGGAATGGTCTCTTATCAGGTGGAGCGGTCACAAGTCGGGCCTCACTGGACACATTTGGCTCTGGGACGGTGAATCCTCATCACACACAGGACCATTCCTCATTTACACTGTTCTATTCTTGTTTCCCGAGCAGACATCACTAATCGATCACAGCACCTTTCATCAGGGATCCCAGACGGGCATAGACTCCTGCCTCCTTCAGCATCACAGGTAGTCCCTGCAGAACCCTTGGGATGGGGACTTGGCCTGCTTTCTCTAATCCACCTACTGCAGCTCTGTCTTTCTGAGTGTAAGGAGACAGGCCTAAGGAGGGAATTGACTACCGGGGTCTAGGGCAGAGCCATAGCTGGGCAACAGAACTTGGCTCTACCAATCAATGG
Source organism: Muscardinus avellanarius (assembly GCF_963383645.1). Classification (NCBI taxonomy): domain Eukaryota; kingdom Metazoa; phylum Chordata; class Mammalia; order Rodentia; family Gliridae; genus Muscardinus; species Muscardinus avellanarius. The sequence continues at coordinate 11,358,153 of NC_137788.1, forward strand.
CCGAGAGATTACTGACAGGGCCCGTAATAGAAGGGAGGTAGGCAGTGCACTCAGTGAGGATTCATTGAGTACCTCCTGTTTATGCAGAGACACCAGGTTCATGCCCATGAGGTAATCCCAAGTCCTAGGAGACAGCACTGAAGCGTGCTGGAGTATCTGGGAAGGAGTCTGCTCTTCCATTGCCATTTGGTTCCAACTGAGAATTAGAGATAAATAAGACACACAAAGTACTTGGGAAGCTGAAAGAGGAGGATTGCAGGTTTGAGGTCAGCCTCGGCTACTTAGCGAGGCTCTCCGCAACTTAGTGAGACCCTCCCTGTTTCAAAAATAAAGAATAAAATAGGTCTGGGGGTGTAGCTCGGAGGTAGAATGCCCCTGGGTTCAGTCCCAAGTACCATACGGGGAAACAAGGCTTGGACTATAGTTAGCGCTCACCCTGCGGCAGGCAGGGTTGAAGGACTGTGGACCCAGCCAGCCCTCCACAGGGCTCCATCCCAGTGCTGACCTCCAGGAAGAGAACAGAGAAGGTTCATGTGCCTGTGGGCAGAGAGGCCCGTTCCTGTCTCCCAAACCTACCAGCAGGGCAGGAGTGAGCCGACGAGCAGGGGTGCCAGAACTCTCTCCACCTGACCAGGGCTTGGAGATTTCCACCCACCCAGCCTGGGGCAGATCATCAAGGTCCCGAAGATCAAGATGGTGTAGGCTCCAGCTACCGGAAGTGTTCTTGGCAAAGGGTTCTCTATCTGGGCGCCGAGAGCCGGGTAGGTTTGGGAGAGCCGCTGCAGGGCCCAGGGCAAGCTTCCTGCCCAGGATGCTATGGAGAAAGAGAACCATTCACGTGGGGTGGAGGGGAGGTACTGCGCTGGGCGTAATCAAATATAAAAATCAGACTTTAAAACCTGGCAAATGAGCAGGCCTATAAACGTCAAGTCCACGAGTCCAAATTTTTATATGATAATAAGTTCCCATGAGTGGGTGAAGCCTCCAGTCAATCCACGCTTCCCGGCACATGGGAAAATGTGTCACCAAACAGGAGAGAAAAAGAAAGTGGGTAGAGGGGAGATGGACAGCTGTTGGAGCCTGGAAGCCCCGCAGCCCCTCTTTTTTTGGGGGGAGGGGCATGCTGGAGATTGAACCCAGGGACATTCTACTTCTAAGCTCTACCCCCAGCCCTATTTTATTTTATTTTATTTTATTTTATTTTATTTTATTTTATTGTGAAACATGGTCTCACTAAGTTGTGGAGGGCCATGAGCCTCCTGTCTCAGCCTCCCAAGGACAGGGATCACAGGCATGACCCCCATGCCTGGCTAGCAGATGCTCTTTCAAATCCCAGCTACACTTCTTGCCGGTGTATGTGTGGATTTCTCAGGTGAGAAAAAAATAAGCCACTTCCTGGCTGGAAGGAAGGAAGGAAGTCACACAGCGGACCCATCCAGAGAGGGCGGGAGAAAGGGAGGATGGTCCCTGGACTTGAGAGAGATCTGCCGGCCACGAGCCCCAAGCTTTCCCAAAGCTCACATTAGATGGCACGCAAAGCGCCACTGCTGTCCTGTCCTTAAATTCCCTTTCACTTGCTCCCCCGCTGCCGCCCCCGCGCCCCCAGAGGATTTTTATATCAAGTACAATCATAACTTTGAGTGAGAAAAATGTTTCTGTAAGCTTTAAAAAAAATAGAGGAATTTTAAAAGCCAACTTGTATGGTAGATGGTTGTAAGGTGTTTTAAAGGATTTTTTGGTTTTTTTTTAAGGGAGGAGGAGAACAGGGCCCCTGGGAAGTCGGGATCTGTACAAGTACTAGCGTTCATTAAGAGGGCGGTCTCGGAGCCGATTCCCACCGGTGGCATGGAAGATGCAGGCTCCAGATTTGCATAACCGCCGACTGCAGGCTGCTCAGCGCCCCTTTGCGGGGCGGGGTGGAGGGCAGCCCCTTCCTGGCCTGCACGCTGCCATCCGTGCCCAGGGCCCTGCGGGGTCCCTCTTAGAATGGTGCCCTAATGACCGCTCAAGTAGCATTTAGCCTCCAATTAAGAGCGCGAAGAAAAGCGCCCGGCCAAAGGAGTGAAAGTTCCAGGGAGTTCAGCCACTTAGGAGGAGCAGGAGAATTAGCAGGCTCACAAAGCCACCTCTTGACTGGGGCAGACGCCTCTGAGGCTCCCAGACACCCCGCTGCCTGGGAAGGAAGTGGCTGCCCGGCTGACCAGTGTAGGGTGGCTCAGCGCCCAAACGGATCAATACAAGCCCATCCCAGAGTTTAGAGTGGGAAGCAGGTCAGCCCGCTCTGGGCTGTCTGACACCGAAGCCCGGCTGTGTCTTCAGCATCCCCAAGGCGCCTATTTTAAGTGGAGCGGGCTGGGGGCTCTTCCTAGCCAGCCAGGCCTTTTCAGGTCACCTGTGCCCTCGCCTTGCCCTTGGGCCCCCTGTTGCCTGGTCTGGTGACTTACTCCGAGGCAAGTGAGCCCGTGCAAGAGGCCACAAAGGCCAGCTCTGTCCTCCCGTTGATTCACCTTCAGAAATGCCATCTGCCTGACACTGGGGAGTCTCCATCAATGTGATTATTCATACAACATTTAGGGGCAGGAAGTTTTGCAAATGATCCTTGCTGCTTGCCTTTGCTGCTGACAAAGTGTCAGACAGAAGATCTCTCCCCGGGCATGCCATTCTTAGCCATGTTTTTCTCATTAAAATGCCCGGCAGGAAAAGCGAGCAGAGTCGACAGTGGGAAGGAACGCGGAGCCCATTTCATGGGTCCGGGGCTCTGGGCAGTCTTGGCCGCCACCAGGAGCTGAGATGCAGCCAGATCGGCCTAACTTCATCTCTTTCACCACCCCAAACCCTTGCCTTATGCCTATAAAGACGGAAACGCACGGGCTTTAAACGTCTTCTTACTAAGAAGTTTGCTGAAGAACAATTAATCTCTTTATCATAACCAGCTTGGCCACATTTCAATACTGGGGTGAGGGGAGCCCGACAGAACAAAACCTTTTGTGTTTCTGCAAGCAGAGGATGAGGACAGGCTTGTCATTTTGTGCACGTTTTTCGGTGTCCTCTCACCTTTTAATTTGCACTTTGAGGTTGCGGACGATCAGCTCCAAGAGGGTGAGAGTGTTACTCGTCTGCCAAAAGATTGTGAAATCCACACTGGAATCTCTGCACGGGAGCCCTGAAGTTCGCCGGGGAAGGATATCAAGGCCAAAAGGCCTGCTGGGCTGGCTGCCACTGAGATGTCAGGTGGCCTTGTTCTGCTCCTCAGTGTCTATATCGAAGACCAATAGTTACGTGTCCGGGCTCCTATGCGGTGTTCACACACGGTCCTCTGGTGCTACGTGGGACACCGTCATTCCCCCAGCCTGTCACTAACGAGCCACCTGCCCACTCCTTCTGCCTGCGGCTACTGAGGCCAGAGGAAAATCTGGAAGGTATTAGAAAGAACAACAGGATTGCAACCCAAGGACTGCGTTTGGAGTCCCAGCTCCTCCACACACTAGCTCTGGGGCAAGCCGGCCAACCTCTCTGAGCTTTGGCTTCCCCCATTTTGTGGACCATCCGGTCAGAAGGTTTATGTCATCTCTCATCACTATGACTTGCTTTAGGGAGGAAGAGAAGGGAAGGAGGAAGAGAGGAGCCGGGTGGGGGACATCTGGCCAACAGCAACTCAGCGCATTGACTGGACTGTGTAGCCAGTGGGATTCCTGGTCCCACCTCTCCACTTCCTCTGCCACCCTGTTGCCATGGCCACGGTTGGAGAACTTCCTGTCTCCCCTCACGCCAGACTCTGCCATGTGACTCGCTATAGCCAATGGGAGGCTGGCTGGGGCAACAGAGGCAGGAGCTTGGGCTGCTGAATGAACTTGCTGTTTCTGGCTCTGTTCTTGCTGTCTCCATGTCTAGATGCTTGAGGCGGGGTGGGAATGTCACCTCTGGAGAGACTGTGATTCCCAGGGCCTGTTGAGTGTTCCAGGTGATGGAGATGTGGCCTTGCGTGGGTCACTTTCCGGGGGCTGCAAAGCAACGTTTCTCAGGCTGGGTCACTGGAATCCAGAGATGAATGAACGAGACAGTAAAAACGAGCTGGAGACACAGACAGAGAGGAAGATTATAGATCCGTGCAGATTTTAATTTGATCAGTTCTCCTGGACCAAGAATTAGTCCTGGTACTGAGCCGGGTCCCCCTGAGCAACTGAAGGGGACTCGAGAGGGAAGGGAGCTTGGAGCTTCACGTCGGGCTTGGGCCTAATTAAGCCTTCTTAGATTTTAAATAAGAAGCGGCGGGGCAGGCGTCTGTATCCCAGCATCACCCAGCCGAGGCCTGACATTTCTTATTTTGATCATCGATGCGGCCGAGCTGGGGCTTGTCAACTGGGCGTGCGTCGCCCCGTGGCTCGGGGAGCGCCGTGGCTCTGTGAAGAGTGAGGAAAAAAAGCCATTTTCACTGTCCACAGAGTGTTGCATGATTTATTACGGCTGGAAGGAGAAATTTCTTATCTGCCACCCCCTCCTGGAAAGGCTGCTTTACCGTCCGCGGAGAGACACTCTAACGGCAGCTATATTTATCCTAACTCTGGTATTTTGATAACCTTCTCCGGCTATTCCGGGGACACTAAACACTCCCAATTTTTACGGCCCTCATTTGTTTTTGATTAAGCAATCAGAGGCACTAAAAGACCATCTGTAGGCGCATGAGGCAGCCTACTCCTCAAGTAGAAGAAAGCCTCGGAGACTTTCCTGTTTCATTATCACTGGTGGGAGGAAGGCGGGGTGTTTGCTGGGAGGGGACTTGGGGCAAGGATGGGAATGACTCCTACGAGCTGCAGGCAGCAGGCGCCCCTCTTTGGGCCTCAGGCTCCTTGCTGGGGACAGTGGGTGTGGACTCCATTCAGGACCTTGTGGATTCTTGTAAGCCTCATTGTGCACCCGCCCCTGCCTGCTTTTGCTTCCAACACCCTGAACTTGTGGGTCCTTTTTCAAAAGTCTCGCTTGGCTTCTAGGGCCATTTTGCCCCCTGCAGAGAGGGCTGGGAGTGCTGGGACTTAATGTCACCTCAGGACAGCTCTCAGCTGATGATTTTTTTTTTTTTTTTTTTTTTTTTTTTTGGTGGTGGTACTGGGGTTCCTGGAAACCCTTCTATCTCCGGGCTACACTCCCAGACCCATTTTATATTTTTATTTGGAAACAGGGTCTCTTAAGCCAGTGCATCTGGCTTCGAAACTGCGTGATCCTCCTGTCTCCGCCTCCCAAGCGCGGGGATTACAAGCGTGTGCCACTGCGCCCGGCTTTAGCTTCTTTGCCCCACATAAGGACAGCTGCAGAGGCCAAGTCCCCCGTGCCTAAATTCTCCTGTCAGGCTGGCTTCTAAAGAGTCCCATGTAAGACAGGAGATGGATGCTTCTCCCCAGATTTTTGCTCTTTTTTTTTAAATTATGAACTATTTAATTAACTTGTATCTGGCACTTCAGCATGCCAGGTGTGGAATTAAGTGTTTGAAATACATTGTCTCCTTTGAGGTGGCATGGTAGAGCAAGGTGATAGGAAGCACTCCCTACAGTGACTAACACACGGCACAAACTCACCAAACACCAGCCCGTCCACACACAGTCGAGCCACAACCAGAGGCAGTCAGGGAGAGAGGGCGGCCTCCTTGCTGTTCTCCCCAGTGTACTGCTGCCCCTTCCAGAATTCCCTCCACACGGCAGCCAGAACGGTCTTTTCACAGCAGAGCAGCCAAATGCCTGAGACCCCTAGCGTCTTCTCAGTTATCCAGAGCTAGAAATCCAGATGTCCTATCATGACCTACAATGAGGAGCAGCAAACTTTTTCCAAAGAGGGCAGGGTCATCGACAGTTGAGACGTTCCGGCCGTACGGTCTCTTTTGCCGCCGTTCGACTCTGCCACCGTTAGCACCAAGGCCGACTTAGATGAGACAGAGGCGCAGACAGGTAGGCAAGACTGTTTTCTAGTACAACTTAATTTGTAAAAACAGGCAGTGGGCCAGTTGTGGCCTGCGACCTGCAGTTGGCCACCGCCTGGCCAGCAGGACAGCGGAATAGTGTGGCCCTGCCTCCCTGCCCAGCCGCCAGCCTTCCTGTAGGCCCAGGACCCTCTTTCTGGAGCCCTCTGCATGGATGGCTCCTGTTTGCCATTCCAGTGTCAGCTCAAATGTCAGCCCTCAGTGGTGTGTTCAGGAGCCTGCAGGGCTATGAGCCCCATTTTTCTGCATTGCCTCGGTCGTTCCTGGAGTCCCCGGTCACTTCCCAGAGGTGTTTGCAGCCCTCCGAGAGGCCAGCGTCACACTGTCTGATGATGCCTGGAGTGTCCTCGGCCCAGAGCATAGGGCCCGGCACCTAGTAGGTGCTCAATACGTATCTCTGGGTTCCAGGGTCCCTGGAGACTCCATCTCTGACCCCAGCCCATAAGCAGAATTCTCAAAAGATGAGAAATACTAAGATCTCAGAAAGTTATCTTGGCTGTGAGGCAAATCTTCAAAACCCCAAATAATCTTCCTCCCTGCTCCTTCCCTGTCAATTACCCCGTCAAGCGGGGCCCCTCATTGGCTCCAGCAAACCCTCATTTTTCTTCCCTCGGTCCCCGGCCCAAGACCGCAGACCTCCGTTTTCAAGGCTAAAGGCACCAAGAGGAAGGCAGTTCTCTGAAGGCGGCACTGCGGTTACCCAGTTAATTAAAGAGGGATTTAGGAGCTGGTTAGCATCTGGGTGGCAGGTGTTCCTTCCTCCCGAGGTTCCGAGGGGGAGCAGCCGTGGTGACGCGCCAACTCCCGCTCCATATGACGCACCCTCTGCGCGACTCTGTTGTGCAGCAAGGCAGCCCTCTTCTTCCTGGGCTTCCTCACTCCAAGACGTCTGAAGCTCTTGATGGTGAAAGCCGTGGTACCTGCCCAGCGGAGCGAGCCGTGCATCCCCATGACAATGGAGAGCCGAGGACATTGGCTGCTCCTGCCATTATTCAAGGGGCTGGGAGAGGTGGCCGGCGAGATGGCCGGCGGTAGATAGTCGAGGGCCTTGAATGCCATTATATGGGTTTGAATATAGAATGTGCGCTGGAAAAGATCATGGGTTGACGATCAGAAATGTCCTGGACCTTCTGAACCCATCAGTAGATAAACCCATGGATGGGTTAATATAGACATATTGGGTGGTAAGGTCGGCGGGTGGTGGGGTGACTGTAGGAGGTGAGTCACTGGGAGTATGGCCTCGGGGACTCTATATATGTCCCCCGTCCCCTCCTTTTTCTCTGCTTCCCGCCACCATGCCCTGAGCTACACAGATGTGACCTGGCCTAGCATGGACTGAACCCTCCAGGACCGAAGCTAATAAATCCTCCTCTAAGCTGTGGTCATCAGGTATTTTGGGTCACAGCAGTATGCCGTGCCACGCCAAGGATGGGAGCTTTATCCAAACCAAAGAAAGTTTGACATCCAGGAGGGAGGGGCCCTGATGATGCTGGGGCGGGGGGAGCTGGGAGGAAGATGGTTTGAGGAAGGAGGTAGCCAGGCGTCCGCGTAAGAGACTGTTTCAGGAGTCCAGGAGGGAGGGGAAGAAATAGATCCTGACAAGGGTTCTCCACCCCCAGGTCATAAGCCAAGGGAAGGCTGGCCTCAGCCTCTGCCTCCATCCTGGGAACTTAGGTTTTATTTATTCAGCACTAGTAGTGATAATAACAAGACCTTCTTCTGGGATGTTGAGACAATAAAGACAGTTAACTGTCCTTACTTATTTGTAATGTGTGTGTGTGTGTGTGTGTGCGTGCGCGCACACGTGTGTGTGTGTGTGTGTGTGTGTGTGTGTGTGTAAGTGAGGATTGAACCCAGGGACATTCTACCTACGGGCTACACTCTGAGCCCTTTTTATTTTTTATTTGGAAACAAGGCTTCATCAGTTGCTGAGAACCTCACTGAGTTGCCAAGGCTGGTCTCCATCCTACGGTCCTCCTGTCTCAGCCTCCCGGGTCCTGGGATTACAGGCGTATGCCACCGTGCCCGGCATCATTGGTTCTTTAAGCCAAGTCTGACCTCCTTCTCCAGACCTCATCTGGAGTGGCTTCTGCCACCTGACCGGGCTTCCCGAGCCTCTGCTGGCTGCTGTCCTGGGCCGATCATTCTCTGTTGCAGGCTCTCCTGTGTCTCGCAGGGTGTTTAGCAGATTTGCTGGCCTCTGGCCACGCGGTGACAGTAGCGCCTCCAACCCCAGCCATGCAGCAGTCAGAAATGACTCCACACATTGCTAAGTATCTCCTTGGGGACACAGTCACCCTGGTTACAAGCTGCTGCTGCAGATGAAATGGAGGGAGCTCCCATTGGCCCGGAGGCCCTTGGAGAGGAGAAGGAGGCGGCCTTGTAAAGGGGAACAGCTGGCCCAGCAGCTGGGCCTCTGGGTTGTCCCAGCTGGGGAGGGCTTGGGCCCAGTCATCTGGGGTCTGGCCCTGTCTTTCAGGCTGGGAGGTGTTCACCCTTCTAAACTGGGATTGCAGGGGAATTCTGGGAACCATTTGAGAAGCCCCCAGGGTGGATTAAGTTAACAGGGTAAATCCAGGTGCATGACAAAGAGGCTGGGCCCCTTCAGACCTAGCAGCTGACAGTGGAGAGGGGCAAGGAAGGAGTGGGGAGCCTCAGGCCCCTGGACAGCTGGGAGAGGGTCTGGCCGGGCTGATGGAGCCCTCCAGCTGAAGTCTTCCATTGGGGCAGGGACAGCTGGAGAACCATGGTCTCAGTGGGGATACAGTAATGGCCACAGAAAAGTGGGCAGCTGGAAGTCATCTTCACTCATGTGGACAGGCCATCTGACTGATACGCTAGCCAGTTCACACCTAGAGCTGTAGGTGCCAGTTCACACCCCAAGCCGCAGGTGCCGGTTCATACTTGAAGCCAGGAGTGCCAGTTCACACCCAGAGTGATAGGTGCTGGTTCACACCCCAGAGCCATAGGCGCCAGTTCACACCCAGAGCCACAGGTGCCATCTCATACCTAGAGCCATAAGTAAGAGTTCACATCCAGAGCCACAGCATACCAGCACCAAGGTGCCAGCCCCTGACACTGCCAAACGGTATTTTGACGTTGTCTTGGCTCAGGTGCCCACCAAAGCAGACCTTGAGATGAAAACTCAAGGGCGCATTCAATGCTGGAGGAAGCAGAGCCCCATACGACTCAGCCAGTGAGCGGGACAGTGAGATTAGAGGACCAGAAGCGAAACCGGCACGTGAATTAGCAAGTTGGCACCACGGGTGGCCCAGCGCAGGCCCGCTGGAAACCCTGTTGGACACATGCCTCGGTCTCCCAGCTGGGGTCTGAACCCACCTGCCTTCTTAGTTGCTGTTCCGGGGCTCCCCAAGGCGACACCTCGGGCAGAAGGATGCAGAGGCCGCCAGCTGCAGCCCAGGCCCAAGCTGCACCATGAAGAGAGGACCTTAGACACCAGGGCACAGGAGAGCCGCCACCTGTGGTGGCTGTGTGGCTCCACCGTGCCTGCATCTCCCTGTGTCCTGCAGCTTCCTGGAAGGCCCAGGGTCTTTGTATCTGCACTTCAATACAAAGAAAATACAAAGTCTCAGTTCCCTTTATGTACATGGTCCGTATTTATCTGCAAGAATAATGGAGGAAGAGGCTCCAAGGAGCTTCCCAGACCACGGGCTGTCAGGACACAACTGCTTCAGGCTGACACTTGCCCTGGGCCTAAAAGCAAGTGAGCTGATGGCTTCATGGTGTCTCCGTGAACTCTCCTAGGGTCGAGATGTGGCCGCGTCTACAGACGAGGAAACGGAGGAATAGGTGACACAGGAAGGAGAATTATAGGCAACCGTGGTAGTCCATGCCTGTGATCCCAGACAGGAGCGACACAGGTTTGAGGACAGCCTCAGCAACTTAGCGAGACCCTGTTTCAAAATAAAAATAATTAATTAGCTGGCAAATTAATTAACTTTATTAAAGAGCTGAGGGTTCCCAGCTCTTTAACTGGAGGTAGAATGTCCCTCGGTGCAATCCCCAGTACCACAGAAAGAAAAAGAATTGGACACAAATTCTTCAACTCCAGGCCCAGCTCCAAAGTCCGTCCTTCTGGCCCTCGCTCCCAGGCAGAGCTGCTAGGCTCACTGCAGCCGGGAAGCATATTACTAAAGCATATTACTACTTAACAGATTGTTCAGTGGACAACACGTTCTCAGCACCAGGAGTGGGCGGGGAGATGAGAAGGGGCTGGGGTGAGGAAGTCAAGGGCAGCCCCTTGGCTCTTTGGACCCTAGTCATTGGAAAATGTCTTCCATTGGCTTTGGGGGAAAGCTTTATGCTGGTTTTATTGCATAATTTTCTATAAAAAAAAATAGGGTAAGAGAACAGTTTTTACTTATTTTTCCCAGAGATGGAGAAAGCGGCAGCCTCCTCCCCAGGGGCCAGGCCTGCAGGGGCCCACCAGCGGGCTCTGGGATGAGGCTGCACAAACCTTCCCTGTGGTTCCCATCCAGTGCCGGGGGCTCCTGTCATGCCCAAGTCCCAGAGTCAAGAAGCAGGACAGAGGGAGGCAGCACAGTGTGACAAGACAGCTGTGGAGTCAGGGCTGGTGGAAGCCCACATCTGCTGTACCTTACTTGTGTGGCTTTTCTGGAGAGTTTTTTAATTCCCTGGGCCTTGGTTTCCTGGGCTCATACAATGGCAATAAGCATTATACCTTCTTCCTATGAAGACTGAGTTGACTGTGTGTGAGTGTGTGTGTGTGTGTGTGTGTGTGACATGTGTGAGTGATATAGAACCATGCTTGGCATATACGAAGCATTGCAATGATGATTCTATTAGACCAGGACTATTTCTGTACTTTGCACAGCCTAAGTTTCCTGCAGGTAAACTGAGTCAAAGGATGAGCAGGAGCTGGGTGCAGTGGTGCATGTCAGCCTTGCCTTCAATCCCAGTACTTGGGAGGTTGAGATAAGGAGGATTGCAGGTCTGACGCCAGCATACAGTAATGTAGTGAGACCTTGTTTCAAAATTGAAAATAAGAGCCGGGTGTGGTGGTGCATGCTTATAATCCCAGCATTTGGAAGGCTGCAATAGCCTCAGCTACTTAGTGAGGCCCTGTACAACTCAGTGAGATTCTGTTCAAAATAAAGATTAAAAAATAGGGCCGGGGGTGTCGCTCAGAGGTAGAATCCCCCTAAGTTTTATCCCCATTACCACAAAAAAAAAATTAAAATTAAATAAGGCTGGGGTTTAGCTCAGAGTACATTGCCTCTGGGTTCAAGCCCTAATATTAAAAAGAAAAGGCAGGCACCTCAGAAACTAGAGAAATCTAAAGACTTATTTACCCTGGAATTATTTGCACATGTTCTGAGGGCAATTAAAAGTTGAGGGGACTTCCCTTCCTCTCCCAGGGAAAGGTTTATTTGTACTAGAGATTAAAGGCTTCTCTGTCGATCTCTCTCCAGAGGGGAGGAGAAGCAGATGTGACGCCGCCCATCTGAGCTCCAGGTCTCACAACTGGGGAGGGGGGGGTCCTTTCCCGAGGGTACAACGGTCTCCCCTGCCGGAGACATCCGGCCTGAGCATCCTCACCCGTGGGGAACAGCAGCACAGAAAGCTGGTGCTTCTGGAATATGCTGTGTGGGGTGCATGATCGGTTCTCGTATCCAGAGACTCTGTGTCTCCATAGATACCAAGACTTATTACTCTTCTCTCTCCTTCAGTGGGGACACTTGGGAGGACCGCTGACCCTTGCAGACGGGCCACTCTGCAGCGCAGGGCTGGGAGTCCGAGGCCTGCTAAAGGAGGGTGTCCTCACCCCACCAGAAACCGAGTCCCACCACCGCCCACTGCCATGAACGGAGCCTGGCTCTGCAGGCCTGGCGCGGCGTGCACCCAGGAAAGAGCAACAGGGTGAAAGAAGAAAGCAGAGGTCCAATTAAAGCAGATAGAAGCCATCTTAGGAGCATCATGTTGGCCTTGGGTCAGGGCTCAGGCAGCTGGGCTGCTGTCTCTCTGAGAGTCAGGACCTCCCTCGTCTGGCTCACAGCTCTGTTCTGGACATGTGAAATGGAGGAGAAGGAGGAGGAGGAGAAGGAGGAAGAGGAGGAGGAAACGAAGGAAGGAAGGAAGGAAGGAAGGAAGGAAGGAAGGAAGGAAGGAAGGAAAGGGAGGAAATAGAAAGAATGAATGGACGTGGGAAGAAGGGAAGGACAGAGGGGAAAAAAATTAAAGAAAGGTCAGGCATGGTGCCCACACCTGACATCACAGAAACTTGGGAGGTTAAGGCAGGAAGACTGCAAGTTGAAGGCCAGCCTTAGCAACTTAGCAAGATCTTGTGTCAACATTAAAAGGGTTTAGCTCAGTGATAGAGCATCCCTGGATTCAATCCCCAGTACCACAATAAGAAAATGAAAAACGGGAGGCAGGGGAAGGATAGCATCCATTGGCGGGTGCTCTGGGATCTCAGGGAGGCCCCAGGGAGCTAAAGGACCTCACCTCAGCTGCAACCTTGAAGGGTCCTTGTCACCACGCTCCCAAGCATGGCGGGCAGTATGTGGAGAGGCAGCAGTGTTCACAGCCAGGCTTGCCCCCTGCTGCTGCTCACAGCCCAGCAGCCTCAGCGATGCCAACACTTTGCCCACAGTGGCGTGGCATGCAGTGGCAGCTGTCACCGCCAACCACTGGGAGCCACAGTCTCCTCATCTGTAACCGGGAGCTGTCTATGCTGCTTCTGCCAATCTTGGATTAGATGAGATGTTCTGTGTGCACACTCTGGCCACGTACAGTAAACCCAGGCTGTTGTCCTCGCTGTCGCTGTCCTCCTGGGGAAATAGACAAAGGCTTGGGGGACAGTGGCAACAAGGGCTAGAGCAACTAAACCAGCGTGCGGTGGAGAGTCAGAGAGTGTGCTAAAGATCTGCCCGGCTCGGAGTCCTGGAGGAGACAGAGCTGGAGGTCCTGGAGGCAGGGATGGATGGATGGATGGATGGACGGATGGACGGATGGACGGATGGACGGATGGATGGATGGATGATGGATAGATGGGTGGGGGGGTGGGGGGGTGGGGGGGTGGGTAGGTGGATGGATAGATGGATGGATGGGTGGGTAGATGGATTGATGGATGGTGGATGGATGGATGAATGGATGAGTGGATTGATGGTGGATGGAGGGGTGGATAGATGGATAGATGAGTGAGTGGATGGATGGATGGATGGATGGATAGATAGATGGGTGGGTGAATGGATGAGTGATTGATTGGATGGATGGATGGATGGGTAGATGGTGGATGGATGAATGGATGGATGGATGCTTCTATGTTTTCTTTTCTTTTGAATTTTGCAGATGGCAGTGACTGACTGAGGTTGGTTAATAGTTAAGCCCGGGGAAGCATTCCTCCTGGGCTGGTGACCGTGAGAAGCCTGGGATTCTAGTGTTTGCCCAACAATAGCAGCCTTCTTATCTCCCCACAGTTGGAAGTTCCCACCACTTATCGGAGTAGGTTCTGTTCTCTGCATGAACAGGTAACTGGGAGGGGACAAGACCCCTGTGCAAACCACAGCCCTGAACAATAGGCCCGTGAGCACTCTGTCTGTAGGGCCGAAACCCAGAGAACTGGAGAAACTGAGAAGAGATAACTTGAAATCCCAGAGGCAAGAATGCACCAAGCCTTTATTTCCCCAGAGATTCCATTTGGCTGAGAGACAGAGTCTAAGGACTGAGCACTTTTCCACAAACTCAAGAATTGGCTTAGCATTTTGTGTGTGTGTGTGTGTGTGTGTGTGTGTGTGTGTGTTGCTGGGGCTCAAACCCAGGGGCATTCTACCTCCAAACTACCCCCCATCCCTATTTTATTTTTTATTTGGAAACAGAGTCTCACTAGGCTGCTGAGGGCCTAGCTAAGTTCCCGGGGCTGATCTTGAATCTGCAATCCTCCTGTCTCGCCTCCCAAGAACTGGGATTAAAGGCGTGTACCGCCACACCTGGCCTACTTAGTATTTTGATTCAGGGCAAAACCCAAATCCCATACCTCCGTCAAAGAGCTGGACCAGGAAGCCTACTTCCCGGGGACACTGTAGGCTAATCAAGGCCTGGAGGAGGACCTGCTGGGATAGGAGAGACACCTGCCCTTCCTGGCTTGGCCCTGTGGTCGGGAGCCATGGGGGCTCAGTGGTTACCTGGTGACAGGAGCTGGCCCTGCTTGGCTGATGTTGGAAAAACTTCAACAATTGGTGTCAGAGTTTGATCACCCCAAGCAAGACCATCAGTGCCAGGACTCTGGGATTTTAATTGAGCTGCCAGAGTGCGGACTGCAGGGGCAGAGTGATAGCCCAGGGAGGAATAAATGTCACTTTCATTCCAGAAAATACCAGCCTGGTTCCTGTGAAGTTCAATTTTCCTTTCCTTTCCTTTTTTTTTTTTTAAATAAGCAACCTAAAAATCAGATGCAACAGGACCAGCTGTGTGCCCGGCCAAAGATTTCCGTCTTAATGCACCTGTATCTCACTATCTAGATTTAAATATCTCTTAATACTCTGAAAGCAACAATTTAAAAGTCCAGGAACCAGCTCTCATGGTGGTATGAATTTCTCCACCCAAGTGTTTGTGGAAAGCGCGGATTCCAGTTTTAATCCAGAAAGAAAGAAAGACGGAACAAAAGATCTGGGAATCGGGCTTCTACTTGTGTTGCTCTTTTGAGCTGCGAATGTGAAAACAAAAATAGTACTAGCGTTTGTGGAACCCTTCGGATGGGCACGTGTCTCGTGTACAGTCGATATATATATATATTTTTGACAACTCTGCCATCGCGTCAAGACAGGTAGAATCATCCCCACTGTAGGGATGTAAAACAAGGCTTGGTGATCTTGTGTGTGTGTGTGTGTGTGTGTGTTTGCGCGCGCGCACGTGTGCATGTGTGTGTGCATGTGTGTATGTGTGCATGCGTGTGTGTGCGCGCGCACGTGTGTGTATGTGTGCGTGTGTGTGCGTGTATGTGTGTGTGCGCGCGTGTGTGTATGTGTGCGTGTGCGTGTGTGTGTGCGTGTGTGTGTGTGCGTGCGTGTGTGTGTGCGTGTGCGTGTGTGTATGTGTGTGCGTGTGTGTGTGTGTGTGCGTGTGTGTGCGTGTGTGTATGTGCGTGCGTGTGCATGTGTGTGCATGTGTGTATGTGTGTGCGTGTATGTGTGTGTGCGCACGCGTGTGTGTGTGTATGTGTGCGTGTGTGTATGTGCGTGCGTGTGCATGTGTGTGCATGTGTGTATGTGTGCGTGTGTGTGCGTGTGTGCATGTGTGTGCGCGCGCGTGTGTGTATGTGTGCGTGTGTGTATGTGCGTGTGTGGTACTGGGGATTGAACCCAGGGGCAATCTACCTTCAAACTACACCTCCAGCCCTATTTTTTTCTTTATTTGGAAACAGGGTCTCACAGAGTTGCAAAGGGCCTCACTAAGTAGCTGAGACTGGCTGTGAACCCGTGATCTTCCTATCTCAGCCTCCCAAGTTCTGGGATGACAAGCGTGCGCCACCACACCCGGCTGAGACTTGGTGACTCCAAGTACCGAGGCCTTGTGCTTGGACAGTGCCATCAGTGTGGGCGCGTGGCCTGGGACTGGTCCCTGCAATGAAAGACGAAACAGATTCACACCAACGCTCGATTTCATTGGTCTCATTCTCTGTGGTCCTCCCTCTCATTTTCTGGGTGCCCCTCCCAGAGTGCACACTTGGAGTGCGCTCTAAGAGATATTTGGGAGAACACACCACTTCTTATTGGCCTGGAAATAATCCAAGAACAGCACAGAATACCAACTCCAACACCTGTGGACACCTGGCAGGCAGTGTAGACCAGTGACGCTGATTAGAAATAATGACTAGACAGAGAGGGTCCACTTCCCCCAGGGACTGAGCCCCAGTCACTGCCGTGTGACCAAATGACTTGCTTTTGCAAGAGCAGCTGGGGATTCAGGACATGGAAAAGATCTCCATTTGTCAATTATTAACAACTCATTTGAGCAAAATTTTTGTGGTGCTGAAGATTGAACCCAGGGGCATCTACCTCAGAACTACACCCCCAGCCCTATTTTATTTTGAATTAATTGTTTTTTGCTTTTCTATTTTGTAAGAGAATCTCATTAAGTTCCTGGGACTGGCCTCGAACCTGTGATCCTCCTATGTCAGCCTTCCAAGTACTGAGGTTACAGGTGTGTGCCACCGCACTTGGCTCATTTGAAAAATTTAAAAGTTATCACCATGTAGAATTTGGCCCTTGAACAGATATCTCTTCTCCTTCAGAGTTCTTCAAATAAAGTTTCTGATTGATTGATTGATTGATTGATTGATTGAATGAATCGCTAGGTAAAGAGCCCATTTGAAGGCTCCGCCCCTAGGGCACTCCCTGAGTGGCTAATAGGTGGTAGTAGGAGCTAGCCAGTTGTCCCCCAAAACAGAAAGCTAGCCTCCGAGCCTGACCCATACCTGGCCAAATTTGTCCCCTCCTAGGTCCCCAATACAGTGTCTTAGCAATGGTATGTTGTTGACTAGGGACTTTTTTTAGTTTTGGTTTTTGGTACTGAGGATTGAACTCAGGGTCATTCTACGTCCAAGCAATACCCCAGCCCTTTTGTTTTATTTTTTCTTTTGGAACAGGGTCTTGCTAAGTTGCTGAGGGCCTTGCTAAATTGCTGAGGCTAACCTCAAATCTGCGATCCTCCTCATCTCGGCCTCCCAAGTACTGGGATTCCAGGTGTGCGCGCCATGCTCAGCTTATCTAGTATTTAAGTGGATACAGGCGGCTGACTTTGTGGAGTTATTCAGTGAGTCTGAACTTACCAGTGTCTGTTTGCTGGCCATGGGTTTTCAAGGATGAATCAGACGCCATCATTGCTAAAAATATGTTGGTATGGGTTGAAGGGTTTCTAAGCATGCTGGGTTTGGAATAGGGCTGCAGGGTTATCGGCATAAGCATATAATAGCTCAGAGGTCCAGGGGGGCCTTCAGAGCAGGCAAAGTGTAAACTTACACCCTGGAGTTGAACAGGGATGGAGCCAGGTGATCTGTGCCAGTACAGGCGGAGGGAACGGCATGTGCATAGGTCCTGGTGTAGGGGGAGCCAGGACCACAGAGAGAAGTCCAGGCTGACTGTTGCAAAGAGCCCTGGGAACGGAGCCGTAGGTAAAACTAGAGAGCCGGCCAGGACCAGATAATGCAGCGGGAAGAAGCCATCATGAAGGGTTTAAACGGGAATAAGAGGTGGTCATGGGCATCCGAAAAGATCTCTCTACCTCAAGTGTGCAGAGCCGATGGGCCAAGGCTGGGAGCTTGCTGTGGGTGGAACGTGGGGTCTATTTTCAAAGCTCACATGTGTATCCAGGCAAGAGGGCGGGTAGAGACTTGGATGAGGGCGCTGTGATATAGAGACGCCAGTGTTATGTGGGATAATTAACACGTACAGTCAGCATGACGCGGTTGTTGATTGCCTATGGTAGGAGGTGACAGTGTTTGCTGAGATGGCGCACCGGTGGCGTACAATGTTTAAAGTGCCGTCACTTAGACTGTGGTGTGAATGTCTTCCCTGGAGCTGTGCTCTACGGCAGCACTGGAAAGAAGAGTTAGGGGAAGGGACAGATTTTGTTTGGAGTTCGACAAAGAAATTAGCAAAACATCTCTGGATTCCCAGGTAATTCTCTGTTATCACCAGGCAAAAGGTCATCAAGGTTAGGACATTGAATTTTCAAGGGAATTAGGTCTTAAATAGAACTAGGTACCAGTGTTTCTGAGAGAGAACACACACATTTTCAATCTCTCGGAAATTGCTGACAGTTCTTCTCCCCTCCCCAGAAAAAAAGATCAGGAATTAACGTTAGGGCTGGAACATTCTTTCTTTTTTGTGCTGGGGGTTGAACCCGGAAGCATTCTACCTCCGAGCTATATATACCCCCAGACCTTTTGTTATTTTTTATTTTGAAATAATAGAATCTTGTAGAGTTGCTGAGAGTTTCACTAAGTTGCTGAAGCTCCACCCCCAACCCTACTTTTTATTCTTTATTTTGAAACAGGGTCTCATTAAGTTGCAGAGGGCCTCACTAAGTAGCTGAGGCTGGCTGAGAAACTGCCATCCCCTCGTCTCAGCCTCCCAAGTACTGGGATCATAAGCGTGCACCACCGTGCCTGGCTAATTAATGTGCTTTCATTTTTTTTTTTTTAATGGTACTGGAGATGGAACCCTTCTACCTCCAGGCTACACTCCCAGACCTATTTTTATATTTTTATTTGGAAACAGGGTCTCTTAAGCCAGCAGGGCTGGCTTCGAACCTGCGCGATCCTCCTGTCTCCGCCTCCCAAGCGCGGGGATTACAAGCGTGCGCCACCACACCCGGCTAATTATTGCTTTTTCTAAGGCAACAAAAACTATTCGGTCTGCCAGAGGGCGTGAGCGGGGCGGTTGCTGGGTCTCTGGGTCTCTGTGTACCTCCCTTCTCTCCCCCACTCAGCAGGTTGCGGGATGAGGAGAGAGAGAGAGGCCTGTTGATTTGGGGAGCAAGTACTCTAAGATGGCAACTTATCAAAGTTCCCCAGATTACAGACGTGCAGGGAGGCATCTACTGATGTTGGCATTGAAAGGAATCCCTGCCACCAGGAGGCACCGCGTCACTTCCACAGGGTCGGCTGGCAGCCAAGAGATAATACTAACAGGTGTCATTGAAGATGTAGAGAAAATGTGGGGAAGGAGAACTGCCCAGCAATTCCAAAGCAGGCCACATGAGAGGAATGGGGGCCAGGACTTCACTGTAACTTTTGGGGGACACAGCTCAACCCCCGATGATGGGATAAATGGATGATAAATGGACCTGCGAACAGACCAGCAAGATGGAGTTATGCGTGTGTCCTGTAGCCAAGCCTGTGAAGGAATGGGCTGGTAGGTGTCCAGGGAGGGCCGAGAAGTCCCCACCTGGGGCGTCGCATTGAAGCAGACACCTGAGCCCAGGAGAAGCTGGCCCTGCAGACAGCTGGAGCTGTGGGCGAGGAGATGAGGAGGAAGACAGGCAAGGTGCGTGCAAAGACTGGCAGCCAGCAGGTGCCCGGGGCCGGTGATGGCGGAAAAAGGCAGAGGCCAGAGTGTGCGGGATTGGATCTCTTTCCAGACATCTTGAGCAGGTGAATGGAATGGTCTATGGTTTGTGCCAGACTTCTCAGGGACATTTCTCTTTATAAACATATTTCACGTGATGCATTAAAAATATTGTAAAAATATTTCATGTGAGACACTAAAAAGTCAAGAGAGACAGAGGGAGCAAGGGAGGGAGAAGACGGCTCCTGCATGCTCTGTGCAAAAGCCAGCTTATGATACATCTCAGCGACGATGGAGGACCACAGAGCATGAGCCCTGTCGGACCCCATCACCTCCTCGTGGGACATGGAGGCCCTGACTCGGGCAGGCCTGAGTCCTGGGAAACTTTTTCATTTCTACCAGAGTCTAGAACAAGCTCAAGGCCTTCCTGTGGACTCAGCTACTTCCAGCCCTGGGCTGACCTTGAGGTAACTCAGTCCTCCACACTGGGCCCGCCCCTGCCCAGAAAGAGATAGCCGCTAGGGGGAGGACCACGCTCCCCGTGGGCCCCAGTGACTTCCCTACACCACAGTCTCCTACCAGCCCTGTTGTCCCTCAGCCACCAGGATGACATTTCCACAGCAAGACAGGCGCCTCTTGGAGTCGGGTAGTTAGTCTTGGTCCTGAACCAGCAGCATCATCCGGGATGAGGGAGCTAGAGTTTGGAGAGATGGAGACACCTGCCTGCTGGGCCTGTGTGTGTGTGTGTGTGTGTGTGTGTGTGTGTGTGTGTGTGTGTGTTACTGAGGATTGAACCCAGGGGGATTCTATCTCTGAGCTTCATTCCCAGCCCTATTTCAGTTTTTTAGTTTGAAACAAGGTCTCACTAAATCGCCAAGGCTGGTCAACTTGCAGCCCTCCTGTCTCAGCCTCCCGACTGCTAGGATCCCAGGCGTGCACCACCACGCCCAGCTGGGCCTCCTTTAAAACCACGTGTTAGCTTCCCAGGTCCTCCTCAGAATGCGGTTGGGGTGTTGGGGAGCGGGGCTGAGGTCTCCCTGGCCCAGGGTGAGCCACCACTGGGATTGTACACGACGCCTCTACTGAGGCATAAAACATAAGCAACCCCAAGGGAAGAGACCCATTTTAACTTGGTTATGGCACAGGGACATGGCTGACCTCCCTAACCTCAGTTTCCTCATCTGGGATGGTGGGAAACAGTGTTGACTTTGTAGGGCTGTAAGAAGAAGGTGAAACTGAGGCAAAAGGGGGCCCAGACCCTGGTCTTTCCCTTCCTCGTCTGAAAACCCTGCCAGTCACCATGGCTGACACGTCCTGGCGTGATTTAGCCTCGCCGAGCCGCTGCTGAGGCTCCAGGGAGACGGGCCTCCGTGACTCCGTTCTCCAATAACTCAGCCTTCCCTGGCCCCGTTGCTTCCCCTCCAAAGAAAACACCTTCCTGCCAAGGCCCTTGTTACCGAGGGAAGCTGGAGGCTCACGGGAGGGCGAAGAGCTGTCAACACGAATCGGGGGAATGTGATTCTCACCTCTATGCCCTCTGGCGCATCGCTCCCGCCAACGCGGGTGTCAGAGGTGCCCCGAGTAGCCGCCATTTTGAAGCTTGTAATAAGTCAACCAACCAGCTTCCAGGAGCCCCAGGACTGTTCCGGCTTTCTTCCTCCTTCCCTGACAGCTCTTTCGTCCTCCCCAGCACCCGGCTTTCCTTCTTCTCTTTCACCCCGTGTCCTCTGCGGGGAGGGGCAGGAGGGGCAAGGGGCTTGTGAATCTGGCAGGAGGTAGAAGCTCGCTGGCCAGGGGTTCCTGACTCGACCTTGCTCCTCTGTGAGGTGGGATGAGGATGCCAGCCCCACGGCTCCCCGGGAGGAATGGACAACGAGCACACGCAGCCCCTGTGCCCAGAGGGTAGGGAAACTCGGCACCGTCCTCTCTTCTGTCTCCTTCCCGCACTCACAGAACACTACCATTTCTTGGTTCTTAGATTTTTTTTTCTCTTCTCTGTGATCTGAAAGTCATGCCTGTCTCCCCAGAGTCCTCACTACATGCTTTACGTCTAGAAAGCTCCCTAATACATATGCATACCCATGTTCATAGCAGCACAATTTCTAATAGCCAAAATATGGAGCCAACCTAGGTCTCCATCAACAGATGAATGGATTGCAAAATTATGGGAAATACACACAATGGAATTCTATTCAGCTATAAAGAAGAACAAACTTGGGTCATTCGCAAGAAGATGGAAAGACCTGGAGAACATTAAGTGAGATCAGCCAAGCACAGAAAGAGAAGGGACTTATGTTTTCCCTAATAAGCCTAAACTAGGGAGTATTAGGAATACCAGAGAGACTCCAGATAATGGAGGGGAAACCTCAGCAAAGCTAGAATGGAAGAGTGGGAGAGGAAGAAGGCTGAGGTTGATTAATGGAGGAGCTACATTCGAATATGTGTTAAAGTGTGAATGTCGCATGGTCAGCCTGGACACTCACTGTTGGAGGAGGGTGGGGAACCTAGGGGTAAGGGCGCCAAGCACAATCTGAATGTGTGCCATTTTCAGTATGATCCACATAAAAAGAAAAAGAAAATTTCCCGACTTCCAGAGCCCCCCTTTCCCTATTTGCATGTTACAGTATTTGTTGAAAGATGTTTGCATACCCAGTTCGTGTGTGTATGTGTGTGTGTGTGTGTGTGTGTGTGTGTGTATGTGTGTGTGTGTGTGTTACTGGGGATTGAACCCAGGGGTGTTCTATCTCTGAGCTACACCCCCAGGCCTTTTTTATTTTTGCTCTTAAACGGGGTCTTGCTAGGTTGCTGAGAGTGTCACTATGCTGCTGAGGCTGGCCTCGAGCCTGCAATCTGGATTCCTCAAACAGGAATCGTCTTGCCCTCAGCCTCCCAACGCTGGGATTATAGGCCTGCACCACCGCACTTGGTGCATGCCTAGCTCTTGAATGATTGAGTAAAAGTGGCTGCTCCCTGGTTGTGAAGGAAGGCACTGGGGAAGAGGGTTAATGTGTCCACAGCCAGCCAGTGAGTGTAAGGACCAGGGTGATGCCCAGGTCCACCCGGCCTTGGCGTCCTCCAGGACAATCATGAAACCCTGTCCCCATCATGCAAGCTCATGCAGCGGGCAGGGAGTTGGGAGAAGGTGAGGCTGTGTCCAACTCCGTGCTCTCTGTACCTACCAGACAGAGGCGTCGGGTTTGACCCTGGCCTTGCCCTAAGTTGTCCAGGCTGGCCTCAGTCTTGCGATCCTCTCGCTTCAGCCTCCCAGGTGGCTGGAACTTTAGGCGTGCAGCCCAGCTGGAGCCCCCACCTTGAAGCAGGAAAAACCCATCTCTCCTGAGTTCATTATTGTCATAAGATCAAATGAGCCAGATACTCTGGCAAAGCTCAAAGATCCCAAGACCAAGACCACAGAGGGCACTGGCCTGGAGGAGGATCCCGGGGTTGAGTCTTTACAGGTGGAGCCCGGTGGGCCTCCCCATGCGCACTCAGGCATCTTCACTGGGACTCTCGGGGTGGCGTGGCTCTGGGTCCTCGCCACACCCTCCCCAGCCTTGTTTGAGGAAAGGGGGGAAGGGCTAGCAGTGCAGGCGGGCATGTCTCGGCCTCCTCCTCTCTGTAGATATCAAGGACAGCATGGCGGGACCCAGCCTCCACGCCTCGGAACCTGTTCTCCTTTCCAACCAAACCCAGCTCAGTGCTTCTCACCAGGGAAGGAGACCAGGTCTCCTTGGAACACCTTTCCTTCCTTCGTGTACAGTCGAAACCACTGGCGACTGTCCAGTACCACCCCTACCAGCTACACATCGGGCCTTCTGATAACTCCATTATGGGTATCTCATTTTGTCTTCACAAGGACTCTTCAAAGCCGGCATCTCCTTACTCTTTTTCAATTTGGTGAAGAAGCTAGGCTCTGCGTCCCAGGTGGTGTAGCTAATAAGAGAAGATGCCAAGATTTGAACCCACGGCCCCTTGGGTATTGTTTCAGTTGAGGATGCCTGGGAGCCTGAGACCTTCCCCTTTCTCTCTCCAAGGGGCTCCCATCACATAACTAGCCTGGGTTCCTTTGGGGGGTTAATCCCATCAATGGGTGTCCCAGTAGCAATGGTGGGTACTGCAGATCCTCAGAAGTTGGTCTGAGTTCCACTGGCGGAATAAGACAAGGCCCACGTGGATCCAGGGTCAAGAGAGACCATCTGCAGGCCCGCCTTACAGAAGTCCACACGGGGTGAGAATATGGCCACGGTCATCTTTGGAAACACAACCCACCACATCCGATTTCTCCGTGAGTTTTACAAACCAGGTTTGGCCTCCTTCAGACCACAGAATTTAACCTTTTGTGGCATCCTGCCACTAGGAGGCACTGTGGGCTCCGCTGGCTTCCCTGGGGGCTCTGATGTACCTTTGGGCTCCTGGCCCTTGGCCTTGGAGGGCAGAACCGGACATATTCAGGACCATTCCCAGCGTCCCCCTGGCCTCTGCACAGGCTGCTCTCTGGGCTGACAAAGCGGGCTCAGCCCTTGCCGTGGGAGGCTCATGAATATATTTACCTCTGAATTCAAGAACCATAATGGATTGGTATTGGCCCCTGACCTCCAGGAAAGACTGCACAAACAAGATGGGGGTCTTCGGGCAATTGCTTTCTTTTAGATTTCCCGGGCTGATTAGTATTGATTATCTGCTGTGCACTTTGTTAATTTCCTTTTGACAGGCCCTCTTCTCTGAATGGTTCCCGGGAAGGCTTTGATTTTACAATATTTTCCCTGGGATTAAGGCACGATGTGTGCTAAACAATGCAATCGTTCAACAGAGACCTCATTCAACATTTCTGGGGGGAGGACTACTACAGATTTACCGCTGGCTTCTCCCCCGGTAAAGTGACAGGCAAAAATCACACGACTTCGCCCCTCGCTAAGAAACATCGCCACGTTAGTGACGGCTAGGAGCGGACTCTCCGTCGCTGGCGCTAATTGCAGTGTACCTGGGGTTAATGATAATTTTGCAATGACAGGTAACATTTAGCTTGTGTCAGGCTCTCTGCTAAGTGCTTGACAAACTTTTTCTCATTAATTCCTCCCAACAAACCCACGGGGTCAGTCCTCATAAAATCCCAGGTGCTGTGTCAGTCCCGAGGGAGCTTTAGAATATGGAAAGGCTTCAGGCACCAAAACCTATTTCAAGCCAAACATGTTTCTTCTTTGGGGCTCTAGAGTCTGATGTTGCCTCCACTCGGGAGCCTTGACCCCTCACCTTCGCTCTTTGCGCACCCCCCCCCCCGGGTCTCAGCTCAGATGTCTTGTCTTCAGAGGGGCCCTCCCTGGCCAGTGGGTCCCTTCCCGGCTCCTCTCTCTCCCAACATCTTGCATTAATTTTCTTCTAGCATGTTTTCTCTGACATTATCTCTTCTACTTGGAGGTGGACAGCGTCTCGCCTCCACTTTAGAGTACGCGCCCAGCTGGCGTGTGCACTTATTTATAGCTTTGTTAGTTCCAGAACTCTCTGTCCAGCGGATGAAGCCATGCCCCCCCCCACCCGCTGTCTGCATGACCTTGGCAAGTTACTGAACTTGTCCGAGCCTCCGGTTCCTCGTCTGTCAAATGGAGATCATAATTGGAACCTCCTCCGTAGGGTTGGTGTGAGAATTTAAGAAGATACTATCAATAAACTTATTAGCTCTTTCCTGAGACTTGGGCATTAAGGATGAAAATGAGGACTATCCCAGAGGTCCAGGACACTGCTGCAGAATGAAATAGAAAATGCACAGCATTCTGCTGCGGATGCTCCAGGGAGATGGTTGTGCACGGTTTTCCTTCAGACACTGAGGGGACTCCGTCTCTGTATTTCAAGAATATTTATTGCAGCCGCGACCAAGACAGGTTCTTTACTCATTAACAATCCACAAACCTCACACAGCTTTTGATATTCTAGGGAAAATCAAAAGAGAGAAAGAGGAGAGAGAGAGAGAGAATAAATAAATCGGGATTAGTACAACCTGGAAAGGCAGGTTGGGCGGTCCATTTGCCAGCGAGCTCGGCTGGCTGTGTCGGGGTGTTGGGTCTGGCATGCCTTAAAGATGGAGTATCAGCGCACCCAGAGCATCCGCCCGTGGTCTCAACTGGAAGCAAAGGTGAGGAATTGCCTGGAAGCAGAGCCAACGTTCACCTGTTACTGGTGGTCGGGATGGCGAGGTGGCTCCGTGGTGGAGGAAGCTGTGGGTGTCGGATCTTAGGTGCGGAGGATCACGGTCCCCAGGTTGCTAGGGGCTCGCGTCGGTTGTCAAGGTGTATCCTGGTTACATCTGGGCAGCGAGCATTGCGCCTGCGCGTTGCCTGTTGTGCCCGCGAGCTGCACCTTGCGCCCGGTGCTTGTGCGCTGCCTGCGATGCGAGCATGTGTTGTTTGTACACGCCATGTGTGCTACAGGAGTTACGCTTGTGCAGTGCACATTAATCTCCAATGCGGTGCGCCACGCCCAGGGGCTAAGACCCTCGTTGGTGTGAGTGGAGCCCCCCCCCCTTTTTAATTTATGATCTCCATACTACGTAACTTTAAAGTTCAGAGATATTTTTTACCCTGACTTAGAAACGGAGGAGAGAGAACTGCCTTGAGCCTCTGGTGTCCTGGATCGTGAGAATCGTGTGTCTAACATGCCCGAGGTACCGAAGGAGCCCAGAAGATGCTAAGTGTGAGGGGAGAGAGTAAATCACGTGCAGTCAAAGGCATAAATGTCGGTTTCGAGTGCTAAGAAATCATAACCCCGTTTTAAAAACTACTTCTGCGGTGCCAGGTTTTTAAATGATTGACTGTGTCTTCTAACCACGGGGTCAACTTCAGGGAGGGATATTTACAACCATAAACACATGTGCCGGAGCAGTCTTTGCAGAGGCAGGATGTGCATACAAATTGAGGCAGCAGCTGTAATTTGGCCTAATTTGTAACAGCAGATGGAGACGTTGAGAACCGAGGACGACCAACAGGAGGCGGGCTTCTCCATCATCAGATGCAAGATTGGATAACACTGATTTACAGGCTGCTTTTCTTACCCCTCCCCCAATAGTATGCCACATAAACACTCAGACACTCATCAAAAAAGTGAGTGACAATCTGTGTGTCTGTGTGTGTGTGTGTGTGTGTGTGTGTGTGCGTGTGTGTGTGTGGTATTGGGGATTAAACCCAGGGGCATTCTGCCTTTAAGCTACACTCCAGCCCTATTTTATTTTTTATTTTGAAACAGGGTCTGAAAGTTGCTGAAAGTCTCACTAAGTTGCCCAGGCTGGCCTCAAACCTGTGGTCCTCCTTTCTCAGCCTCCCAAGTGCTGGGATTCCAGGCATGCACCACCACACCGGGCTGTGAGTGACGGTCTCTTTGAGCCTCAGTTGGTTCCTGTAGAATAGACATAACAACAGCCCACCCCCACCCCCCGGCTCTGAGAATTAATGAGAAGGTAATGTGAGAAAGCCAGTCCGTCTAATCCCCAACACATCAGCTGCTCAAAGAAAAGAAAGGTAAGCTGTTGGTATTTTTAAATGGATGTTAATTCAATCCTTGGGAATGGAAAGCCTTCAATAATTGGTAGTTCACACATGAGCTGAATTCTCCCCATCTGCATGTGTGCATTCTGGGGCCGGCTTGGGACAGGACCCATCATCTCCCTGAGCCCCAGAGTTTTCATCTGTAAAATGGGCCAGCGAATGGAACCTGCCTCAAGGGCCTATAGCAAAGGGTTTACAAGCAAATCTGGCATGAGAAAGCATACCGTAGGCGGGGGCGTGGCTCGGCGGCAAAGTGCTTGCCTAGCATGTGTGACGCTCTGGGCTCCATCTCCAGCAATGCCAAAAATAAGAAGACTATGTATACGTGCTATTATTCCCATCAAAAACATAACCAGCCGGGCGTGGTGGCGCACGCTTGTAACCCCCGCGCTTGGGAGGCGGAGACAGGAGGATCGCGCAGGTTCGAAGCCAGCCGCGCCGGTTTAAGAGACCCTGTTTCCAAATAAAAATATAAAAATAGGTCTGAGAGTATAACCCGGAGGTAGAAGGGCTTCCAGGAACCCCAGTACCACCAATAAATAAGTAAACAAACAGACATAACCAGTGGGAATCAGCCATTGTCTACATTGCCGAGGACAGTACTTTCACTCTCTTTGGGCAAATGTCTTTATAATCCGATGATTCTCCCAAGTTCCCTGAGACACGCTTCCTAGGCAGCTTGGACGACGGGAGGAAGTTTGAGTCATTGAAGAGGCTTACGGAACAATAATACATACAGCAAAGTTCCTATGGAAACCATTACCTAATTAGGTTTTGCCTTTAATCAAGGAATCTGAACGTAGGAGCTCTTAGGGTTTCCTGATTAAGGCCATTTGCGGTTTCCCTGAGCCGCTGGAGGAATCCCAGCAGCGGCCTCCCCCAACCCGGTTGCGAATGGTGCGGATCATGACCAGGGGCTGGCAGTGTCTGCAGAAGGACCCACTGTTCTGGGCAGTTCTGCTCAACATGGCTTGCTGATATAGCCCTCTTCGCTGCCTCATCTTTCTTGATAGTGGCCTTTTAAACAACTTAAAAGAGGTGCCCACTGGAGACAGTGTGCAAAAAAAAAAAAAAATTAAAAGGAAACGTTGCTGCCCCTTGGGTTCCCAGCCCCCAAGCGCTCTATGCTGCCCCAGTTTGGACCGGCTGCCATGTGTCAGATGTGACGCAGCTGATATTTGGAGTGGACTGCACAGCGGAGTCCCTGCAAAATGACACTTTTAGCGCCGAATACCTGTCTGGAGAGAGATCAGAACATTAAGTTTAATTCTTAAAGGTCATGCATGCGTTCATCCTAATAAGGGGACCCAAAGCCAGCGGGGAGGCCAGGGAAATCTCCCCTGCAGGGGCTCCTCTTGTAGACCAACCCCTGCAAGGAGAGGCCACGTGGGGAGGACTCTCCCCACTGCTAAGGACCAGCGTCCTTCAAGGTGACCCTGCGAGGCCACGTGCGTGTGTGGGAGTCCTCTTTCTGCTCCAGGCCTCCACTCTGCAGAACCAAGACCCAGGGCACCGGTGCCTATGTGCATGCATTTTCTGAACAAAAATTCACCCGTGCGTCAGGTCGTGAGCTAGGTGCTGCAGATAAAAGGGGAGGGCACAGCTCTCTATCCTCGGGTCAGAACTGCCCATCTGGGGAAGCAGAAAAATGCTGAGGAATCACTGCCCTGTCAGAGATCTGAATGATCTGAGAACAGACGGAGGACCACGCAGCTTTGACTGAACAAGTCAGAGAAGGCTCCACGGAGGAGGGTGGGCCTGGGTGAGTCCTGGTCTGGTCAGTCTGTGATCAGCCAGCCGGCAGCAGGGCTTCAGGGAGTGGCAGGGGAGAAAGAGCCGCCTTTGGTTCATGGCAAGAGGAAGCAGAGAGGGCGAGAGGGAGTGAACAGGGAGGACACAGCCCCTGGCCAGGACCCCAGGGACTGGCCTCCCCCAGCCACGTCCTGCCTCTGAACCCGGCTGCATTGCCCACACATGGGGTTTAGGAGGGAAGGCGGAAGAACATTTTAAACCTAAACCATGATGAACGTGTTTCCTGAAAGTTCATATACTGGACCGTTACTCCCTGAATTCATACATAGATGGTATTTAGAAGCGGGACCCTTTGGGGGGTAATTAGGGTTGGGTGAGGTCATGAGGGTGGGGCCCATGAAGTCATCAGTGGCCTTAGAAGGGAAAGGAAGAGAGACTGGAGCTGACGCGCTCGCTCTGGTCTCCCTGTGATGGTCTCTGCCATATTAAGGGCCCTCACCAGATGCCCGCGCCATGCTCTTGGGCTTCTCAGCCTCCAGAACTGTGAGCCAAGTAAACTTCTGTACATTATAAATTACCCAGGCTTGAATGTTTAGTTATAGCAACAGAAAGTAAATTAAGACAAGTCGAGACCATGCCAAACATAGGGTCCTCACCCTGGCCAGCAGAGGCCTCTAAGGAAGGTAAGCAAGTCCAAGATCAATGAGAGAAATTAACGCAATAGAAGATATATTTTTTTTTAGATATTTGTTGGAAGGAACCAACCATTGTCAACCCAAGGGAGAGGATGCAGGAAGGGTAGATAGAATGTTTGGAAGGAGAAAAAAAGGGGGAGCTGCTGCCAAGTCAGAAATCTTTCCTCCTGCGCGGGGCGTGGTGGCGCACGCTTGTCATCCCCGCGCTTGGGAGGCGGAGACAGGAGGATCGCGCAGGTTCGAAGCCAGCCACGCGCGCTGGCTTAGGAGACCCTGTTTCCAAATTTAAAAAATGTAAAAATAGGTCTGGGAGTGTAGCCCGGAGGTAGAAGGGCTTCCAGGAACCCCAGTACCACCAAAAAATAAAAATAACAAATAAAAAAAAAGAAATCTTCCCTCCTCAGGAGCCTCCTCTCTGGTCTTCCAGCCTTTTAGCCCATAAGGTCAAGCCCACCCCAATTGACTATCCAAGAAAATCTTTACTCCAAGTCAGCCGATTATGGGCTTGAATCACATCTATAAAACACTTCCAACACTTCATGGGCAGAGTCGACACAGAAAACTGACCTATACCAGGGGCTTCAGGGGACAAGCGGACCTGCAGGAATCCTCCTTCCCCCATCCCTGGATTAAAGACGACTCCACAACACAAAGTCGCTCAGTGACTTCCCCCCGGGCAGAGAGAACTGCAAATTATAAATGGCACCCTGGGACCCATGGGAGTAAATGGCAACCAGAGCTGGAAGAACGTGGTTCTAGAAGTCAAATACATCTTGATTTCAGTCCTGGCCCAGCTGCTCGTGGTGGGGATGGGAGGGTCTGGGAATGAACGCAGGGGCTTTCTACCTCCAAGCTACACCCCCAACCCTCTTATTTTTTGTTTGACACAGGGTCTCGCTAGTTTGCTGAGTATCGACCTTGCTGAGGCTGTCCTCAAACCAGTGAGCTCCCGTCTCGACCTCCCAAGTACAGGGAGTGCCCAGCTGCATTTTTTTATATCTGTAAAATGAGATAATACCAAAAAAATGAGATAATACCTTAAAGGTACACTGAGAGATTGAGATGTAAAAATGTGCATATGTCAAGTTTCTGCAAGATATTTAATAAGAGGCAGTGGTCGATCACTAAGCTCAATTTGGCTGCAATTAACAGGGCCCATATGAGCTAAATTAAGTAGAAGAGGGAATTTTTAGACAACTGAGCCTCGAGAAAACAGGGGAAGCATGGGAGCTCTTCAGACCTCCACTGAAGAACTTTCTGGACCTTCCCTTTAGGAATTCTGCCCTTGACCAGACTCAGCACTCAGTAGGCACCAGGCTTGGTATCTCTCAGTTCTTGAGAGAAAGAATCTTATTGGATGATTTGGGTCTGATGTCAACCAAGGTCCAATCAGCTGTAGCCTAAGAGTGGTGTCAATAGAGAACAAATAGTTTTGAGACAAAGAATGTTATTGGACTGTTTGGGTCAGGTGTGCACTAGGATCCAATCAGCTGTGCCTAGAGAACAAACTCGGCTTCTGGGTCTTACACGATGCGCAGATGGGTCCTCTAGAGAGCTGTGCGGACCTAGCATTATAGAGAGTGGCCGCGTCTCCTGGGAGGAGCTTCCTGTTGCTTCCTGCTCCTAGTAACCTTCCTGCTCTGACCCCGGCCAACCCTTTTCCATCTCTTCTGTCTGCCCCATTGCAGACCTGGAAGCCACCTCTCATCTTGAGAACCCAAGACATCCACCCTCGCTAAGCCTTCTTGCCCTCCTCTCTAAAATAGAGGTGAAAACAATCCCTCCCGTACAGAATTGATATGAAGATTAAACAACATCACCTTCAGCTCTTAGCTCTTGGAATTATCGCATTGCTTTCGTTGTTAGTGTCGTTTGCTCCTGGAGAAGTAGTGGCGACGTTTCTTGCTGCCTCGCTGGGCTTAGTACTGAGAAATCCAAAACACACAATTGTATGGCGCTGTGATGGGTCCAGCCAGCTGCGTCTGGCTTGAACCTCACCCCTGCTGCTCGGTGCCCCTGGGACAAGTTGCGAAGTGTCTCTGAACCCACTTCCTCATTGATAAAATGAGAGCAGTGGTGACGATCTTGCAGAATCATTACCAGGATTCAAATGACAGTCCTCAGGGGGAGTGCTTAACACAATGCCTGATTGTAGTAGTTGCTCAATTAAAAGGATCCCTTCTCATTATTTTAACTCCTATTATTATTATTAAACTATTTACTTAGTCAAATTAGATCCTATATAACTTGACTCTCCGAGTGCCTTCTAGCAGGGTCTAAATCCAGTGTGCTTTCTTCTTCTCGTCTGTTTCTCAGGTACCTGCGGTACTGGTTACTAATTATTACCGAGTAAGCCTCACAATACCTCCTTCTCTCCTGGTTCCTGGAGAGTTAATATTTTCCAAGCAGGGCAGCGCTGTCATTGACTTCAAGGTCAGCTGTAGTTTGGAGAGCTGCAGCGTGATTTTTGCGTATGGCACGAGAGCGACCGGCTCTTCCCCGAGATGGGAGGTAATTTGGAGCGGCACTTCCTCAATCAAGCATCCTTTGTGAACCCACAGAGCCGAAACCTCACACTGGGCCGAGCCGGGCGTGATGATTGGGCGCCTTGAATGGACTGCAAAAAAATCAAGCTCAAATAAGGAGCTACTAGAAACGCATTACGTTTTCTTCTGCCACTTACCAGGAATGGGCCGCTGCCCGGCATCTAAATAACCGGATGCCCGTCTTTACAATGCACCGGCTCGCTCCCTTCCCCAGCTCACTAAATCAGGATAAAGACAAAAAAATATCTCTGTGGAGAGCAGCGCCGGGACAATTCGCACACCCTGTAATTCTCGCATAACCCCGCACTCTCCCCTGCGCTCCTGCAAGACGCGTAATAGGAGGAGATTGTGCTGACATCTCCTGTGGGAACGGCGTTGTTACCGTGCGGAGACGTGCCACGGTGCGTTTTCTAGCAAACAGTTGAGTGCCATCAGCAGGGCTGTGAAATTACCCATTCCTGAGCTAATGAAGAGCGTACTTAGGGCTCAGGGTCACCATTCCCAGCTCTTGACACCAACATCTGTAGACAGAGGCGGAATTAGGCGTGCTTTGCTACTGCTTTTTGACTTGGTATTTTCCTCCCTGGAAGACAGGGTGGGACAGTGGTTTCGGAGCTTTCGCTTCTCTGGACTCTGTTCTGGCCGCTTTCTGACTCTGCGTCCTTGAACGTGTTAATAATAGCCAGTAGCCCGGCATGGTGGCGCACGCTTGTAATCCCCGCGCTTGGGAGGCGGAGACGGGAGGATCGCGCAGGTTCGAAGCCAGCCACGCGTGCTGGCTTAGGAGACCCTGTTTCCAAATAAAAATGTCAAAATAGGTCTGGGAGTGTAGCCCGGAGGTAGAAGGGCTTCCAGGAACCCCAGTACCACACAAAATAATAATAATAATAATAATGATAATAATAATAAATAATTAATAATAATAATAATAGCCAGTGTGTGCATTCTTATTTCTATTGCATTTGGCATGTGCTAAGAAGTGCTGTAAGAAGTACTTTGCCTGTATTCTCCATCAGCTCTAATCTTGACATTTGCAGCACTACGCAAGAGGTATTTTTCTTATTCTTGTAGTTAGAACACCAAGGCACAGTGAGCTTAACTAACTCACCCAAGGCCAAGATCGGAACAGTGACCAGGCCGGAACCCGGGGCTTTGACTCTGGAATCCCTGCTCCCCCTCACTGTGCTCAGCCTAGTCATTCATTCATTCATTCATTTATTCATTCATTCATTTGTTTATTCATTCATTCATTCATTCATTTATTGCAGTACTTGGGGATGGAACCCAGGGGCATTCTACCTCCAAGCTGTACCCCCAGCCCTATTTTTTTATTCTTTATTTTGAAATAGAGCCTCACTAAGTTGCAGAGGGCCTCACTAAATAGCTGAGGCTGTCCTCGAACCTGCCATCCTCCTGTCTCCATCTCCCAAGTACTGGGATTGCAAGCGTGCGCCACCACACCTGGCTCTCAGCTTAGTCTCTTTAAGCATCAGTTTTTCTGCCTAGAAAAACACTGGTAATACTACTGTCTGTTTCTGAGATTGCTGTGAGGATTGAATATTTGAGCAAATTCACATCACGTACCTAGGACATTCCGTGGAAGATAGTACAAGCTCACTTAATGTTGGCTGTTACTGAGGTTGGCAGGTACTTCATAGGGCTTGTGCCTTGAACAACTAGAGGGGTATCAGCCACGAGGAATACAGGGTGGCTCTGGGGACCTTTAATGTGTCCTAGGTGGTCGGCACCCCCTGCCTATGCCACATAAGAGCGCTGAGGACTCTCTTCGCTCCCGTCAGCTCAGAGCCAGGGGAGGCTGGCAGGAGAGGCAGCTGTCAGGAACCCACAGCAGCCCAGAGAAGGGACGGTGAGGCGGAAACAGGGTGGTGCCCAGGGGAGAAAACAGGGAAACCAAGTCAATAAAAGCTTCATGATCAATGATTCAATGCTTCTGCAAAATCAGCTAGCCTTGGGACCATGTCAGCGGCCCATGAGAAAGCAAGCCAGTCAGCAGCAGAGCCAAGCCCGTGTGCAGGGCTGGCTACGCGATTTTCAAAACCTAGTGCAAAAAGAAAACATAGGTTCTTTTGTTTAAAAAATGATTAAGCCGGGTGTGGTGGCGCACACTTGTAATCCCCGCGCTTGGGAGGTGGAGACAGGAGGATCGCGCAGGTTCGAAGCCAGCCACGCTGGCTTAAGAGACCCTGTTTCCAAATAAAATATAAAATAGGTCTGGGAGTGTAGCCCGGAAGTAGAAGGGTTCCATCCCCAGTACCACACGAAAAAAAAAAATGATTAAGAATTTTGAAGTCAAGCATGGTGGTAACCCATGTCTGTAATCCCAGTATTTGGGAGGCTGAGAAAGGAGGATGGTGGGTTTGAGGATAGCCTCTGCAATTTAGTGAAAACCTCAGCAACTTAGGGAGACCCTAAAAATATAAAAAGGGCTGGGGGTTTAGCTCAGAGGTAGAATGTCCCTGGGTTCAACACCAGTACCAAATATATATAGATATAGTATATAACACATATAATACCTACACGTGTATTTATGTGTGCATTATATATAACATGTAGCATATATAATAACGTGTACCAAATACATGTATAATATATATGTATGTGTGCATGTATGTATGTATGTATGTATATGTATGTGTGTGTTTGTGTAATTTCAAGGTGGCAACAGCAGCATGTTAAACAAGCATGGGCACTTCTAAGCATGAGCCCCGTGCACCTGGCCAGGTCCCGCTCCCAGGTCACTGCCCCCCTGAGCCCCCACCCCACCCTCACCCCATGGCTGGCGCGGCATGGCTCTCAGGACATCAGCCTCACGAGACCCTCTGCCCATCCAGCTTGTCCCCCCAGGAATGCAGCCACACAAATCTGTGGCGGGTTGGAAAGATGGTTTGGACTCTGGCGAGAGCAGGCCAAAGAAGATAAATCCTTAGGCCAAATGAGTTGTGATCAACCAGATGCCACAGGGTGCTTCGGGGAAACTCGGGTGGGGACGAGAATTCATGAGGAGGAGCTCACAGGACCTTCCAGGACAGCCTCTGTCCAAGGACCACGAGGAGGACCTCACAGGACCTTCCAGGACAGCCTCTGTCCAAGGACCACGAGGAGGAGCTCACAGGACCTTCCAGGACAGCCTCTGTCCAAGGACCACGAGGAGGAGCTCACAGGACCTTCCAGAACAGCCTCTCTCCAAGGACCACGAGGCAGCAGCCAGCAGCAGGCTCCCGGTTCTGGATTCCTCCAGCGTCGCTTTGCAGATGCAGTCCCTTCCCGGGGGCGGGGTCCCGCTGACGTCCCAGATGCCTTCGCCGTAACACGTGACTAGGCTTTCCAGCTCTCTCCTGGCAGAGTCCTGAAGGACACCGGTCAGCTTAATTTGGGAAGGGGGATGCCGGGACTGGGGGTGGGTGGCGCGGTGCTGGAGCGCTGCTGAGCCTGGTGAGGTCCTGAGATTCCAATGTGGACGAGGGTCTTCTGTGTCAGTAGCTCCACTGATTCGCTCATTCACCCATTCATTCATTCATTCATTCGTTCGTTCTCTTCCCTGATATTCACCGAGCAGCCTCCTGGGGCTGGGCCTTCAGCAGGGAGGCCTCCCCGCAGCAAACCTTGCCCACTTCATGGTGCAAAACCAGAGTCTTCCCAGAGGGAAGCTCATTGCTTCCCAGAGAGGTCCATCTTGATAGACCAAACCCTCCCAGTGCCAGCGGTGGGGAGTGAGGCCTGCTCCCGTCTCGACCGACCTCCCTCCTCCAGGGGCCTCCTTTACACCCCTTGTCTTCCAGCCGCCAAGCCCCTGCTCCTGCCACGCCTCCCACCCAGACGCCCCACCTGGCGATGTCTGCGGCCACCCCAGACCCCACGGTCCCTGCCTCTCGCTTCCTGGTCTTGTGACTGCTGGGCTTCTTCCTCCTTGAGTCTGCAGAACTAAACCTCAGTACTGCCCCGGCTGCTCCAGGCCAGTGCAGAACTAAACCTCAGTACCGCCCCAGCTGCTCCAGGCCAGTGCAGAACTAAACCTCAGTACCGCCCCGGCTGCTCCAGGCCAGTGCAGAACTAAACCTCAGTACCGCCCCGGCTGCTCCAGGCCAGTGCAGCCAGTACCTCCTGGCTGGCTGCTTGCGTCCCGCCTCATTCCTCAGGGACTTTCTTGCTTCATGTCCGAGTCTTATGTTGAAGGCAAGAACTCTGTCCCCTCCCCCACTTGTTTTTCGGTGCCAGGGATTGAACCCAGGGCCATGCTACCTCCAAGCTACATCTCCATCCCTGTTTTGTTTCTATGTTGAAACACGGTCTCCTCTAAGTTCCTGAAGGCCTTGCTAAGTGGCTAAAAGCTGGCTTTGAACCTGCAATCCTCCCATCTCAGCCTCCCGAGTACTAGGATTACAGGCACGTGCCACCGTGCCTGGCTAGTCTCCCCATTTTAAAAAATCCCTACAAGCTGCTTGTGGTGTCACAGGTTTGTAATCCCGGCATATGAGAGGCTGAGACAGAAGGATGGTTCGAGGACAGCCTCAGCCACTTAGTGAGGCCATTTGCAACCCAGTGAGACCCTGTTTCAAAATTAAGAATAAAAAATAGGGCTGGAGGTGTAGCTCGGAGGTCAAATGCCCCCTGGGTTCCATCCCCATTACTGCAAAAAAAATAATAATAAAATAAAATTTTAAAATCCCTACAGCGAGCCAGGCATGGTAGCACATGCCTGTAATCCTAGTACTTGGGAAGCTGAGACAGGAGGACCACAAGTTCAAAGCCAGCCTCAGCAACTTAGCAGTACCCTATTTTTTTTTGTGTGTGTGTGTGTGGTACTGGGGTTCCTGGAAGCCCTTCTACCTCCGGGCTACACTCCCAGACCTATTTTTTTATATTTTGAAACAGGGTCTCATAAGCCAGCGCGGCTGGCTTCGAACCAGCGCGATCCTCCTGTCTCCGCCTCCCAAGCGCGGGGATTACAAGCGTGCGCCACCACGCCCGGCAGCAGTACCCCATTTTCAAATAAAAAATACACCCTGGGAACCTGGCTGAGGAGCGCTACCCTGGCCACGGGGCCAGCCTCTGGCTTCCCGATCATCTCCCTCCACACACCCACAAAACACCCAATGACACTGTGCCCCAGGAGCCCACTGGGGTGGGTGGAAGTGGCTCAGTCCCCAGGACACTGTAGCAGAGGGACTCGGTGACGGACCTTCCAGGCCTAATCTGTCTGGTCAAGGTGGATGGCCACCGGACCTCCATGCACTCTCCTGATCTGCCAGGCAGGGGGAAGGGCCGCCAGCCCTTGATCTCTGCACCTGGCTCCAAGTTCAGCCACACCTTTTTGGCATTCCTGTGACTGTGCCGTGTGATCTGCCGTAGTGACATTTGCTCCCTCCTCGAGGAGCAGTGCGTCAGCCAGGGTGGCCGTTGTCAGTGCGGCGGGGACTTGGGTTATCATGATTGTGACTGTGCACTCAGACGCCTGCTCTGGCCGCTGCCTCCCATCCTCAAAGACCCCCTCTTGCCCCACCTGAGCTCAGGTGCCACTACTCTCAGCTTAAGGACACGCTCAGCATGGCCACCTGGGTGGAAAGATAGTTCTTTCTGCTCATTCATCTCTTCAGTGGTCATGTATAGAGTGCCTGCCTTATGGCAGGTGCCGCACTGGATGTTACTCAAGATAAACCTTTCTTCTTTGTAAGTCGATTTCCTTGGGTATTTTGTCACAGCAGCAGAATGCTGACTAGTACACACCATTTCTACACCCAAGATGCTCACATCCATTGTTTGCAGGCAGGAAAGACTCTCAGTGAAAATAAGAGGTTGGAGAGGCTTTCCCTGGATGTGGTGGGAGCAAAGAGACCCCTCACCTCCCGCTGGAGGTCAGGACAGACTTCACTGGCGTCATGAGGAACCATCAAGTACAGGAAATGGGAGAGAGCGTGCCAAGCATGGGGAATAGCATGTGCAAAGGCACGGAGGCATGTTGGGGAAGGAGTGTGGGGCCAAGAGGTGCATGCGCCAGGGTCTGTTGATAGCTTTGAGCAGGACTGTGTAGGATGCGTCTCTAAATCCATGTGAAGAAGGTGGGGCTGGAGGTGGACACCTGATAGGAGTCAACTGCTGGGGCCCCAACAAGAAATGGTGATGGAGCAAGTCGAGCCTTGGGGG
Source organism: Muscardinus avellanarius (assembly GCF_963383645.1). Lineage (NCBI taxonomy): Eukaryota > Metazoa > Chordata > Mammalia > Rodentia > Gliridae > Muscardinus > Muscardinus avellanarius. The sequence continues at coordinate 11,395,857 of NC_137788.1, forward strand.
TAGCCTGGCCTTTCTGGACAGAGGAGGGGGCCCCAGGGATGCACAGCCTCTTCCCAGGGCCCTGGGAGGAGATGTTGTACCAGAATTAGAGCATTTCCCTGCACTTCACGGCTGACTTCTGCATCTTCCTACCTTGTGCAGTCAGAGACTGGGGCCAGCCTGGCTGGGCTCAGACCTCGGCTCTACCTCCCGTGAGCCGTGTGACTGCAAACAAACGATTTGGCCTCTTTCTAACTCAGTTTACCTAGCCGTAAAATGGAGGTAAGGATAAAGAGAGGCCTTACTCCTAGGGTTATTGTAAAGCTTACACGAATATGTCTGTATTACATATGGTGCTTATAATAGTGTGGGCATGCAGTAAGTGCCCAATACATGTTGGCTTTGATTCCTCCTGCTTGGAGCTTTCCTGACTCTCCGTGGCTTGACAGGTCAAAAGAGGGTCTACCTTGTGCTTAAGGATAATGAAATTCGGGGTATAAGGGACCCCAAAAAAGTACCGTCTGGGTGGCTCCATCTCTGGCCAACACGGCCGCATCCCGGGCCGCCCCTGCCTTGCTGGCGCCCTGTGAACTCGCATGGCCCACACTTCCACCTGAGGAAATTAAAAACTAGATTGGTTTTTTTCAGTGTAATCAAAACTCATGCCACGGGGCCTGACCTTTTGTTCCCGAGCAGTTATATAAGTGACATTTGCTAAAGTTTCGCCTGAGCCTCTGCTCCCATCTCCTGGGCTCCTAAAAATGCAGCCTAGCTTGGAAGTGGCGTCTCAGGCTGGCTCCCCGGCAGGCTTTTCTAGGTCCCCTCTTCTGAGCACAGCTGTTGAGGGCCAGCCCAGGGGCCCCCCACTTCACAAAAGCCCAGTGGGGATTTTTTACTTTAAACCAGACAGTTAAGAACCAAGAGGTGTGGAAATCCCTAAATTCCCCCAGGACCTCTAAAATGAAATTGCTCTGATTTCCATCTTCTCTCTGCCACTCCTGCAGGTGCGGGGCCCGTTCCATGCCAGCCTCCCTGCCCCTTGCTACCCCATGACTCCTGGGCCCTTCGTTCCCCAGGGCCTTTGCACACACTCCCCGACCTGGGCGCTCCTCTCCTAACTCCCCAACACCCCGGGCGCAGGAGCCCAGTGTCACGTCCCAGCTTTATCTCTACAGCTTACTTGATACGTCTCTCTGTCTAATATTTGTTCCTTTTCTGCCTCCAGAAACTGGCTCCTCCTTGGCCAGCCCCACCGCTTCTCTCTTCCGCTCTGCACTTGATCCCTCTGATGGCAGATGGCAGGCCGGCACCTCTCCAGCCCTGGCCGGCTCTGACCCTGTCCCCTGCTCTCCCTCAAAAGTCCGTGGCTGCACAATCACGTCTCTCTGTCACGTTCTTGCAAACCAGCCTCGCGTGGCTCCATCCGGGACTAGCCTGCTTTGAGCACGGTCCTCCCAGGACCCTCTCCTCCAGCCAGAGGTCTGGCCCCTCTGCCCCCAGTCTCACATCTGAGTGAGGCCCACATCCTGGCCCTGCCCCACACTGAGACCAGCCCACGACAACCCCTCTCTACCTGCCCACCTGGCCTTAGCTCCATGCATGCAGGACCTCGCCCTGCCCGCTGGATTCCCAGGCCTTGGAACAGGGTCAGGCATACAGCAGATACATGCTAAGACCCGGGGAAACTGATAGCTCAGCCCCGGATCCACTGCGGGAGCTCTGCCTATGTTTGCTGTGCACAGAAGTGCTGTGGCCATATTCTGGAGGATGCCTGTCCCTCTGCTCACAAGTGTGGCATCGTGGGAGCGTGCCCTGGGTGTCTCCCCAGAGAGCCGCCCTTAGCGATCGCATTCAATCTCGGCCCTCCCACGTGAGGGACGAGAAAGGGAGAGGATGCCTTTAAGAAAGACCCCAACTTCACCAGAGTAAGAAAGAGCAGATACACATGGCGACCTGCCCCTGTCCCCGCAACACGCCCAAGGCCAAAAGCAGCGATTCCCTGAGTCAGCACCGCCAGCAGGGTGGCCCCGCGTCTGCCCTTTGCAAGGTCAGTGGGGACAATTGAATTCTGGGCTTAAAAGCAGCATGCTGAGTCCGGTGGGCTTGGTGTTCAGTGGCCGCTTGGGCCACAGGTAGTGAGAGAGACAGGGAGAAGGAGGTGGTGCTGGCTTTAACTGAACTGTTTTGTATACAACAAGTGCTAACAGGGGATGGATGCTGGGGGATCCTGGAAGCCGTTCCAGGGACAAGAGTCCAGGAGGAGGGATTGGATCAAGTGAGAAGATCAGAAAGCTGTCCCATTGAGAGCCTCAACTGGCCGAATGCAGACAGCACAAAATGCAATATGCCACATCAACAAAAACAGGCACACTCTGCCTCCCCGGAGCCTTTCTGTTCAAGTCTTCAGATAGAGGTTTTGTAGACCAGAGCTGGTGTGTCAGCCCTGGAAACTCAGTTCAAATTCTGGCTCCAGCTCCAGCTGCTGTCTGTGATGGCGTGACATTTTGGTCAGCGATGGTAGCATATCCCAGGGTAGTGTGGGGGAGCTGACACAAATCCTCTTGCCCAGTGAGGTCACACCTGTCTTAGTTTGTGGAAGCACACACTATGATGTTTACACAATATCAACAAAAAAAATCACCTAATGACACTTTTTTTTTTTCCTGCAGTACTGGGGATTGATCCAAGGGGCATTCTACCTCTGAGCTACACCCCACAGCCCTATTGATGACGATGATGATGATGATTATTATAATTATCATTTGAAACAGGTTGTCAATAAGTTGCAGAGGATCTAAGTTTCTGGGGTGGTCGTGAACCTTCAATCCTCCTGTATTAACCTTAAAACATATCTCATCGATATGCAATACTTTACTGTAACTGTTTGACCCTGGGCAACTTACCTAAGCATAGTTTGACCCTAAGCATAGTTGCCTCATCTGCAAAATGGTCGTTTGGATGGTTTTCTTGGCCTCTCTGTGCCCCCGTTTTCTCATCTATAGAGCTGGGTGTGGTACGTGCCTGTAGTCCCAGGGACCCATGTCCTCCAGCCGTGCCCCATCCCTGAATCTGCCTGAATTTGGGGGCATGTTTTCAACACATGAGGTTTGGGGGACATTTTAAACCCAAACTACAACCCTTGATGCTGTGGGAAGGCCGCAAAGTAAGTGGGAAAGGAGGGAAAACGAGGTCTTCCCTTTATGTGGCTTGGTCTCTTCGTGGCAAACTCACTATCTCAAAGTCTTTCAGTTATAAAGCAGAAATTAATTAGGTTTTGTGTCAGCCAAGCAATTTTAAAATTAGCCAGGAAATCTCCTCTCCTTGCAGAAAGCAGTAGTCCTCATGAGTGAGCTTTACTTTGCTTTATTTTTGCGAGTTAGATGAACAGAGACCCAATAAGAAATCAGTGTTGGTCATTATAAAGCTCTGACAGGGGTGGGGCTGTTTGTTACTGCAGTATAACTTGTCCTATCCTGTCTAAGGCACCCTCTCAATGCCAATTTAAATCTAATGTGCACGGTGTGTGTTTAGAGGAGATACACGATGAATACCCGCCAAGCTGAGATGAGCTTCATTTACCAAATTGCTCGAGGGCTGCGGAAGCTGAAAACGCTATTTTCATCCCTTCTGCTCACAGAGTCTTCATTTAGGACACCTGTGCGGAAGCACGTTCCACTTCCATTTTGGCCAATTTTTAAAGCATTCATTAGCTGTGATCAATTTTTCAAAAAGGAGTAACACCTGAAACTTCTTTAGAATATTGGCGTGGCCCAGCAATCAGTGAATGGAAAAGTACCTCCAGGTCCAAGGGTAACTTCCATTTAATTTTTAGAAAACTCAATCCAGTTGTTAAAATAAGCAAAAAGGGTCCTGGCCCGACCTAAGTCTGCAGAGAAGGTATGTGAGTGCATTCTCTACCATTAACTTAATCAGGTCAAATCCCTGTCAGGAAAGCAAAATTCTTCATGTGATGCCCAGGCTCAGGATATAATTAACCATGAGATTAGACTTTTATATGGAAACCCTTAAGAACATTTCTTTTAAGTAATAGGCTTTAAGTAAATTTTTAAAATGCAGTGTACAGTTTAGTTTCATTTCTGGAACCTTTTTTATTTACTGTAAACTTGTCTTGTGTTCTATACTTTCATTGTTATAATCATGGTGAGGTTCAAAGTGTACACAACACTCCAGATACTACCCCATTCCCCTCTCATTTCTGGAATCTAACACAGCATTTTATAGGAAGCCTCAGAGACCCCAATCAGAATTTTTTTCCTTGAGTTCATTTTTATATCTCATCCAGCTAATAAAACAGTATCAGATAGTAGGTGTCCCTAAGGGCCATATTGAATTTAAAAGTATCTTAGATGTTTCTCCCACTGGATTCTGAACACCGTAGAATATCTGTGTACCCAGAGCAGTGTGTTGTGGAAACTTGAGCTGGGTATAAAAAGTCCCTCTGAAATATATATATATATATATATATATATATATATATATATATATATATATATATATATATATATGATGAATAGAATGGTGAGTCCAAGTGCGCCACTTGGGGAAACAGCAGCAACGAAGGTGGCCCGGAACCCAAACTCAGAAGGACCCCAAAGCTGACCTGGGTGACAGGTCTTGGGGTTTTTATGATCACAAAACCAAGAACCTCATCTGCCCCGGCCATGCTGCTCCTATGTGAGTATCAATAAGAACTAAAAACATGGGTCCACAGTGGCCAGTAGCCAAAAGGTGGTAACAACCCGCTCGTCCATCCGTGGAGGAATAGGTAAACAAAATGTGGTACGTCCGTCCAAGTGTAGTAGCACACGCCTGGACTTGGGAGGCTGAGCCAGGAGGTTCGCGGGTTTGAAGCCAGCCTCCGCAATTTAGCAGGACCCTGCTTCAAAATTAAAAAACAAAACTAGGGCTGGTCACCCCTACATGTGCAGCAAAAATTCCCCCCAAAAGGCTGGTTGGGGTTCCTGGAGGAAGCCACAGTGACATCGAGACACTCAGGGTGATTCTATTTGGCCTTAGGGAAACACCGTCGAGAAGTTTTCAATTCGGGACACGACTCAGCTGGCCAGGATGGTTAAACAGCAGTCATCTTCCTTGCCTGGGGCTTCTTTACCGCACTGAGGAGGACTGACCCTGGACCTTTCCAGAACCACCTTCTATCATACCAACTTCTTTTCTTAGTGACTTACCATCATCATTATTGGGGTGCCGTGCTGGGGATGAAGCCCAGGGCTTCACGCCTGCCCAGCGAAGGAGCACTGTGCCACTGAGCCCACTTCAGCACCCTGCTTTTCCCGTGACCTCTTCCTATGAAACTTTCCTGAACTTTCCAGTGGTGCTTAGCCACCAGCAAGTTTATACCCCGGGGCCATTGTGCGGTGCCTAGAGATGTGTTCAGTTGTCACATTGCTGTGGTGGGAGATGCTCCTGGCACCCAGGGAGCGGAGACCCGGGGCACGGCCACTCGTCCAGCTCAGCCTGGGGAAGAGCTCACAGCACGAAGCATCTTCCCCACAAGGTGCCAGCGTGGAAGATGGAGGGAGCAGCCCTGGGAAGAGCCACCTCGGGCCTCCCCACGATCCGCTGTTCACATGTAAAGCTCCGACATCGCAAGTTTACATTGAACACTTCCTCGATGATGTGTTCCCTGGGGCCAGCGGGCTTCTTTTTAGGGTTAAATATGGTCACCAGCGGGTCGAGGGGCCTGGCATGTCCTGAGCCCTCAGCAGGACCGTTTCCTCTGGAGGCTGCTCATGGCCCCTGAAGTGGACTAGAAGTGGCCGGCGTTGACCTGTCACCAACCCAGGCGAGGGCTCAGGGAAGCCGCTGGGCCTGACTTCCTCATCACTAGGGTGGACACATGGCTCTGTGGTCAGGACAGAATTAAGTTACATGTGTGTAAGCAATGTGCAAGAAGTGGAACATTTTTTATTATTGGTATTAAAGATTAAACCCAAGGGGATTCTACCTCTGAGCTATACTCCCAGCCCTATTTTATTTATTTATTTATTTATTTATTTATTTATTTATTTATGGTGGTACTGGGGTTCCTGGAAACCCTTCTACCTCCGGGCTACACTCCCAGACACCTATTTTTTATATTTTTATTTGGAAACAGGGTCTCTTAAGCCAGCAAGGCTGGCTCCGAACCTGTGCGATCCTCCTGTCTCTGCCTCCCAAGCACGGGGATTACAAATGTGCGCCACCACGCCCGGCTTTATTTATTATTTTGAAATAGGTTCTCGCTAATTTGCTGAACACCTCTCTGTGTTGCTAAGGCTGGCCTCAAACCTGAGATCCTCCTGTCTCAGCCTCCCAAGTAGAGACTTTTTTGTGGTACTGGGAATTGAACCTAGGGACATTTCACCTAGCTGGGGTTCCTTTTCTATGAGAATGAATTTAGTTTTTGAGTCCCTAATAGGACACAGCAAGTTTGAACAGAAATGAATATCTGTATCTATATATTTAATCCCAAGAGGTAGGGTCCCATTATTGACCCCACTTTATGGGTGGAGAGACAGACGGACACCAAGTTACGCATGGTGTCCAAGGCCACTGAGCATAACTGGGCTTGAACCGGATAATATGGGTTTATCTTTGCACCCATAGCCACTCTGGTTCTCATGTGTCGGCCTATCTTGCAGAGGCCAGGAAGCTGGAGACTCTGTGTCATGACCTCCGTGCAGCTAGAGGCCTGCAGGCAGTTCATACTTGGCCACGCATGTGAATTCACAAGAGACTGAGAAGGTGGACTGAGGATGAGGCTACTTCTAAAGGCCCTTGGATTCTATGCAGGGTTTGAAAAGTAGTTGAGGAAGCTACTCATGGATCCTTGCTGTCGGTGCAGACCCCAGCATGGTTTCAGCAGAAGCTGTGGGAGTGACAGCTGGAGTGTTGGCATCTGGTTCCTAGAAGAGGCAGCAGCCACCCTGGTGGCCCAGTTCAGCAGTGTAGCTTTGGCATCCATTCCTAAAAGCTTTGATTCTTCAGCCTGTTTTGTTTAAAAACCCCTTTAAAAGCCTGTAGTAAATACCTTCCTGCTTGAAGTAGCCAGGACAGGGTGCAATCTCTGTACTGACTCTGGTGTATGGTCTGACAGTGAAGCAGATCAGGATATCTCAACCTCAGCATTGTTGACATTTGGGACCGGATCCTTCTCTGTCATGGTGTGTGAAGAAGAGAGGAGTCCTATAAATCATAGGATGTGTCAGAGCATCGTTGGCCTCTACCTACAAGATGCCAGGAGCCACCACCTCTTTCCCCCAGTAGCAATAATAATAAATATTAATTTTCCCCCAGATATTAATCATGAATGTTCCTTCAGACATTAATTATTAATGTCCCCTGATGTGCAAAATAAGTCCTAGTTGAGAAGCTTTGGGCTGAGGAATCATGGGCAAGGGAGAGTCTGACCTCTACTGACCATCCTCCTATGATAAGCCTCTAGCTGCAGGGAGTCTTGACACAAAGACTCCAGCTTTCTGGCCTCTGCAAGACGTACAGGTACATGAGAACAAGGGTGGAATGGTCTACCAGTGAGAGCCCAGATTATCTGGGTTCAAGCTCAGGTTCTACTTGGTGGCCTTGAGCATACCACCACAACCTTGCCCACCCCACTGCCCTACTGTAGCCCCATTCCTGTAGCTTGCTGTATTCTTGTGGTTTGTATCACTCGCTGGAATTATATTATTTGTTGTCTTCTCTTGGTCCTGGACAAGAAAGGGACAGACCAGATCTATCTTTGTCTTGTAGTATCTCCAATACCTAGCTGATGCCTAGTGTTCTGCTGATACTGGTTGAATGAATGGGTCAGAGAGCTCCATTGGGATTCCTAAAACGAATGGCTTAATCGGTGTCCATTGTACCCCAGACACTTCCATAGACACTTCCCCTGCAGTAGCAGATTTAATGCTTTGCAAATAAAGATACTGTGCAGAAAAGTCCAGTAACCAACTGCTGGCAGTGAGGCGGGATGGGAACACGGGCCTGTCTGATTCTGAGATGTAGTTTCTTTGGCAACACCAGGCTGCCTCCCCAGGATAGGACGGCTTGGAGGAGCCTTCCAGAATTGCAATAGCCACCACCATGAAAGAGGACTGGGTCATGAGAAACTGGCCTTCTGGGCTTGGACGGGTCAGTTCTGGCTCCACCTGACAGCCTGAGTTAGAGCACTGAGTCTGGCATCTCCCAACAAGGACGTAAAATGTCCAAAAGCCCAGAGAACTTCTTTTTTTTTTCTTCTTCTTCTTCTTCTTTGTACTGGGGATTGAACCCAGCGGCATTCTACCTCCAAGCTATACCCTCAGCCCTTTTTATTTTGGTTTCAAACGGGGCCTCGTTAAGTTTGTGAGAGTCTTCCCATGTTGCTGAAGTCGTCCTCCTATCTCCACCTCCCAAGAAATGAGATTCCAGGCATGTGCCTCCACGCCCGTAATGCTTGTTTTGTTTTTTCCATTTGGAGAACCATAGACCCACTGCTCTTTGGTAGCCTCCAAAGTATTTCTTTTTCTTTCCAGAAAGAAACTGCAATTCTCCCCGGGACCTGGAAATGTGACCTGAGAAGTCCCTCCCCTCACCTCCCCCCCAGCACCAGTCTGAGGAAACTCCCTAAGGAAATGAGATTTCAGGGTGCCCCCCCCCATGTTGATTAACCTGTCAGCCTCCTCTTGTGATATGTCTGTGTTTATGTAACGCAGTTCATTGTCTCCAAAGGCTAATCAACCCTCGCTGTAAGCCAAGCCCCGAATCTTGAATCTCAAAGGAAAACTCGCAAGTCTATGCAAATAAATCATAAGTGGGTGGGAACAAGAGCAGACAAACGGTTCAGACTCGGGCCCCACAAAGGCAGCTTCTTGAACTCCTCAGTGAGTACACTGGAACAATTATATGCCTTCTGTGGTGTCTGATCTTTTCTTAGTATCTTAAATGAAGCCATCAGAAAGTTTATTTGGCTAGGAATAATGGAATAATTGATCCTTTTAGAGCTTTATAGTTTACAAAGCACTTTTTTTGGCTTCATTTTCTTTTCTTACTTACTTCTTTGTTTTATTTACTTATGTATTTGGTGCTGGGGAACGGAACCCAGGGCTTGGAGCGTGCCAGATACGTGTTTTTTCCCCCAATTCTCACGCACATTGTTCGAATGAAGGCTTTACCACATCTTTTCCAGGTAGGGATGCAAGCAGTGTTACTAAATTCTATCAATTCTAAGACACACGCTGTTCCCATTCCTATCTTTGGTGATTCCAAAGATAGCAT